>NC_137771.1:185990617-186590617 GCF_963455305.1 Plecotus auritus | reverse complement strand
GACAGAGCCTAGAAAGCACAGCCTTGTAAAACACAGTAACAAAATCTGAGGGCAGCGATTTTCAACCTTTTTTATCTCATGGTACATATAAACTAATTACTAAAATTCTGTGGCATACCAAAAAATGTATTATACTTTTTGCCAATCTGACAAAAAAAAAAAATAGGTAAAATTTTAATTCCTTCACACTAGACAGCTATTGTGTGGCTGTTGTCTTTTTTGTTTGTTTGTTTTGTTTTTGTTTGTTTTTTGGCAATCTAAGGGAAAAGAGGTCAGTGCCCCTGACTAAACAGTCATGCATTGCATGTTTTAAAAAATCTTGTGGCACACGGGTTTAAAATCGCTGCCTTAGAGCATAATCATTTTCATGGCAGCAGGAACTTATTAATTGACAAATTTCAGGCAGCTCTTGGGACCTACATTTTAAATCTAAAATACTATTGGCTTGCTAATCACAAGTAGATATACTATTATTGATGATGTTGGATGTTAGAAAAATTCACTTGAGTATAAATCTCATCATTGCCTCTTGGTCATGAGGACATTCTGCCTTGAGGATAAGTTTTATTAGCATATACAGCATATGTTAAAACACAGAACTGAAGACATCCATGAAGTGTAGCTATTGCGTGACAGAGTGTTTAAAAATAAGTTTAAGAGGGTGTCATTAGTTCAAGTGGTGTCTCAGACACCAAATAGCTGCTCTTTGACTGATCTAAGAATAAACTCATTCCGTACAATGTTCCATTAGTGATTTTAATTGCATGCTAAGCTTTATAATTTGTTGCTGTCATTAGGTTCATGTACTGTGCTAATATTTATTATGCATGTTATATAACACCTTATTAAGTTTATTTCCCGCTTTCTAAAAATGTTTCATCTGACTTGCATGTGAGGAACTAACTTTCATATCTATTAAAACTGGAGCTTGAGGCAGTGCCCTCGGCGGTCCCAAATCTGCCTCTTGCTTCAACAGTGTTTGGACAGAAGAGACCCAGGGACACCCCATCTTCTAGACTCCGGCCATTCTCCTGCATCTCATCCAGTCAGCACCTTCAGAACCACCTCCAGGACCAGCCAACACACCCGGTTTTTTTTCTACCTTAACTCCTTATTGCCAAACAACCATGAGCTCCCAAATTCATCAGAATTAATCCACCGAGGTGAAGGCTGCAGTCAACTGCCTGGCCAGCCTGCATCTGCGGGCCTCCCATACCTACCTCTCTTGGGGCTTCTATTTTGATCATGATAATGTGGCTCTGGAGGGTGTGGGCCACTTCCCCACAAGTTGGCAGAGAAGAAGTGCAAGGGCACTGAGCATCTATCTCTTAAAGCTGCAAAACAAGCGAGGTGACCACAATCTCTTCCAGGGCGCGCTGAAGTCTCCCCAAGCTGAGTGGGCAAAACTCATGACACCATGGGAGCCGCCCTGACCTTGAACAGGAACCTGGCCCAGGCCCTTGGGGAGCTGCAGGCCCTGGGTTCTACCCACGCAGACCCTCAGCTCTGTGACTTCCGGGAGAACCACTTCCTGGGTGAGCAGGTGAAACTCATCAAGACGATGGGTGACACCTGACTAACATCCACAGGCTGGCCGGCCCCCAGGCTGGGCTGGACCAGTATCTCTTTGAAAGGATTCCCCTCAAGCACGACTAGGAGTCTTTGGAGCCCAGAAGCCTTTGAGAGGCCCCTCTGCATTCCCCTGGTGTCTGGCTTTCACCTGAAACTACTAGCTATTCTTTTAACCACCCTGAAGCCCTCTCCAAATGAAACAATAAAGCTTTTGCATAAAAAAAAAAAAAAAAAAAAAGCAGTGCTTCAGTTAAAGGTCCTCTTAGTATTCTAAACAGAGTTTTTAAAATTTTTTTCTTTGTTTAGAGAGAAGGAAGAAAGAGGGAGAAAGAGAAACTTTGATGTAAGAGAGAAACATCACTCAGTTGCCTCCTGCATGCACCCAGACTGGGGATCAAACTGGCAACCTGGGCATGTGCCCTACCAGGAATTGAACCCATGACTCTTCAGTGCATGAGATCATTCTCCAACTAACTGAGACACACTGGCCAGGGCTAAAAGGGTTTTAAATTGTTTAAGTCTATAGAAGGAAAAAGGAAATGGTTTGTTTCCTAAGTGGGGAAAAAAGTACATATACATCCTATTATACATCTATGTCCTGAAGACCATAAATAATATTAATGGTAATTACTTGATTTGTCTTTTCTATGCCCTCCATGGAGCCATTTCTGACAAATGGTACCAATATACGTATCCTCCTTTAACTCACATCCTATATAATAAAAGCTCAGTGATCAAAACGGTGGAACAACCAGAACAACCAGAGACCAGGGCTATCAGGCAGGCAGGCGAGTGGTTAGGGGTGATCAGGCAGGCAGGCGAGCAGTTAGGGGCAATCAGGCAAGCAGGCAGAGTGGTTAAGGGAGATCAGGCAGGCAGGCAAGCAGTTAGGAGCCAGCCGTCCCAGATTGTGAGAGGGATGTCCGACTGCCAGTTTAGGCCCAATCCACAGACCTAAACCAGCAGTCAGACATCCCCCGAAAGGTCCCGGATTGCAAGAGGGTGTAGGCCGGGCTGAGGAACCCTCCCCACTCCCCTGCATGAATTTCGCGCATTGGGCCTCTAGTTCAATAAATAAAGGGTGCTTCACTTTTAAGCACTTAGCACAGTGTCTCAGATATTAAAGTTGAATGAAAATGTTTAATGAAAAAATCTTAATGTAATAATTAAGATTTACTTTCTAAACATTCCCTGCATCACATCATATCTTATTCTCCATAAATCAGGATGGTGGTAGAGACACAAAATCAGAATATACTTAACAGAGCAACAGCAAATCCCTCGTCATTATCCTACCTCATAACCTTGCCTCTCCTATCAACTTCCTTTCATTCTTTCTCTACTCCTTTATAAACTTAACTCTTTGACACCAATCCCTGCTGAACATCTGCCATGTAAATATGAAGAAGAATGTGTAAGCACTCAAGAGCATTTCTGTGGGTCTTGTCTTTCTTCTTCCCTTGATTTTTCCCAATTTCTTTCTTGAGAAAAAAGAAATATCCAAAACATGAATATGTGAGTCCATAGGTCCTAGTCTTCCTGTCAAACCAAAAATATAATAAAAGAAATTTTTTCATTTACTATATGCCAGAGATATGAAGGTTTTTAAGACAATAGTACTATTTTCTGACAGATATAAGTTAAAGTAGATAAAAAGTCAGTGAAGAAATACTGTATATTTATACTCTAAAAGTAAATATGTAAATATTTTTGGATGATATTACACTGATCCCTTTTTCATAATTGAGCTGGTCACTCAAATTATTGTTTCTGTCTTTGCTGACTTTTTGGCAGAAACAGGTCCAATGAGAGAATTGACTGATCCACATGAGTCTCTCATTGATAAAAATAAAACGTATCACTGCTTTGCTGCTAATAAGTCTGTCACATAAGATGAGCATGGGCTCCAGAGGCAGATATACCTGGGTTTAAATCCCAACTCTTCTGTTTTGTATGTTACCCAACCTCTCTCTGCCTCCCATCCTTGAGGAAATAAGGTAACAATTCACATTTTATAAGGCTATTGTTAGGGTTAAATGGGAAAATGTATATGAAGCATCTAGTACAGAGCAGGTACTCCATAAGTAAGTGTTTTTATTCCAAGGTTATTTCAATTTTTTTCTTATTTTCACTCAACATTCTTTAAAATTGCCCTAGAAAAATCTGTTACACACACGTGAAGCAGCAGCATTCCTAGAAAGCTCCTGTCATGTCACTTCATCACAGGTATGTGTAGCAACCCTCAAATCAGTCAGGGAAAGGAGGGCCAATCAAAGCAGGTGTAGGTTTTCTTAGAATACAACTTAGGGAGTGACATGCCTATCATCAAGTGTCTCTTCCAGAAGGTGAGTTTTACATTTTAAAACAAAAGAACCTAAACTCTAAGTTATGAATAAATTACTGCTACTTAAAATGTCATTTTAAAGTCATAGGCTTCTTATCACTTCCTATGAATAAAAACACTAGACAACTGGAGAGATGATAGGAAAGAAATGGAATTGATGGTGAACTGGTGGTATTGATTGATGACCTTATTTCATCTATAGCTAAAGAGCAAAGTCAACAGAGAAGGGGTATGGAAGTACAAGAAGGAAAAGAATAAAAGTCCTAACCGGTTTGGCTCAGCGGATAGAGCATTGGCCTGCGGACTGAAAGGTCCCAGGTTCAATTCCGGTCAAGGGCACATACTCAGTTGCAGGCTCCTCCCCAGCCCAGGCCTTGGTCAGGGCTCACGCAGGAAGCAAACAATCGATGTGTTTCTCTCACATGGATGTTTCTTTCTTTTCCTCTCTCTTCCACTTTCCCTAAAAATCAATGAAAAATATCCTCAGATGAGGATTATCAACAACAACAAAGAATGAGAGATGCATTTGGCATTGCAGTATATCTAGATACCAGTATCTGCAGTTCATTTCTTTTTAAAACTCAATGATAATACACAATTTTAGAAAAGAAATACAGTCCTTCCCATCGGGGAGCTTATAATGAACAAATTGGTGTTTTCATTAATACAGAACAAAGATATGTTCAGGGGAAGTATAGGTGAATTTCCTGCCCAGATGCTGAATATGTGGTCAGGGAGCAGAGAGTTGGGTCCAGAGGAAAGATTTCAAACCTGAAGAGATGGTCGGTTATAAACCTAGAAGGATTTTAAATGTGTCATATAATCCAACATAATTTCTCCAAGAAAAATATTCACATCATGTTCCTTTAAATCTATATTAAGCAGCTGAGGGAAATAAACTCTAGGTTTACTCAAATTGGTGTAAATTGATTGATGGTCTTACCTCATCTCTTTAAAGAAAACATAATTAGATGATTCCTGAAAAATTAGACTATAGTTACTAAAATCTTTAAAATGAGTCCTGCTAAATATGTTTGTTTTGTCATGGTTTTCTTATGCTGTTGTTTAAAAGAAAATCTATTTTTTTAAGATGTCCAGGATGATCTGAGAATGACTGAGATCTATCCAATTAAGACGTCATGATAATAGTACATAATATCTTCAAAGGAAAAAAAACCCAGATACACCTCGCCAAACATCAGGGGTTTATTCTGAGGGTGTAACTGTCTGTGATGGTAAAAAAAAAAAACAAAAAAAAACCAAAACCTGTATTCTCAAGGTCAATGAACCAGAGGTGCAAATATAGTTAATGATGTGTTTTTACAGCAAATCCCTGTTTTCCCTTTCATCCTTAACTCAGACCTTGGTCATTTTGACATTTCCATATTTATGCTAACCTAACAGCTAATGTGTGTTCTCAAATGGAATAGCTAAAGAAGAATTTTAGAATAGTTCTACCACAATGCAGCTTTTAAATATACTTTCAACTACTGTTTGATCTTTTTGCAAGAAAAACTTCTTATGAACTCTAAGTATTCTTTCATCTATTCCACTTTAGGTGACATATTCATTTTATTTTTACCTTCATCACACATATCCATCACCAAAAATATATATATGTTTTATTTGTTTTATCCAGTCACAGCATTTCATTTCCAATTTGAGCCGATATGCTCCCTGAGTGTATGTGATGTCAAAAAAGATAGATTTGCATGTCTTACCTAACTTGCAATTAGGGTTATTAGCAGCACCATATCCAGGAAAAATTTTGTGTAAACTAGGTTCTGGGCTCCTTGGCAACAGATAAAAAAAGAAATCCAGGACATTTCCTTCACAACAATCTCCTTCCATCTTATAATCTTTTGTTGAGTCTTTTCATTTTAGATTTTCCTCCCAAGAAAGTAGGTAGACACAACTGCCAGCATCCCTAGGGCCTTTGTTAATACCAAAATGACAAAAGTAGACCATTGAAAGGTGTGCTTGAAGTATGCAATTTCCAGTTCCTTTTGAATGATTCAATACATACCCTTTGATTTTGATTCAGACTAAACACAATCAAAAGTATGCCTGTAGAAATTATGAAGTGTATACTTCCCAGTTCCATATTTGCTATTTACATAGAACTGGAAATCAGGTTATTAATATTACACCAAGGAAAATGTAGGAAAGAGGGGATGGCCTTTTTTTTTAATAACCCCTAAGAACTCCGTTACATTCATGGTGATTTTTCTTTATGCCATTTTACTGTGATGCCAAACCATTATGATTCTCCTTCATCATAATAGAGTACCCAAAGCAATCTGGAGACAGACTTTTGACATGCTACCAGAGTAATTTTTACTATACAAATAGTCAAGATATGAACATTTAGGGGAATAGTGGAGATCAGCTTATTGATTCCAAAATAGGTTTTGCTGCAGATTCCCAAAACCTAACACATAATTGGTGTGCAAATAATTTTTATTGGTGATTAGAAAAACATCCAATAAATGGACACATGGCTACGTTTTTAGAATCTGCTTTTAAGATAAAAATATTTTTTGATTAAATAGTTTGTTCTCATATTAAAGATGAAATCAACACTGAATACTGGGATCCATAGGAGGTCCTAGTAAAAAAATGTTTCCTTTAAGCTGATACTTAACATGTTGTTATAAAAGAATCATTCCCAGCTGCTCAGTTGTAACAGGTTATATTACTAACAGACTTTTATGATTGAATGTGTTTTAGAGGACTTTAGAGAAGATTTTGACAAGGAAATGGGGAAGAAAGCATGAATACACCAAGTAATTCAGGAGGCCTGAGAAAACGGTGTTGTTAGCATAGGAGCTCCTAACTTTTAACCATCAATGATAGATTTTAAAGAAATCTCTATAGTGCAATGGCTAGTGAGATCTCCTCTTTGGATGTCTAAGAAAGCTTTAGGAAAATTACCAAAACCTGGTGGATTTGCAATTAAGTACATATGAGAAGGTTGGAGATTGAAGATGTTCATTACCAATTCAATGTCTTTAAGAGCTACTGAATTATTTAATTTTCCATTAATACTTGAGTTAATTATGGTGGTTTACATTTTCCTAAAAATTTACTCCGTTCTCCAGAAGCAGGAGGTGTTCAAGGGCAGCAGTTCCCTCTGCCC
The DNA here is from genome assembly GCF_963455305.1 of Plecotus auritus. Lineage (NCBI taxonomy): Eukaryota > Metazoa > Chordata > Mammalia > Chiroptera > Vespertilionidae > Plecotus > Plecotus auritus. The sequence continues at coordinate 186,583,562 of NC_137771.1, read as the reverse complement.
CTGTGACATTTCCTGTGCTTCTTTCTCCTCCTTCGCTTTCCCCACTTTTAGCAGTGACCATCCCTCTTTGTATGATCTGCTTCCCTTATTGGATTCAAAGGCTTTTTAAAGGTACTTGGAAATTAAGACATGAAAAGGTGAAAAGTTCACATTCGCTACCTGTTGTTGTATAATAGAATATCCTACATTTACTGACTGGAAACAACAAACATTTGTTATCTCAGTTTCTGTGGGTCAGGAATCCGGGAGTGGCTGAGCTGGTAGTTCTGGCTCAAGGTCTATCATGAGGCTGCATTCCAGTATCACATGAGGCTACCAACATCTCAGGCTCGACCAGGAGGGTCTGCTTCCAGCTCACTGACGTGGCTATTGGCAGACCGTAGGAGACCTGCTTCCAAACTCATTCATGTGGGTCCCTACATAAGGTGCCTCATGGTATGACAATTGGCTTCCCCCAGAGCAAATGATCCAAAAGAGATTCTCCCAGGATGGAAACCACAATCTTTATATAACCTCCTCTCAGAAGTGACATCCCATCATTACTACAATATTCTGTCCATTAGAAAGGAATTAATTTCAGGCCACATTCATAGGCAGGGGATTACATAAGGGCATAAATACTAGAAGCTAGGGATCATTGGGGGTCCTCTTAGAACATAACATGACTAAGGATCTTCTGGACCAGGAGTTCCCAAATTTTCATTAACAAGAAACATCCCTTAAGTGTTTTGTGTTTTGAACTTTTCTTCCTGGCAGATTTTATTAAGTAATGGATTGTTTCTTCATTTTATTCATATAAAACTATAATATAAAACTAGAGACGTGGTGCACAAAGTTTGTGCATGGGGGGAGGGGAAGGAGGCTGTCCCTCAGCCCAGCCTGCACCCTCTATAATCCGGGACCCCTTGGGGGATATCCAACTGCTGGGTTAGGGATCGGGCCCAAACCGGCAGTCGGACATCCCTCTCGCAATCCGGGACTGCTGGCTCCTAACCACTCACCTGTCTGCCTGCCTGATCGCCCCTAACCATTCTGTCTGCCTGCCTGATGCCCCTAACTGCTCCCCTGCCTGCCTGATCGCCCCCTAAGCACCTCTGCCTGCCTGCCTGATCCCCCCAACTGCTCTTCCCTGCCAGTCTAATCCCCCTAACTGCTCTCCCCTGCAGACCTGATAGCCCCTAACTGCTCTCCCCTGTCAGCCTGATCCCCCTAACTGCTCTCCCCTGCCAGCCTGATCCCCTAACTGCCAGCCTGATCCCCTTAACTGCTCTCCCCTACTGGCCTGATCACCCCTAACTGCCTCTGCCTTGGCCCCGCCACCGTGGCTTTGTCCAGAAGGACAACCGGACAGTCATTCGGAAGATGTCCGGTCTAATTAGCATGTTGCCCTTTTATTAATATAGATACAGTAATGAGCAATAGTTTTCCACAATATTTAAAATTAATGAAGGTAGGTAATTAATTGGATGACTGATGCATTACCTTACTGGTAGGGCCTCATCTCATATAAACATGACATTTTGTTTAAACTTTTTGAAATACTGAATATAGCCCCCTAGTTTCTCACTATTTCCTTTATGAATTCTCAGATGATCAGATAATACAGATTAAGTAAAACTAATTAGTCCAACCCATTATTTCATAGATTAGCAAACCAGGTCTCAGAAAGGCAAGTGCTGGAGCTGGAACTACAGTCTCTGTCTCCTGGTCCTGTGTCCACTATAGCACATGCCATTCTTGGTCTTATTCTTCACTCCCAAGACTAGCAAAAACCACTTAATAGATCATAATGATGATTATAATAATATATAATACTAGGGGCCCAATGCATGAATTCGTGCACCTTGAAAGGAACTCTGGGCCGCGAGGCTGCAGTAGGCACAGGGGCGGGTCTCAGCCCATCCTCTGTGCCCCTGCCCGGCCCCTCCCGCCATGACCCCTGGTCCCCTGTCTGCCAACAGCCCCGCTCCCACCGCCACCGCCACTCCCATGCACTGACAGCGCCAGCTCCACTTGCACCCGCTGACAGCGCAGAGCAATTGGGGCCGGCGCCAGCAGTGGGTGCAAGCGGGACTGGTGCCATCAGTGGGTGCGAGTGGCAGCTGCTGCCCCAATTGCCCCTCAGGAGCAGGGGGAGGTGTAGAAGCCCTCAGGGACAATCAGGGATGGCAGCCGCCGCTCGCACCCACTGATGGGCACCGAGTGATCGGGGCCAGCACTGGGCACCAGCAGTGGGTGCAAGTGGTGGCTCTGGCGCTGGCTGCAGGTGCGAGTGGGGCTGGCGCTGGCTGCAGGTGCAAGCGCCGGGGGGATTCTGGCAGGTGGAAGCAAAGAATTTTCAGTAACCACCAGAGGCTCTCCCCAATGACAGCAACCAGCGCCCCGCCTTAATCTGGCACCCCAATCACCTGCTCCACCATCCCACCACAGCCAATGCCTGCCATGTTCCGCACACGCCCCCTGGTGGTCAACGCATGTCATAGCAACTGGTTGTTCAGTTGTTCCGCCATTTGGTCTATTTGCATATTAGCCTTTTATTATATAGGATGATATGGTAATCATTTCACAGTATCAGTAAGTTAAATCATGTTGCTATGCACCTTAACTTATACAGTGCTGTATGTCAACTATATCTCAATAAAACTGGAAGGGAGAAGATTTATATAGCAAAGCTAATGTTATGAAGTATTCTCACCGTAAAGGGATTAACTTATTTTAGCCAAGCCAACCACAGTTAATGGAGCATTTTATTACACTTGATACAGATCAAATCCTGCTCTTGGAATTTTCACTATTCTAATTGTTAAGAAAAAGAAAACTTTTATGCTAAATAATTTGCTTATCAAGTGGAAAATAAGTTGAAGGCATCACTGTAAGCCTGTGAATCACCCATCATTCCAACGGGGGTGAAAATTATTAATTATGGATGAGAATGGCCATTCCAGTTAAAGGCTCACTAGCCCCACTCACCAACACTAAGACAATGAGGAGGTTTGAATGATGACAGATTTTCATGCCCAAGCTCTTTGTGTGAAGCACTGGATCATAATGGCTCAATGTGGCATTTTGTAATATCCATCGGGATATCACAAAATGCCACAAGTTACAATGATAATGAACTTGACCGCCTCATCTCCCAAAATAAACAGTGCAATGAAACTAAAGCTTTGCTTTGTAGTATTTACCCAGCAAAGCTCTTTGGAATAAAGTAATTAAGAAGTTAATCATAGAAGGTGTTTGAGAGGTGTGCACACACGCACACACACACCCTATTCTTACATTTATAAAAGGTTGTAAAAACTAGAACATAAGAAATTTATCTTTCCTTTGGTCTGAAAGAATAAGACTTGATGGAAACAGAGTCACTAATGCTTGAGTGGTAGGTAGTGTGTGTGTGTGTGTGTGTGTGTGCCTGCTACTAATGAACAGATTCCAAAAAATGTCTCAACTATGACTAGTATGGTTCACTAGCACATTATTAACAGGAACTCAAAAACTTTTTCTTAAATATATTTTATTGATTTTTTACAGAGAAGGGGGAAGGATAGAGAGTTAGAAACATCAGATGAGAGAGAAACATCAATCAGCTGCCTCCTGTACACCTCCCACTGGGGATGTGCCCGCAACCAAGGTACATGCCCTTGACTGGAATCCAACCTGAGACCCTTCAGTCCGCAGGCTGATGCTCTATCCACTGAACCAAACAGGTTAGGGCGGAACTCAAAAACTTTTAACAGTGCTTAACACTGTGAGATTCAGATGAGATAATAGATATTCATATCTCAGGATCTCTGCCAGGAATCACCTTGATAAGATCAGAACAGAAAAAAATGATTACCACTCTGCCTTCTTGTGCATTAGGCTCTCGAATACAATATTTGTTGCCAAAAAGTATTTTGAAACCACTGGTCTATGAAAGGTTTAAAAAAATCAGCATGGCATTATATATCTGGGTTGGTAAAGATCCATCATAGAGCTATGATAGAAAACCTAGAGGATCCTGAAAGTTCTGTGTCAGGACCTTCCTCTCCCTGGGGGTCAAGAGGTGCAGGCGGGAGCCGTCTTGCTGAGCTGCAGCCAGGGCTTGGAACTGGTTCTAGCAATCAGACAACACGGGAGAGGCAGCTACCTAGGCTGCAAGACATGTAGGCAGCTCCGGAAAAGTTAACTTTTCGTTTTAAACATTTTTAATTTTATAATAATGCCTAAACAGGTTCTTGTAAGAGTGACAAATAATAGAGAAATAGAGAGGCAAAGTGTAAAATTCCCTCTTTATCTGCCCATTCCACAATATCACATTTTTCACCACAGGTAACCACTATTTTAGTTTGATCTGTGCTCTCACAGACCTTTCTCTTTTGCTTATGTATGTATTTTATACATGTATATGCACATACATCATTTAAAAAAATAAGTTAAATTGTCTTCATTGTGCAATTTACTCTATTCACTTATCAATAGGTCTGGGAAATTTTCCATATCAGTACATGTATACCTGTCCTTTCTAAAATAATTTCATTGTATTTCATAATATAGACATGCCATACTCATTGAATAATTGCCAAATTAGGGGCTTGAAAGTTGTTTACAGTTTTTTATTAATATAAACAATCAACATCATTTAACATGCATCTTTATGTACAAATGAGAGATTTTCTGTAGGTGGATTACTAGAAGCTAACTTGCTATGCTAAAAGGTATGACAAAAATTCAGCTGGGTCTGTTTACATGAACACCCTCAGTGTGTTTCTCCTATAGCTGCCAACAATAAATATTAATTTTCTTCATTTTTATCAATATAATGATAAAAAGTTTGATACAGTAATTTGTACTTGCCTGGTTACTAGGGAGACTGATTATCCTTTCATCTGTTGTTGCCCATTTACGTTTGTATTAGTTAAAAGAAGCCTGACTGTGGCACTCTAGAGACTAGATTTTAGTCCTGGGTTTGTAATTAGCTGGCAGATTTTGATCAACTTTATTCACCTTTCTGAACCTCAGTTTCTCAATCTGACCAATGGACATAATAATCTCAGTCCTGCCTTATTCCCTAACTCCACAAATCTATTGCAAGTGTTCCGAAAACAACGGGTAAAGAAAGCAAGTGGAAGAGTGTAAAATGACAGGCATATAAAGGGGATTTCTTTTAGTTTTTAAAAGCGTGTACAACATTACTGAGTAACTGTACTTGGGAGTTTTTCTAAACAAAAGGAGGCCGGTGCCTGCAGCAGCTCATTTACCTGCCAACTTCAGGGTCTCCTCAGACAAGTTGTGAGGAGAGAGAAGGCAAAGTTATTTCTCTAGCTCTAACGTTGCTCCCCATTCCAACTGGCCTGGGTGAACACAGAAGAAAGCTAGCTCCTTGTGGGATTTCTAATCTAAGTTTGTTATTTCAAGGAATTAGGGTGGGGGTGGCTCCTCTCCCACATCTTCTCTGGTTCATCCATCAGCAATAACAATGCCATCTGGTTACCGGAGACCAGTGAGGCATAAAATGCCCAGAAAAACAGCTGTCTTCCCCTTTACCTGTGTCAGAATTACTAATTAAGTGACAAATTTGCCTTAAGCAATAAATTAAATTTCGTGCTGCTGAAACTTGTACAGGTTTTACTCTTTATTAAATACACCTTTTTGTAACTACAACTCTTCCTTTAAAAGAGACTTACGCTCCATGAAACCAGGATAAAAATCCCCATCTGGCCATCCATTTGTTTGTTTTTAATGATGTATGCAGTAATTTGTATAAACCTTTAAATGTCATCTTCCCTTTTGTTTTTTACTGTGAGGTGAAACCAAATTGCCTATTTATGTTCACTTTCTGTTCTCCAGTGTGGGTTCCTCATATTGTACAGGGCAGGATTCTCATTTCCAGTCTTCCTGCTACCAATTCAAAATGCCAATGTATCACATAAATCTACCTGTGAGGGCAATGTGACTGAGCCCTAGTCATATTACCCTTCACAAATTTGGTAAAACTTCATATAAATATAAATAGGCTATTTCATACTCCCAAAATGTCAGCACTTCGTCTGTATAATATATTTGGTAAAACAGGAAGTAGAAAAATTCTGAATTGGATTGGACTTTCTACAATCAGCAATTCTACTGAAAGATCTACAGATTTTTGGTAACTAATATGAAAGAAGCACAATCCATTCTTCAGTTTTCAGCACAAATAAAATTCTTTCCCAAATGCCAGTCATCACATGTCACAAACCCTTTCCTCATAGTCCCAGGTTCCAACTATGTTTCTTCTCATCTCTTAACAGAAGGATTAATAGATTCACGAAAACCATTAAGATAATATCTCCTCCACTTCTAGAGGACTATTCTGAATAGACATCTAGCCTAGGATACCCCAAATCAAAGGGATGCCCCCAAATTATGGTATATTGTATCTTTCACAATTACCTTGAGGACCTGGTCTGTTTGGTAATCAACGGGACTAATCTGGACCAGACTGTTCTGTTTGCAGTATGACCCAAATGCCTAGAGTCACCAGGGCACATTTCTTCCCAGTGGTGTATGTTAGGTCATTATCAAGTTCCTTCTCATTTTCCAAAGAAAGAGCCATGTCATGATCCTTATAAATATACCACATCAATTGGCAATATTACCAATTCAGTGCAACCATCAATTTTTGAGCTTCTATTATGATAATGGCCCTGCGCTAGGAATGTGAAGGGATAAATATAAGTAGTTATATTTAAAGATATAAATACAGGGTGGGGCAAAAGTAGGTCTACAGTAGTGAGTACATGAAATGCAGAGTTTATTCATATATTATTTTCCATACAAACAACTGTAAACCTACTTTTGCCCCACCCTAAATATGCTGCCTCAAGAAGTTTTTCATCTAACAGGAGAGTTGTCGTGTATAAAAATAACTACAATATAATACAAAATGTAGACTATCCCTTAGAATGGGTAACAAGAAGATATACAAAATAGAGAAAACCATCTGATAGCTTACTGTGTAGGGTGTGGATACACTAGGGTTGTCCTGTCTGAACACCGATTTACAGAGTCCTGTTGGCACTCCCTCCACCTTTGTTCAAGTCTCTTTGTTGCTGGTATGACTCATCCTCTAAGTTCACCTAGTAGTGTTGAGAGTAGGGAATGTTTAATGTTGTTTTAGAGAAACTGTCAATAGGAAGATCCATTTTCAACTAGCACTCCTAACAGGAAACAAATCGTTGAACCAAAAAGATTTACAATGTAATACAAACCTCAATGCACATATGCATCACCTGTACAAGTGGTTAAAATGCAGATTTTAATTCAGTAGTTCTAGGGTGGAGCCGGAGATTCTATATTTATAACAAGTCCCCAGATGACGTCCATGCACTTCAGCCAATACTTTGGATAAGGAGAATTTAGGACATTGCTCCCCGCAGCTGCAGAAGACGCTAAAAGAGAGTTCAACCTAAAGAGTGGTGGACAAATAAAGCAGACAGCCAACATTTCACAGAGCATAACAGGGGGAAGCAAAGCTTTTTACACAATTCAACAGAGAAGGACTCAGTACTTAAAAGCTGCATTTTGTGCAAGGACATGGCCAAACATTTAGAACAATCATGTCATTAGCAACAATGGATATGCAGCGGAGCTGTCATCCCAGGCAACAACGAGAATATGGAACACCGGAAACGGAATCTAAACTGGAACACAATTTCCCAACCATAAGTTACTAGTCTCACTCATTCCTCAGTGATCAAGAGCTGAAGTCTGAGATGAAAACACGCTTTATATCTTTCATGCACATATGGGACATGGGTGGATCAAACTATATAGAATTCTCAATGAAGAGTGAGGATTCAGTCCCAGTCAACTGCCTGAAGTAGTGAGTTAAATGATCTCTTTTGTTATTGGGAGAGATATGAATTCAGTAGGCCCATCTGTGCATTAAAAATCAAAATCCAGGTGCTTGGATCATGGACTTGATATATTTGAGTCTCCACATATGGCAACTACAGAAAAAAATAATTGAAATAAGATGTGTTTGCAGCCTGTCTTTTGGTTCTATAGTTCATGACAAAGCAAAAGGATCTTGTTGTAAGATTCTTATAAGGAGAAAACCCTACATCACGGGCCTTCAGGTGGATATTATAATCAAGTTCCATAGCAGCATATTTTCTTAGTGGTACTAGACATTGTGCCTGGCTGCTAACTCTGAGTAGAAGTCAAAGCCAGACAAAGCAGATTTCCTCTCCTTCTGAAGAGGGATTTTTACTATTATCCCCAGGGAAGAGGCTAAGTAATCTTCTGTTGAATTCTGAACTTACTACTCAACAGACTTAAGGTTTCTCATTCTACCTAAAGGTTCTCAGAATATTTTATCTAATAAAGGGATAGTTATATCCATCTCAGATTGCTTTATTTAAAACAACTACTTTAAAAGTTCAATATAAATAGTTTCAATAAGAAGTGGCCCATCATCAAATTCTGCTGGATGCTTCTGACCTCCTATTCACAATAGGCATTATGGTTTATTCTTTAATGTACATTAATTTGGTTCAAGCAGGATCCAGACTGCACATCTCAGCATTCTACTTGAATAAAGAAGAAAGAATTCAATTCCCCTCTGCAGCAAATTCAGCCTTCCACAAGTCAGCTCAGCCAGGCAGTGATGGCTGCATTGCAAAAACTGCTTTGCGGATATTTTGCTGGGTTTTGTTGCTAGGTGATGACCGGGAAAACTTTGCAATTCCTGCTGAGAGCTTTAAAAAAATGTGCCTGTAACCAGTTTCATATTAAAGAGGCAGGGGGGTGGGGAATAGGACAGCCCGCACCTTAATTCCTCAAGGTTCACTCCTTGCCCTAAATCCCCCTTGGCTGTCATATAGAGAAATTGTGACCATTAAGAAATGTAAACACACAACATTGGGAAATAAAAAAGAAAGAAAACAATATTCAATTTATCATCAACCAATCCAGAGGAGCGTTAATAAAAGGGAACTTGTCCACTGTTTTTTGTGTAGTCTAAACTAAAACTTAAATAACTTGGGAATGGGGGAGAGGAGAATAGAGGAAGGGGGTAAATGAAAAATAGCAAGTGATTTTCCCAACATTCTTTTCTGTCCCACATATTAGCAAAGACCCTTTGCTTAAGAAATTGGCCTGAAGCTAGAGTCAGCTTGTACCTGAGCTGCGTTTCAGAAACCCTTGTCCTGGACCCGACTTTCGAGCCAAGCAGCAGGGATTCCTGGGAAAGCCCAGAGGCCTGTCTGAGGCCTGGTCCTATGTCAGTGATTGATGAGGACAAGTGCGAGAGGTGACACACTGTGAAATCAGACTGAGGCACAAAGAGTTAATCCTTGGGCTTTTTCCAAATGGGGTCCTTTGATAGAAAAAAATAATATTTATTCCGTCCTTTAATTTGAGCTAAAAACGCACTCTTGATATCTTTTTCACTAGGCGAGATGCCAGCCTGCAACCTCCTGAAACTTCAGGAGATAAATACCACACTAGTGGCAGTAATTATTTTTCCTTGTAGCATTATTATCATCAAATTAGTTTAAACTGCTGATTTAACAAGTACTGTTTTATAACCAGTAGAGAGAGGAGAGCAGTTGTTTCTGCATACAAATTTCTTTTCACAAATTAAAGGACCTACCTATAAATCACAGGAGAGAAAAACGAAGAAATTACAACTTTGCCACCCTGGCTTCTCTGTTCTCAGAAATGGGGCAACAGCTTGGTAGTAAGAGTCCCCTTCTTTCCTTCACTAACTCATTTGCTTGCGCTCACTCCCCACTGGGTCCTCTCCTGAGAGGATAGGAAAGGCCATGTGTGTCTTTGACTTGGCGACACAGGCGGGTTGCTTGTACTTTCGTACCCTCCATAGCAGATGCACAAACTTTAGCAGCGTCTTTTTAACACTTCATTAATTATTGAGCTGTGCCAAGAGTAATTATTTGGCTATGCCAGGAGTCCTTTTCTCCCACATCAGTAAACAGTAATTTAGAGAAGGGGGGCTATAACCTTAGGGTGAGCAACGTTTTCCCCCTGCAGCTGTGTGGTGAGCTCAACAATAGTGTCTATGCTTCAACAAATGAGGAGGTCCACAGCCCAGCCTCTGCTGCACGCAGGAAATGCTATGGCCAGAGAAAAGAAACCCACCATGCTAATTGTGTGACACAAAATTTGGAATATCTCCTTTGCTCACAGATCCAAGATACTCATTCTGACTTTGTGCTTTTGCCTTAATCTAATAACAATAATAAATCCAGTAATAGCAAGGGAATTTATTCCAGAATTTTCTTTATATGTTGTAATGAAAGCATGCTAACACTGATATAGTACTTTCTCAATTACTAAGATTTCTTTTCTTTGGCCATTATTCAGTAAGACTTTAAATTCCCTTCTTTTCCTTCAATTAATAGATATTGTTTCACGGTCACTTGAAAACCCTAATCCTAGGACTCAACAAAATAGAAATGTCTTTTTCCTACATTGTCAAAATCAAATCAGACACAGAAAAAACTAATGGGAGCCAGTGTCCCTCTGGCATTTGGGTCGAGGGTGTTGCTGCATGTATTTCAGAGCCATGGAACCTCAAGGTTAGATGTTTACTTAATACAACATCCTTCCAATCCCTAAGATTGGGAACAAGGAAGGTACTTCACCATTTTTATACAATATTTTACTAGTTTCTAGCTAGTGCAACAAAGCAAGAAAAAACATACAGATTGGTAAGGAAAAAGTAAAACTGTCACAATTGTGTATGTAGAAAAACCTGAACATGCTACAAAGCAACTACTAAAACTTTAAGTGAATTTAGCGAAATCACAAACACATAAAAAAACATGCATGAATATTAGACATTATTCACATTATGTGAAAGAAGCCAGACACAAAAGTCCACATCATGTACTATCTCATTTCTATAAAATTCTAGAACAGATAACACAATACAATAGTGGAGAAAAACTGGAACACATATTGCCTTGGAGGAGGGGATTAACAGGTAATGAACATAAAGAAACTTTCTGGAGTGATGAACATGTCTTATATATTGATAGAAGTGTGGAGCACCGGACAATGTGCATTTATCAAAACTCACTAAACAGTATATTTAGGGTTTATGTGTATGATTATATTTAAATTTTACTTCCCAAAAAGAGTAAAAAAAAAAACTATATCTAAATATTGAACACTGCTTAGTAAATTTTGTTTTTCAGTGATATAGATTAAAAATTCTAAAATTAATTTGTGTGAGTTTAAACAAATTAATAAATATATATTAGGCTTGAGCAAATGAGTAAATAATGAAAGCCAGATTTCTCTTTGTTGTTAAATGAAGTCACAAATAAGAAAAGGAGGAAAACAAGAATGTATCTTGAGGTGTTGGGTTGAAATTGAGAGTATCAGTATGACCTCATGGAGATGATAGATAGATAGATAGATGATAGATAGATAGATAGATAGATAGATAGATAGATAGATTAGATTACAGAGAGAGGAAAAAGAGACAGAGACTGAAACAGAGAGAAAGAAAGAAAAAGAGAGACACCTCATAGTTACAAAGTTGAAAGGCAAGGGCCTGAGAATTACAAGATGAATAAGACCATCTTTTTGTGCCAGCAATTAAGGAAATGCTCAAAGATAATGGGGTCATGTCAAGTGCATACATGAGTCAGCTTGAAGGGGCACGCTGTGGCAAAATCTGGAAAATTTAATGCATCAAATTAAATAATAACAGTAGTTGATTACAACTGTTTGAATAAAATAAAAATCCACACATATTGTATTAATTTCCCAGGACTGCTGTAACAAAGTATAACAAACTGAGTAACAACAATAAAAACAGAAATTTATTCTCACAGTTTTGGAGATTAGAAGTCCAAAATCAAAGATTCAGCAGGGCTCTGCTCCCTCTGAAACCTGTAGGGAAATCCTTCTTTGCCTCTTCTTCGTACCTTTGGAGGTAGGTTGCCAACAGTATTTGGCATTCCTTGGCTTGTAGGTGCATCCCTCTGACCTCCATCTTCACATGGCATTCTTCCCATGAGTAGCTTCATATCATCTTCCCTCTGCATGCATCTGTGTCCAAATTTCCCCTTTTTATAAGGACACCAGTCATATTGGATTAAGGCCCAACCTAATAACTTCATCTTAAGTTGATGAAATCTGCAAAGACCTCATTCCAAATGAGGTCACATTTTGAGCTATCGGGAATTAGTACTTCAATATCATTTTAGGGAGTAGGGGAGACACAATTCAATCCCTAGGAAGTGCGTACTGCAATGAAAATATAGGTAAATGGTGGATAAAATAAAATTCTCCTTTGTAGTGGAAAGCCAACTAATAAGTAAAGAAGAAACTATGGAAATTAAAAATTATCAATGAATTCTAAAACTAGTGGGCATATTCTGATGCCACGGGATATTAAATAGTCTTAGACTTATCTCTGCTCACTCTACTTATTAATTAAAAATGAGAAAATGTTACCTGGACACCACTTTAATTATGTCATCAAAGTTAACATCACCAGTGTTGGGACAGACACTTTATGCCTCCTAATATGATGCACCAAAAAAGACACATGGCCTCAGTGCTATTCTTCCCAAATGCACAGCCTCAACTGAATCATGAGGAAACATTAGGCAAATCAAAATTGAGGGGCATTCTACAAAATAACTGGTCTAAAGTCCTCAAAAATGTCAAGATCAAGAAAAATGAAAGGCTGAAGAATCACTTTAGATTAAAGGAGACTAAAGGGACATGATAATTAAGCAATGCATAATTTTATATTGGGTCCTGTACTAGAAAAAAGATATCAATAAAAAGCAAAATTTGAATATGAACTGCCGACTAGATAATAGTATTATATCAATGTTGTTTCCTTGCTTTTGAAAACTGCACTGTGACTATTTAAAAGAATGTCCTTGTTCTTCAGAAATACAGATTTAACTATGTATAAAGTATGTTTCAGAAAAAAATAATATGCATATGTATAACATATAGAAAGAGAATTTTAAAATGGGGCAAAATGTAAAAATTTGGTAAATCTGGGTAAAGGGTATACAGGAATGCTTAACACTATTCTCACAACATTTTAATACAATTTGAAATTGTATTAAAGTTAAATAAAATCAGCCCTAGCCGGTTTGGCTCAGTGGATAGAGCGTTGGCCTGCAGACTGAAGGGTCCCAGGTTCGATTCTGGTCAAGGGCATGTACTTTGGTTGCGGGCACATCCCCGGTAGGGGGTGTGCAGGAGGCAGCTGATCGATGTTTCTCTCTCATCAATGTTTCTAACTCTTTCTCCCTCTCCCTTCCTCTCTGTAAAAAATCAATAAAATATATTTTTAAAAATAAATAAATTAAATCAGAACAAAAAATAGATGTGAAGGAAAACGAGGTAGAGGGAAGGATAAGACTATTAAAGACTTTGTCTTAAATATCAGGAAATCAGTGAACACTGATGAAAATGGAAATATTTCAATTTTAAAAACTAATGTTTCTAATGTAGTGATGGTTTTCAAGATCTTTCTTTAAGCTTAAGATCTTAAGGGAGTAATATCTCCTTAGGAGAAAACTATCAAAAATTTTAAAATCCTGCATTTCAAAATCAAGTAAGTTAGAATAAAATTAAATGTATTTTTAATAGTTGGTAGAGTATGATCCCAATTCCATAATATTATTTTTCTATCTATCTATCTACCTATCGTCTTGTCTATCAATTCATCTGTCAATCTCTACACATACATAAAGGATTGATTGAAGTAATGTTCACCAAATGCTAGATGAGGTTATTTATAAGTAATTTTTCTTTTTTGTACCTTTTATACTACATAAAATTCTGACAATAAGCATAGCACATTATCCTAACATATACAATGGCATTTACATTACATTTACATTTTTATTCTCAAAACATAATGATATTAATTTTAAATCTGATAAAATATTAACATGCTAAAGTCATTTCCAGTTCTATAAACAAACTAAAAAACCAACACAAAGTATCTGCTCCACATTTCAAGAGTAATGAGTTCAATCATGTTAAGGTTATAATTTTGTTAGTCTATTAATTTTTTTCCTCTCAATGCAACTAGAAATTAATTCTTTGTCAGTCTTAACAATTAGTGTTATCTTTTTTTCTGAAATAAAGATGACATTAGATCAAAATCTTTTCATTTTTATTCTTTTAAAAAATTCACAGTAATAGCTTAGTCGTGACAAGCATATGATAATACCATCTGCATAGAAAAATAAAATTCTGTGATTTCACAACCAACCCTACTAACTACCTCACTGGGTATGTGGCTAAATTAAAAGTCTTCTCTCACATTCCTTTATTTGAATTTTCTCCCACATGCCCAGCTTCTTTCAGAACATCCTTTATATTCCTACACACTATTTATTGTTCTGCAGAAATGTCTTAAAGTCTCAATATTCTCTTCTAAGCATGAAGTCTTAAGGTTGAGAAAATAGACTGTAGAGGAGTGATGTGGTAGATCCTATTGCTGTTCATCAATATTCACTGCCCGTCCTTGTGGGATGATTACACTTATTTAGCCTGTTGAACTCAGATGCCCAAGTGACCTGCTTGGCTGATAAATGTGTAAACTGATGTATGTCCTTTCCAAAAGGTAAGAGCCAGTGCACATCTCTGCCATAATGACCAGCAATGTTTCAGGGGGAAAAGACAGTCTACTCAGCCTGGGCTCCTGAGTAAGAAAAATGTGGAGCAGAGCTGCAGCCAACCCAGTGGGCAGAAACTATCCTTCAGAATCACTGGGGTATAGATGGTGTTTGCTGCTCAGCATAACCTAGCCTATTCTGTATAACTCATGTGGGTATAGTGGAAGCAAAAGGACTCACCCTTTTTGAGTCGTAGTTTTCTTCTGCATCCATCTAGTCTAACATCTGATGAACTCTCCTTGGACTCTAAGCACCTTGGGAGGGGACACCTTATCACAATCATATCTATACCTTCAGAATATTAGCAAAAGTTCTGAAAGATCTCATTTTCCGGTTATCCAGGAACAGTCATCTTATAAAAACCAATAGATATAATGAATCTATGAAACTCCAGTGTTGAGGCTAAGTTTATTCTTCTGCCTTCTTCAAATATAAATCCTACATGTGGTCAGGGACTCATACCTACTAGACAAATCAACGAGGTCTTGTTCTCTCTTCCTAATGACCAATTATTACTTTATGTTCAACTCAAGAAGCAATTGTTTACTATATACCAGACACTGTGTAAGACACTAAGAATATAGAGATAACTACAAATTCTTTCCAAGAAGTAACTTACAGGCTAGTGAGTAAGACAAATAAGTAAAATATGAGGTGTTCTGACCAGGTCCATTCATATGGAGCCAATATACATATAAATGGCTCCCTAGTGCCTGCCAAGGCAGCAGATACCCTTTAATAAATAGCTGGTATTTGCCCTCTTTAATCCAAGAACTATCCTAGCAACTAGGCAAGGCCTATTAAAGCCACTCCTTCAAGAGAGTCACTTGGAATGTTGAGAGAAACCAGAAGATTCTTGGGAGTTTCCTTACAGTCACTACATCCCATCAATGTCCATGCTCTTTCCATTCTCTCTCTTCAGTTCTTCTCACTTTCATTTCCACTGATGCTGGGCTACTGTACAACTTCATAACCTTCGTATCCTCATCACTTTCATCTTTTCTTGGCAATTTATGTTCATGTTTTGATGTTCCTCCAAGATCCTGTTATTAGATGCCTCTGCATCTCTGACAGAGCCTACTCCAGATCCTTGTGTGCCATCACCATTCCATAAACTCTTCTTCCTTGAAATCTGAACCCTCACCTGGTAAACTCATCTTTTACAATCAATATTGATTATGAAGCTGATCCAAAGGAATGGTTCTGTCTACTTGAAGTTACCTGGAATCTTTACAATGGCCCCAAATATGAGAACTACCACATTTACTGCTAGGCCATACATTTAGGAAGCAATATTATCCAAGCTGCTTCATGATTCAAAACCCAATCCTTCAAGAGGATTGTATCTTTCTCTTCTCTAGTTCCTGACTTCGTTACATTCCTCAGTATCCAATTACCTTATGAAGTAATTTTCTCACTTAGTTTTGTCCTCACAGGATACTCATGAATTTACCTATCTACCTACTATGACACCACCTCCTGGATTTTGCCCAAATGATGATGAACAGACTACTCATGTTCCAAATTCACTGTGCATCCATATTTTATTTCTTCCACATTCCAATTCTAATTTGCATTTCTTGGTAAGAATTGTTGGTCTTTAGTTTTAATTGTTTCAGTTGATTTAAGCTATCCTTTAAAATCTCCTGGGTAAATATAGTGGCTGATGACATAAGATCTTTAAATCAAATTTGAAGATCTTTGATCAGGATTAAGACACTAATTATTTTCTTTACTGACATATATTTTATTTATATATTCATATATAGTTTTAGAATTATATCTAGTGGTGAATGTCTGTTTTTACTTCCTCTCCACCCAATCTTGTTTCTTCCCCAGAGATAACTACTAATAAGAGTTTAGTATATATTCTCTCAAACATTAATAGTTTCTCACACACACATTTGAAGTCACATATCAAGTTTACTGCATGTCAATTATACTTCAATAAAACTGTAAAAATAAAGTAAAGCCAAAGGAAACTGTGTTCACTCACCAAATGATCAAAAATTAGAGTCAAGAAGTGGAAACAGTATAAAATTATGAATATTCTCACACAGTGTTAGTTGGAGCTTAAATCTTATAGTGTCTATCAATTAAAATGCTACCCTTTAAAACAGCAATTTCTCTTTAACAATTAAATCTTATAGAAATATTTTGATATAAATACAAATATAAACATTGTTTACAATTGGATACAGATTAATATTAAATGTCCTTCAACAGCAAAATAGTTAAGTATAAGTTATATATATTATGGAATAAAATTTTTTTAAGTTTGTTTTATTTTACTACATAAACATCTATTTTAATTGTTTTGTTTTGTTTTTATAGGTATTGCATAACTGAATTAGTTTTGTCCCCAAGTTGGATTTGTTTAACAGGTGATGTATATATCTTCTATATAATAAAAGCTCAGCAACCAGTACGGCAGAACAATCAGAATGACCAGTCACTATGACATGCACTGACCATCAGGGGGCAGACGCTCAACGCAGGAGCTGCCCCCTGGTGGTCATTGCACTCCCACAGCTGGAGCGTCACTTAGCCAGAAGCTGGGCTCATGGCTGGCAGGTGAAGTGGCAGTTGAGTGTATAGGGCCTCTAATATATTATATATATATATATATATATATATATATGTATATATATATATATATATATATATACACACACACACACACACACACACATACACACACACACACACACACACACACACACACACACTAGAGGCCTGATGCCTGAGATTTCTGCACTCAGGTGGTCCCTCAAGCCCAGCCTTCGCTCTCTCACAGTCCAGGAGCACTCAGGGGATGTCTGACTGCTAGACATCCTTAGCACTGCCGCAGAGGCAGGAGAGGCTCCCACCACCGCTGCTGCATTCGCCAGCCCTAAGCCCAGCTCAGGGCTTCTGACTGAGTGGCGCTCTCCCTGTGGGAGCACACTGACCATGAGAGGCAGCTCCTGCATTGAGTGTTTGCCCCCTGGTGGTCAGTGCACATCATAGTGACCAGCTGTTCCACATTCAGTCCATTTGCATATTAGCCTTTTATTATATAGGATATATGATTTAATTTTATTTATTTGACAGGCATAAATCACTCAGAAGAGCTCATTTTGATTTATTGGGTACATAATAATATGCCTTCAAAAGAAAAACATGTTCATATATATTTGCTTGACAGATTGAAATGCTACAGAACTAGCACTTTGTTCTTTCAGATATATATAGGTAGACAGATATATATCTTTTTGAATGTGTTCCTAGACTAATCATCCAAGTAAATCTAAAGGAGTTAGTCTAGGTTCTTGAATAAATATTACTCATTTTGTATTTTCACTTTTCATTACTGTAAAAAATAAGTATCACCTACACTTTACATACATCATTTATAAACCTGTAATTGGAGTATTAATATATGCAAATATATTATTTACACTTATGTATTCACACCTACTCTCAAAAAGCCAAACAAAAGCTAGGACATAGAGTGGAATTTCCTTTTGAATTCTGAGGAGTCTATTACACCTCTTTTTCCTATGCCTCAAACTGAGAAGCTTGTAAATTTTGCTTTTCTTAGTTTGTATCACAACCAGATTTGCAGTTTATTGGACCTTAGTAAATTTAGCTATGTGATTGCTCTTCATCAGGAAGGGTCAAACACTCCCTGATTCACTAACACCTCAGGAAGTAGTGGGAAACATCTATGGAATATGACTCAATGGAAACTGCACTTGAAGGAAAGGTAATCTGCCTTCTTCAAGCTCTGTTGGAGTTTAGCTTCAAACTGCTTCCTCCTAGTGTTTTACTTCTCCAGAATGTGGGAACCAACTAGCCCTAGGGACTATGAAACAAAACCTAATGATTTAGGCCAGCATCAGGGAGAGAGCAAGACTTTGAGAAACCAAAGTCATATGTTTGACTTCCAGTCAAGATGGCAGCATAGGTAAATGCAATACTCAAGTCCTCCCACAACACATCAAAATTACAGCTAACCTACAGAACAACCATCACTCAGAACCACCTGAAATCTAGCTGGATGGAAGTCCTACAACTAGGGGTTTAAAGAAGTCACATCAGACTGCTAGGAGGGGCAGAAATGTGGAATAGGCTGGTTTGACACCCACGTGTGGTGCATAAAAATTGGGAGGAATATCTCAGCTGTGGAGGCCCCCTTGAAGGGCCAGGGATCCCAGCCCCACACCAGGCCCCCCTGCCTAGATTCCAGAGCCAGGAAAAGAAGTCCCCATAACTTCTGGCTGTAAAATCCAGCAGGAATTTTAGCTGAGTGAGATGGAGAACTGCTGGAATCACAGGCAGTTCCTCTTACAGGGCCCATGTGTGGATTTACTCGGACTCACTCCCTCTAAGATAGAGCACTGGGGAAGCAGCTTGAAAGGATCCAGGGACATACGGAGAGGAACTAAATTGTCTAGCATCAGGGTGAGAACTAGGAGGAGCAGCTTTCTGCCAGACACAAGTGCTGGCAGAAGCCTTTGTTCCTTTTCTGGACTCTCACCACAGAACTGGTAGTCGGGTGCCATATTTGAGTCTCCATTAACCTGGCTCATATTTTTCACCCCCACCCTGGTGATTCCCTGAGATTCCACCCAATTTGCAGGCCCACCCCAGCCATTTCTAATGGCTTTTCCATACAAATGGACTCTCTTGCATCATGCTTCGAACTTTCCTAAAATGTCTCAAACAAGCAGCATCTGGCCTTGGCATGACCCAAAACTCTTGTTAAGATGTCCCAGGCCCAGCACTAGTGACAGGCAATCTTGGTCCTCAGCTTACTCTCTCCTGGGCATCTCCAAGCTCAGCACAATTAGTCATCTTCAGATAGCTCTGTAGCTCATGTCAGGTGGCACCAGGCAGGACACAGATGGTAGCTGATCTTGCCTCCCAGGAGTCTCCAGAGCCAGTGCACCTGGTGGACAGTTTCACACCACTGCAGATTACAGCTCTACCACTGTCACCTGCGACACACTCAAGGAGTGGATTTGGTGAACACCAAAGCCCCATTGAAGTAAGTCCTGCTCCACAGGGTCAACTCCTACATGGCAGCTCCTCCACCGTAGTCACAGCCAGTCCCACAGCTGATCAGCCTTGGGTAAATCCCTCCCACTGACATGCCAACAGCAAGGCTCACCTACAACAGGACAATGCACACAGTCAACACAGGGGCACACCTGAAACACCCAGCTCGACTGACTAGGGAGGCTGCACCACTGGGCCCTATAGGACACCTACTACACAAGGCCACTCTACTAAGTCCAGAAGACATAGCATCTCTACCTAATACATAGAAACAAACACATTTTTGGTTCTGATTTTGAAAAAAATAATGATAGAAACAAAGCAGCCAAAATGTGGAGACAAAGAAACAGTTCCCTGCGAAAGAATAGCAGAAAGCTCCAGAAAAAGAACTAAATGAAATGGAGGCAAGCAAACTACCAGATAAGAGTCCAAAACAATAGTTATAAGTATGCTCAAGAAACTTAGTGACTACCTTACCAGCATAAAAAGGGACATATAAACCATAAAAAAGAACCAGTGAAAAATGAATCATACACTAATGGAAATGAAGAATAATTTACAGGGAATCAACAGTAGTGTAGATAAAGCCAAGAATCAAATTTGCAATGTGTAATATAAGGAAGCAAAACACACCCAATCAGAACAGCAAAAAGAAAAAAAAATCCAAAAGTATGAGGATAGTGTAAGAAGCCTCTGGGACAACTTCAAGCATATCAACATTCGAATCATGGGATTGCTGGAAGGAGGAGAGAGAAAGCAAGAAATTGAAAACATATTTGGAAAAAATAATGACAGAAAACTTCCCTAATTTGGTGAAAGAAATAGACATACAAGTCCAGGAAGCACAGAGATTCCCAGGTAAGATGAACCCAATGAAGCCCACACCAAGACACATTTAATTAAAATGAAAAAGTTTAAAGACAGAGAATCTTAAAAGCAGCAAGAGAAAAGCAGTTAGTTACCTACAAAAGAGCACCCACATGACTGTCAGCTGATTTCTCAAAAGAAACTTTGCAGGCATGAAGAGAGTGGCAAGAAATATTCAAAGTGATGAAAAGCAATGACCTACAACCAAGATTACTTTACCCAGAAAAGCTATTGTTTAGAATTGAAGGACTTAAAAAGAAGGTCATCACCACCAAACCAGTATTAGATGAAATGTTAAAGTCTCTTCTTTAAGAAGAAAGTGTGTGGGGGGGGGGTAAAGGGGGGAGATTAAAAATATGAACAATAAAATGGCAGTAAATATATATCTATCAATAATTGAATCTATGCCAAAGCCGGTTTGGCTCAGTGGATAGAGCGTTGGCCTTCGGACTGAAGGGTCCCAGGTTCGATTCCGGTCAAGGGCATGTAACTTGGTTGCGGGCACATCCCCAGTGGGAGGTGTGCAGGAGGCAGCTGATCGATGTTTCTCTCTCATCGATGTTTCTGACTATCTATCACTCTTCCTTCCTCTCTGTAAAAAATCAATAAAATATATTTAAAAATAAATAAATAAATAATTGAACCTAAAAAACAAAATAAATGAACAAGCAGAACAGAAACAGACTCATAAATACAGAGAACATTTTGATAGTTGCCAGATGGGAGGGAGGTGAGGAAATGGATGAAAAGGTGAATGGATTAAGAAGTACAAATTGGTTGTTATAGAAGAGTCATGGGGATGTAAAGGACAGCATAGGAAATATAATCAATAATATTCTAATAATTATGTATGGTGTCAGATGGGTACAAGATTTATCAGGATGTTCACTTAGTAAGTTATATAAAATCTAATCACTGGAGCGTACACCTTAAATTAATATAACATTGTATGTCAACTATAATTGAAAAATAAAAAATTATTTTTGAAAATAATTTTTAAAAACCAAAGTCATATGTGAGAAGTGGTGATTGAAGCAGATGTCCAGAGCCTCAAAAGTGTGGAGTATAGATGAAAGCCAAGAGATTCTAATGAGAAACTGGAGGGCAAAGCTGTTGTTAACTCAGCTTTGTTGACTTGGGAGTGAGACAACATAGTTCTCTTAGCCACACAGAGCAAGACAGGGCAGAGTAAAACGGGCCTGAGGAAAATAAGCTCCGAATGTGATGCTAGAGAAAGAGCTGAAAGCCATGCAGGAGGTAAGGGCAGAGTTCCTGACCATGCAAGGCAGGATCTCAGCCCAAAGACAGAGGCAGAAATATGAGTGTTAACAGATGGAAGGTGGAATACTGCCCCAGTCTAGACAGGATGCAGGACTTAATGAACATCAATTACATGCTACGCATTAGGAACTGTTCCAGGCACAAGAAATTCAGTCATGAACAAAACAAAAGCTCTGCCCTCATGCAGCTTACTCCCTTAGATAAATGTGGATAATGAAGTAAACAATTTTTTAAAAATTTAGAACATTAAGTAGTGATTTATGCTACAGAGGGAATAATACAGGGTAATTTGAGAGTGACTGTAGATAGGGTTCAGGAACAGCCTTTTAGGGGAAGATAGTGATATTTGAGCTGCAACCTAAAGAATGAGGCAGAGGCAGCCATGCAAAGATATGAGGAAGAATATTTTAGGAAGTAGTAAATGCAAGGACTCTGTAGGAGAAACCTGGCAGTTTCAGGTAACAGAAGGAAGTATGAAATGATTTCAGATTAGAAGGAGTTAGATCATGTGGGGCCAGTGGGACAGGTGGAGAAGTCTAGATGTTATTATAAAGTACAGTGTAAAGCTATAGGAGGTTTCAAGCTAGAAAATTATATAATCCTGGTTTTTGTTTTTAAAAGAGAACTCTGTCTGCTCTGTGAAGAATATGCGGAGGGGCAGGGGCAGGAGCAGGGAGGATTCATTGGGAGGCTATTACCATAATTCAGTGGAGACATGATGGTTGCTCAGAGCTGGAGAAAAGGTAACAAACTGGAAATCTGTTTTGAATATAAGAACCTCCAGGACTCAATGATGGATTGGATGTAGGGGTAAGGAAAAGAGAACAACTGAGGATGATTCCTAGGTTTTTAGCCTTAGTGACTGGATACAGTTATTAACATAGAGAAAGAAAAGAGCAAGACAGTTTTCAAGAAAGAAAGCCCAAGTTGCTTTTAAGCTCTGTTAGTTTAAGGTACCTCTTATACCTTAAATGCTGATTAGGCATCTGGCTACAAGACCAGAGCTCAGGAGAAAGGTCAACACTAGAAATACTTAAAGTGGAGAGATCGGTGTGTATAGACAGTATTCGAAACCATGGGGCAAATGAGAGCTCCTAGAGGGAGAGGAGAAGGAAATAAAGAGCAACAGAAAAGAAAAGAGAGTGGCCTATGATTGGTCCATGGTCTCCCCAACCCTTAGAGGCTAGGAAGAGATGGATATAAGAAGCAGATAGTGAAAGAGAAGAAAAGTGAGGTAATTTGGTAACAAGGAAGCTAAGAAGAGACTATAGCAATGACCATCAATCAGGAATCCAGAAGGGCCATGTGGGAAAAATCTTAGGCCTGTGTCCTGGGCCAATACAAGAGTGCTGAAGAGAGTCTGTGATTGAGGGGACAGATATATGGATCCCAGGACACTCTGCCCTTAGAGAAGCAGTCCATGCATCTCTTTGGCAGCCAAGGAGAGAGTGAAACCAGGAACCCAGATTGTAACAAGACATCCAGATAATTCTGTTCTGACAGAACTTTAATAAAATCATTGCATGAGCAAGTTGAGGAGGACTGCTTACACTCATTCTGCCTTTGTCAGCATCAGCTTAGGATTTGGGCTATGTTTGAGCCCACATTCCCACATTAGTGGTGGCAATTGGGAGTGGGGTACCAGCACTAGCTAATCTTGATTGTCAAAACTTAGGGGAAACAGCAACAAGAAAAATGAGATAGGGGATGATACAAGGGAGCCAGAAGTTTCAAGCCCTGGCCAAGAGGAACCAGGGAGTTTGCGGGATAATAAGATGGTAGAATAAGTGGGCAAGCATTCAGGCAAACATCGAGGTGGCAGGTAGTGCTCAGGAATAAAGGATAGTTTTATACTGATAGCCACCCAGTTGCCTTAACCTAGAGTACTAGAGCTAGCCCAAGAAGGAAAAGGAAGCCTGCAACTGGAGTTGGGAGGGAAGGAACCAAATAGCAGTCGTAAAATACATAGTATAGTGCCAGACACACAGTAGGGCTTCAGTTGATGACAGGCGCACTCAGTAATTACCATTGTTTTAACCAGAGCAAAGCCCCACTATCTATGGGGTAATCACAGATCTTTATACTAACTGGTTTCCAGATTCAAAGCCTACGCAAAAGTGGCCCATTCCCAGGTAATTTTGACCCCAAAATTACTTTCTTTGCAGAAAAAACTTTGAAATGGAATTTCAAGGTTTCCGCGGGGTCTTTGTGTGCAGAGAACACAATTATAATATGTCCGCGTCCTCTTCAAAAGTCAGATTCTCTTCCTCTGAGTAGACTTTCAACTCTGAGTCCAGCACCTAACAATGTTGCTAGGGGAGAAGATTAAATTAAAAAGCACTGGTGAGCCTTGGGATTATCTGTAGATTTCACTCATGCGAGCTCTATTTCCTCCCAGTAATACTGGTACCTGAGGAACGCCTGCTCAGTATGTTGTGTTTGTTATATGAGCTTTTTAAGAGGCCAAGGAAAGAAACTCAGAACTTGGTTGTGGTGGAATTTAATACTCTTCAGTGCCACCAGCAACCCCAGCTGCACACATGTATTTTGAAAGAATACTTAACCGGAGTGAGCCACTGAGCTCATCTTTGCCCAGGCTCAGGTCTCCCCTCTCCTCACAGCAAATCCTCACACCTTCTATATTTAATACAGCTGATGTAAATGTTTAATTTTATTTTTTTTAAATGTTTAATTTTAAACAGCCAATCTCTAAGTTCCTCCAAGGACTAGATAAACCTAGTTAATGTGAGAATCATGGGGAAACAAACCTCTTTGAGGTAGAACTACCAGCCTGACCTGCTGCCCGGAATTATATTTCATCATGTGCCCAAGGCTTGAACTTGCTGCAGAACTGGCTTCTCTCCTTTCTCTGTGACTGTCAAAACTACAAGGTGTCATTTAGTTCAATGCATTAACGTATTGGTCAAGCAGAGCTAAGCAAGCCAATGGCAAAACCCAAGTGAGCTAGATGCAAGGAGGCAGATGCTACTGGTGTCCAAGACCACACATCTGAATGCCTATGTTTGTCCAGCAAAATCTATGTGGATGCCTCACTCCCCAGTGAGAAGTGCAGAGGATGTGGAAACAGCCCAGGGGCATGCGCTGTGGATAGCTAGCTATGTTACACCAACCTAGAAAATGTACATTATCTTTATAAGAGAGCACATTCAGAAAGTTCTGAAGTCAGCATTTAACCGTTTCTCTAAATCCTGCTGGTGGTGAACAGGGTTGCAGAGAAATCCTAAAACAGCCACTGTTTTCTTTATATTCGCATTAACAGGCAACACGAAGAGTTTACGAGAAGTTTGTTGGAAAATTTCCACTTTGAACAGCAAGGAATTAAGTGTGTCTATTCGGATTTCCCCCTCCCTCACTCTCCATCTGAGAGGGGAGTTTACTCTTAAAAGTTGAAAAGCAAACAGCCACAGAAGTATTTCCATGTTCAAAGCCACTGGATATGTTCCGGCCTTTAGGTAGAGTCTCACAGGTTTCCAACCACAGCCAGTTTTACCTTCCGAGCATCAATCCACACTCTTGATTGTTCCCGTACACCTGTATGCCATTCAGAGGTTCACCCAGCTCAAGCAAATTATATTTTAAAACTGCACTGATAAAAAAAAAAAAGTTCAGGGAAAGGGATTTCCTAGCTCTCAAATAAAAATGTGCAGTGGAGCGCTTACTAAGTAAACAGAAAACATGGGCAGCTGAGAAATCAATTTAGCTGAACAAACAATGTTCCATGTAATGAACTACTAATTATCCTTTTATGCCATGTCAGTCTGAGTGATTACAGAGCTGTGCAGTTTAATTTGACGTTTGAGCATTGCCTTGCTCCATTAGTTTCATATAAAGCTACAACACATTCAAAAAAAGGAGGGGGGTTCTGTATTTATCTGGAACTGAGTAAGCACCTGTATTAATAATAAGAGGAGCATCTCAGAATCTTTTTTAAAATGTGTTCTTAACATGAGGATAAATAAAGCATGGAGAACCTAAGGGAGTGAGGCGATCAAACCGGGTGTCTTATGGTCAGTGGAGGATAAACACCTTGAGGTGATGACATGTGCTGGCTCATCACAGTAACTCCAGCCTTTGAGAATGCCACCACCTTGTCCTATCTGGTTTGGCTCAGTGGATAGACTGCCAGCCCGCAGACTGAAGGGTCCCAGGTTCAATTCCAACCGGCACATATTTCGGTTGCAGGCTTGATCCCCAACCCTCGCACCCAGTCGATGTCTCTCACATCCATGGTTCTCTCTCTGTGTCTCTCCCCCTCCCTTCCACTCTCTCTAAAAATCAATGGAAAAATTATATCTTCAGGCGAGAACAACAAAAAGAAAACGCCACCACCTTCACACTGAAGCCTGCCCCATGCTCTAGTCCACGCTCCAATCAGTGGCAGAATGGTGGAGCCAGACCGCAAGAGGTGCAGAGCTGGGGTGCAATGAGGAAGGCTCTGTTTCAAACTAGACTCATTGAATGATACAAAATTTTTTTAATGAACCTGTGTTGTAGAGAATATGATAGAGGAGGAACCGGGGGTGAGACACTTTCACTTCACCTGCTTTTCACATCCTATCAAGTAGCAAGTGAAATAGCTGAGGGAGGAAATGGCAATCTGGAAATCTTTTTTAACTCCATCCACTTCAAAAAATTCATGTCTAGTTCCTGCCTTGCACCAGTGCTAAGTGTGTCCTTCAGGGACAGGGTGGCCTTTAATACTCAGGCCATCTTCTGTTTGTTCATATTACTGAGCAAGAAAAACTGCCCTCATAAGGCAGTGGTTCTCAGCTCTGGCTGCACATTGAAATGACCTGTGACTTGCAAAAACAACACCAAAACACACACACACACACACACACACACACACACACACACACACACACACACCTAGATCCCATCCCCAGAGACTCTAATTTGATTGGTCTGGGGTGTCATGGAAGATTTTAAAACTCCTTCAGTGAATTTCATAAAAGCCACGGTTGCAATCCACTGTTCCATTGCCTAAGGTCGTATCTTCAAATTATGCCATTTACTCAATTCAAAAATGTTTATTGAGTAATTGGGCAGCACCTACATGAGTAGGGGGCAGGTGATCAAATGATCCCCCAGAAAGGGAAGAATCACCACCTCTTCAGACAGCACTTCAGAAAGGTTGGTCCCAACCAGTGCCCACCAGACCTCGAAGGAGAGGTTCCCCATCCCTATGTAACAGATGGGAAGTGAAGCCTAGCAAAATTAAGTGGCTCGCTTGAGGTCGAACATTTAGTAAGTGAAAAACTGGGATTTAAAAGAATCATGGAATTTTAGAGCCAGATGAAATCTCAGAGCTAACCTAATTCAAACTCTTCATTTTTGAGTTTGGGAGTTTCCTGAGTTCCAGAGAAATGAGTTAGGAGAGTTGTCTGAGTTGTGGAGATATTAAGTGAGTTTTGAGTTAGAGAGTGCCCTGAGTTCCAGAGAAATTAAGTGACTTGACCTGCCAGTGGTCAAATGGCTTTTAAAACCTAAGACTAAAGCCCAGTTTCCCAATTCCCAGTTCCATGTTTTAATCTGAGCAGTACATTCATTGCACCTCCAAATGTCAGCTCTGGTCACTTGACAACTGAAAACAGGATATTCAATAAGAAACGGGTTCACTTGTTGTAGCCTCACATCAAACTGATGATTAAGGAAACAAATCCACTGCTTGGCACTTGGTTTTTAAGTTGGTTAATAAAAGTAAGTGCAGCAAAATATCAGACATATGTCATAGCAATATCTTTACCAATATATCTCCTGACCTAGGACAATGGAAACTAAGGAGAAAATAAACAAATGGGACTACATCAAAATAAAAAGCTTCTGCACAGCAATAGAAACCATCAACAAAACAACAAGAGAGCCCACTACATGGGAAAACATATTTGGCAATGTTACATCTGATAAGGATTTAATCTCCAAAATTTATAGGGAACTCATACAACTTAACAAAAGGAAGATAAACAATCCAATCAAAAAGTGGGCAAAAGACCTAAATAGATACTTTACGAAAGTGGACATACAGAAGGCCAAGAGACATATGAAAACTGCTCAAAGTCACTAATCATCTGAGAGATGCAGATCAAAATGACAATGAGGTACCATCTCACACCTGTCAGAATGGCTATCATCAACAAATCAACAAACGACAAGGGCTGGAGAGGATGCGGAGAAAAAGGAACCCTTGTGCACTGCTGGTGGGACTGCAGACTGCTGCAGCAACTGTGGAAAACAGTATGGAGTTTCCTCAAAAAACTAAAAATGGCCCTCACCAGTTTGGCTCAGTGGATAGAGCGTTGGCCTGTGGACTCAAGAGTCCTGGGTTCAATTCCGGTCAAGGGCATGTACCTTGGTTGCGGGCACATCCCCAGTAGGGGGTGTGCAGGAGGCAGCTGGTCGATGTTTCTCTCTCATCGATGTTTCTAACTCTCTATCCCTCTCCCTTCCTTTCTGTAAAAAATCCAATAAAATATATTTAAATAAATAAATAAATAAAAATGGAACTCCCATTTGACCTAATAATCCCACTTCTAGGAATATATCCCAAGAAATCAGAAACACCAATCAGAAAGAATATGTACATTCCTATGTTCATAGCAGCACAATTTATAATAGCTAAGCTTTGGAAACAGCCTAACTGCCCATCAGCAGCTGAGTGGATTAAAAAATGGTGGTATATCTGCACAATGGAATACTATGCTGCTGTATTAAAAGAAAGAACTCTTAGCATTTGCAACAGCATAGATGGATCTGAAGAGCATTATGCTAAGCAAAATAAGCCAGTCAGAGAAAGATAAATATCACATGCTCTCACTCATTTGTGGAATATAATAAACAACATAAACTGATGAACTAAAATATATCCAGAGACATAGAAGCATCGAACAGACTGTCAAGCCTAGGAGTGAAGGCAGGAAAGGGAGGAAGAAGGGGGGTAAGAGATAAACCAAAGGACTTGTGTGCATGCATATAAACATAACCAAAGGACATAGACAGTAGGGGGATGAGGGGATGAGGGGATGTGCTGGCAGGTGGCGGGGGACAGCCGGGGAGAGGTCAATGGGGGGAAAGGAGACATATGTAATACTTTCAACAATAAAGAATATAAATTAAAATAAAAGAAGAAAAGGAAGTAAAGAGAATAATATTGTCAGTTAACATGCGATAAAGAGACTTTCCCAGGATCCCAAATCCCAAATCCTTGACCAGTTATGTACCTGAGGCCTGCTCCTGCTCCATGGCTATATCCAGAAGTTCCAGGGGTCCTCAAACTTTTTAAACAGGGGGCCAGGTCACTGTCCCTCAGACCGTTGGAGGGCCGGACTATAGTTTTAAAAAAAAAAACTATGAACAAATTCCTATGCGCACTGCGGGCCCGGGACAAGTCGGCTGCTAAGCAGGACAGGGCAGCGGCACCTGGCGGGCCAGATAAATGTCCTCGGCGGGCCGCATGTGGCCCGTGGGCCGTAGTTTGAGGACCCCTGAATGTGGTCTTTATTACTAGCTCAGTCTGCAGTCCTCAATACCAGATGCACATTAGAATCACCTGGGGGTGCTGCTGAAAAATACCCAGGCCTGGGCCACATCCCCAGAAATTCTGATTTAATTGGTCTGGGGTAAATTCTGGGCAAGTTTCCCAAGTGATTCCAATATGTAGTGTGGGTTAAATCACTTACTCCAAGAGCATCTCTCTAATACACTGGACCACTGATGGTCCTCAGGTGCTCCCTGTCCCCTGAGCAAATGATCAGAGTGAGAGGAGGCTCCTGTATCCTCCTGCATCCCTTCTCTCCCCCAGGTTCCACCATGACTCCTCACTGACCTCCCAAGACAGCAGTTCCTCCCAAGCGAGAGAGGATCAGGCCTCATGTTGAAACACAACTTTTTTATTTTTTACATTCTACAAAATACCTAGCCAATACTCCTCAAAACTATTGATGTCATGAAAAATAAGGAAAGACTGAGAAACTCTCGTAGACATAAAGAAAAGTGACAAATAAATGGAATATAGTATCCTGGATTAGATCCTGGAACAGAAAAACGTCGGCATTAATGGAAAAACTGATGGAATCAAAATGAAGTCTAGAGTTAACAGTAAAGTACCAATGTTGGTCTCTTATTTTTGACAAATGTACCAGGACACCATAAGATCATAGCATTAGGAAAAACTGAAACTAAAAATGGAACTCCCATTTGACCTAATAATCCCACTTCTAGGAATATATCCCAAGAAATCAGAAACACCAATCAGAAAGAATATGTACATTCCTATGTTCATAGCAGCACAATTTATAATAGCTAAGCAATATGGTCCAGGAGTTTAAGGGAACTCTGTACTATCTTTGCAACTTCTCTGAAAATCTAAAACTATTGCAAAATAAAAATGTTGATTAAAATAAAAAACAATTTTAGGTGCACTGAATGAGAATTTAAGAGATTGTTTTCCTCACCTAGATTTTTAAAAATATATTTTTATTGATTTCAAAGAGGAAGGGAGAGGGAGAGATAAATAGAAACATCAATGATGAAAGAAAATCACTGATCAGCTGCACACCCCCAACTGGGTATTGAGCCCACAACCCAAGCATATGTCCTGACATGGAATCGAACCCGGTCCTCCTGGTTTATAGTCGATGCTCAACCACTGAGCCACACTAGCCGTAGCAAAAGTAATGCTACAGCCGTGAGGACACTTAGTTTTAATCATGATACTATTTATCTTCGCTCTCAAAGCTTTATCCCTTGCTAGTATGACATATTGCCTGTACCCTATATTTGAGGATTTTCTCTCTATGGTCTCCTTAAATTACTCATATATCAGGGGTGATAGTGGCAAAAAGGTACCTTGAGTTCTCCCCAGAGGCTAGGAGGTACCACTAACAATTTTATCAGTGTTGTATATTCACCATGTGGGGAAATAGA
Organism: Plecotus auritus; assembly: GCF_963455305.1. NCBI lineage: Eukaryota > Metazoa > Chordata > Mammalia > Chiroptera > Vespertilionidae > Plecotus > Plecotus auritus. Next base: position 186,552,777 of record NC_137771.1, on the reverse strand, counting down.
GTATGGTATCATTAGAACTCAACAAATATCAATGCTAAAGAACACAGCCTGGCTGCCATGTTCTGAGACATGAAGCTGCATGGTGTAGCCAGCATAACAAAGTGTTTCCATTGTGTAGGCAGCACCATTTTTACTGTCATGTTCTTACCACACTCACATGCATATTTTATGAACTTACTGAATGCAATGTGTTCTCTACATAGTACATATGTAGCCTCCAAGCACATTAAAAACAGCTGCTGCCCAAAGCCCTGTCTGTTTTCCCAGCCTACAATCCTAGTTCCCAGACCTGTCTTCCAAGAAAAAGTGAATAAGCTATTAGCAAGAGGTATTTTGCTACCAGATCTTCAAGATGATCTCTATGAGAGCTCACTGAAGCTAAAAGGAGTCTAACTTCGACATGGAAGAAAAGAGAGCTGGCTTTCTTCACTTCCTACTCAGTCCAAAGAGAAACCAGCTTATGGTGAGTGCAGTAGTTTTGTTGCTAAATTACAAACCCACTTGGTTCTGATATGAGTGAGGCCCACTAGACTCATACCTCCCTCAGCCCACAGGCAAAGAATGTTCTAGGACCGTGGTCGGCAAACTGCGGCTCGCAAGCCACATGCGGCTCTTTGGCCCCTTGAGTGTGGCTCTTCCACAAAATGCCACGGCCTGGGCGAGTCTATTTTGAAGAAGTGGTGTTAGAAGAAGTTTAAGTTTAAAAAATTTGGCTCTCAAAAGAAATTTCAATCATTGTACTGTTGATATTTGGCTCTGTTGACTAATGAGTTTGCCGACCACCGTTCTAGGAGCCTCCTAAACTATGCCTCTGGGAAGGGAAACAAAAATAGGAAGTTAAGAAGAAAAGATGAAGTGGGGCTTTTAAAAAAGAACCTTTTATCCAATTGAGTATGTTCTTCTGTCCCCGGAACAACATAAGGAACCTCAGCTTTGACCACCCTGGTAAGAAAATGTTTCAAACCAGTCCCCTCCATCACGCCTGCTTCTGGCTTTCCATGTGGCCAGAATGGGATTTCCGTTACACTATGTCCCAAGTTGGAACCTAGAGTCTGGGTGGTTCTGAATTTGGCCCATGCTCAAACTTTTCCTCCACTTAGCCTCCCACATCCTTGCGTTGGTTGCTTCTGTGCCTATTTCTCCACTGGATTATAAACCCCCATGGAGGAGAGAACCATGTCTTATTCATTTTTGTGTCCCTTGCTATGCCTACCACAATGCCTGCTGAATAGCAAGTGTTCAGCAAATGTTGGTGAAGTGTGTTTTGTAGTTCTTCAAGTGGCAAGGCTTCCTGTGGAGCTGATTTATGGCTGCAGTGCCTGCGGTCACACCAACACGGGGGTCACAGCAGTGCTCATCAGAACTCAGCTGGAGGACCCTACGTTTCTCCTGCTCACCCTGGAAAGAGTCAGGGCTGATTCACTGGAGACAGACAGTGTCAGTAGCACCTCAGAAGTAGGTACCAAAGACAGAATTTTCCTCATTGTTAAGCCAGAGGGAAGTTATGGTTGTAAATTTTCTCCATGATGCAGAATTCATTAGCTGAAAAGTAATGGTACAAGTATGTCTCATAAAGGAGACATAATACCAGGGCATGTCCTGAAGGCCACGGGAAGACAAGCTCTTTTAGCATGATGATATATAGCTGACTTGCAAGTAAGAAGCGGGGTCGCATCATTCACAACCACATGGTCTTACAGACAGCAAAGCACAGCAACAAAACCATGAGGAAACACAGTCTTTCATTTGAAGGTGGGGCAACATCTTCCAACCTGAGTCCACAAGGGATGGAGATTAAAGGAAGGCCTCTCTTGTCTAGTCCACCCGTCCACAGCCCCAGCATTACTTTTAGTTCTGTACTCTAGGGCTTTCCTCAAAAGCCACCCCCTTGTGGTCCTTTCCCACAGAGCCACCCACTCACTCAATCTTTTTTCTCCCATACCTATTTTGCTTTTAAAACATTTTGTTTCCTCCCACCAGAGCTTTACTTGGGCTAAGCATCCAGGTGGCTTGTCAATCATTAGCAATAAGCATTTATGTCCCTGGACTCTGAAGGTAGAGAAGTAGAAATAGTAGAGGACCTTTGGTAATTACCTGCCTCAGGAAATGGCATTTATGAATTAATTACACCCATTATACTGCTGTGATTAACCACTTACTAGCATATCTCCTTTGGTTCAGATTCCTTCTTTACCTTAATTCTTTTTACTTCCGTATTTACAAGAACTCCCCTTGTATTACATATATATCTTGCTTATTAAATTTCCTTTGAGGGAAGACCCATCTCCCTAATATTTGTAATGGTATCCCACAATAGGGGTAGGGGAGAGAATGAAAAATATCTACGACATTCCGTGCTTTTATTCCAGGTCCATAACTTTGTAGATTTTTCATAAATCTTACATAAAATGCCTGTTAAATCATCTTGGGCATTTTGGCAACCAAATTCCAACGAAGTCATTATTTTCATGTCTTAAGTTAAAATTCTCCTCTGTTTACAAGTGCAGGCATGCATGTGTATCCTTCAGTCAAACTGGACAATTACAATCTCTTCTAATTTGGCCTATTCTTTCTGGCCTTGTATGAATCAGGTTTTTTTCCCCTGAGATTATGCTGCATAACAAACAACCCCCAGAATCTCAGTGTTTCATAACAACTGATATTTAGTTTACACTCACAAGTCTGCATGTCTGCTGAAGTTTGCATAGTCTTAGCTGGGCTCGTCTGTACCAGCCTGGACCCAGGCCAGGTCACTTTCAGGTCTGCTTCCTTGTGCCTTCATTCTGGGTCCCAGGCCGAAGGAGCCACAGCTACCTGAGATATGTTCTTCTGATGGCAGAGGGAAAAAGCTCTAAGAGGGCTAGCAGAAACTTATCACACCTCTTTTAAGGCCTTGAGTCGCAAGTATCATGTTGTCACTCCATCCACATTCCACTGGCCCAAGAAAGTCACAAGGCAAAGCCCAAAGTCACTGAGGGTAAGGGAATATGCTCCACCCCAAGCAGTATGTGGAATGGAATGAATAATCGCTAGTCAATGATCTAATCTACCACAAGCATCCACAGCTTTATCTTTAGTATTGCATTTGACTGAAATGCCACAAACCTACCTATTTAAATCTGGCCTATCCTTCAAGACTCAGTTCAGATGTCACCTTCTCCATCAAACTCTCCTGGTCATGGGGCAGGTATGAAGCATTCTTATTTCCCAATACCTTAATCTGTATAGCTCCAACATTGTTTATTACACACAGGATTATATTACAATCGTCTGTGTGATATCACCTATAAAAGCCTTAGCACCTTAAAAAAGGGACTATGAACAATTTACTTATTTTTTTATTACGGACATCATCCAATGCTTTTAGCACAGCAAATGACCAGTTTATATTGCATAAAGAAATGAATACATACGCATATGTGTATACATGTGACTGTGTCAGGAGGGTGTGTCTGCATAGAGGAGGAAATATAATGATAAGGTTTCAAGCTCTGGCACCAGACAGACCTGATTCAAATCCTGTCTTCTCCTTGGCTGTGTGCCTTCTGAGAAGGCAACTTAAACTCTCTGTGCCTCAGTTTTCTCAACTATAAAATGGAGATCAAATCCATGTAAGGGTTGATAACAAGACCAGCACTCAGTAAGTTGGCTATTTTATTATTACTACATACAGTATGGTAAAAACATTATTTCTCTATTTATATACAGTGTGATGAAAATATTTTTTAAATAAGTACATAATGACAGCAACTAAAAGGGAACATATGTTAGAGTAGTAGTATTGTCAGTAAAGCATCCTCGTTTTTATTTTCTTCATGGGTAATATGGTTTTGCTTATGCAACTAGAAAAATTAAACACTTATTTTCCTTGGTGTTTAATCAACTCTGGGGTGGTGACATCCATATGGACCTACCGCTCCATGGAAATGACTTTTTGAACAGATGCTACATGTCAGACCCATTACAAATACTTTTTTCTAATTGTCATAACAACCCTACAGGGTAAGTAATACTATGCCCATTTTATAGATGAGAAAGGTGTTCAGGGCTCTGCTGTTAACAAGTGGGGAATATGAGAACCCGACACAAGGCCTGACTCTGAAGTTCAGACTTCCTTCTCCACGCCACATTCCTGTTAGTCACTATTTCACAGGTGAAATGGTGTGGAAAACAAACCAGAGGCACCCAGACAGGGCTTGGTTTCTAACACCACTGGCCAAAAACCAACAACAAACAAACCAGGGTTCCTTGGAGAAATGGCTGAATCTAGGACTGTAGCAGGAAATATACAAGATGAGCCTGGAACACCTTATAGTGCCAGAAAGTAAGGAAGTACTCAAAAAATGTAAAAAAGAAAACATTCACACACAATGATGTGGTACGTCTAAGGGGCACAAGAACCAAATGAAAGAGCTTCCTATGGCCTAAGCTAGAGCAATTTGAACAACAAAGTAAAGTAGTATTGAATTATAACCCAAAGTATAAAATAAATATTCATGAGACCATGGTGATACAAATTAGTGACCAAATAAAGAAATGAATGAGGGAGAATAGATGAATTTCCAATGCAAAAAACTGCCAAATAATTTATGTGGATACTCTACCTCAAGGAAGGGGAGCATAACTCCCCACTCCTTAAGTGCAGGGTTGCCCATGGTAACTTCCTTCCAAAGACTACAGTATGGAAAAGGCAGAAAAGAGTAACCTTAGAATAGAGAAACCTAATAAACTACTTCAGCCAGGTGATCAAAATCAACATCAACAGTAATATCCTGCCCTAGCCAGTTTGGCTCAGTGGATAGAGCATCAGCCTGCTGACTGACGAGTCCTACGTTGTATTCCAGTCAAGGGCACATACCTCTGTTATAGGCTCCATCCCCAGCCCTGGTCAGGGCACATGTGGGAGGCAACCAATTGATGTGCCTCCCTCATATCAATGTTTCTCTCTCTGTCTCTCCCCCTCCCGTCCACTCTCTCTAAAAATCAATGGGAAAATATCCTTAGGTGAGGGTTAACAACAACAACAAAAAAACAGTAATATCCTGTTGATACTATGTGCCCTTGATATGATATGATGATAATGCTACTTTACTTCTATAGTCCTCCTCCCCCAAACCTATAACCCCACCTAATCATAACAACACCAACCATCAGACAAATTCCACTAATGGGGCATCCTCCAAAATGCCTGACCAGTACCCTGAAAACTATCAAAATCATCGAAACAAGGGAAGTCTGATAAACTGTCACAGCCAAAGAGCTAAGGAGGCATGACAAATTAATGTAATGTGGTATCCAAGATGGGATTCTAGAGCAGAAAGAACATTACATAAAAACTAAGGAGGGGAGGGAGGGAAATAGATCAACCAAAGGACTTGTATGCATGTATATAAGCACACCAATGGACACAAGACACTGGGTCGGGGGGGATGAGGGCATGCGACAGGGGTTAGGGGAGGCTGGGGGAAGGTCAATGAGGGGGAAAAAGGAGATATATGTACTAATATATGTAATACTTTAAACAATAAAAAAATAAAATAAAACTAAGGAAATCTGAATAAAAAGATGAACTTCAGTTAATAGTAATGTATCAATGTTGGTTCAGTAATTGTGTCACATGTACCACACTAAGGTAAGATGTTAATAATAGGGGAAACTGGTATGGAGTATATGGGAACTCTCTGTACTATCTTCATAACTTTTCTATAAATCCAAAACTACTCTAAAATCAAAAGTTTATTTTTTAAAATACAGGGCCTACATATAAAGATAAGTTCCAACTCTGGGATTGTCTCCGGGAGAACTTAAGAGAGAACCACCTGACAGAATGCTTGCCCACTATCACATTGAAAGCTGATTCACTCAACCAAGTAGAGTCCATCTGGTGATCCTAAATGAGAGACCTATTTGCCAAGTCATAAGGCAATTCATTCCATGGTTATCTGATGATATCCACCAAAGGCCCCCTATTATATTTTCTCTTGGCACACATTGTGAATAATTATTTGGGGAAGTACCCACACAATGCCTGTCTTCCCCATGCACAGGAAGTTCCAAAAAGAAAGGACATCTTTCACCATATATTTCCAGAACTTAGTGCTGTGGCACCTACTAGGTGCTCAGTAACTATTTCCTGAGTGCATGAATGTCGCTGCAGTCTGGAGGAACAATGATCAACGCTGCTAACTGTGGTCCATGGTGAATGACACGCCTTGGCTTTCTGAGGATTGAAAGGTCCTGGGACAAATGCAGCTTCTCTTTCAGTCCTCCCAGACTCTCCACGTCCCCAAATACCATTATTTCTAAGCCTTTCAAACAAGATCAGAGTGAGGCATTTTACCTCTTGTAATCAAATCTTGTCCTAGAAAACACTAAAGTTTCCTAAAATCCAAGGAAATGACAAGATCTGCATATTTTCTTTTGTGTGGCCCATCGATTAGCCCAAGAACTGAGCCTATTCCAGGCATCACAAGGAAAACTTAGACTCCTAAAAACCACAGGAAACATGTAGCCAAAAGCACTGTGGGGGGAACCGTGAGCATAAAACAGATTTCAGTAGGGCGGTTGGCATTAAGTCTCTCTGGTACATCAATCTTCATTATTATTATTTTATTCTATCAGTGCATTCCAGGTCACAGCAAGTTAATGTTGCCATATCTTTCACTGCCTGGCCTTATGTAAGTGCTGCTAAGAATAAAATTAAGCAGTGGGAGAAAAACATCAGTTTGATGTCTAAATTTAGAAAACTTGATGAATAAATCTATTAAATTCATTGTGGAGAGGAGAGAAGAGCAAATAATTCCTCATTGGAAAGATAAAATAAATAGAAAATAAAAGGTGATTGTCTTTCTAATCTAGAACAACAGATTTAAATGCAACGCCCCACCCCAGTCCCCCCTCCCCCACCACAACCCTCTTTTATTTACAAATGAGTATATTGGTTATGTATTTTCATTCATATAAGCTTCAATTTATGTCAGAAAGACATAATCTGAAGCAAGAAACCATGCAGAAAATAGTTATATAAACCCTGGATTCAGTATTTATCGGGGAGGGGTAGGACCTTTATGAGATCCTACTGATGCGATATAAATCATCTTCAGAAGATCATGGAAAGCAGGTGCCCCAATGCTGCACTGCAGACATCTGGCAGGCTTTTATCCTCACACTCCACCCTCCCGCTCAACATCTGGCAGCCCCTTCATCCCTGTACCCCACCCCCATCCCCAACTGCCTCCCAACATCTGCCACACACTTCTCTTAACCTCAGAAGCAAATCCAGTCAAAAGCTCAAAGCACAATGTTCCAAGGGTGGTGACCTGGAGTCACATGCTGAGTGGGGGTGGAGCAGGGTTTGTTTTTATTTTTTTTTTCCTAAACTTTAAATGAATACACAATTCACTTAGAAGTATGCTTTCAAGTCCAACTGTTTCTCACTGAGAAGCTTGTTTAAAATTGAAATCCAAAGTTAATAGTAACCTCTTAAAAAGTGTTATATCATTCTGGGAACTGGAGCATACATGCAAAAGAATTACAAGACAAAAAAACAATTTTATACTGACAATGTTTCTTAGGAGCTAAGAGAATTATTCCTGTCTGGGGAAAAAATAGACAAAACACTTATGTCTTGCCAGTGGTGTACAGGTTACTTAAAGGAAGTATCTTAAGCCTAATACAAAAATGTTTTGTAATCTATTTAAGGAGGTGAGTGCTATTTAATTCCACATGAGTTTAAAATCCCTTCAGTGTTTCCAACACCTTATGGCAGGCACTTGTTTGCAGAGCCATCGCTCCTGTGGTCTCCCCTGGCTCTGCACAGGAGACTAACTTGCTGGTTGTGCTCTCCCTCAAGCACCTCCACTCACCTGGAGAAAGTCAACTAACCCAGTTTTCCCACTATCAAACTTTTATTCTGGGCTATACCACTCTGATAGTTTGCTGCTAACCGTTTCATGGTATTTCTCTTAGGACTAGACCTAAAAGAGTTAATTCCCCAACTATTTCCTCCCTCCCCATCCCACCCCTACACATTCTCAATTCTTCATTCCCTCCCTTCTTCAGACCAATCCCTATTCCTTTCCTCCAAATGAAGAGATGCTTGTTCTTTCTTTATCAAGAGGAACATGCATAAAACCATGTAACCCTGCATGTTGTGGGCACAGGTGAATTCCTGAGGTAGTCTTGGCTTCTGATGAGCTAGATATTCCAAACTTGAAGCCACTTGGGGCTTTGGATGGCTGCCAAGCTGCTGGATGCATCACAGAGACTCTGCAGTCCAGAGCCCTATCAAAGCATTTTATCATTTTATTACACACTTAAATTAGTAATTACTCCGGGGACATTATTTAGATTCTGTTGAGTATGCAATTGCTTACTTAGAAGTTTAAATATGTCAAGTGACTGTTCATCAGTTGAAATTCCTTGCACATATGTTTTTCTGTTTGGTTCTCTGTTAATGTTTTATTTTAGTCTCTGAGAATGCTGTAAAAACAAAGAGTTATATCAACTGTTTTCTCTTTTGATTGTTACCTGGAGTGGGGACATCTTTATGCTTATTAAAATCACAGGACAGTAAACCAAGTTAGGATGGAAGGATACTAGAATCATAAATGGTTTTTGCATGCCAAAGTTATCACCAGCAGGATGGAGGTAACGTGAAGAACATCTACAGAGAGTGCAAAACAAGCTGAACTCATTAATACACAGAGTATACTGGAAAGAGCATTTGAGTGGGAGATAGCCTTCTAGTCCAAGTTCTCCATTATCTACTTTTGTGATGTTGGGCATGCCTCCTTACTTCTTTGGGCTTTGGTTTCTCATTCAAATTAAGTAGGTTTTTCTGCAGACATTTTTTAAACTTGGTATTATAAGAAAAAATCACTCACAAAAGTAGAGAGAATCCTGTAATTAACCCAGCTTCAAAAATTATTAATACATGTTGTTTCACCTATACTGCCTTAACTTCCCCCCATTCTTTCCTGCTGATATTTTTTAAACAAGCCCTAGACATAATATTTCATCTATAAATACCTGAGTAGTTCTAAGCAATAAAGACTTTTGCCTTAACTACATTATCATCATTACATCAAAACCAACCAACCAACAAACACAAAAGAACAAAAACACTTAGCAGTAATTCCTTCAATCCCTTCAACTCTAACATTTCAAGGCCCAACGACTCTTACAAGCTACGAAGTCAGTTATAGCTACACACTCCTAAAAACTGAAACTTTTTTACTCCGTTCTATAAATGAGGAAGGGTTTTAGCATTTTTACCCGATAGCTTCACTGATCTCTTCAAACCAAAGAAGAACATGAAAAACTTAGAAAGGGTTGAGTAAAGAGCCAACCAAAAGGTTCAGATGTTCAAAAGAAGGCAGATTCCTTATAAAACATTAAAGAATTAGAATTATTCTCACCAAAAAGAAGACACACCAACTGAGTGAATTAGAAGCAAGAACTGTTCATTCATTCAAGCATCTTTTTCACTAATTCATTCATTCAACAAATACTAATTGAATACTTGCCTTGGGCTAAGAACTATGGTAAGTGATGGGAATGCAAATGTGAGTATGACAAGTTGAGAGGAGTACTACTAAATCAGCCAATGAGAGAAAAGAAAGGCAGTCAGACATTTATAAAGTGACAGCACTAACACCATGTAGGGTTTGGTGAGCTGCCTCTGACTTTTACTACACACAGGCTTATGTTTTACGTAAAACTAGCCAGATTCACGTACCTCCAAATCTGTGTGATAACACACCATCTTCTAACAGGCACCCTCTGGACTGGGAGTCCAGATATCTGTGGTCTTATCCCAGATCTCACCAGCTCTGTGATCCTGAATAAATCACATACCTCTCCAGGCCTCAGTTCATTCATCTGTAAAACAGGAGCACTAAGAAGAGAAGGTGGGGGCTGAATGAAAATTTCTATTTCTAACACTGCCCAAGAGATTCTGTACAATGTTCTCTTCTGGAAGGAAATAACTTTACCCAAAGAGATTTAATGGTATATGCAACCACTTACTTAACTTTCCTAAGACTCAGTTTTGTTATCTATAAAGTGAAACTAATAATTATTGGGAAGCCATATGAAGTAATGCATGTAGACTAATGGGCAGAGTGTCTGGCAACAATAAGTGCTCAATAAGTGTTAGTATTAGTTCATGTTGCATTTAAACATGTTTCTCATCCTTTATTGCCAACAGTCCCTAGATTCATGTGCATCAAGAATCGAAATGATCCATTCTCCCTTTTAAGGTTTCCAATTTCCATGTAAATCTGGAAAAATTGTTCTCCAGTTCATAAATTCCAAAGAGTCTGATTAAAACTCTCACTGCCTCATTGTGGAGCCTCATTTGCTGTGGTACTGCATTCAGGTAGCTATGAGCTGGTTGACTGAGCACCCACTATGTGTCAAACACATCTAAGAAAAGGTAACTGTTTGAAAAAGATCATTGAAGCAAAACCTGTATAAAATCTATACTCCTAATTATTTTTTTACTGTTATTTTATATTATCAACACTTAGACACAGCTAATAAATTAGTCCAACAAGACAGTGTGTATGCTTTAAGCTATGCATTTACTCAAAAAATATTTATGACTACATATTGTATACATGGTGCTGCACAAATCACTGAGGCAGACACAGATTATCTACTCCCCAGGGCCTGGGAGCTGGTAGTGTTGTAGGAGAGATGCTGCAGACACAAGCAGCTACCAACCAAAGCAAGATCCAAGAGCCATCAAGGAGGTACAACATTCTGAGAAATGAAAAATTACCTCTGCCTCAAGGCAGAAGAGAATCAGGGAGAACTTTTTGTTGAAGGTGATATTTAAACTGGCCCTTTAAGCCCGGCTGGCATTGTCCAGTGGTTGGGTATCAACCAATGAACCAGGAGGTCAAGGTTTGATTCCCCTTCAGGGCACATGCCCAGGTTGCGGCTCAATCCCCCGATGGAGGTGTGCAGGAGGGAGCCGAGCAATGATTCTCTCTCATCAGTGATGTATCTATCTCTTTCTCCCTCTCCCTTCCTCTCTGAAATCAATGAAAATATTTTTTTAAAAAATTAAAAATAGATAAACTGGCCCTTTAACAGTGAGCAGGATTCTGATAAGAGATGTGTTTTAGGGAGGAGAGTCGCTGAGAGCACCTGGAAAGAGTGACAGGCCTCCTCAAAGACAGGGCGAGCCAAATCCAGAGTCCCAGCTGGCTGGGGAGGGAGATACAGGGGAGCTCCTGAGCACAGACTGGAAAAGACAGGACTAGATGGAGGAAGGCTTTTGTCTCCACTAGGTTTCAGCATGACTTAATAAACAACAAACCACCCGAAGATTTAAAGGGCAAGGTGCTTTAGGAAGATCAATCTGGCACAGAAAAGAAAAACTCACTTTCTTCTAAAAGCTACAACAGATCTTGGAGGGCCTATAGTGCTCAAATGTAACATGTAATGTCACATCTTCCCCTGGGAAGCAGCACTGTTATATTTTCACTGACAGGCAGTACACAAATACCTAGCTAGAGTTTGGTCAAGACCTGCAGGATTGTTAATGAGGGCAGCACCCTCCATGCACCATAACCTATTTCTCATTTTCCCTGAGAAAAGCACGACAACCCATGCCTCTCAAAAAAAAAAAAAAAAAAAAAAAAAGGCAGTTTATCTTCATGTCCCTAGAAAGTGCTACAGCCATCGCTAATAGCGTGTTAACTGTTGAAATGAAAGCGTTATGTGAAAGCCTGCAGCCTTTATGCCAAGGTAGCATTGAAGGAGCAAGGCACATGTCATGAAATTAAATAAATTCACAAAGCCTCTCTCCTCTGGAGCCCTGGCTTTAAATTCAGGGTGCATCATCAATGAAATAGGCTCAGTGGCCTCCACCTTTTGCCCGGGAACATTTGTTTGATTTACAATTATAGGACATGATTTGAAATAGTTGGCATAATTAGTATTCACTCCTTAGGAGAATGGCCCAACAGTTAGAATTCAAATGTACCAAAGCCAGCCCTGGATTTCTCTCTGTCTCCCTTCTGTCTCCCTTTTCCCTCCTCTTTCCTCTACTCTCTCCCATTTCCTCTGAGGACCATGCAAGCTGGAGATGTGACTGAGCAAATCCAGAAGTCACGGATGCTCCACAACGAATCAAGGAAAAAAATGCATGGTTCAGCCACGACTGTTCTGCTTCGAGGCAGAGGCTGCTGTTATCTTTGCTGCTCCCCACATCGCTTCATGCAACTACTGATGACACAGCGTTGGTTTCACATAAAGTATCTTCTGTAAGAAGCCCCATTGCAGAGAGGGGTGCTGAGCTTTCAACAGTGCTTGGTAACAATTATTAAAGTTATTACTGCACTTAAATAAAGCAGAGCATAAATACATAGAAGACATGGTAACTGCTGCTCACAACATATGAAAATGTCCTCCGTGCCCAAACGCGAAAGAGTTGGCCTGTTCATTAAAAAGCAGCTTCATTCCTGTTTTGTTTTGTTTTGTTTTGTTTTTGGGAGGGGGGGGGCGGTGAAGGGGGACCTTGTGACGGTGTTCCAAAAAATAGCTGCCAAAACTGAGAGTATAGTTAGTTGCTTATTACACACCAACTCAAGGTGGTGCGTGCTAGTAGAAAATTGCTAGTAGAAAAGCAAAGAAAATTGGAGCGAATTAGCAAGGGAGGCCAGGAAAGCTTTAGAAAAATTCTAAACTGGGAAATATTTGTTAGAGAATTTTGGTTGTGTTATTTCCAAGGACAAAAAAACAAAAGCAAAAACAAAAAAAGCCTAAGCTATAAACAAGCATAACAAGCAGCATAAACAACTTAATTTTAAAGTTATCATGGACAATGAAGAGGCGATGATAAATAGAAAAAATAGACCCTAAACTCCAATGCAAATGGAGGAAATCTTTGATATCTTGATCCTTTGGATTGATAACATTGACACACTTCCCCTGTCTGGAAATGCAAGGGCAGAAAAATCACTTTGAATTTTTTTTTTCTATCCAAACGTTACATGTGCCACTTTTGAATCATCCCAAGTTTCACCTGGGTGGTGTCCAGGTAAATGACCACTTCCTGTAAGTATGTGGCAATATAGCTATGCAGAAAGGGGATCATAACTGACCTGGAAGACAAGGGGGGCCTCTGCAAACTCCACATCCAAATGAATGCACTGCAGTGACTACTTTTTATTACATTGGAAGGCCCAACTTAAGTTTAGCCTCGAAACTGCTTCAACTGCTTATTAGTGCTCTGTGCCCTCATTAACAATCACTGAAGAGACGGAAACAGACATTTAAGAGCATATATATACTCAACTCTATATTCAAAGCCACGACATTTTTTTTATCCTTTGGTTTGGTGAAGGCTTGATAGGGGGAGCAGTCCATGTGTTCCTTCATTTCTTGGAATAGAAGCAGAGACTAATTGCATGTTGCTCTTTAAATCAGTTTAAAAAAATGGTTTGAAAGTAGCCCATAAAGTCACATAACCATAAGAGACAATTGGCCCCTAATTGTACCTCAAAGGTTGGTCGATGGCAGTTCACTTATACTAGTACTTTCTTTCCCACTACACACACACATGGCTCCCCCACGTCACCCCCAACCAAAACATGCAACTTTTAAAATTAAGATTTGTGGAAAGGGCTAAATGGAGTAGCATAGATGAGTAAACAGTGTCACCTAGTGGACAGGAAAAGAAGACAACTAGCAAATCGGCACAAATGGAAATTTGGGCTAGCTGTCAGCTTTGGGCCACATTTTCCCCTCACTCCAGCCCTCCATGATCACCCATGAGCAAATAAGAAAGTTTCCTCAAGCAGACACCAAACAAAACTACAAACATGAAACCAAAATCTGCATAGTTTGCCTCTCCAGTTCTCTAATAAAATAACATTTATTGAGCATTTCCCATGAGCCAATATTTTGAAGCGTGCTCTATACGGTTCATCTCACATAGTCATCCAAATAATCTCTGTTAGGAAGTTTGGGTGATTTTTCCCAAGGTCCCAGAACCTGACTGTGATAGCCCATGCAACAACACCCACTATTTAGCACCCGACACACACAGCCCAAGGGCAAAGAAAGAGATCTTGGGAAATATATGCAATAACACAATAATTAGATACATGTCAAACATTTACTGTGCTCTTGTGACTATTTAGGGGGTACAAAAATGAACTAACATGAATCCTACCCTCTAACAATGTGTAGTCTTAAAACCTAAATTTGTAGACTACTTGAAGGTTGACATCATTACAACCTATCTGCATAGCTCTATAAGGTAATTATGCCCCTGACTTTAGAAATGAGGTTTTATGATTTATTCCGAGTCTCTTAGATAAGAAGTATCAGCTCTTCAGATTTTTTAAAAATATATTTTTATTGATTTCAGAGAGGAAGGGAGAGGGGGAGAGAGAGATAGAAACATCAACGATGAGAGAGAATCATTGATTGGCTGCCTCCTGCATGCTCCCTACTGGGGATCGAGCCCACAACCTGCTCATGTGCCCTTGACTGAAATCGAACCCGGGACCCTTGAGTCCACAGGCTGATGCTCTATCCACTGAGCCAAACCAGCTAGGGCACCTCTTCAGATTTAAAAGCAAGTTCATCGTTCCACGCCTCATGCTACCTCTTTCTCAGACACAGCTATGAGAGATCCCTGGCTTTATGACAAGGGGTGAAGGACGAAGGCAGAAGAAGGCTCTCTTGGGAACTAGTCATAGAGACCAAGGGTGAAATGTCATTTCTTCCTTCCACCCCAGACCTGAGAGAAATGACCATAAATAAACTCTCTCAATAGATCAGGTTAAAATAAACCATCGACATTCTGCAGGTCTCAGAAAATGAGAACTATAAAGAACTTCCATATCTAAAAGAAGAGTATACACAAAGAAACCCACAGCTAACCTCATACTTAACGTTGAGAGACAGGACATTTCCCCCCTAAGAAAGGTAACAAGACAAAGGTATCTTCTCTCATCATTCCTATTCAAAGTCCTAGCCAGTGAAATAAGACAAGAAAAATAAATTAAAGGTATACTGATTAGATAGGAGGAAATAAAACTATTTTTATTTGCAGACTGCATGATTGTTAATGTAGAGAACTCAAAATAACCTACAGAGAAAAAAAAAAAAAACCTCCTGGAACTAATAAATGATGATTGTAGCAAGGTTATAGAAAATAAGATCTACATACAAATGTCATTAATGAGCAACTTGAATATAAAATTGTGAAACAATACCATTTACAATACTACCAAGAAGAAGAAAAACAACTTAGTCATAAATCTAACAAGATACATATGGGGTCTGCATGTGAAAAAATTACCTTTATGTCCCAGAAAAACTTTCTGGGATATAAAAAATAAAACAATAGAATCAGGAATAAATTATATACTTAATCTTGTAAATGCTGGGGAATTCTACCAGAGGTAAGATGCTAAATTTCAAAACCCCAGGGTTAGTGGCCCATCAGAGGTTGTCTGGTTCCCCTTTCCCTGCTGGGCTCTTCTTATAGAGTAAGGGACCACAATCAGGTGTGGCAGTCTCAGAGTCCCTAAGTCACTTAGGAAAGCTAAGGAAAGAAGTAGGAGGGGAAAAAGTAAGGTTTTTTATAAAAAGCCTTAATATGGCAAAAAGAAACAAGTACAGCATTTCTTCTGTTCCAAAGACGTGGATGTTCTGCCTTTCTTCTAGCAGTTAAGATTCCAGATCTAAAATCCTCCAAATATCTTTTTTAATTAAAGAGGTCCTTTTGATTTATTGAATGGAGCTGAGAGATGCAACTAAGTTGTCCACTTACACTATCAGCACCACAAAATAATTCATCTGCATACATCATGCATCCTAAGAACTGGGTGCATCTTGACTTATATGCTGCTTACTCTATGTGACTCTGTGCCTGGCACTTCCATAAGTACTTTACACATATTAGCTCATTTAATCCCCAAGCAACCCCATAAAGGAAGTATTGTTATCCCCATATTATATAGTTAAATATAATGATTTTTTAACACTGCAAAGTTGTTGATTTTTTAAGTTTCACCTTGGATTGCACAACCTACAACATGTCAACTATAATACCTTACAATAATTTAAATATTTCATAACATTTCAAGAAACTATTGTTTGTGAAAAGCAAGGTGTGTTGGTGCTCTGGGGCCCTTGTGCGTCGGTAGACAGGAAAGAAGGGTGACTCAGCTTAGGGAAATCCATATAAATTTGTGGTGTGCTGGTCAGTGTTTAACAACTAGCTCCCCATTTAAATAAAAGGGGCAGGGGGGAGAAAGGAAACAACAACAAAAAACACTGACTTGTAGTGTTTGCCAATTTCCATATATAAATACTCCCACCATTGCCAGTTACTAGATTCACAAAGTTCCTGAAAATATAACCAGCCAGTGGGAGCTGACTCTAGCACACCACAGCAAAGCCCCATGAAAAGAGGGCCCATGACTGTTTTATTCAACCTGACACCCAGCACAAGCACTTAACAATTAGTTGGCACTCAAGAAATATTTGTTGAAGATTTGATGATGGCGGCATAGGTAAACACCTGTACTCACCGCCTCCCACAACCACATCAAAATTACAACTAAAATACAGAACAACCATTATCCAGAACCGCTGGAAAGCTAGCTGAATGGAAGTCCAACAACTAGAGAAGTAAAGAAGAAAACAACGCTGAGACTGGTAGGAGGTGCGAAGGCAAGGAACAGGCTGGTCAGGCACCCACATGTGCTGCTTTTTTTGCTTTTTTAATCGGGAGGGAGATCGCCTCTGTGGAGGCCTCCCAGAGGCACAAGGGGTCCCAGTCCCACACCAGACCCCCCAGCCCAGGGTCCCATTGCTGGGAAGAGAAGTCCCTATGGGCAGTAAGAACTATGGGCTGTAAAAACCAGTGCAGATTGGGGCTCAGTGACACAGACGCTGCTGGAGACCCAGCTGTTCCTCTTAAAAGGCCTGCACCACAAACTGAACTTACAAACTCCCACTTCCTCTGAGTTCCAGCAACAGGGCAAGGCTTTGGGGGAACAGACACATACAAGGAGGAACTGGATTGTCTGGCCTGGGGGCAGGAACTCGGGGCGACTTTCTCCCAGACAGAAGTGCAAGTAGGGATCATTGTTCCTATCCTGGGATCTCCCCCCATGACTGGCAGCCATTTCTGTTTGCTCCGCCCTGGTGATTCCCTAAGGCCCAGCCTCATCCAATTTATAACCCCACCCAAGCAGTGTGCAGAGGCTTTTGTATATGAATGACCTGTCCTTGCTCAAGCTAAAATCAAACAAGCTGTAGCTGGATCAGGGAGTCCCAAACCTATCACTAAAAGGCCCCAGATCTGGCACCAGCACCAGCCTGACTTGCTTCATAGCTGAGCCTCATCTGGAAACTTCCAAACCCAATACACAAAGGAGGAACCTGCAGATCTCTCTGTAGTTTCTGCTGGGTGGCCCCAGGCAGTGGCTGACTTTGCACCTCCCTGGAGACCTAAGATCCAGTGTACCCAGTGGTCAGTGTGAGACTATACCAGATTACAACTCTACACATCCATAAGAGAAACACTCAAAGCCCCACTGAAGCAAGTTCTGGTCCATAGGGGTGTAGGGGTATCTTCTACACAGCAGCTCTCCCACTGTAGTCACAGCTGGTCCTCACAGCCAATTGGCCTGGAGGTCAATTCCTCCTACTGACACCAACAGCAATCAAGTCTCAACTACAATAAGACTGTGCTCACAGCCCACAAAGGGGTGCACCTAGAGCTTCTAACTCAGGTGACTGGGGAGGCTGAGCCACTGGGCCTTATAGAACACCTACTATACAAGGCCACTCTACCAACTCAAAGAGACATAGCAGCTCTACCCAACACATAGAAACAAACACAGGGAAGCAGTCAAAATGTGGAGACAAAGAAACATGTCACAAATGAAAGAAATGGAAGAAAGTAAACTATTGGATATAGAATTCAAAACCATGGTTATAAGGTTATTCAAGAACCTTCTAGAAATCTCCCAAAAAAATGGAAAATGACCAGTCAGAAACTAAGCATACACTGACTGAAATAGAGTAGAGGATTCTGAGATTCAAATCAATGATTTGAAATAAGAGGAAGCAAAAAACAGCCAACCAGAAGAGCAAAAAGAAAAAAAAATTCAAAAATACGAATATAGTATAAAAAGCCTCTGGGACAACTTCAAGCATACCAACATTCACATTATGGGGGTGCCAGAAGAAGAGAGAGAGCAAGATATTGAAAACCTATTTGAAGAAATAATGACAGAAAACTTCCCCTACCTGATGAAAGAAATAGACTTACAAGTCCAGGAAGCATAGAGGATCCCAAACAAGAGGAACCCAAAAAGGACTACACCAAGACACATCATAACTAAAATGCCAAGGGCTAATGACAAAGAGAGAATCTTAAAAGCAACAATAGAAAAGCAGTTAGTTACCTACAAGGAAATGCCCATATGACTGTCAGCTGATTTCTCAACAGAAACTATGCAGGCCAGAAGGGAGTGACAAGAAATATTCAAAGTGATGAATAGCAAGGACCTATAACCAAGATTATTCTACCCAGCAAAACTATCATTTAGAATTGAAGGTCAGATAAAGAGCATCACAGACAAGAAAAAGCTGAAGGAGTTCATCAGCACCAAACCAGTATTATTAGAAATGTTGAAGGGTATTCTTCAAGGAGAGGAAGAAGAAGAAAAAGATCAAAAATATAAACAACAAAATGGCAACAAATACATACCTATCAACAATTGAATCTAAAAATCAAAATAAACAAATAAGAAATCTAATGAACAGAATAAACTGATGAATAAAATAGAATCAGAGGCATGGAAATGGAACAGACTGACGATTCTCAGAGGGAAGGAGGATGGGGGAAGTGGGTAGAGATTAAACAAAGATCTTGTATGCATATATGCATTACCTGTGGACATAGGCAATAGGGTGGTGAGGGCCTGGGGTGGGGCAGGAACCAGGTGGAGGGGGGCAATGGGGGAAAAAAGAGGGACATCTGTAATAATCTCAACAATAAAGATTAAAATTTTTTTTCAAAAAGAAAAAGAAATATTTGTTGAATGAGTGAGTGGGTTAATGAGATGCATCAAATAAATTAGAAAGAGGTAAGTATACTCTCCTCCATTTGTTGTAACATAACTGGGAACTTGCTGCTTCAATGACAACTCAGTCTCTGTTTATCATGATGGTTGTGATTTGTGCTACAATTTTGTGGAGAGAAGGGAAATATTATCTCAACTTTGTGCTTTGTTAATCTTAATGGGAATACTAAGGGATATAAGACTCCTGAGTACATATTTTTCAAAAGTAACAAATAAAAAAAAATTAAATTTGGTTTTTGACTGATTTAATCAAAGAGAATACTTAGAATTTTTAAATGTTATTTAAACTCCTGAAACTCTAGCCTCTAACCTCTTGAAATAATAATTGAAATAATTATTTTGATAAGGAACTATTCTTAGGAACTCATTACAACAAGACAGGGGACTAGCTCTCCACTGTTACCAGGTACTTTCTTACTGCTCCTGGACATGATTTTCTCATAGCATTCATTGGACAGAATCTCAGAAGGGAACTAGGAATTCATTCAATTGTAAATAAATGAATTTATTTCGATTTTTCTAATACCAGACGTGTGTACAACTTCAGAATCTATAAGAAATGGATGCAAGCATTGTATGACACCATTAAACTTCTAAACAGAGAATGAAGAAAAGTACTAGGGCCCTGATACAGCTTAAATTGAGATTTAGAACAATTCAGAGTGTGTAAACAGAAAGGCTAGTGGCTCCCAATCTATAAATATACATATATTTATAGGCTATAAATACACATATATTTATAGGCTATAAATATACATATACATATATTTATAGATAAAATATAGGATTTCCAGTTAAATTTGAATTTCAGATAAACAGTCATTACTTAGGATGAGTGAGACTCCCAATATTGCATGTAACATACTTGTACTAAAAAAGTAATTCTTTGTTTGTCTGAAATTCAAATTTAGCAGGGCATTTGTATTTTTATTTTTTAAATCTAGCAAACCTATCGCAAACACATATTTTCTTGAAATGGCTTTAAAAGGATCCTGAAAGTTCAAATAGATTCCATATTTAAAAGTAAAATAAATACAAAAATTTTTGAGAGAATTCTTTTATAACCTTAGTGTTGAAAGCTTTCTTAACGGACACAAAATCTAGATGCCATGGAAGAAAAGATTGATAAGAGCCACTCTGTAAGAATCAAAACAGTTTTTGAGGTAGAGTCAGGCGGGGGCGGGAGGGAGGAAGGGGATATAAGTCAAGTAAAACTCAAATAACATCTAGGCAAAAATAACAGCAACTTAAAACCTAGATAAAGGGCTAATCTCCCACGAACGTAAAGAGTGCCCACCAATCCATAAGAGTAAAATAAAAATCATTTATCCAATTAAAAAGTTCACAGCGATAGGAACTGTGTATTCACAGAAGAGGAAATAGATATGGTTCTTAAACAAGTGGGGGGAAATAAATGTCCAGCATCACTCCTGGTAATAAAATGCAAATTAAATCTAGGTGAAGTTGAAGGTATTTTCTTCTAATAGACTGGCAAAAATTCCAAAAGTTTGATAATAAACTGTTGGCAAAACTGCATAAAAAATAGCACTTTTATATGTTGTTAGTGAGCTATGAATTGGTAGAATTCTTATGGAGGGCTATCTGACAGTGTCTAACTAAGTTTCAAATACATATCCCATTGAATCAGCAATTCTACTTCTAGGAATTATTTTTTTAATTTAATAAATCTTTATTGTTCAGATTATTACAATTGTTCCTCTTTTTTCCCCCCATAGCTCCCCTCCACCCAGTTCTCACCCTACCCTCTGCCCTTACCTCTCCCACACTGTCCTCATCCATAGGTGTACGCTTTTTGTCCAGTCTCTTCCCGCACCCCCCACACCCCTTTCCCCCCAGAGAATTGTCAGTCCACTCTCTTTCTATGCCCCTGATTCTATTATATTCACCAGTTTATTCTGTTCGTCAGATTTTTTATTCACTTGATTTTTAGATTCACTTGTTGATAGACATGTATTTGTTGTTCAAATTTTTATCTTTACCTTTTTCTTCTTCTTCCTCTTCTTAAAGAATACCTTTCAGCATTTCATATAATACTGATTTGGCGGCGATGAACTCCATTAGCTTTTTCTTATCTGTGAAGCTCTTTATCTGACCTTCAATTCTGAATGATAGCTTTGCTGGGTAGAGTAATTTTGGTTGTAGGTTCTTGCTATTCATCACTTTGAATATTTCTTGCCACTCCCATCTGGCCTGCATAGTTTCTGTTGAGAAATCAACTGACTGTCGTATGGGTGCTCCCTTAACTAACTGTTTTTCTCTTGCTGCTTTTAATATTCTCTTTTTGTCTTTTGCTCTTGGCATTTTAATTATGATGTGTCTTGGTGTGGTCCTCTTTAGATTTTTTTTGTTTGGGGTTCTGTGCACTTCCTGGACTTGTAAGTCAATTTCTTTCACCAGGTGGGGGAAGTTTTCTGTCATTATTTCTTCAAATAGGTTTTCAGTATCTTGCTCCCTCTCTGCTTCTGGCACCCCCATAATTTGGATGTTGGTACGCTTGAGATTGTCCCAGAGGCTCCTTACACTATTTTCAAATTTTTGGATTCTTTTTTCTTTTTGCTTTTCCGGCTGAGTGTTTATTGCTTCTTTGTATTTCAACTCTTTGACTTGATTCTTTGGTCCTCTAGTCTGCTGTTAGATCTCTGTATAATATTTTTTATTTCAGTTAGTGTATATTTAATTTCTAGTTGGTCCTTTTTCATATCCTCAAGGGTCTCGCTAAATTTATTGGCCTTTTCTAGGAAATTCTTGAAAAACCTTATAACCGTGGTTTTGAACTCTATATCCAGTCATTTGTTTTCCTCCATTTCTTTTATTTGTGATCTGTTTCTTTGTCTCCGCATTTTTGCTGCTTCCCTGAGTTGGTAGAGTAGTTTTGTGTGGTAGGTGTCCTCTAGGGCATAGTGGCTCAGCCTCCCCAGTTACCTGAGGTGGACACTCTTGGTGCAACCCTTTGTGGACTGTGTGCTCAGCCTGGTTGTAGTTAAGTCTTGTTTGTTGTTGGTATCACTGGGAGGAATTGACTTCCAGGCCAATTGGCTGTGAGGATCAGCTGTGTCTATGCTGGGAGAACTTCTGTGCTGGAGACACTCTTATGAGACAAGAATTGCAAAATTGCAAAAGCCTCTGTGCTCAGCTTGGATGGGGTGGAGTTTCAGGGCGGAGCAGACAGCCTTGGTTTCCCATCAGCCCTGTCCTATGAGGCCCCTAGGTCTCAGTGTCCCTCAGTAATCGCTGCAAGCACCTCTGAGAGAAAGCTTCCCTCAAGTTTTGCCCACTGCCAAACAGTCCAGTTTCTCCCCGAATGAGTTGGGGTTCCCAGAAACTTGCCCAGAACTGGAGTTCAGTGCAGTCAGGAGCTTCTGTCTCCCTCACTCTTTATAAAGCCAGCCGCTCACTCAGCTGCCCATGCATTCAGCAGTCAGTCCTCTCTGCGCATACGCGCCTCCAGACCTCTGCCTTCTGCAGCTCCCGAGTCTCACTGTGCTTTCTCTTTTCCTGACAGTCTAGATTCCCCCCAAATGAGTCTGGTTTTCCAGCGTCTCGCCTGGGACTGGAGTTCATGCAGTTGGGAGCTTCCTTCTCCCTCCCACTTTAGAAAGCCAGCCGTGCACTCAGCCACCCGTGCACACAGCCGCCTGTCCTCTCCGCGTGCGAGTCTCCATACCTCAGCCTTTTGCAGCTCCTCTGAGTCTCAATATGCTTTCCTCTTTCCCTCTAGTTGTAGAATTTTCACTCAGCCAGCTTTCCTGTGGTCTGGATGGTGTCCGTTCTGTCTTTTAGTTGTAGTTTTGATATTGTTGTGCGAGGCAGCAGTTTAGGTGTTTACCTATGCTGCCATCTTGGTTTCTCCTACTTCTAGAAATTTTTGCTACAGATATACAAATGCAAAACAAATTAAGTACAGGGATATTATCTGTAGCATTGTTGTAATAGAAAAATTTGGCAACAACCTATAGGAATTAATTAAATAAATTATGGGTATATCTACATAGAATACTATGCAACTGTAAAAAACGAATTAAGAAACTATTAATGTGCTAATATGAAAAAAAATCTATATTCTTACTAAAATTAACTGGTATATACTATTTTAATATATTAGAAAAGTAAAACAAAAGGTGCATATGTATATTTGTATTGGTTTTTATTTGCATTAAAAATTTTCCCTGTAGGATAATAAGAAAGCAATAATAGTAGTTACCTCTCAGAGGAATAAAGATGGTTGAATAAATGGCAGGGAAGGAAAATAATCTTTTAATTAATAGTTTTTATACATTTTATATTTAAAACCTGTGAATGTACTACCAATTCAAAAACTTAAATAAAAGTTATAAAAATAGATGTATTGTGTCCGGACAGCATGGCTCAGTGGTTGAGCATTAACCTATGAACCAGGAGGTCACAGTTTGATTCCCGGTCAGGGCACATGCCTGGGTTTCAGGCTTTCTCCCCAGTGTGGGGCGTGCAGGAGACAGTCAATCAATAATTCTCTCATCATTGATGTTTCTATTTCTCCCTCTCCCTTCTTCTCTGAAATCAATAAAAATATATTTTTAATGTGTTATAATTATCCTGATACTGTTGTTATCCAAAATCAATAGGGCCTAGACATAGTGTGCTACATATACTAAGTGGTCTGCCCTACTGTGTTTTCCACCGTTTTTATCTCATGGCACACATAAACTAATTTCTAAAATTCTGTAGCACACCAAAAAATATTTTTGCAGATCTGACCCAAAAAAATAGGTATCATTTTCATTCATTCACACCGGATGGCTATTGTTTTGTTGGCTATTGTCATTTTTTCATTTGACAATCTAAGAGAAAAGAGGTCACTGCCCCTGACTAAATAGTCAGATATTGCATGTTTTTAAAATTATTGCAGCACACCAGTTGAAAATCACTGATTTAGACCATTATCTCTTCATTTATTCAACCACTTATTGAGCATTTGCTATATACTCAGCCTTATGCTAAATACTTAGAGTACAGATATAAATAGTATAAAAATGATTCCTACCCTCTCTGAGCTTAAAGTTTGGTTGAGAGAAAAAAATGCTAATAGCTAATCTTTATGGAGTGCTTCTCCATGGTAACCACTGTGCTATGCATTTATGCAGTTTATCTCATTTAATTCTCACAATAAATCTAAAAAGTAAGAACCATTATTTGAACTGGAGCTTGAGGGATAAGAAGACTTTCCATGAGCAAAGAATGAGGAAACTCACCCCTGCAAGTTGAGGAAACAGCATGAGCAAAGACACGAAGGTAAGTATAAGTTGGCAAGTTTGTGTGATTGTATCATCAGGTTCATGGAGGGATGAAGGGATGAAAAGTTCACTTGGAGCCATAACCCCCAGGCTAAGGGGGTTTGGAATTTTATTCTAATAAAATGGGCACAGATCGTATCTGATACTTTTTCCTGCTTTTATTTTGGGTTACTTGAGATTATGGACTAAAGCTTTAGTATAAGAACAGAACAGAGGTCCCAGAGCAGAATTCAGCTGGAGAAAAACTCATCATGCTCTCTCCCAGACACCTTGATGATGAACACATCAAATTACAGCTCCATTCAACAAGCACCTATGAAGGGCCAAGCCCTGAGCCAAGTGCTAGAAATGGGAAAACAAATAAGTGAAACACATTCCTTGTGCATGAAAGTTTAGAGTTTAGCAGAAAAGAGAGGCTGTTAAATGAGCAATTCCAGTTTAGTCACATCAGTATTTTGATTTGCGAAACATGGAGCACTGTGGGCGCAGTGAGCAGAAGTATATGATGTAGTTCATTGGAGCCCAGGACCACCCCCACCCCCCAATCCCACCCCAAGGAAATGCCTCTGAGACCGGAAGCACAAGTGTCCTTTAGCCAAGTAAAGTAGGGAAAATAAAAAGGAACAGCATGTGCAAAGACATGGAGCTATAACAAAGCACAGTTTGGAGAAATGAGAGAGATCCTGTGTGGCTCAACTGTGAAGGAGGAAGAGTTGTTTTTATTCCCTTTCTACACTGTGTTTCTTTCTCTTTTCTCTATGACCCACTTATCTCTCCCCCAATAGTCTTAGGAAATAATTGGAGAAGCGGAAGGGAAGAAGGCATAGAGTTCTGGATGGAAGTAAAAAGGAAGAGGAGAAGGCAAGATGAAATGACTGAGTGAGGAATGGAGAAGAAAGAAGGGAAACAGAGGAGGAGGCAAAGAAAGAGGTGACACAACTGCAGATAGTCCTAAGCCATAGGGCACTGGTAAACATTAAAATGCACTGAGCCCTGACTGGTTTGGCTCAGTGGATAGAGCGTCGGCCTGCGGACTGAAGGGTCCCAGGTTCGATTCCGGTCAAGGACATGTACCTTGGTTGCGGGCACATCCCAGTAGGGAGTGTGCAGGAGGCAGCTGATCGATGTTTCTCTCTCATCGATGTTTCTAACTCTCTATCCCTCTCCCTTCCTCTCTGTAAAAAATCAATAAAATATATTTTTTAAAAAATGCCCTGAGAACAGCAAAACCCAAAGCATTTTGAAAGAATCCTTTTTTAAAAAGGATCAGAAGAAAACAGCCATTGAGCATTTGCTGTGTGTACTAAGCATTTTCATACATGGAAATCACTTAATCCTCACAAAATCCCCATAACTAAGGCTTTGGAAGACTAAACCAGTGGCCCAAGTTCACATGATTGGTAACTGATGAAGCTGATGCTCAGACCTGGGTCTACTTGAAAATCTCTGCCATTCGAGATAACTAGAGAGCACGGACATTGAAAGAAGATATAACCAACAACTGTGTCATCCTTATCATTTTGCTCAAGGCTTTCTTTGAACCTGAGAAAGGAGTCATCTGCATTCTAACATGAAACTCTTGGAAATTATAGTTTATTAATATTTTTAAATACCTTTAATCTACTCCTGGCTGTACATATTACCCATGGCAATCAAATCATGGGAAACAAGAAAAAAAATAGATACATGAACTCTGACACTAATCCACAACCTCGGATTCACTAATAGTTTCCCAATCATTTCAACATAGAGACACAAACACATCACAATTAGGAGAAAAGAGGCATAGGCACAAATGCTAAGAAATGCAGAATTAAGTTAGCCATCTTTTCATTTCCTCTTCGTATGAGATACATAGTCCAAAATGGCAGAAGGAAAGAGAAGATACTAGAGCTATAGATGATCAGCTGATGATATAATCATCTGCCTCCATTTTCTCTTTCCATGGATAGCCATCCTTAACTATTTGGCGTTTGCCCTTCCAGACCTTTCTCAAATATGAATATATATACACACATAGAAAATACATATACATTTGATAATATACATATATATACACATACTTAACCATTTATATATAGGCTTTGGTTTGGTTTTGTTAGGTTTCTCTTTATTGAATTTATTGGGGTGACACTGATTAATAAAATTGTACAAGTTTCAGTTTTACAATTCTATAATACATCATTTGTATATTATATCGTGTGTTTACCACTCCCAAGTCTCCTTTCATCACTATTTATACCCCCATAACCTCTCCTATCTCCCCACAACCCCCTTCCCTCTGGCAATCACTGTACTATTGTCAGTGTCCATGAGTCTTTCTTTTTTTTTCTTTGCTCAATCTCGTCAACCTTCTCACCCAGCCTTCAAAATCCTCCCCTCTGACAGCTGTCAGTTTTTTCTCTGTATCTATGAGTCTGTCTCCACTTTGCTTGTTATTTTGTTCATTAGATTTCACATATAAGTGAAATCATATGGTACTTGTCTTTCTCTGACTGGTTTATTTCACTTAGCATAATACTCTCCAGGTCCATCCTTGCTGTTGCAAAAGGTAGATTTCTTTCTTTTTATGGCTGAGTAGTGTTCCATTATGTAAATGGACCACAGCTTTTTTATCCATGCATCAACTGATGGGCACTTGGGCTGCTTCCAAATCTTGGCTACTGTAAATAACACTGCAATGAACATAGGGCTGCATATAGTCTTTTGAATTAGCAGGCCCTCAAAGCCAGTCAATGCCTGGGGCCCACAAATGATAGCAAGAATAGAGTGACAAATCTAGTGGCAGCCATCAGGCAGAGCCAACCGTTTGAACTGGGAGCTTGACCCATAGGAAACTTCAGGTGAAGTTAGTAAAGGCCCACACTAGTTTATTATCATCCCCTCAAATATTTATTGAGCAACTACTACTATGTGCCTGGCACTGCACTAGGCTTGAAAAATAAAAAAATAGAAAATGTCTCCCTAACATTAGAGTTGCTGTATTCTGGAACTTGTAAGTGCTAACTAGTTCCAGACCTTGTTCTGAGCCTCCCCTTTCCCCCCACCGCACTCCACCCAGCTCCCTTTCTTTTTCCACTTTGCATAACAGCTTACAGTCCTGGTGTGACAATGGGGTGATGGCCAGAATGGGAAGGGAGATGTGGTAAAATGTAGGATGCATTTTAGCCCATTCAAGTTCTCCAGCCAGGGCAATGGAAAGTCATACACCTTTGCCTCTTCCCCAGTAATGAGTCAGACTCACTCTATATTTTTGGTTCATTGAAATGCTTCCTGCTGTCCTGGGTGGCTTAGGACAGCCAATTTGGGATTGCCATTCACACTTGGATTTAGAGAATTTAAGAGAGCAAGTTCTGTGTTTGTATCCATGGAGACAGGACTGGGGGTGGTTCACGCATTGCATGGAACAGGTAACCTAAAGCAGTCTCTGGGGAGGACCTCACAAGGTGACACCTCAGGCTTGTCAGGACACTTCCCTGCACCATCACATCGCCAATTTACGAAAAAGGGGGACCTCATATTTCCTTAGGTAATTACACTGAACTGGCAGAATGACTAATCCATCCGTTCTAAGCCATCACTTGTATTCGAAAGGTAATCCTAGTCTCTGCTCAAGATCAGAGTTCAAAGCAGGCTAGGATCTCAGCCGAAGGCTAAAGTGCTTGGTGCACCCCTCCCAAAACCCACCCTGAGGTGCTTCAGAAACAGTAACGAGCTCTCAATTAGAAAATCTAGATTCTCTTCTGTGCTCTGATACTAGATGTGTGTTTTAGAGATTCAGCATCTTCATGTCTAAAATGGTGAGACACTCAACACCCTCCTGGGGCCTCAAAGAACTGCCATAAAGACAAAAGAGAATGCATGAGAAGGTGCTTGTAGCTGCAAATTGCAATAGCTACATAAGTGACAGTGATGATGATGAGGAGGAGGAGGAGGAAGATGATGATGATAGAGGAGGAGGAGTGCAAGGGAGCATGGCTAACGTCCACCAACTGGATAAGACTGGTCAACAAATTATTCAATTTTGTCAGTGTAAGTGCATTAACTCTCAACTTTAAAGCTTATTTCATTTACTGTTCTAAGTGCCCACATTAGCCTTAGAAACCAAAGAGTAATACAAACACAGTCTATCACTTTCTTGAGTTCAGAGAGCAACATTTTGAGGACCTAGCCGTTACAAACTAGGTCACTGGACCCAGTATATGTGCCCATGGATATGTAAAAGTAAAGTTATGAAAGCTTCAAGTGGGAAAATCCTGAGGCCACACAGGTTGCTTAATCTTTGTGCTAAATAACTACCAATCTCCAGGGTGTGGCAGGAAGAAAACAACCACATACTCTTGCTAGTGACCCAACTGCCCAGGTGAGTATGAGTTCATGGGAATGCCTGCTCTATTGGGAAGTGGACTGGGCTGACCTGGAGGGACACCAAAGAACGGTTCTCCTTCATGGAGCTCTCATTGTAGACCTCACAGTCTTTTTTTCTTTTTGTTAATTGAAAAGCTAAACTCCTCCTGCCTCAATCCTGTGATTTCCTCAGTGGTTCCTAAAAAACTACAAATAAATCCCTGAAGCGTCCTAAAGCCAAGATTTTTAGAACTGACTTGCTTTCCAAAATCAATGAGGGGGTAGAAAGGGTATGAGGGAGACGGGGTTGTGAGCAGATGGAAACACAGATATAATTCCCTTGTATAAAATTATTACATAATGAAACTTTTTGCAAAACCAGAGATTATGTAAGACATAAAAGCAATGATTCCAAATCAAAGCACTTTATTTGTCAAAGTAACTAAAATAGTTATTTAAAACACACACGCGCACACACACGCACACATACTGTTTTCTAAAGCGTGATATTTCTGCCTGAGTCTTTTCTTCTCACTTGGCAGCCCTGTTGTGTACACAATCTCTACAGGAATGCAGAAAAACCACCTGAGGGAGAAAATTACTAATCACTAAAAATTACTAATCACTCTCTCACACTAAACAAATCCCACCGGGAGGTTTTTAGTTACACGTCGGGATATGGGTTCTTTTTTTTTTTTCCTCTCAGGTTAATGATACAAAGGCATACAAAATAAAAAAAGGAAGCATGTCACATCTTAATATGCATTAGTGGGGATATTTTTACATGATAGCATCTAGGTCTCAGTCCAAAATAAAGGCAAAGTAGACTGAAAGTCTCTAATGCCCACCACTGGGTCTCTCAGAAAGAAAAGAGGCTGGAGAGAGAATCGTACTTCCCACAGCACTGAATGCGGGGCCTATCATCCCCCGGTGGTGGCCCCTATCACTTACGCTAACATTCAACAACCTTATTTTCACATGATATTCAATTCACAAGCTCATCGGGTGCCTGTCATATATTATTTCATTAAATAGATTAGCGTGTTATTTATGGCGGTCCCACCAATTTATATCATATCTTTATACTGTTTATCTCAGACTTGTTTATCTTTTACTGTTTCTTTAGTCCATTGTAAATAGCCTAGGCCTGTGTACCGGCTTAGCTGATCAGAAGTTGAGTGTATCCAATTCAGTGGTCATATTACAAATGAGAGAAATTAGTAGAAGCAGTAGAATGCAGAGTTTCTTTTATTTGAGTGCCCCTCGGGTTCTTTTTTCTTCTTTATTATTATGGTTTTGGCTGATTATAAAACATAACACCATTCACTATGAAAAATGTTTAAGTAGGTCAACAGTATATAAAGTACAAAGTAAAAGTCACTCCCCAATAACTCTCTGATCTGAAGACCATATACACAAATATAGTATTATTTATGTATATTAATATAATTATAGATATAAATATATCATCCAAGTAGAATAATATTAAACAGAGTTCCATAATTTACTTTCCACTTAACAGTATTTTCTAGATATCTTTTCATATCAATAAACATAGAGTTAGCCCTAGCTGGTTTGGCTCGGTGGATAGAGCGTCGACCTGTAGACTGAAGGGTCCCAGGTTCGATTCCGGTCAAGGGCATGTACCTTGGTTGCGAGCACATCCCCCGTGGGGGGTATGCAGGAATCAGCTGCTCGATGTTTCTCTCTCATCGATGTTTCTAACTCTCTATCCCTCTCCCTTCCTCTCTGTAAAAAATCAATAAAAATATATATTTAAAAAATAAAAATAAACATAGAGTTATATCTTCCCTTTGAACAGTCACTGAGTATTCCATTTGGGGGTATATCATAATTCATTTAAATAATTTCCTATTAGTGGACATGTATTTTATACCCTATTTTCACTCTTACTAATGAAGCTGAGGTGAACAGCTTATAAATATGTCCTTGAGTACCTTTCTGATTTTCTTTTAGAATAAATTTCTAGAAAAGGGATCACTTCATCAAAAATCATGATCATTTTAAATTTTAAAATATATTTACAATATACTTTGCAAAAAAGTTGATCCAACATCCCCATAGTCTCACAAACACTACATATGATCAATATATTTTATCTTTGTCAGTCTGATAGATGTTAATGATAAAAATGTCATTATTCTTTTGGGTGCATTTCTTTGTTAGTGAAACAATATTTTCAGATGACTATTTCATTAATATTGTAATAGAATCAAATTTTTTAAGGTTAAAATTCTTCACATGCTATTCTACAGATGGAAACTACCCCTTGATTTTATTGACTACTATCCAATTATCACAACATAAAGGAGTCATCCCCATTTTATAGATGAAGAAGCTGAGTCCAAAAAAAGTTAAGTAGATGGCTAAAAGAGAGTAAACAGCTGACAAGCCTCCTCATGCTAACACTACTTCTGGGGGGATCGGGGGGAATGGATGGAAGGTACTCTGTGCTCTAGACAGGAAGTACAAAGCAGAAATATAAAATGACTCACATTTATCCCCATTCTAATCCGAGCCATACAGAGTTCAATTGCATTTACAACCCCAGAAACCTAACTGACAACGCATTTTAGTTTGTGTTCCAAAACCCCCAAATCTAGACCCCTGTGTTGCCTGCTGCACTGGCACCTAAAATGGCAATAGTAACTGTGCTCTATCTTCAGTCCTTCTTCAGTGTGCAGATGCCATTCAATACTGATTCAACCGCCGTTAAAAAAGAAAAAGCCACATCCGGGGGCAACCCACCTCTGACCCGTGGCTCCAACAGGGAATGGGGTTAACCCGGATGGAGTGGTTCAATCTATACTTTTCTATCAGCAAGTCAAGGAAGAGGAGCTACTTGGGAAACAAAAGGTAGAAGAGGATGCACCTTAGAGAGAAAAGAGAGAGGCGGGGAGGGGGGTGTGTGTGCACATACACGTTAAAATTCTACTCCCCTGTGATATTTGCCTTTCAAATTACAATTTGGCACTCAGAGTAATTAAGCAGCATCTGCTAAATACCCTGTTGAAGGTAATTTCCTTCCCCCTTCCCGACTCCCACCTCCACATCCACGGGCTTTGTTTTGTCCCCCCTCTGCATTGGGAGCCTTGCGGAGGCCTCCCTGTCACCACCTGTGTGGCAAAACCAGCCTTCCCTGGAGATCAGCCTCTCTGCAACAGCGCACAGGTGTGTCCTGAACAATCTCGGCATTCTTGTTCCTCACTTAGGCAGAAAGAAAACAAAGAGGCAGAAGATTAAGTTATACCCAGGTACAAACAGATGTGAGAGAGTACAGGAGAAGCCATGTAGGCTAGAACCATATTTAGGGAAGCGGTACTGGAGGGTGCCTAGCGCTGTCACTGGGTTCAAAATAAATTTATAAATTAACAACTACCGAGAAAAAGAACGCTGACTTTTACATGACAACACCAACTAATTTTAGTTATGGAAATAGCCAGTCTATAGTAAATCTGATTATATTATTGGTGAGGAAGAAAAATAGAATTGACATGTACTGAGTACACTTTTTCTGTGCCATACAGTATTTATGCCAAGGTGTTGGGGGTTTTTCTTGGAAGTTTGAACTTTGCCTCTATGATAGGAAGCACATAAATCTATAAAAATAGGCTTTCTTGTTTCTTCTCCTGCCCTTCACCAGTTAGCTGGCCATTCTGATGCCTCCGATTTGCTATTTTTCAATGTGGAAACATTTCTCTAACCTTCTGTCATACATGCACACATGTTGTGATAATAAATATGAAAATGCTGCATTCTACACAGACCCAAGGATCGCTGAGCCTTGTCAATATAATGTGCAAATCCAAGGAAATAATAACTACAATATTATGTTGTAATGAAGGAAAGCAAATTAAGATCCTTAAAGAAGAAAGGATTTTTTTTTTCAGTAAAGGACAACAGGTCTCTCTCTCTCTCTCTCTCTCTCTCTCTCTCTCTCTCTCTCTCTCTCTCTCTCCCTCCCCTTTTCCCCCTGCCCTCTTCTCTCAAGGGCTAACTCCCATGTTGCAATAACATTTCCACAACCTTGGGCAACTGAAATACCAGTCCTTAACTACAGAGTATTACTCATTCTATGCGTTAAGCTTTCTCAGGCATTGGCATGCCGGGACATCAGAAAATCACAGAGAAAAGGCCAGAGCAATTAATTTTTTTTATGTCTACAAGAAGAAAAAATATTTCAAGTAAACAACCTCAGCCAACATGAATAATTAATAACAATGTTTTAGAGATGCTTCCCACTCAAAGAAAACTCTTACTTGGTTGTTTCTGAGTTTTTACCCCTGAATATGGAGATGCTGATAGCAAACCTGCCATAAGACCAATTCTGAAGGAAACATAGTCTTGCTACCTGAACATGTGCATGCAGGCTAGAACATAGGCATCCTTAGCTCAGAGGTAGAAAACTGAGGAGCATAAACACACAAGCTCCAGGACGCTGCTGTCACACTAATGACAAATGATCTGAACATGGTCCTCCTGGGACCTTAGAGCTGCGGTTGCATTATGACAGGCCATAGAACTGAGCAAAATAGAGGGGTGGGGGCGAGTGGTGCATAGCATCGTGGTTCAGAAAACAGGCGCTCAGACCACTTGGGTTCAAATCCCAGCTGAACTAGGTACAACCTCGTGACCTGGGGCAAATTACCTAACCTCTCTAAGTTACCATCTCTTCTTCTTGACCTTGGGCAAAGTACTTAACCACTGGAAATGACATCTCTTCTTCTGTCAAATGAGCACGGGAATATGACCTTCCTTGTGACTTTGCTGCCATAATCAAATGAGATGATGCCTGTGAAGCTGCTGGCTGCACGGTGCCAGAGTCGGTGCTTGATAGATGGCAGCAGTGGGCAATGCTAGCCAGTGTCATCATTTGGGAGAGGACACACAACTTGTCCAGTGGCTCCCAGCCGATTAGCCAGGACTACGACTCAGTTAAATCCACTTCCTCCATTGCCACCTCTGCCACCTACCAGCTCTGCCATCACCAGGCCCAAGTGATTTAGAGAAACAAGTCAGTTTCCCATGCAACCCAGTCACACCCGCTCTACTCACCCCATCTTTACTTCACCCCAGCCCTGCCCTGCCCTGCCCTGCCCTCCACAGCCACCCTGGGTAAGTCTCAATGGGAGGCTCTGAGCCAGGTCTGAGCACCGGTCTAACTGGATAGTAAGGCCAAGGTCCAAAACCAAAACCTTGACCCGCAAACCCAGGGTGAAACTGCCGCCATTGCCAGCAAAAAGGCAAGGACTTTCAAACTAGGAGGAAAGGGAGCAGAAACAGATAAGTGGTCCCCAACCAACTCCTACCAAGCTCCTAAGAAAGAGGTTTGTCAAGGTTCTGTAGAAGCCCAACAAACAATTAAAATAAAAAATCTTCCACATAAGGATGAAATAGAATAAAGATAAGGCAAGGTGCCCAGGCCACCAGCTCTAGGGTTCCTGAGACACAGAGGCAGTGGTTGAGAAAGTGAAAAAGAGCAAAGGAGACTGGGCAGGCACAGGTCTGGCCAGAGAATGTCATGGACTTGAGAATGTCATGCTTGCACCTATCAGACTCACAAAGAATTCTGCACTCAATTCTGGTTCCTCCAAGAGAAGAGACAGACAAACAGTGAGATGACCTACAGGCTGGTGGTGAGTCTCAACACTGTGTGGGAGGGGGAATGGAGGTGTTTGTCCTGGAAAAGCAACATCTCAGATGAGATATATCAGCTTTCTATGAATTGTTGAAGTTTGCCCATCTAAGCCAACTTTGTCGCTATGGCTCCCACAGGCAGAGCTAGGCTTGGTGTGTGGAACTCACAGGCAAGCAAATTTCAGCACAACATCAAGGTATCTTCAGTGGACATACAAAGTTGTGGTGGGAGAGTTGAACTATTCTGGCAGTTGTCAAGAGGATAGTGGAAATCATATAGGCAGGATCCCTGCACTGGCTAATGGGGTGGAGGATGAAAGAGATGACCTGACACCTGAGGTCCCTTTCCATTCTGGGATGGCAAAATGGGGAGAATCAGTGACACACACAGAGCTACTTTTCTTCATAATAATTACCTATTTATGTTTCCTCCCCTCTTCCTACCACTTCATTTTTTTTTTCTAAATAAGTAAATGGGCCCTTGGCAAGTAGCTCAATTGGTTAGAGTGTCATCCCAGTATACCAAGGTTTTGGGTTCGATCCCCAGTCAGGACACATATAAGAATCAACCAATAAATGCATCAATAAGTGGAACAACAAATCAGTGTTTCTCTCTCGTGTACTCTCTCTAAAAATAAATAAATACATAAAATTTTTAAGTGAATGGGACATACTTGTTTCCTAACCCTCAGATTCAATCACATTTAGAGGCTGATTATTAACATGCTGAAAACACTGGATTACCTCTCTCTTATTCTAATGTGTTGGAAACAGGGGAAATAAGTAGTAATTTTAAAAAACACTTTTTTAAAATGTCAAGATTGAAAGATTCAATTATATACCTTTTCATACCTATAAAAAGCTTATGTGAAAAGTTTTGTTTAGGAAAAGTTTCTAAGCACCAACTAAAAAGGCATCCCTGGATGTAACTATTTTCTCTCTTTTCCGCATCCAGCACAGCTAGAGAGTGGGTCCGATTCCTGAGTAGAGGCGGCTGGGGATTGAGAAATAAAAGAAAGAGACAAGACACAGAGATAGAAAGAAAAGCTGGGGCTGGGTGGACCACTGCCCTCTTCTGATGGAGAGACAGTGACCAAGAGCCAATGCAGCGTGTTTATTTTACACCCCCAAATACCAGGAAGTTTCACCAAAAGGTGAAGACAAAAGGAGATTATTTGCATTCTTGAGTAGGCCCTGAGCATTCCTGGTGCTAGGCTGGATTTAGATATCAAAACCCACTTCCCCACACCATGGGCTGAAATGAAGGTCAATCTGACAACACCCTTGCCCTTTTGGCAAGGCGTGGTTCCAGGGCATGGCTTTGCCAACACCACTGGGTTCAGCTGACAATAAAGAATGCCCATGTGCCTTCCCAGGGGGCCGTCTACATCTCCCCCGTTTTTCATTTTTAAATGTAGCTTGTGGACATGTAGTTGGAGCCTTCGGACTTGAGATCTCAGGAGCTTGCTGATGACTGAAAAAAAGCAGGATAAGATTATCAGTACACAAAGGAATCCAATTAGGTACCAGGCAGTGTTTTTTAACATATTCCATGGATTAAATTCTTTCAAATCATCCAGCAATTCTTTTGCCAGTTTTGCCGGAGATATAATTTCATCATGACTATTCTGAATGGCTTGTACATGTTTGTGTAGCCACACTAGGTCTATACTGATATTATTATGATGCCATATTCCCTGTAGGTGCATCTTGATTTTATTCCAATCCCATAGAGAACTGTTATAGTGGGCTGAAGTCACACAAATATATGTAAAAGCAACATGGCATTGCAGCTGCTGTCTAATCTTTTTTTTAAGGTTATTTTTTTATTAAGGTATTATATGTGTACATATCTTACCATTGCCCCTCCCCACCGCACTCCCATACATGCCCTCACCCCCCAATGTTTTGCATCCATTGGTTATTCTTAATGCTGTCTAATCTTGATACTTTCTAATTGATTATCTAGTCCTATCACTACAGCTTTCAAAGCATTTAGCTTTGTTTCTAGCCTTTTGTCTATATCTTCTTGATCATGAAATGTAGTTGAAGTGTTCTGAGCCAATTCATTGACAAGCTTTGCGTTCTGGATGCTTTGGGTCAAAGGAAGAGAAGAAGTCACAGCAGATGCAATAACAGTAACTAGGGTAACAATACCAAAAATAATAAGTCCCAAAGCATGCTTTTCCCAGGACAGTTGATTGTGTAATTCCTGCAATGCCTAGAGGCCTGCATCATGATACCATTTTCCTGTTATGTTTGTAGGAAGCATAATAAAAGAAGGCTGCTTTAAAATTAATATATCTTCATTCAGGTTATGCCTGGAAGCACAGCTGGTAAGGTTACAGTAATGGCATTGGACAGCATAATGGGTGTCCAATCTGGTGATATTCACATTTCCAGTCACCAATACATATGGGGGCTGGACACAGGCTCATAAGCCATAGCAAGGGCTCAATGTGCATGCTCCTTTAGTATTAGCTAAGGAAGAGCCAATAAAATTAAGAAAGTCAAGAGCAGCAGCTAAACGCCACAGATCTTTCTATAAATTTTCTGTTTTCGTGGTTAGGGCATTACCTACAAAACCTCCTGGTGACATAGGCTCGTGATAAGGATATTTAGCATCAAGCCTGTGGGACCAATCTAATACATACAAGTCAGACCAGAAATATTATGTCTCACTGGTACAGGATTGGCGCAATCTTGCCATTGAGGAAATGCTCCCAGCTCAGTAGTGGTGCTATTAGGACAATAAGAGAGCAGGGGATGCTTATCAGACAGCCATCGGGTGGCCTTAGGAAACCCTAGTTTAGTAACTGTCTGAACATATTTTCTCATATCCCAGGGGCCTTCAATGTTAGCAATGTTTGTGCCTCCATAGGAAGTCTTATTTTCTTGGCCAAGCTGCAAACATCCTGAAGTCCCCCTTTTAGATAAACAAATAGGAATCTCCCCACTAAAGCCATTATAAGTATAATCACCTTGGGAAGAAGGAGTTATATGCTTGTCGGAGCTACCCCCGACCATATTAGTGTTGTTAGTAAACACTGGCACTGATTCTCCGGTCCAGGTGGCTGGATTGATCATAGGGGGATCTGGAACATAAGTCCAGTAAGTTTCTGCTGCAGCCATACTTACCTGGCAGCTGACAAGTGCCATCACAGCAAGAAAAAGGTTGCAGGGGATTACCTGAACCCCCTGTTCTTTCACCACTTGCCGAGCATCGGTGACCCCATGTGGGGACACTAGCTTCTCGGGTGGTTTTGGCCAGCTACCTTCTGCTTCTCTCCTTCTTTGGGGCCGGTAGCTGAGCTGGCATCATCACCGGAGGGGTGATCTTCAGCTTCTAGAATGGTGGGATGAGTTGTTCTCCCAGGTTCATGGTCATGACCCACTGTTCACTCTGGCACCCAGATGGGGTTAGAAGCACCTTCTGGAAAGATACAAACGTGGCCTCTTCCCCCCATCATTACTGGATCTGGCCCTCTCCACTGCCCTGTTTGTAAATCTTTCCATCGTGCCATGCCGGCAGATGCCACGGCACCAGGCGTTTGATGCCTCTCAGCTGCTGTGCGACCCTCATCGTCACAATTTTAAAAATTTAAAGTGTAAAGGGCATGATTTAACTGATTCTGTGGAGTAGGATTATACCTCTCTCCCCCTTTCTGTTTTTGTAATTGAGTCTTTAAAGTTCGATTAGCTCTTTCCACAATTGCCTGTCCCTGGGGATTATAGGGAATTCCTGTTTTATGCGTAATTTGGTATTGCTTACAAATTTGCTGAAAGAAGGAGCTATAGGCAGGTCCGTTATCTGTTTTTATCTGTAGGGGCCGTCCCATGACTGGAAAAGCTGCTAGGCAGTGGTTGATTACATGTTTTGCACTTTCCCCTGTTCGGGGAGTGGCAAAAATGAAACGTGAGCATGTGTCTATAGAGACATGGACCCACCAAAATCTGCCAAATTCAGGCACATGAGTAACATCCATTTGCCAGATTTGATTAGGTTTAAGTCCTCAGGGATTTACCCCT
The DNA here is from genome assembly GCF_963455305.1 of Plecotus auritus. Taxonomy (NCBI): domain Eukaryota; kingdom Metazoa; phylum Chordata; class Mammalia; order Chiroptera; family Vespertilionidae; genus Plecotus; species Plecotus auritus. The sequence continues at coordinate 186,514,319 of NC_137771.1, read as the reverse complement.
AATGCTAGCACAGGGAGGTGGGTAACACACTGAGGGCATTGCTTGACAATTTGGCGAGCCTGCTCTCGGGAAATAGGGAGTTCCCTTGCGCAAGGCAGAGGCATTTTGATGATGCAGGGCATGTGAGGCCTGTGCCGTGGAAAATGGAGTCTTCTTCTCTCCTGAGGCAACGAGGAGATCTACTTCCTCATTACCTGCAGCCAAGGGACCTGGAAGGCCAGCATGGGATCTAATATGGCCAATAAACATGGAAATCGTCGTTTTCGAATAACTCTTTACACCTGGATATCTTAACATTTCAATGTTATGTGCTTCGCTTGTCCCCGATCAGTGAGAAGAAATCAAGGGGAACTGAGTGGCAGAGGAAAAACAATGTGATGAGGAAGTATGGGAAGAAGGTGGGCACTCTTCTTTGAAAGAGCCAAGCTGGAACAGAGGCACTGAGATAATGGTAAGGAAAGCAGGTGCTGTAGGTGAGAAAAGAAAGAACGAAAAGGTATAAAAAGGGAAGCAGAGAAGGAAAGAGGAGGGCTGGAAAGAAGAGGAAAAAAACAGAGGGAAATTTTCAGTAGAGCAACTGCAGGAGCATCTTCCATGGGGCTCTTCCCTGATCAGTTTTCTGGATGTCCATCTCCGTGGAGGCAGGGAGCAGTACACTTCTGAATGCTCCTCCCTCTCAACCCTCTTTGCCTATTGAATTTCGTTGACTGGAACTGAAGTTAGAGAACGTTGAAGTTATCCTTGTATTCTCTTGTCCATTTTAATAACTTTTTGTTATTATGAGGCACGTTGATTGTAGAAAATTAGAGAATGCAGAGGAAACAAAAGGAGTAAAGTAAAAATCACCTTTACCTACCTCTCACCTAGTAGGCTTAGGTATAAATCTTCCTGTCTTTTTTCTGTCGTTTTTGTTTATAAAATGAGGGTTGAAATCAACAAGCAGTATCTGAATGGTGCACCATACTGTTTCAGATAAAATTTTAAAAGGAAGAGTAGAAGCCATTGGACATCATTTTCTAGATTTTTTTTCCAATGGTGTAAAACTTTCAACTTACTGTTTCTTAAAAAAATTAAAAAGGAGTCAATCTTGATTTTGTCAAGAGCTGGCACAAGGGCATAGGTAGCCAAACAGAGAAAGAGAGGAAAACAGAAATTTGTACAATTAAGAAACTGAGTAAACTACTTCAAAAAAGCAAAGAATTCTATATAATAAAAGCCTAATATGCAAATTGTCCCCTCGGGCAATCATTCAACCAGGAGTTCTACTGAGAGACCGGGAGTTTGACCACTCACTATGATGTGCGCTGACCAACAGGGGGCAGTGTGGAACATGGCGGCGACACGCTGTAACCTCTCACCGGCTACCTAGGGCAGGGGTGATGGGGATGGAGGTATGGTGAGAATGCAGGGTGTCCACCAAGCTCACTCCCCCTGCTACCCTCCCCCAGGACACAAGGGCTCACATGCTGGGGATAACCCCGTGCTCAGGTGCCAGGCGCCTGCAAGGAGCCTGCCCCACACCCACGCAGCATCTTCCAGGTGAGCCAGGCCGCAGCTGCCAGAACCACAGCTGCCGGAACCACAGGGGATTCGTGCAGAAGCTGGTATGCAAGGCCAGCTGGGAAAGAGTACGCTGCCCACTGGGCTTCTGTGCAGCACTGCTGGGCAACCCAGAGGCCCACACTGCGCCCTGACCCGTGGTGTCCAGCCGTGCTCACCGCATCTCTGCATGGGGACTCGGGCGGAAGGGGGCACGTGGGGGCCTGGGGACCCAGGTGCTGCCCAGGGCCCAGAGGTCAGCTGGGACCTGCCCTTCCATGCCAGATGCTCATGCTTTGATCGCCTGCCAGGCCTAGGGACTGCACCTGTGCACAAATTTCGTGCACTGAGCCTCTAGTATCTGTATAAGTTATTTTCAGATGATACAAAAGTAGTGTACTTAAAACAAATGTAAAATTGGTTAAGCAAATGCCATTACTCTACAGTTTTCAGGGTAACAATTTTCATTTCAATCATTACTAAAGACTGTACTGCATCCTAACACTTTTTTCCAAACCAACTAAGAACATCAGGACAAATCACCCTAAGAAATTATATCTAAACAGAGACCTGAGAGATAGGTAGACAGGTATGAGCAAGCTGACAGGTGGACCTGTGACCATGGTAGCAGAGAAAGAGGGTTCCAAGTAAAAGGAATAGTGTGTGTTTGAGAGGGAGGAGAATGTGTCACATTCTAAGACCTAAAAGGCTTCACTGTGGGTGGGTGTGGAGTTTCAGGATGATATGGCATGAGATGAGGTGAGGTGAGCCAAATAGGGCAGGTCCTTACCAGCCTGGCACTGCCCTTGTTCCACGTGGGAAATTAGTCACAGAAACCATTTCTTAGTGAGCCTTGAGGAATGCTCCCTGTAGGGAAAGCTGCTGATCTGGAGCCTTCTATATTACAACACTCTACCACAAAGCTTACCATTGTCACCAATGTGTGGTTCCTGCAAATTTTATCAATGTTGGCAACATCAACTAGCAAGTGTAACAGCCAGCAGCACTTCTATAGCACTCACTATGATCCAGGCATTGTGCTAAGAGCTGTGCATGAATTCATCTTCACAATAATCATATGGGGTAGGTACTATTATTAGCCCTATTTTACGGATTAGAAAGCACATAGAAGTTAAGTAATGTGCCCAAAGTCACAAAGCAGGCAAGTGGCAGAGGAAGGAAATTTGGTTCCAGCAGCTGTGTTCTTACGGATTACACCCTCTTCATGGGCCTACCAAATGGGTTGCACTCTGCATCAGTGTAAAACAAACCAGAGTGGGGAATGTGCCCCTATGACAAGAGGCCTCGGTCAGTATTCTGCTACAGAAGACAAACTGTATTAGAAGTCCCTTAGCTAAACATTTCAGTAATTCATCAGCAGGCGTGCCTCCCTCAGTGGCAATAAAGTGATAATGATCCCCTTTGGTATTTATATAACGTGCTGTCATTTACGAAGCACTTCCCCATGTTGTCTCATGGCGGTGGTTGTCACAACAACCCTGTGCAGCCAGAAAGACTAGATGATCCTGAGAATCAGACCCTGCAGAGGGAAGTGACTGCCAGGGCCACCAGCAGGGAAGCCCAGTGGCAAACCCTGGGGGCCTGGAGCAGTGCCAGCGGCTCCCAGGAGGCTCCCGGCACCTGCCCCAGCCTTGGAGGGGAATCGTGACTGGGACAAGTGGAAGCTACTTACTTTGCTGATTGTGCGACCTCTCTGCCTCAATTTCCTCACTTCCCAAGTAGGAATAATGCTATCTACAATACACAGTTGTCGTGAAGACTCGGTGAGGTGGCGGGGGACACAAAGCCCACTCAACAAAGTCCGTGTTTCCTTTTTCCCATCAACTCCATGTGTCTCCCATGAAGAAGGCTTATGACACATTCATTTTTTAAATTAAATCTTAGTTTATATGTTGTTATAAAAAGGACCAAATGTGGTAGCCTGAATAGTCAACCCTCCATGCTCTCCCCACCATCATTTTCACAAGTCTGTGTCTTCTGTCTGGGGTTTTCTTAAGGTAGGTCACTTAGAGTGTAGCCTCCAGAAAATGTGCGTGTGGGAGGGAGGAGGCTCCAGAACCCCGGCCCCTTTCTTTTATATATATTTTTTATTTATTTCGGAGAGGAAGAGAGAGATAGAAACATCAGTTATGAGAGGGAATCATTGGTTGGCTGCCTCCTGCACGTTGGACCGAGCCTGCAACCCAGGCATTTGCCCTTGACCGGAATCGAACCTGGGACCCGTCAGTCTGCAGGCTGATGCTCTATCCACTGAGCCAACCCAGCTAGGGCATCCCCCACCACATTTCTGACTGTGACAAAGGGGTTGTAGCTGGCTCAGGTGCCCACTCCCGTGTCCAGAAACATCCAGAGATGGAAGGGACTTGCTCCGGATCCCCAGAGACAGCACCATGCCCTTGCCTTCCCGAAGCCCAGCCCAGCATGCAGGCCGTTGGATCACACTCTGTCCTTCCCCAGGCCCAGGGACTCATTGTCCCAGGAGCATAAAAGCCTGAACATTGTGGTAAGAAGCTCCCCCAAAGCATTTAAACCCCAGAGACAAGCATCACAATCCTGCCACTGGCCCTTGGGCTTCCTTCCGGCAGCCGCACCTGCTCAAGTTTGCTCTGTGTTCCCCTGCAGAAGCAACCAGCAGAAAATGCTGGAAATTAAGGAAATTCACTGTCACCTTAAAAAGTGTGTTAAAAAGAAAAAACACATGTCATGCTTTTTATGTGAAATAAATTCAGACACTGAAATGTCTGAGGGAGAAAATGAGTCTTTGAATAGGAGCCGGCAGCAGGGAGAGAATGGAGGGAAAAGGATGGATTTTGAAAATAACTACATTTCTTTTCTTTTCTTTCCTTTAAACACTGCCTGTTCAAGCAAGAATAAGCAGTCTCCAGCAGCCTTCTCCCCTCAGCTTTTCCTAGGGCCTCAAAATCAGGGGAGGAAGAAATGGTATAGTTTGCTTTGCATCTTCCTGCTGTATTTCTGCGGCATTTGATTGCCCTGGTGGTACTTACCTCACAAATGCAGCCTAGTTCAGGCCAGAAGGGAGGCAAAGCCAATGAAAAGAACTCCACGGGCTGGAAGGTGAGCAGGCTGGATGCTGAACAGTGGAAGCCTTTTCATAGGCAATCAATAAGAAGTCGTGGTAGCTTTGGCTGCAGAGGATGCAGTATTCCTTGGGGGATGGTTAGAGTAGGCACAGAGACAGCCAACCTTTGGTTACAGGCAAGGACTCCATTATGTTAGAGCAGGGGTGGGGAACATCCGCCGAGGGGCCGTATAAGGCCCGCAAAATCATTTGGTCTGGCCCTGACAAGGCAGTAGAGGTGAGTTAATTAAATGTTTGACCAAATATAGCAGGCTAATTTTGTATGGCCCGAGGATGATGTTATAAATATCCAACAGCAGCATATTCACAAATCTCTGCAATTTGGAGGATCAATATCAGGAAGAAGGAGAAGAAGAGGGACTGCCCAGAATTACATGAGTTTATATGTGAAATGACTAACATAAGGAACTGAATTGACAAAGATGTACTAGTAAATGGACTAAGTGTTTTACATCAGAAAAAAAAATATAAGTTTAAGATAAAATTTAAGTACACTTATAGAAAAATAAAACTATATTTTTGCTCTTTGTGGGCCTTGAAACTCATACTCACAACAAATATAAAGCATCTAAAATGGGGCCCAGTGCATAGGAGGTTCTGAAGAAATTAACTTCCCTAGCCTAGACTGCTTTAATTTTTTTATGCTACTAATTGTCTCTCTTTAAAGTCTGTGACATTGTTGATTGGCTTAAGAAACCAGTTAGGTTTACTTTGAGAATGCAAACAAGTCAAACAACAATGACTAAAATACCCAACAACTATAAAAGCAGAGCACTGACCTTCCAGTAGTGATGTTGTAATAAGATGTCTATCATTACCCAGAGGCAGTGAAGTCAAAAAGGCCATGTAACACCTATATGCTCTATCTCCTAAGTATACACAGATTTCAGCCACTCTCGTTATTTCAACAATTCTCACCCTAGTCTCTCACCTGGATGCTGCCTAGTCTCCCCGCTTCTGCTCTGGCCCCTACAGTCTACTCTATACACAGAGTGACCCTCTTAAAGCATAAACAGGACTGTGTTTCTCCTCTGCTTAAAACACTCCAAAGAAGGTTAATTCCTACTGCCCCTCTTTTCCTGAGGGTGAGCTAGAACATAGTAGGAAAAGAACATAGTAGGAAAAGGGTAATATAGTAACTCTGTGGTAGAGAAAACTGGAAAACCTACCTTAACCTAGTAATGAAAGTTAACATCACCAGTGAGGTCATATGGATATGATGTGATGAGAAAGAACCTCGCCTCTGTAGTATACTGTCCAAAAAACCCACAACCCTAGTCTAATAATGAGAAAAGCAACAGACTAATCCAGGCTATAGAACATGCTACAGAATATCTGACCAGTACTCCTCCAGAGTCAAGGTCATGAAAAACAAGGGAAGACTGAGAAACGGTCACAGACCAGAGGAAACGAGGGAGATGTGAAAACCAAATGCAGTGTGGTTCCAGGGATTGGACCCTGGGACAGAAAGAGGACATTATGAAAAACCTAACAAAATCCTAATAAAAGCTGGAATTTAGTTCATAGCAATATACTAGTATCAATTTGATAGTCCCGACAAATGAACCATGGTGATTTGAGATGTTTACAATAGGGGAAACCAAATAAAGGATATACAGCAGCAACTCTGTACTATCACTGCAACTGTTCTGTAAATCTAAAATTATTCCTACAGCCCTAACCAGTTTGGCTTAGTGGATAGAGAGTCGGCCTGCAGACTGAAGGGTCCCAGGTTCGATTCTGGTCAAGGGCATGTACCTTGGTTGCGGGCACATCCCAGTAGGGAGTGTGCAGGAGGCAGCTGATCAATGTTTCTCTCTCATCAATGTTTCTAACTCTCTATCCCTCTCCTTCCTTCCTCTCTGTAAAAAATCAATAAAATATATTTTTAAATAAAATAAAATTATTCCTACATACAAGTTTAAAGACACATACAGAAATGTAATTTTCATTATATTTCTATAATCAACTTCAGTCTTTGAAACCCATTTCTGTAAATGATGAAAACCTTTTTAGTTTTATCATTTTTTAGATAATCAAGATATCTCCAGAATAAAATTTACTCACTTTTGGTTTTTTAAAATAAAAGACTTCACATAATTCCCAAATCCTCAATTCCAAAGTCCTCACCGTGGCCTAGGATGTCCTATATGATCTGAGGGGGTGGCCCCTCTTCCTTCTCTGGCATCCTTGCCATCCTTGGAAGCTTTACACAGGTCCTCACCTCAGGACTTACACGTTTACTGTTTGCAGAAACCTACATGGTGTCATTCCTTCCTTTTTCCCAGACCTTGACTCAAATATCACATCTTCAGAGAGGCTTTCTATGATCACACTAAAAAAACAAAACAAACAAAAAAAAAAACAAAAACAAAAAACACCTTTTGCCCCATCCTCCTCACTCTCTAGCCCGGTGGTTCTCAACCTAATGCCGCGACCCTTTACTACAGTTCCTCATGTTGTGGTGACCCCCAACCATAAAATTATTTTCGTTGCTACTTCATAACTGTAATTTTGCTACTGTTATGAATCGTAATGTAAATACCTGTGTTTTCCGATGGTTTTAGGTGACCCTGCTAGCGGTTCTCAACGGTTCTCAACCTGTGGGTCGCTGCTGTAGAGCCTAAGACCATCGGAAAACACAGATATTTACATTACGATTCATTAACAGTAGCAAAATTACAGTTATGAAGTATCAACAAAAAATAATTTTATGGTTGGGGTTCACCACAACATGAGGAACTGTATTAAAGGGTCGCGGCATTAGAAAGGTTGAGAACCACTGCTCTAGCCCCTTACCTTGCTTTATTTTTCTTCAGACTTCTTATTACCTAACATTACATTATGGACTCATTTGGGGTGGCTTTTGTAGTTTGGTTTGGTTTGGGGATTTTTTGGTCACTTTTGTCTGTGAGAAGAGAGATTTTTGTCTGTTTTGATCATTGCCATAACCCCAATACTTAGCAATTCCTGACACACAGTAAAAGTTTAATCTTTTTGATTGAATAAAAATTAAATCTGCACTATTCTTGCCCCTGGCCAGGTGGCTTGGTTGGTTGGAGTATCGTCCTGTACACCAAAAAAAAAAGGTTACGGGTGCATATGGGAGCCAACATATCCATGTTTCTAACATTAATATTTCTCTTTCTCCCTTTCTCTCTCTCTCTCTAAAAAAATAAAATTAAAAAATCAGCCCTAGCTGGTTTGGCTCAGTGGATAGAGTGTCGGCCTGCGGTCTGAAGGGTCCTGGGTTCGATTCCGGTCAAGGGCATGTACCTTGGTTGCGGGCACATCCCCAGTAGGAGGTGTGCAGGAGGCAGCTGCTCGATGTTTCTCTCTCATCGATGTTTCTAACTCTTTATCCCTCTCCCTTCCTCTCCGTGAAGAATCAATAAAATATATTTTTAAAAATAAAATAAAATAAAATAAAAAATCAATAAACATATCCTTGGGTGAGGATTAAAAAAAAATCTGTGCTGTTTTTGCTATAATTCATGTCTCTTCAGGTGGTCCATTTCAATAGGAAAACTAAGATTGCTTTCTGAGCCCAAAAGATACCAGTGATGGACATGTTTGATGTAAAGGAAATGAAACCTCCTGCCTTGGACTAATTATAAGAAGCTATTATAATTAGCTCATTGTTAAATTAATCAGCAAAGCTTTTGCTATCTCAGGAGTAAGTTTTTCCCGAATGATAAGCCCATGGGCAATGGACCATATTTGGCTGCCAGCAAATGTTAAAGAAAATTACTCGTTGTTTAAGATGCTGGTAATATGTAATGAGACCTATCTTTTTAACTTATTGGCATGAATAAGCCAGATTTCTGACTGCAATTATTTTTATAATCAAATGTAGTCTATATACTTCAAATTATGCTCCTACATTAGGGAATTTTCTGAAATTATGAAAATGTTCTCTATCTTGATTGGGGTGACAGTCACATATGTGAATACATTTATCAGAATTCATTGAGTATTATACTTAAGACATATGCAATTTATGTGAATATTACCTTGATATTTTAAAGTATGACCATAAAGTGGTTAAAATTCCATTGTACAAAACTATTTGTGGGAGAAATGTATATGTTTATGTAACTCTATCAGTATGGAAGGTGTATATGTATCACAAGTACTAACTTTTGTACTTATTTTCTGTTTGGAAGTTTCTAACTAAAAAGCACTATCCTAATATTTGCTATTATCATCATCAACATATTCTTTAATTTAAATACAAATCATCTTGAAACTGTTTGTTACCCTCATACAGTAAAATGCAAAAATTATTCCCTCAAATCTAAATAACCTTAACTGGAGACAAAAACGTACTTGAATATATCTAGTTGCTGGGAGAATTGAGGAAAGGTGAATACATTAATTGGAATTAAGCCAGGTGAAACCCCTATTCCTTAAAGGGGGAACTAAAGACACCTGCAGGTAATTAGCACAATCATTAACACAGGGAAACACAAGGTAATGAGCCAGGACTGCAAGCGCTCAGCTAGACTCTGAGAGCAATATTGTAAACCTAGAATTCACACAGTAAATTAGCTCTTAAAATTATTCCAATACAATAACTTCATAACATATATTTCTAAGTTGCCAGATCATAACCTATAAACAAGTAACACCAAATTTTCCCAAGAGGGTTACTAACATAAAAGTAAAATAAATATTTGCAACACTTCTACTTTCAATTCCACAAAGATGACCCAATACACTACCAATTGAAATATATAAGAAGTTTTTTCATTATATATTTTTAATATATTTTTATTGATTTCAGAGAGGAAGGGAGAGAGAAGGAGAGGTAGAAACATCAATGATGAGAGAGAATCATTGATCGGCTGCCTCCTGCATGCTCCCTAGTGGGGATCGAGCCTGCAAACCGGGTATATGCCCTGACTGGGAATCGAACCTCAACCTCCTGGTTCATAGGTCGATGTTCAACCATTGAGCCACGCCGGCCAGGCTTCATTATATTTTTATTAAAAGCTTCTTAAGGTAGAGATTGGGTGTGTGAAGCTGACATCCTTTCCCTCATAAGTATTTGCTTTGGGCATCAACCTTACTTATGTACTTCACAGCACATCTCACCCTCTGAAATCTCATGATTAATGTTTGTTGGCTGACTTGTTTGTGGGCAGGCTCCTCCATTGCCATGTGAGCACCATGAAGGTGAGACATGGATTCTCCTGTCTTTGTGTGTCCAGCACCTAGAAAAATGGGCAGATACACAGCAGGCACTGAAACCACCCAATTCAGCTACGCTAATGGTGTGTGCATGCCCTGGGAAAAGGCTGCTGTGGGAAACACTAAAAGAGCTGTATTGCCCAGCCAGCATGGCTCAGTGGTTGAGTGTCAACAAGGAGGTCATGGTTCCATTCCTGGTCAGGGCCCAAGCCCAGTTGTGGACTCAAGCCCTAGGGTGAGGAGTGCAGGAGGCATCCAATCAATGATTCTCTCTCATCATTGGTGTTTCTATCTCTCCCTCTTCCTTCCTCTCTGAAATCAATTTAAAATATATATATACTAGAGGCCTGGTGCACGAAATTCATGCATGGGGGGGGGGGTCCCCTCAGCCCAGCCTGCACTCTCTCCAACCCAGGATCCCTCAGGGAATGTCCGACTGCCGGCAGTCGGACATCCCTCTCATAATCCGGGACTTCTGGCTCCTGACGGTTCACCTGCCTGCCTGCCTAATCGCCCCTAACTGCCCCCCCTTCCAGCCTGATTGCCCTTAACTGCCCCCCCCACTGGCCTGGTTGCCTCCAACTGCCCCCCCACCGACCTGGTCACCCCAACTGCCCCCCTACCGGCCTGGTTGCCCCTCACTGCCCCCCTCTCCCGGCCTAGTTGCCCCCAACTGGCCCCCCGCTGGCCTGGTTGCCCCTCACTGCCTCCCTGCCAGCCTGGTCGCCCCTCACTGCCCCCCCCCACTGGCCTGGTCACCCCTCACTGCCCCCCCTGCTGGCCTGGTTGCCCCACATAGCCTGCTGTTCAATCCTTTGGTCACCCCTCACTGCCCCCCCTGCTGGCCTGGTCACCCCTAACTGCCCCCCCCCACTGGCCTGACCACCCCTCACTGCCCCCCCTGCCGGCCTGGTGGCCCCCAATTGCTCCCCCCCCCCACCAACCTGGTCACCCCAACTGCCCCCCTACTGGCCTGGTCTGCTCTCACTGCCAGCCTGGTTGCCCCCAACTGGCCCCCCGCTGGCCTGGTTGCCCCTCATTGCCTCCCTGCCAGCCTGGTTGCCCCTCACTGCCCCCCCCCCACTGGCCTGGTCACCCCTCAATACCCCCCTCACCCTTCACTGCTCCCATGCTGGTCTGGTAACCCCATGCGGCTGCTGTTCGGTTGTTTGGTCATCCCTCACTGCCTCCTTTGCAGGCCTGGTCACCCACGCAGCCTGCTGTTTGGTCATTGCATGAGGGCGTCCTGACCAATTTGCATATTTCTCTATTATTAGTATAGATAGATAGATGATAGATAGATAGATAGATAGATAGATAGATAGATAGATAGATTTTTTTAAGAGCTGTATTATGTTGGACCCCAAAGCAACTGTGTGTGGGGCCACTCCAAAAAGACTCACAAGGGATAGTGTAATGGCTAGATGTGTTGTGGACCACAGCAGGCAGTATAGTGGCAAGAGGGGGTGGAAAATAGGGGTGAGAGTAGGGTTGAAGGGGAGTGGTTAGGCCATGAGCAGTGAGGAGAGTGCCTGGATTGGTTGAGGAATATGATGCATAGCAGTTCTGAAGTGGGTGCCAGGCACACAAAAGTATGGCTTGTAGGAACATGATGTCAGCAGCACAGAGGGGTCATGAGGCAGGGCCTGAAGTAGAGCAGTGACAATGGCACGAGAGGCCCTATGAGATACACAGACAAGGCCAGAGGACATGTCCATCACACAGGGGGAAAAGAAGAAAAAATAACATAATTGATCTGTACCGCCCAATCACCATTACTGTGTGGGCATTTCATTCCAGTCCTTTTTGCTAGTCCACACGCTACACAAACATGTTACATTTTAGGGAGTAGTACAGCTCCTTCCCCTTGGCCCATGAACCATTCATGCATGTTCCCAGACATGCTCTCTAGTGTTCCGCCTTGTATCTGTCCTCACTCTGTTCTTTCTGCCTGAAATACCCTTTTCTTTTCCCATTTCCTTGTGAATAAATGCCCCCTACTTATCAAAGGCCAGCTCAAATATTGTACTGGTTTAAGTTAAATTATTTATGCCCTGCCTTAGCCGCATGGCGCAGTTGATTAGAGTGTCATTTTGTACCTCAAAAATGCTGTGGGTTCTGTTCCCAGTCAGGGCACATACCTAGGTTTCAGGTTCAATCCCAAATCCAGATACAAACAAGAGGCAACCAATCAATATTTATCACATCGATGTCTCTCTATCTCTATCTATCTATCTATCTGTCTATCTATCTATCTATCTCTCTCTTTCTCTCTCCCTCTCTCTAAACATATCCTCAGATGAGGATTTTTTAAAAATTGTACTTATATCCTTTTAGGAAATAGATCTCTTTGAGGGTGGTATTTAGCTATATCCTCAGAAAGAGGCAGTGAGGTATAATAAAACAAAAAATTCTAAGCTTTGGAGTGAGAAACATCTGAGTTCAAACTAGCAAAATCACACTGATACAGTATCAGGTAAACTATGCATTCATTGTCCCTTCTGCCATTAACCCATGGATCAAAGGGCCAACCAGATTTGATTGGTGGTAAAGTTAAACTCTTCAAAGGTGGCCTCTGTGATGGCCCCCTTGGATTCCCATCTTCCAGTGGACTAGACACAGGAGCTGACTCTGGAACTGTTATAAGTCCAACATCTTCTCTACAACACTCCTCATACCCTGTACAAGGCTGCTGGCACAAGTCACCAGAGCACAGGTAGATATCTTGGCTTGCTGCATCAAATTGCACTCTAGTTAAAGGCAATGAAAGATGAGGACAACTTCTGGTGTTCACTATCTACCTTAAAGGACCCCAGAAGTCCTCTAGCTTCTTGATGTATAAACACTAGGGGAGGAGTTAAGCATTATTTTGCTCTTGATGATGCTCTGAAGTTCCTTAGCTAGAAAGCATGCTTCAGGTCTTGGCTTTGGCAGGCCAGAGCTTCCTGGAGATCTATAAAATATAGTAGATACTGGTCAACTGTCAGGGCCCTGATCACAATCAGGAAGAGCCAGAGGTAGCAGAGGTAAATGCCATATTTACTCCAAATTCAGATATTCTGATCAGAGTTCAGTTCTCATTATGTGAGAATCTCCTTGTGTGATATATCAAGACAGGTCCTCTTAAACCTGGTGGCAGTTTTATTGGACTGTCGGTATAGATTAAACAAGCTTGGACATATTTTAAGGGTCTAGACCAGTGAGAGTCAGGTCGTACATTAAGACTTGTGGGTGATCCATGAAGGTAGACTGGTCTTGATGACAATGATAATAACAATAGATAATATTCTGTAGGCTTTCCATGTGCCAGGAGCTATTCTATCTCATGTAGGACCTACTGTTATTATTGCCATTTTATAGATGTAGAAAGTGAAACTCGGAGGTAAAGTGATTTGCATAACCCCACACAATGAGTGAACACTGGAGGTGGGATCTGAATCCAAGTAGTCTGAATCCAGAACCTGCCCTCCAAACTAGGCTGGATACATACAGGAGCAGGGCCTGGGCTGTGCAGGGTGATGAGTGCAATCTTGATGAGAACATCCTCTCCTTCAGGGCATTCAGTCAATGGAAGAGAGGCTGGTCAGAGATTAGAATAAGAGAAGAGGAGGGGACTCATGCCAGATCATCAAAAACCATACCCCTTATCCCTCCAACACTTTGTCATAAGACTCTTAAACTACATGGTACAGCTGGCCATTTTCCCACCTCTAGACAAAACCATCATAATATTGAGGCCAACTTATACCAAGCACAGCCCAAATTTGTGCCTTAGTGATGTTAAAAGGTTCAAGAAGGCTCCTAATGGAAGCTTACTAATCTGGATGAAAGGGTCTATTTAACTCTGCTTCTTTCACCAAATACAAGGCAAACCACATCACCTCCCTGGGATTATATGTCGATATGTTCCATATGTCCTGATATAACTGCACCTGCAGCAGAGAGCACAGCAATGTCTTTGAGTTGCAGGTGAACTGCTCCCAGTGCAGCTGTTCCAGGATCAAGGCAGCAGGAATGCCAGCAGGACCAGGTGTCCTAGGCTATACCCAGAATATGAGCTCACTTGGCTGCAGCATGAGGAGGAGGCCATGGAACGCACTGTCAGCATGGCATGTCCCTCTGTGACCTGAGGCTCAGAGTTGAGTCATCCGATTGTGAGAACGCAGGCACTGAGCCCAGAAACACCTTCTAAAGCTGCCTAAGGAGGGCTCTATTGCCACCCCAAACCTCCCGTAACTGGAGGACTGGTTAGGCCCTTGGAAACAGCAGGATTTCTGAGAATAACTGTCTGACACTGACTCCCATGGCTTCACAGCATTGGGATCAGCACCCAGGGGAAGATGGATCTGGGAGCCATGGCAGATACAAGAGCCAGGTCCAGGTGAGTGGGTGGGGAACAGAAGAGAATCCACAGTGCAAAGTCAACAACAAATAACAGGAGTACAGAAAAGGTTTCAAAGGTGGAGCCCAAGAGCTAATACAGAGAACCAAAGTTGCTGATACAGTGACTATTGCTGAGCCCATGGGCAGGGAAGCCCAAATAAGGGCACCAAGTCTATTCTAACAAGCATTCAAAAACTCCAATTCATCCTCATGCTTTTTCTGACAAAACTAGTATTGTCTTTCTCCATAAAAGGTAAATAAAGTAATTTATGTTTGCCCATTCAATGACAGAGGAAGTTGAGAGTTTCCTTTATGTGGGGGTTATATATACACTGAGTGGCCAGATTATTATGATCTCTGAACGCATAATAATCTGGCCACTCAGTGTAAATATATATATATTTACACTGAGTAAATATATATACACACACACACATACTAGTGGCCCAATGCACGAAATTTGTGCACATTAAAAGGGGATTAATTAGAGGAATATTAATTTAATATTGCTATTTGCCCTTTCTCTATAATAGAAGTGTCAGAGATTAAAGAAAATTAGTAAAATGTATATGAAAACCTTCCTCCTGTCAGAGTCTGGGGCGCACCACGGGACCCAGAGTCAAGTCCCTGCCCATCCACATGCACCTCAAAATTGCGTGAGACCCAGACCCGGCCCGCTCCCCCCCCCCCCCCCACATTGGGCTAGATCCAGACCTGGCCAGTCCCACCCTTGTCAAGCCCCACTGGGCAGGGGATGTAGCCTCAGGTCCCTTGGCCCAGTGCTGGGGCAGGGGATGTGGCCTGAGGTCCCCCAGCCCAGACCGGGGCAGGGCGCATGCCTTGAGGTCCCCCGTCAAACCCCGCTGGGTAGGGGACACAGCCTGAGATCCCCTGTCAAGCCCTGCTGGGTGGGGGGCATGGCCTGAGGTCCCCCATCAAGCCCCACCAGGCAGGGGGGCACAGCCTCAGGTCCCCCGGCCCGGCACCGGGAGGGGGGCACAGCCTCAGGTCCCTCGTCAAGCCCCACCGGCAGGGGCTGCAGCCTCAGGTCCCCCATCAAGCCCCGCTGGGCGGGGGGTGCGGCCTGAGTCCCCCCGACTTAGCACTGGGGGTGCACCTTGAGGTCCCCTGTCAAGCCCTGCCAGGCAGGGGCTTGCAGCCTCAGGTCCCCTGGCCCAGTGCTGGGGCGAGGGGTGCGGCCTGAGGTCCCCCAGCCTGGTGCCAAGGCAGGAGGTGAGGCCTGAGGTCCCTGTCAAGCCCCACCTGGTGGGGGCGGGGCCTGAGGTCCCCCGGCCTGGCGCTGGGGCGGGGGGAGCAGCCTGAGGTCCCCTAGCCCAGCACCAGGACAGGAAGTGCACCTTGAGGTCCCCTGTCAAGCCCCACAGGGGTGGGGGAGGGCGTAGCCTCAGGTCCCTGCTGATTGCTTGTTAAGGCTCCTTATGGGAACTTGGCCTCAGCTGTGGATGCAGCCATCTTTGTGACGGAGTGGTGGTCAATTAGCATATTCCCTCTTTATTAGATAGGATTAGAGGCCCAGTGCATGAATTCGTGCATGGGTGAGGTCTGGCCAGCTTGGCCAGGGGGAGGGGACATGAGCGGTTGGCCAGCCAGCCTGCTGATCGAACTCCTGGTCAAGGGGACAATTTGCATATTAGCCTTTTATTATAAAGGATATACACTAAGTGGCCAGATTATTATGCATTCAGAGATCATAATAATCTGGCCACTCAGTGTAAATATCTTTTGTGCACACATCCTACTATATATACACATACACACACACATACAGATAATGTGCCCACAATATCTAGGAAATATATACATAACACATCTCTAAGTATAAGTATTTAGTTGATGAAGACTTAAGAAGAGAGATATAGAAGGCAAGAGATACACAGAGAGAAAAAGAGTTAGAGGCTAAAAATATGAGAGAGATTTACAGATCCAGAGTTCTACATGTAGGAAGGAACCAAAGTCTTGTTTGTTTTTTGAGAGGGGTGGTGCACTTTGGATTCAGAATGCTGTGTCAAGAAAACAATGTCCACATGTCTGGATTATGTTTGGGTTATCTGCACCCTCCCATCTTAGTGCAACAGGATTTGCCAGTGGACCATGTCCAGTGGAACAAAGACGGGAAAAGGATGCACATTCCTTCACACACACCATCACACAGTGACCTCCAGGGTCCAAGGGCCACTTCTGTCTGTGACATGTCCATCTCCTGTCATTAGGCTTGAAGAGGTGACTAACAGAGAGAAGGAAAAGAAGTTTGACACCCATAGCAATTTAGTAAAAGCCCCTCTGCAGGTATATTTTCTTTAGTACTGCTGTTTTCCATCCATATTAGCCAAGGCTACACTTGACTACAGGTGAGGTAAGGGCTACCATGATGATAGTCATTATGCCTCAGGACGTCATTGTTTGTTGATGTGTACGCAGCACTAGTCACTGGCTTTCTTTGCTAGATACAATGCATTTGGGTAAAGGGACCTCCTAACTGCCAGCTGATATCCCCACTCAGTGTCAGAGTGCGAGGGTAGTGTGGGTCACTTGAAATGATAAATGTTGGAGGATGTTAGATTAGATTTTCCTGAAATCCTAGCTTTCATTTGTATAAGTAAATGTCATCTGATGCTTAGCAAAAGCATTCAACTGAAATGAACAAGAATCTTGGATTTCAGGCAGAAACAACCATTGAGATAATTTGTGTCAATGGATAAAGGTTGCCAGAACTCTCTCTCTCTCTTTTTTTAAGAAGTCTAAGGCTTAGCAAATAGTGCCTATATGCCAATGTAAACATGATTAATGAAAGAAGGGTCAAAGCACTACAAGGAAACTTAATTTTCATTTTAAAAATTTTAAGGAAATAAACTCATAAGAAAATTAGTTTAAAAGACAAATGAGTTGATTTCCACAAGCTGTTCAAAATCATAATAACCCATCACTTTTTAATTCTTAAGGGTATGCAAAGTAATCGGATGAAAAATGTCTACCTTTCAGCCCTACAGACATTTCTCTCTGCCCACATTTTCTCCTCCCATTTATCTTTTCTAACTCACCAAAGTATATAATTATTCATAGGGAGAGAGGATTTGTGACCCCAACTGTCTTCGAGAAATCCCATGGGAATACATAGTGGCATTTTCATTCATTCAGAAAATGTGCATTGACTAACTACTATGCCTGCCATTGTCTATGCTGAGAATCCGTTAAGGAGTAATTTAAGCAAGTTTCCTGCCTTCATGAAACTTATAGTTTGCTGGAAGAGAAGACACTAATCCAAAATCACATAAATAAATGCAAAGTTTCAATTCTGGTAAAGTACTATGAGTAAGAGATCTCTGAAACTTTAGAACTTTCTAAAAGGTAGCAATGGGTTCCATGTGCCATTTTCAAGATTTTTAAATGTCTAAAAAAATTTTTTTAGACTTGGTCACCATAAAGGAGTCTATGATTTCTACAATAAATTTCTTTGGTTTGGGTATGAATTATAGCAATTCTGTGTTTAATATATATTGTTCACATTCATCACAATGGTTAACTGGTAGCTACAACTGTCATTACTTATTAAAATGAAAAAAAAACTCATAATTGCTTAACAAATACAATTTGATGGGGGAAAATCTTTCAAAATGTATAGATCATGGGGCAGGCTGGTGATAGGACTTTTGCTACTAACAATGTTGGGAACCACTACTTCACTGGAGAGTCCTCTATTCCCTGAAACAATACATTTAATAAAACAGCTGCTTTCTGGCTTAGTAGTCTTATTAGCAGGCTGACAAATTTTGGTTTTGTTATCTGTGTTTGTGTTTACAGTTATAAACATTTCTTCCCTTGCATCTACAAGGTTATAATTATTAGGTGTTCCAATTAAAGCCATCTAGGAACTCATCCATTATTGCATGATTTTGAAAACATGCTATCTGTTTCAATGACTATGATATTATTAATCGACTAATTATCATCATTGAAAAAATGTGTCCAAGAAGTTTTAAAAACACCTTCTGAAAACAAAGTAATTAAAACCCTTAAAATGTGTATATTATTTGTAGATAAGATGCATTTTTATGTGTAATTGCTCAGCTCTAAGCAATGGCAAAAATAAGCATCAGACCCCACAGAAATTGAGTCATTATTGACTTCTGATGTTTTTGCGACATTCCCTCCAAGCTCAGCATAAGGTATGTGTCTGTCAGCAATGGTCAGCTAGAGGATTAGCTGACACAGCCCTTCACTCTATGGGTCACTGGCAGAACAGACAGGTTCAAATATACAAGATGTTGGCTCTAACTCTTCCTGAATGCCTTTCCTACTTCATTAAGCTTTGAGCATAGCTGCTTGTGTAGGAAAATAACACACATTGGCACTCAAAAATATAAACCCACTGCTTAAATGCAATAGATTTGTGTAGGAATAATGTGACAGACTAGTTCTCAAGAAAATTTTTTGTAAGGCTAAAATAAGAGATTTCAACTATGTTTTATTTTCAATTGTGTTTTATCCATATAATCATATAATTATAACACAGTGGTAGACCCAAATGTGATCATGATATCTGTTCTCCTTCCCTAACTCATGCCCATGCATACAGATAATATCAACCACAATTTATCAAAACAAATTATGACCAATAAAATATATTTAGCATTTTCTCAAAACCTCTCATAAGCCAAGTGTTTGATTTAGTACCATGGCTTTGTATTACTCTGGGAATGACTGGGGAAGACCAACAAGTAGGAAAAGGATACAAGATGCATGACTTGGAATAAAATGAGACAATCCAAAGGCTAATATTAAACTAAAATTCTTAATAAATGTAATTCTCAATCTTCCTTCCATAGACAGGCTGTTAAATATGAGGCTCCCCTAAGTTCTGGGAGACTGGAGGCCCCATCTCCCTGGTTTACCACTTCACCCTCAGTGCCTGGAACTTAGTATGTGCTTATAAATATCTGTTGACAAATAAGTGGAGTTTGAAAGGATATTAGAAACAAACACTTCATTTCACAGAGGGGGAAACTGAAACCCAGAGAAGTAAAATGATTTTCTGAAGTCACAAGTATGTGGCAATCTAACCCTGCTGCTTCCACATGTTGCTAGTGTTTCTTGGAGGAGGGCCTCATCCTCCACCCTCAAAGGAAGACATTTATCCTTTTATTCCAGGGTTCTGTTTCTACGGAAGTCAGAGTTAAAAGTGGTCACCCCTAATCTGAGATGTGCTCTAATCTTATTCCACTTTGCTGTGGCACCAGAACAGTTTCTCAGAGAGACTCCTTTCCGCTCAGATTGCCCCAATTTATGCTCCTCTTGAAGTGATAATATTTGCTAATGAAAGTTGAGGTATGGGCTCAAGGTGATCCTGCCAACCCAAAATAAAAGAAAATGTTGTGAAGATGGAGGAATTTTAAGAGCCATTTTGGTGCAATAGAAAGTATAATTGAAAGCCAAAGATATATTTAGACAGAAAAGATCCTATCCCAATGCCTAGTTTCCATGGTGTTGAAATGTAAGCTAAAATCCTTATTATATAAAGGGACGCGTTTTCTTTCTCATTTTGAATATGCTTGAGTGGTAATGGCAGAAGATTTTGTCATCAGACAAAATAGAAGAATATTACCATTTGTACAGGGTTTTATAGTGGAAGGATACCATTTTATAAACCCAAAATTGAATGTTAGAGACATAAACCAATGTGTAAATTCTATAGACTGTAAGGAGGGATTTAACAACCAGCTATTGTGTTAAAGTCAAAACAGATATGTCCACAAACCTATGGGGCTGGACTCCAGCGTTGTAGGTCAATGCAAGTCAGACCCAAAGGCAGAATGTTCATCCTCCCATCATTATAAAGCATCCAGCTGCATGTGGCCCCAGATGAGCCCCATTCAGACCAGGTAGCACACACATCCTGAGCTCCAGGACAATACAATAAAAAACAGCTCTAACACACCTGAACCAAATGGCACAGAATAAATTAGATACACATAAACCAAAGAAATTACCACATATGTCCCCATTAATTCCACTCACACACAGTGTAAGTATGTTTCACTGGGAAGTGGTAGAAAGGGCAGAAAAGTCTTGGGATTTATTTCTGCAGACAACTTGAAGCCTGAAAGAGCTTGTGACCTGTTGCAAGGGTATTCAGGATGACATCATGACAGTACTAGACATTCCAGAAGACCCTGACTGCACGGTAATTTGATGAGCACATGAGGTGAAGATAGTACAAACAGGAAACAACAGCCTGAGACCTCTCAAGGGTGAGATTGAGATGATTTGACAAGTTAATGAATGAATCTGCTTGAGAGGCCTGAGGATCTGAGGCTACCAGGAAGCAGGAGGAGCCTGGAGAAAGCAGAGCAGGCCACACATGGGAAGGACAGCTGCCTCCTGTGTGAGGGGTTTGGTCCCAACCATGCAGAGAACACCTGCTGAACTCCTAGTTCACCATTTGAGAATTTAGAAGTAATTTTCACTTTGATAAGCTTGGTCCCCACCCAGGCTATAAGCAATTTGGAGGTAAGAACAATAATCTCCTGTTTCATTTTCATTTATATGTATTTGGCAGGGAAGGGAAGCAAAATAGGAAACTCAGACACATGGACAGACCTGGGAACCTAAGAAAATGACACAGCCAGGCTCAGGGAGTTAGAAGATCTAAACTAGAAGGCCACTTCAGGTCCAAGAAAGCAATAGCAGTCAGGTCATTGTCACCCTCAGGAGCCCCTGGTCCCTTAATCTGGTGTTTAATTACAGAGTTGTAATCAAATGTATCTCTAAAGAAATTTCTGCTTTCCCCAATAATGTTTGCAAAACATTCTTCAAAAGACACTTACCATTCCAGAAATGGCGGAGGTTATTGTTTACATGGCTCTATAAATGCCTGTTCTGGCTCAGAGGGTTCTCTGTGATCATCCCAGTGTGTGCTCTGCAATGTTATTACAATGGGAGGTATCACCTGTTTCTCCCTCCCCACCTCCCAAAACACTGTGGCTATAGATTCCATAGCACTTCCTCCACATGGCCCACCACCAACAAACTCAATGGCCCTGCTAAAGCTCATTGGTCTATAAATACATAATCTTAGTTATTTTTCCAGCAGTGTGATAATTGCACATATGGGAACAAGATTTTGATGGAAAAATTTTAATATCTGAATTATCTTCTTTCCCTTTAGTTTGCTGCTAGCAGAAAAATACATTTCCATTAAAAGCTATCTAGATAGCTAAAGGGTACTCTATTCTAAGCAAAGTGAGTTCAGAAATTAGAAAATGAGCCAAAAGTGGATTTTTTTAAAAAATAAATTCATGGCTAAAGTAAGTGTATTTTAGATTCTAGATGTCAAACTCAATTTTTTCCTAGTCATAAATTTATTTTTTTTCTAGAACCAAATTTTAGAAAGAGAAGGCTTTGCAGCACATCATTACTTCATCAGGGCCTAGTTATATCATAGCACTCTATGAGCTGGTGTATACTTAGCAACATAAGGAGCGTAACATAAGGAGAAATAACAGTTTTGGAAACCACAGTCAGTAGAAGCAAAAACAAAGGAATTTGGCTTTATATTAAAGTTTAAAAGATCATGACAATGGGTTAGATGTGAATAATTTGTTTTGGGTAAGGATTATAACAATTCAGTGTTGAATATATATTGTTCATATTCATCACAATGGTAAACTGGTAGCTACAATCATGTTTGCTCATTAAAATTAAAGACTCATAATTACTTAATAAATATGAGTCCACATTTTATTTAGATAATTTCCTTACAATCCTTGCCTTGACCCTCCCACTTCACTTAATACATATACCAACTTTCAATGTCAAGAAAAGCAGATGACAGAAAGATTAGCCTAAATACTAGGGTAATGTTCAAAATAAATTAAAATACCAAATTACAAAACACAATACTACCTACCTACTGACAAGTTTATTCCCTTTTTGAGTCTTGATTGTACCATACTTGATTTCTCAGTTAATTAACCAACTGCCACTACAAAGAGAATTTTCCTGTCTTCTTAATTAAATCAAATGTTGAAAGTCTCTTGGATTACAGCAGTGACTCTCAAACTTGACTAAGCATCAGAATCAGCTGGTTCGTTGGTTAAAACACAGATTGCTGGTCCCCACCCCCAGTGTGTCTGATTCAGTGAGTCTGAATTTGCATTTCTAACAAGTTATTGGTTGATGCTGACACTGCTGATCCAGGAATGACACTCTGAGAACCACTGGATTAGAAGACATTATTGCTGGTTATTATCTTTAACAGAGAAAAGAAACTTGACCTCTCAAAACTACCAGAACCTATTTTTTTTTTCAACAAATATTTCAATAATGTTGTTATTGGCATTTTCAGCAACAGTTTGGTAGACCAGAGCCAAGCAACTGGTGAATGTACAGAGGGGTTAAAGAGTGGGGGTTAGTAGGTCCAACGGAGTAGAGAAAGGAATCTAAGAGAAGCTGACAGGATCAAGTCAACACTATAACTTGAGCTGCCTCAACTCTGAACTCCATTAGAAAATCTGACAGCTAAAGACCAAATCTGAACAATACCTTACTTTGAATACCTAAAATACCTGACTCTGTCAAGATACAGGTTGAGTGTGGGAGTCCTGGAGCCGTGAGGTGGTGAGGAATGGGAATCAAGTCTGGGAGACAACTCCTAAGAACAGGGTGGAAATGGTGTGAATACCAACCCAGGTCAAACTGTTCCAAGAATGTCATTAGAATAAATAAAGAAACATAGCTTAGATAGCACCCTGATTTCTTTCATAACACTTTTTATAATTTTGCTCATAGTTTATAATGGTATTAATAATGCTATTTATAATTGTATGTTGATTTCTGTGTTGATTTACTTTCTCTCATAAAATATAAGCTCCATGTGGACCTGGACCAAGTTTAATTTTTTCAGTAGCACATACTTAGCACTTCACAGAGTGTGTCACAGACGGAAGGCATCTAATAAATGTTTCTTAATGAATACATTCAGGGCATTCAGAGCAAGTGATAGACTAAAAAGCTCAGCCCATGCCAGCTAACTAAAAGTTTACATTGCACCAGAAAACAATCATCAACACAATCAAATTTTGTTTCAAAACCATGAAGCAAAATAACCACACCATCAACTCAATACTAGACAAAGGCAAAACACATTTCCCATTTTTTATTCTCTGCCAGATTAAAATACACCTCGGAAGCACATTAGAATGAAAATATTGAGACACCTTCAACTGCCACAGCAGGAGATAGCCCTGGAGAGGATAGAGATATTGTATTTTAGCAAAGCTGTAATCCACTCTTTGACTCAAACTTAGTCCTTCCAAAAGGAGCAGGTCTTAGTGAGTAGGCAAATATAAGCCTTGTCATAGCAACCAAACAATCAGAGTGACAACACAAATGTGATTTGGTAAGGCGACTCTATATGCTTTAAGGTACTACTGAGAAATTTTAAATTTTTTATTCTTTCTTTCTTGTGAAGGAAGTATATAATTTTTTATATATATATCTGGGGAAGAAAGAAAGAAACGGAAAGTCAAGACAGCCTTGAATAAGATGGAATCAACTGAGTTACATGAAGACAGTGTAAACTGTATTGTACACCAGCTCACTTGGGAAGCTTTGGATCACATGGATTGGTTTCATACACTCTTCTTAGTTGGGAAAAGTCTTCCTAACTGGATATTTTATATAGAAAAAGATAGTTATTCTTCCACTCACAAACAAAAAGAGAGCACATTGCTGCCAGTATATGCTAATGTTCCTTAAGTAATGATTAAGTAATGGTTACATATAAGAAGGGCTAAAGGATGAGCATAAATTTATGAAATTTCACGTATTTTTCTTCAATTTTTCTGCTGGGAGCTAATTATAGAAATAACATTTCAGTGTGTAAGATATGAAATAGTGCCTTGGATATTTCTTGGAACAATACCGTACTTTGAGTACCTGAAATACCTGACTCTGTCAAGATACAGGTTGAATGTGGGAGTCCAGGAGCTGTGAGGTAGTGAGAAATGGAAATCAAGTCTGGGAGACAATGCCTAAGAACAGGGTGGAAATTGTGTGAATATCAAACCCAGGTCAAATTGTTCCAAGAATGTCATTAGAATAAATAAAGAAACATAGCTTCTCCAGGTATTATAGGTGGTTGTGATGTAATACTGGAAGGAGATGGAAAATTCTGGAATTGTTCTTATAATTTTGGTTAATATCTATATATATAAAAGGCTAGCATGCTAAGTGTCCATCTGAGTGGTCACTATGACACACACTGACCACCAGGGGGCAGACGCTCAACACAGGAGCTGCTGTGACATGCACTGGCCATTTATAGAGAGATGGCACCGCAGACCTGGCGCCCACAAAGCAACACTCAGCTTCCCCCAAGTGGGACACAAGCCCTGCCACCACCCTGGAGCGACACCCCACCAAATCGCAGTCAATGCTACCAAGATCCCATGGCACAAAATGTGGCCCAAAGCCCAGCCCAGCCTGAAAACAGTGGCTGTGAGTGCCAGGTAATGATGTCATGTAGCAACGTGTAGCAATGCCCGGCTACCTCTCCCTAGTGACTAGCCTCCTTGGAGTTTCTTCAGCCCAGGAACATGACTTGCTTTATAGCCAGGTGGAAACATTTTACACTTTAACCAAATGTCTGTGAAGCATTTTCCCGTGCCTCATCTCATTTGATCCTCACAGAAGTCCTGGAGTAGGCAGATACGAGACTCAGTGGAATTCTATTTTCTTTTCATTAGCCGGAAAAAGAAGATTTAGAAAGCTTAGAAACTTGATCTGACTAAATAGAAGTAAAAAATGGTGGACCTTGAAAATGACTTCAGGTTTTCTCACTGTGCAGAATATAGTCAAACACTGCTACAGTTAAATATTTTACCCTTTGTTCTCCCTGCGTAATCTACAATAATAATGTGCTTTGTGTTGATATTTACTGCTGTATTGCTGACAATTACCTGAAAAAAAACTTGGGGTGCTTCATTGGGCTGGAAAAAGTTTTCCTAAATCAGAAAGCAGGTCTAAGTAAGCAAGTTTATTCTATATATGTAAAAGGCTAACTTGACTCGCACATGCGTGATACAGATAAAACTCTTTCTGGAGCCAATCTCAAGCTTGTGTTTCCATCTGTCATTGTCAATCGTGAATTTGGCTGACATTTCTATTATAGAGAAAGGGCAAATAGCGATATTAAAATATTTCTTCTAATTAATTTCCTTTCAATGTGAACTAATTCATGCACTGGGCCACTGGTACTATAATAAGATACAAAATGTCAATAATGGAAATAAAATTTATTAACTACATGAACTCTACTTTTTGAAAAACTTCTATGCTCATTTTCACTTTCATTTATATGTTTATTTGTTCAGTTTATGTTCAAAACTGAACTTGTCAACTTCCCTTAAAACCAGTTCTTACTTGGAATTTGTGTGTTGTGGTTCATTCTTCAAGTTTAGAAACATAGAGACCATTTTTTATTTGTCCTATTTGTATTTTGAATGAGTGTGTGTATATATATAGTAAATCCTATTAGTGATGCTTGAAAAATGCTTCTTAAATCTAAAATATATCCACGCCATTTATTCAGTAACTCCCTTCTGCTAGAAAAAAAATCATAAATAAAAGAGGATAATTTGGACAAAGACTTTTATAGCAGCATTATATATAATAATGAAAATGCATAGACAATGTCTGGCACATATATCCATTAGTGGCAAATAAATAGATTGTTATAACCAGAAAGGAAATGCTTTCATTTTTGCAAAGAATATTTAAATGTGAAAATACTTATTAAATATGTTGATTGATATGGGTATTGAAAAAGACTTAAAATATAAAATAAAATATTAACATTTTGCATTTCTATATTTACAAATTGTCTACTATGATATGTATTTTTACTAAAGGGGAAAAGCAAGTTACTAGGAAGAAGGGAATAAGAAAGAGAGGGAAGGAAAGTGGGAGGAGAGAAATGGAAAATTTCTTAGAGTTATTCCTTCCCCTCTATTCTCACTTGAACCACTCAGTACCTGGTCAAGGCACCTCTGGATTGCTGTGTGGCTCCAGCATCTCTTCCTCCCACTCCCTACCCCCTGCCTACTGCTTCCAGATTGCTCTTCCTCTGCCCAAGAGCTCCAAGCTCCTCTGCCAAGAGTAGAATAAAATTCATGCTCTCATACTCTGCTAGTGGAAATACATATTGGCACAAACTTTCAGTAAAGTAATTTAACAAAATATAGCAATAACTTTTAAAACATTCAATATTTTAGACCAAGATGTGTCCTTTCCAATTTCTCCTATGGAGAAAAATATCAGACTATTTAAAATCATTCTCAGGGGGAGAAACCAAGATGGTGGCATAGGTAAGCACCTAAACTGCTGCCTCGCACAACAATTTCAAAACTACAACTAAAAGACAGAACGGACACCATCCAGAACCACAGGAAAGCTGGCTGAGTGAAAATTCTACAACTAGAAGGAAAGAGAAAAGCTCACAGAGAATTGGAGGTACGGCAAAGGGTCTTTGTGCGCGTAGAGAGGAAGGGCGGCTGAGAGCCTGGCTGACTTTCTCTGGCGGAAGGGGGAAGGAAGCCCCCGACCGCACTGAACCCCAGTTCTGACTGTACTGAACCCCAGTCCCGGGCGAAACCCCATGGACCCAGGCTCATACAGGGGGAGTCTGGACTGTCAGGTAGAGAGAAAGGCACCCGGAGACTCGGAGAGCCGGGGGAGACCCGGGGGAGCCCCAGCGGGCAGGGGTCTTGAAGCGCGTGCGCGCCAGTGTGCACAAAAGCTGCAGAGGTTGCCACAGGCTTTCCCTAGCAGAAGGGAGTCAGAAGCTCCTGACTGCACTGAACCCCAGTTCTGACTGCACTGAACCCCAGTTCCAGGAGAGCCCCTGGGGACCCACGCTCTTACAGGGGGGAATCTGGACTCTCGGGCGGAGACTCGGGAGCCGGGGAAGGCAGAGGTCTGGAGGCGCACGCGTGCCAGTGTGCACAAAGGCTGCGGAGGTTGCCACAGGCTTTCCCTAGTGGAAGGGAGTCAGAAGCTCCTGACTGCACTGAGCCCCAGTTCTTACTGCACTGAATCCCAGTTCCAGGCGAGCCCCTGGGGACCCACGCTCTTGTGGGGGGAATCTGGACTCTCGGGCGGAGACTCGGGAGCCGGGAAAGGCAGAGGTCTAGAGGCGCGTGCAGGCGCGTGCGCACAAGGGCAAGGCTGACTGGAAGCCAAGACTGTCTGCTCCGCCCTGAGACTCCAACCCATCCAAGCTGAGCACAGAGGCTTTTGCAATTTGGCAAGTCTAATCCTATAAGGCTGTCTCCAGCACCAAACTTCTCCCAGCATAGACACAGCAGATCTTTACAGCCAACTGGCCTGGAGGTCAATTCCTCCCAGTGATACCAACAACAATCAAGATTTGACTACAACAAGGCTGTACACACAGTCCACAAAGGGGTACACCAAGAGTGTCTACCTCAGGTTAACTGGGGAGGCCGACCCACTGGGCCATATAGGAAACCTAGCACACAAATCTATCCTACCAACTCAGGGAAGCAGTGAAAATGTGGCATCAAAGAAACAGATCACAAACGAAAGAAATGGAGGAAAACAAACGACTGGATATAGAATTCAAAACCACGGTTATAAGGCTTTTCAAGAATATCCTAGAAAAGGCCGATAAATATAACGAGACCCTAGAAGATATGAAAAAGGGCCAACTAGAAATTAAACATACACTGACTGAAATAAAAAATATTATACAGAGACCCAACAACAGACTAGAGGAACACAAGAATCAAGTCAAAGAATTGAAATACAAAGAAGCAAAAAACACTCAACCGAAAAAGCAAAAAGCAAAAAAAAAAATCCAAAAAGTTGAAGATAGTGTAAGAAGCCTCTGGGACAACTTCAAGCGTACCAACATCAGAATTATGGGGGTGCCAGAAGAAGAGAGAGAACAAGATACTGAAAACCTATTTGAAGAAATAATGACTGAAAACTTCCCCCACCTGGTGAAAGAAATAGACTTACAAGTCCAGGAAGCGCACAGAACCCCAAACAAAAGGAATCCAAAGAGGACCACACCAAGACACATCATAATTAAAATGCCAAGAGCAAAAGACAAAGAGAGAATCTTAAAAACAGCAAGAGAAAAACAGTTAGTTACCTACAAGGGAGCACCCATACGATTGTCAGCTGATTTCTCAACAGAAACTATGCAGGCCAGACGGGAGTGGCAAGAAATATTCAAAGTGATGAATAGCAAGAACCTACAACCAAGATTACTCTACCCAGCAAAGCTATCATTCAGAATTGAAGGGCAGATAAAGAGCTTCACAGATAAGAAAAAGCTAAAGGAGTTCATCACCACCAAACCAGTATTATATGAAATGCTGAAAGGTATTCTTAAAGAAGAGGAAGAAGAAAAAAGTAAAGATAAAAATTATGAACAACAAATACATATCTATCAACAAGTGAACCTAAAAATCAAGTGAATTAAAAACCTGAGGAACAGAATAATCTGGTGAATATAATATAATCAGGGGCATAGAAAGGGAGTGGACTGATAATTCTCAGGGGGAAAGGAGTATGGGGGGTGTGGGAAGAGACTGGACAAAAATCATACACCTATGGATGAGGACAGTGCGGGGGAGGTAAGGGCAGAAGGTGGGGTGGGAACCGGGTGGAGTGGAGCTATGGGGGGAAAAAGGAGAAACAATTGTAATAATCTGAATAAAGATTTATTTAAAAAAATAAAAATTAAATAAAGTAAAAATTAAAAAAATAAAAATCATTCTTAGGGTAAAATCTAACAATAGTAGACTTACTAACTTACAAGATCGCAAAATGATTGTGTGGCATTAGAAACCATGCTTCCTAAAAATAATTAATGGCATGCAAAAGTGCTGATAATGTAATATTAAAAGCAAGTTACAAAAGTGTATGTATGTTTTCATTAGAAAGGTAAATATTTGCATAGGGAAAAAAGCGAGAAGGAAGCAGAGCAAAGTAGTTATCTCTGGGTGGTGGAATCATAGGATGTAATTATTTTCTCTCCTTTGTTTATGTCTATTTTCCAATTGCTAAGAAGTAGATCTATTTAGTCAACCTTGCCTTTTATAACCCATACCTTCAGTCAGAGGGTCTCATCTTGTCCCTGCATGATCTTTCCCTCCTCCATACCTTTGCTGACACTGATCCGCCTACCTCGAATTCCCATCTCCTTTTTCTCCAAGAGCAAATTTCAATCTCTCCATATCTATAAAGGTTTCTCTAGATATGCTGATCTTTAGCCATCACTTCTTTCTCTGGACCTCTGTTCATTCCTCGGTTGGTGGCATTACATGCCACTTATCAAGGGCATGGATTATCTCCCTTAATCCCCAAACCTCCCTGGGAGACTTCCATTGTTATATCCATTTCGTTGATGCGGATACTGTGTGATCTAGAGCGATTAGGTAACTTGTACAAGAGTGCTGTTTCATTACTCTTTAATTACTTCATGTCTTTACATGCTTTGTCTCTCCACCTAGATTATAAGCACTGTGTGTTCAAGGACCTTATTTTATGCAACAGTACCTGACTTATCTGGTATACAGAAATTAGTTTTTGCCATAATTGTATTTTCCAAACAATTGTTTGCTTTAATTATCCAACGGTATTTTGTGTTAACCATGTTTAGTCATTTTAACAATTTCCTGACTTCTTAAATTGACTATTGTGAGCATAATTAACTTTTTCTCTAACATGTGTTATCAGTATGAATATTGCTTATGATACAGTTCTGTAATACAATGATGCTCCCAGCGCATATTGGGGAATAGAATTTGCCCTTATACCAAACATCAGCCATAGAATCCTAGTGTGTCTTACATTAAGTACTACCAATTGAGACACATGGATCTAATTCCTTTTCTCTCCTCCCCACTATTAAAATGGACAAATGAGCTTATTTTAACAAGTATCATGTCTATACATATCCAGTTGTATCTGTCTGTTGATAAAAAGAACTTAGTACTGAAACACTACAGCTGGGCTAATTGTAATTAAAACTATAATGGAAAATGGGCAATTTAAAGAATGGGTCAGATAAAAAAAATCTGTCTATTTCAAGAATCCTTACATGGGATTTATATTGCAAATTTCCAGTTAAACTCTCAGGTAGATATAGGGAAGTAAATAGGTAGGTCAGTAGGTAGATGATCAATAGATTGGTAGATAGATAGATAGATAGATAGATAGATAGATAGATAGATAGAGAGAGAGAGAGAGATGATAGATAGATAGATGCATTTATGTATCAAATACACTCAGACACATAAACACTGCTACTGAAAGTCTATTCATACTAATTTGTTGTAAGATTAGATTTATTTTTCCCAACTTGCCTTATGATAATAATTGCATGAGGCCTTTTTGAAGTATTCAATTTAATATTTGAAATATTCAGATTCTAGACCTAACCTCAGGAAATCCTGATTTTGTTGATCTGGGTTGGAGCCTAAGAATCTATCCTTTCTTAACAAGCATTCTAGGTGATTCCTGGGTCTCTCTCAAGAACTTAATGAACTGATATTTGCGGGTAGTGTGGTCTCTGAGTCCCTGCATATCAACGTCTTTATTTTTCCCTCCATGAAAGAGGCTATCTTGGCTAGTATAGGACCTTCTTCCTTTATTGGACAGATGGTAAGAGCTCATAAGGGCCTGTTCTAGGTGGTAATAGTGAACACACAAATCCTCTGTCCTCATGGTGTTCGTATCCTAGTGGGAGAATGGTACAATGAATACATAAGTGCTATGTAGGAAATAAAGCAGAGAAAGGAAAATAGAGAGTGACAGGCGAGGTGGGGAGGGTGCTATTTTATTAAAATACATGGAGTTAGAAAGCTTCCTTGATAAGACCATAATTAAACAAAGACCTGAAGGCAGGGAGGGAGCCGTGTGGGAGTCAGGTGAAGTGAATCCCAGGCTAACAGCAAGGAGGCCATTGTGACCGGCAAGGTGTGAGCAAGAGAATAGGGGCTCTAGATGAAGTGAGAGAATAAAGGGAAGAGCTGCTGAGATGGGAACCACAAGAAGTTTGAGCACAGAAATAATGTGATATGACCAATCTTTTTAAAAGATCACTTGGCTGTTGTGTGAAGAACAGACTCATGAGGAGGTTCTTACAGTAATCCAGGTGAGAGATTTGGGTGGACTGGACCAGTGTTTGGGACAAAGGTTCACTGTTTCCTTTCATATGAATGAGACCGTAATAATTTTATCTCTGTCTTCTATAGATGCCATATTCTGTCTTTGGCTTTCATGTTTCAGAGGGAAAAAAGGCCAGCCTGACTCTTTACTTTTTCACAGAACTGTCCTTTCTGTTTGGAAAATTGTAAGGCTTTCCTGTTTATCCTTGAACCAAAATTTCTAATGAAGCAGACAAAAGACACATTAAGTGAGGTACCAAAAGAAAGAGTTGGGTTGTCAAAGGCCTTCCTTACCTGACCACAGGTGGCTGCCCTTCCCCCACAGCTTCAGCTCAAACCAATTAACGTCAGATCACAGCCCTCAAGCTGGACTAACATCTTATGTCCTCTGCTTTGACTATCACTTTCCTTTGCCAAAAAAAAAAAAAAGCACAAGTCAGAATTAGGTTTGGAGATAATTTCACTGGCCACATATGTTGCCAACATTTAATCTCTATATTTCTACTTTCATCTCTATTCATAAGCATCTGTTCCAGATACTTACTTAGTACTTAGATAAGTCTAAGTATCTAGTCACACATCTCTGTGGCCCTGAAAGAATTTTGATATATGTATTCAAATATATAAATAGAAATTCTGCTTTATTTAGATGTATTTCTTGTTTGTTTGTTTTTAATTTCATATTTGGCTAAAAGCTGAGTTCATGTCTATAAAAAGTTAGTCTCATATTGGATGTAGGCAGAGAAGAGCTTGAAGAAAGTATTTACGCCTTGTGCTGTTTTGTGGGGGTTGGGGAGGGGCTGAACATGGAAGCCTGACTGAATACAGGGTAAGTGAGACGAGGCTCCTCCATGTACTGCACGCTCCGGGAAAGATGTCAAGAAATAAGCAGTATCTAATGGGAGATCGCTGCAGGAAAGCAACTGATAACAACTGATAGGGATCCACAAAAAGATAGAAGTGCAATAAAGACAAACGACTTCTTATTTTATTGTGTGTTCTTCTCTGCTCTGTCTCCTCAGCTATTGGGTTCGGTCTTGCTTTCACTCTTTTCCTGTCACTCACAATCACCATGTTTTCTCTCTCATCCATTCATGAACATCTTCACCAGCTATTTCTGTGTTTTCAGATGAAGAAACACTTCAATGCATGTCATGTGCAGCATAGAAGATACGTATGCAATTGTAGATGAAGCTAACTGACCAAGGGACACCAGGAGGGACAACAAGACCTAGAGAACTAAGTGGGCAAGATGCCCAGTCAGTGGACAGAAGACAAAGATGAACAAAATCCAAAGAGCCACCTGGAGAACAGATGGGGACCGGGGACCAGAATGCTCTTCCCAAATCAAATGGAAAACAGGGAGGCTATTCAAAGATTTGGGGGGCTCGAGGGCAGAGAGAGTGAGCAATGCAGAAGGAATCGTGACTAATGAGCTAATGCAGGTCCAGGCACTATGGGGATTCCCATTAAATGCTTATCATATGCCCAACTGATTCTAGTAGAAAATCTCAAAGGGTGCCACCATTTTTAACCGTAAAAATATTTTTCTTCTTCAGTGGGTGCATTTGTTTTTAAGAATACAGGTACACTAAAATATTCATGGTGGAGGGTTTTCGATGGTGAGAGGGTATCCCAGGGGATATCTCCTGGTGCTGCATTGTCACTTTGTGTGGAACTTTCTCCCTCACTTCATTCTTCATTAGGTTGGAATTGGGATAAAGGAGCAGAATGGGTCATAAGGTCCTGTTCCAAGTAATTAGAGAGTTTCTTCTTTTATCTACATGTGCCTTGTTAAAGTATATCAGTGTCAGCCAGGTTAATTGGAACTTTAATACATAATTGATGTTAATTTATGGCCCTTTTTGTTCCAGGATGCTACTGCAGACCTTAAAGTCAGGATACAGTTTTCTTGTTATTAATTATATACAGAAAGCCAATATCCCCTCTGAGAAGAGACCCATGTCATCTGTAGCTTATTAAAGATACAGTGTGTCAACCATAGGTCACTTTTACTGAGTAAGCCCTCCTTAAATCCCATATTACTCTATAATAACATAATACACTAATCATAGTAAGTGAAATTAGAGTTTTGAGCTGAGGTTCATGCATACTGTATTATAATATGTTTAACACACAATGTTAAAAATGTTATGTTTCTATGACTCACTGTGTTCCACAAGGCCACGAAATCCTAGTTTCATTTTGAAAATCGGTATACCACCTGGAACCAAAAATGCCTCCATAAACATAAGCTATAATACTACCATAAGTGAGGTTGCCATGAATAAAAAATGACAAATGAAGACTATGAAATTTGGATTTCCTGCACTTTCCATCGCCATTACAATTCTAATTCTTATTAATCACTTTTTTGGAGACAGGGAAATAAATGGGGTGTCTCAAACCCAATAAAAAGCTCCATGTTCTAAATTTCTTCCACTGGGAGAAATAATGCTGAATTAAGAACTCAATAGGCAAAAATACAGAATCATGCAAAACTGTAAGCCACATAAAATGCCTTCATCGAAACCTCAAAGTAGAAATTGAGGGAAGGGCTATGCCCTTACTTGCTGAATACCAGTCCTAGAATTGTTGATAGTTAAAAGATGCTAAATTTGCCAATTTTACTTTGTGACTATACCATTTCAAAGAGTGAAAAATGGATGACTTTATATAAATTGAATGCACTGGATTTTTTTATATGTTTTGTTCAACTTAATATTAGCACCATGTGATCAGATATGACATAATGTGAGAAACAGCAGGGGTGTCTCACAACGGAACATGACACAACATGATGTGTCGAGTTTCTTTTGAACCTTTCTTGGGATCCAATATCAGCCAAAAGGAGGTCATTGTAATTATCAGATGATTAATTAATTAGACAGTTAATTGTCAGAGGTAGAGGAATCCAAAGACAGTGTGGTTCTACACATGCATGTTTGTACACAGAGGGAAAGGTGACTTTTTCCAATGTTCTGACCAAATGAAAAGATACTAAAGTTTATTAAAGGATTTGAATTGTTTCTTATGCAGGTAACATTGATGAATAATCACTATGTATTATGCCAGATGCTCTGTGAAGCATGCTCAGAAGTAGACACTCTTTCCTGCCCTCAAAAAAAGTTGATATTCAAGCTGGAAACACAGTGCCTTCCTAGAGACAGTCTGGACATTTGGAGCATGCATAACAAATGGTGTGGTTTTTGTAAGTTAACAATAAAGGAACAAGTTTTAAGGCAATGAGTAAAAAAATAGGAACTACCCCATATACACACTGAGTGGCCAGATTATTATGATCTCTGAAGGCATAATAATTTGGCCACTCAGTGTATATCCTATATAGTAAAAGGCTAATATGCAAATTGTCCCCTCAACCAGGAGTTCGACCAGCAGACAGGCTGGCCAACCGCCCATGTCCCCTCCCCCTGGCCAGGCTGGCCGGACCCCACCCATGCACAAATTCATACACCGGGCCTCTAAAATATATATATATACTGAGTGGCCAGATTATTATACGTCAGAGATCATAATAATATGGCCACTCAGTGTATATACCAGCCGTGGGCAAACTACGGCCTGCGGGCCAGATCCGGCCCGTTCGGCTGTTCTATCCGGCCCGTGGAGCCGAAAGAGCGGAGGGTTCTCTTGCTCTCCCCTCCGCTCCTTTACTTTGAATTTATATTAGTTCACACAAACACTCCATCCATGCTTTTGTTCCGGCCCTCCGGTCCAGTTTAAGAACCCATTGTGGCCCTCGAGTCAAAAAGTTTGCCCACCCCTGGTATATACCATGGTACTGTGTCACCACTTGCTTTTTAGGGGAAGTTACCAAGTGCCAGGAACGAGGGCAAGTGGCATAGCAAAGGCTTTTTTAAAAACAGAAATGAAACCCGTGTCAGACACTCATGAGTTAGGTATAAGCCTAAAAAAAATTAAGGTCCTATGTAAAACTTTAAAATAATCAGTGTTTTACAGTTATTGCCTCCTTTTTATTTTTCAGCTAAATGTAGAGATTCAGGACATGACAGATACTCAGTGTCACGTGTTTATGTAACGGTGGGACACCTCAGCTCCTATCTCTCCTGATTCCAGGGGAGCGGGAGACTCAGAACCCTAATGAAAGAGACTTGATATTTTGAGTTGCTTTATACATATTCAGAAGGTTTTTTAAAACAATCAATGGAAATTAATGCATTGCACAGAATCATTAACAAACACATTTCTTAAGCATCTGTTTGCATAAGATTCTGTCCTAGGCATTATAAAAAGAAAAGAAAAGAAAAAAAAGAGGCATGTAATGATGTGCAATCCAAGATGTAAAGTACTTGTCATTATTCTAAATTAATGAAGAGGTTTTTATTTTATCCCCTCCCCCTCCCAACATTTGTAATTAACTCCACTGACCTTTCTGGGCATAGGTCTCTTCCTCTGCAAAATGAGGCTACCCACTCACAGCCCAGTGAGTGCCAACAACTTCTGTAAATCAGGTGTGCTGTTTTCAATTGTTCTACATTAAAAATAAAAGACAACCAGAATGTTAGGAGGGGTTCTATACGAGAAAAGAGCCATAGTGTTCTCCAGTTATGTGAGCCAAGATGGTGAGAGCTCCCAGGCCTTCATTTTGAGATAGCCGAAACAATTACAATGTATTGCCTTTTTAGGATGCTTTTCAGAATAGTATTGTGACTGATCCTCTCCT
The DNA here is from genome assembly GCF_963455305.1 of Plecotus auritus. Lineage (NCBI taxonomy): Eukaryota > Metazoa > Chordata > Mammalia > Chiroptera > Vespertilionidae > Plecotus > Plecotus auritus. The sequence goes on along the minus strand of NC_137771.1, from coordinate 186,478,159 downwards.
TTCCTGCACATTCTTCCCACACCATCACCAAGACTGCACGTCCTATCTCCAAAGCATACCTGGAATGCATGCATGTCTAGCACCCTCTCCCTCTCCGGGTCCACAGCATCTCTGGCTGACAATGACTGCAACAGTCTCTTCAGGTGCGTGGTCCCCACCCAGCCCATCCCCCGCACCGCTGCAAGCGTGATGCGCTTTCAACACACCTTGGTGGGTCTATCCTAGACCCTTTATTCTTAAGTGATAATCTTATTTCACTGAGAAAATAGAAGAAAATTAAAGAGAGCTTCCAGAAAGCTCTGCCACCCCATCTAGCCACACACTCATCCATTCTGCCTGTCTTCCTATTACTCCAGATAAACTGCTTTTGTTTCTGTGTAAAAGCAACCTTTCCACTTGTCCTCTAGATCCCATTCCTTCTTACCCACTTGATGACATTGCTCCAATGATTTTCTCCTCTATGGCATCACCAGTTTCCCCTTTCCTGCTGGACAATCCCGAGAACAGGCAAAAACAGTACACAGTTGACCCTGAGACTCGGGTGTGGCTGAGCATTTACACTATGCCAAACACTTCTTATGTGCTATCTCATTTAATCCTCAAAGGGGAACTATGAGATATTATCTTTGTTTGGCTGCTATAACAAAAACATCATACACTGGATGACATATAAACAACAGAAATTTATTTCTCACAGTTCTGGACTCTGGGAAGCCCAAGGTCAAGGCACAGATCTGGAATCTGGTGAGGGCCTACTTCCTTATTCAGAGACTCCATCTTCTCGCTGTGTCCTCACATTTTGGAAGAGCAGAGGGAACTCTCTGGGATCACATCCATAAAGTAACAAATTCCATTCAGAAGGGGCTCTACCCTTTGACCTATTACCTCCCAAGAGCCCCACCTCTAAATACCATCACATTAGGGGTTAGGTTTCAACATACGAGTTTCAGGGGAACACAGATAATCTATAATAGGTATGTACTATGATTATCCCCATATTGCTGCTTTACAAATTAAGGCTTAATGAGTTTTAAAATGTGTTCACGGTCCCACAGTAAATGGCATAGCCCTGGCTGGAACCCAGTTATCTCTGACACCAAAAGGGTAAAATAGATAAAAGGTGAAGTACTCCTTCCCTTTAAGGTCCAAAGCAGACACACATCCGAAGCCAACCAGGACAGGGACCACCAGTTTCTGATTCTGAATTTCCATGGATTGCTTCCCTTCACGCTGGGAGCAGCTGCCACGAGCCCCGAGCCGCTCTGCTGCCTCCCCTCCCAAACCAGCAGCTCCTCCCGGGACCCTGGCCTCCACCTCGTGTGAGCTGGGGCAGGATAGCGTCAGTGATTTCTGTAATATCTCACACCCACCCGAGCACCTCTGTGGGTAGGGCTAATGTATTAGGAGACTCCAGAATTACAACCATGTAAGTATCAAATAATAAATGAAGGATATTTATGGTGTACCAACTAAAGATACGCTTTCTTTATTGAGATCTCTGACATCACCATGTAGGAACTTATCAGAAATGAGTAATTAGTTTAAGGCCAAGGATTAATCATTCCTACTTAAGAGTGAAGGAAAATTCACAAGATGAATTGACTACTCCGTTTCTATACAACTACAGAAGGCCTCCACCCTTTCAATTACCACATTAAATATGCAACAATGATTAATTTCAAGGGAAGAATATTCATTGTGGTGAATGAATGTTAATAAAACACCACTTCAAGGGAGGGATCAAGATGGCAGCATAGGAGGCTCCTAGACGTCCCTCCTCCCATGGACACACCTAATGTACAGCTAGACACAGAGCAAGTCCCGCACAGAATTCCAGAAGCTGAGTGACTCCTATACATCCAAACAGCTGGGAAAGGCTGAGACACCCTCTTGCCATAAACCCCACCCCCAGCTCAGCACCATACAATCAGGAGGGAACCCCCAAATTCCTGAGGAGCAAAGGATTTGTACTGCATATCTGCATACTATCTTCTAAGGATCCCATTTGAGGTTGGGCCCCCATGACACCTGGCTCTGAAAGCCAATAGGCTTGAATCCATGAGACATACTGAATTATCCTATCTAATAAAGAGGGAATATGCTAATTGACCGTCATGCCCTCACAAGATGGCGGCACCCACAGCCACAAGATGGCACTGCCCAGTCCCCTCAGCCCCGCCTCATCCAGCTGGAGTCCCCCAGTCCCCTCAGCCCCGCCTCATCCAGCCGGAGTCCCCCAGTCTCCTCAGCCCTGCAGGGGAAGGCAGTTGGGGGTGATCATGCCAGCAGGGGAGCAGTTATGTGTCAATCAGGCCAACAGGGGAGTAGTAAGTGGTGATCAGACTGGCAGGCTGAGTGGTTAGGGGCAATCAGGCAGGCAAGCAGGCGAGTGGTTAGGAGCCCGCAGTCCCGGATTGTAAGAGGGATGTCCGACTGCCGGCTTAGCCAGCAGTCGGACATCCCCTGAGGGGTCCCAGATTGGAGAGGGTGCAGGCTGGGCTGAGGGACAACCCCCTTTGCATGAATTTCATACACCGGGCCTTTAGTAGCAAATAAAGAAACAGTTCTTAACAGGAACACAAGCACTCTCCACTTGTATCCCCCAGGGATCAGTACAGAGGGAGTGGGCAAAAATGCCCATCTCCTAATTTGTCCCTCGAAGGGGATAACCACATACTTTCCCAGCTGCTGCCTGTGTCCAGCTTCTAATCAGCCTCCATCTAGGTGCTGACAGTGACCCTCCCCTTTGGGACACTGACAGGTCTTGGCACACTCTCAGATATTGGCTGCCACAAAGAACATAGATGGCAACTTGGACAATCACAAATGTATGAGAGACAACCAGGAGCTTGGGCTGGTCTGACTGACAAGCTTTGTCTCCTACATGAGAACAGTCAGTCAAGACTGGGAGAGGTGGTTATTTTACCTACTGCACAAAAACCAACACAGACAGTCAAGGAAAATGAAAAAACACAGAGGAAAAAGAGCAAACTACACCCAAAGTTAATAGAAGGAAGAAAATAAAGCTCAAAATGAAAATAAATGAAATAGGGACTTAAAAGACAAAAGAAAGATCAATATAACTAAGATCTGGTTTATAAACAAATTTAACAAACCTGTAGCTAGACTAAGAAAATAGAAAGAAGACTAAAATAAATAAAATCAGAAATGAGAGAGGAGACATTGTAACTGATAACAAATATTAAAGATCATAAGAAATTACTATGAACAACTACACACCAACAAATTAAATAACCTAGAAAATTCATAGAAACATAAGACCTAACAAGACTAAATAATGAACAAATAATAAAGAGATTGAATCAGTAATCAAAAACCTCCCAAAAAATAAAAGTCGAGGACCAGATGGCTTCACTGGTAAATTCTACCAAACATTTAAAGAATAAATGCCAATATTCCTCCAACTCTTCCAAAAAAATAGAAAAGAAGGGAACACTTCCAAACTCATTTCACAAAGCCAGCCTTACCCTGATACCAAAGCTAAACAAAGACACTACAAGAAAAGGAAATTATAGGCTAATATCCCTGATAAATATAGATGCAAAATATTAGCAAACCAAATTCAACAATACATTAAATATCAACAAAATATTAGCAAACTAAATTCAATAGTATATTAAAAGAATAATACCCCATGATCAAGTGGGATTTATTCCATGGATGCAAGAATGATTTGACTTCTATAAATCAATAAATATAATATATACCACGTTACCAAAATCTATGTATGATCACCTTAATAGCTGCAGAAAAAGCAGTTGGCATCATTTAACATCTTTTCATGATTTAAAAATAAAAAAAAACTGTCAGCAAACTGGGTTTAGAAGGAACATACCTCAACAAAATAAAGGCCATATATGATAAGCACCTAACATCATACTCAGTGGTTAAAAACTGAAAGCTTTTTCTTTAAAGAATAAGACAAGTCTTCCTATTCTCACCACTTTTATTCAACATAGTACTGGAAATACTAGAAAGAGCAATTATGCAAGAAAAAGAAATAAAAGCCATCTAAATCAGAAAAGGGAGGAATTAAAATAGTCTCTTTGCAGATGAAGTAATATTATATAATCAAAACTCTAAAGACTCCACCAAACAACTGTTAGAACTAATAAACAAATTCAGCAAAGTTGCAGGATACAAAATCAATGTACAAAAATTAATCCCTCTCCTAGTACATCTGGCTGCTTATTTTGAGTAAGATCTCAGGTTCTATGTTACCCACTGAGAAAGGCCTTCCCTAACTAACCAGCATCAGCCAGAACCTCGTCTCACACGCAACTCGCTGGCATGCATTTTCTTCAAAGCACTTTTCACATCTAAAATTGTCATGTTTACATGTGTCCTTATTTATTCTCTGTTTCCTCCTGCTAGAAAGTAAATACCGCGAAAGCACCAACCATGCCTGTGTTGTCCACTACGCGTACTTGGCTTCAATAAATGTTTATGGAATAGGCAGGTGAGTGAGAGGTAGGCAGAAAGAAGCATGGCAGTGTTGACGAGTAACCCAAGAGGACTCCAGGAACTCAATGGGCCTTGAAGGACAGAGTGGAAAACCACTCGGAATCTGATTTACCTGGCCCTCTGTCACTGCTTCTCTCACTGGGAAAGCATACCTACCTCAACATCTGCCAAAGTCAAATAAGTAACCCAGAAAGCAAATGCTAAAGGCTTATTGAATTTAATAACTTTATTTCTAAACAATTCCACAGGATATGTATCACTTCTGAATAGAAGCGAGTGCCAGTATGGGGTTCAACAGAGGTTTTTCTAGTTCAGACCAGCAGTGCCCCAGATAGATTGCTCTATGTATAGAGTAAGAACAAAATGAAGCAGAGCTGCAGGTAACCCTAACCAGTGTTGATGTAAGAAGAAAAAAAGAGGGGAAAAAAACTACTCATAGCAAACTCCTGTCCCATCTCTAAGCCTCAAGCCTAACTAACAAAAGCACATGGAATGTGGAGTCTTGTCAGCTTTGGTGATTTAAATGCTATGGTGTTTACCTTAGACAAGTATTTGGTTTCTATACCATGCTTTTATTTCTGGGAATACTTACACAAAGAAGAGAAACTTAAGGCTTTAATCTCCCACTCCATTAGATAACCACACTCCGGAAGTTTTACTTCATCACTACTTGGAATAGTTGCACCCCATTTCCATCCCTGGTCCCTAACACCATGCTATTTAAACCACAACCAGGTAGGATAGCAAAGAGGATTATATGTTTGGTGAGAATGAAATATGTTCAGAAAACCCCATAAGAAGGAAAGATCCTTTTTCTATCCGTGTGTTTAATGATGATGAACAAGAAAAGGGCAAATGGAAGAGAGCCTCAAGGGCATTTATCGGATAGTTGTTTGGGAACTAAAGCGTTGACAGGTCTTCTCTGGTATGACAACAGGTCTTGAGCCCAGTGTTTGTCAGACTAAGATTGGAACACCTTTTCGCTTGGCTTATGATGTTCTCAGAAAACCAAGGTCAAGGAAAAACTTGGTAAATAAGAGAAGGAAAATGTGCTATCTGAAATAAGTAAAACTTCCTCAAATCTTAGGTTGCACAGCTTATAGCAAGTTAATTTGTATGTATGAATGTGTTGCAAATACATACTCATAAAATTATTTTTTTAACTTCTAGCAATCAAAAAGTACTCAAGCACACACGTCGTAAACGTATATACACTGAGTGGCCAGATTATTATGATCTCTGAAGGCATAATAATCTGGTCACTCATTGTATACCCTATATAATAAAAGGCTAATATGCAAATTGTCCCCTCGAATAGGAGTTTGACCAGCAGACAGTCTGGCCAACTGCCCATGTCCCCTCCCACTGGCCAGGCTGGCCGGACCCCACCCATGCATGAATTCATGCACCGAGCCTCAAATATATGCACACACACTTAGTGGCCAGATTATTATGCGTTCAGAGGTCATAATAATCTGGCCTGGCCACTCGGTGTATATGGTGGAGGGAAAGAAGATTTACCACATATGTGACAAAAGATTAAAATTCTTCTCATGTAAAACACAGTTTGCAAATTAATAAGAAAAAGATTGCTGTCACAATAATAAATAAATGAACAGTATAGAAAAAGCAATTGACAAAAACAAGAAATTCAAACACCCTACTCACATTTACTCATCTTTTATTTTTTATTTATTCAATCAACAAATATGTATTGAGTACCAAGTATGTGCCTGGGATTACACAAGATACCAGGTATATGGCAGTGAGCAAAATAGGGCCCCGCTCTGGAGAGCTCATAGTACAATATTAAACCTGACTTGTAACCAAATAAATTCTAATTAAAATGATATTTTACCTATTAAATGCCTACAATTTACATTTTATAAATTTGGCAAGAAACACTAAGAAGCTTAAAATTTTTCATATGCCTTGTCTTGGTAGTTCCATACCTGAGAATTTTCTCTAATGAAATAATCAGAAAGATGCAAACAGATTTGTGCACAAGGGTGTTAACTGTGCTATTTGTAACAGTGGACGCTGGAAACTACTTTAGTATTCAGCAATTGGTAACTTTTTCTAAAGATATTCAATGTCATTAGAAAATTCTCACCAAAAAAAGTGTGGCTGAAAATTTCATCGTACAAAACTGGACATAGTGATAACATGCTATTGATGTGTGAATATATGTATATTCTACATTTTTTTATAGTTGAAGTGTTAGTCTAACAGTTAAGAAACACACTTTTAAAATAACCAACCTAAGTGCATTTGACAACGCCATCTTGTAAGTTAATTGCCAAATAAAAAGCCTAAACGTGTTTTTTGTAATGTTCACAATTTGGGTAAATTTTGGAACTCATTGGGGTTAAGAAAATACTCCTTACGTTGGAAGCAATACAAACCAATCCTCTTAATTGCTTGAGCAATAAAATGATACTTTATTGTTTTTAAGGGAAGGTTCAAAGTTTAGCTGACATTAACTCTGCCTTTAGAAACACAGCCTATGAAATCATTTAAAGCCCCAGACCACCGAGGTTTGGACTCAGGACTGGGATTGTCTCCCGTGTGGCCCGACTCCCAAAGGTCGCCACCCTGGGTCTGCAGAAGGCAGCCTCCTGCGGGAAGCGCCTCCACTCCACCTCCTGCTGCAGGAGGCACTTGGGCCGTCGCTGGCATTTCAGAACCCTGTTCGAGCCGCTCCTTTATGGCTGATCGTTCTTATTTACTAAATATTTACTTAGCTCTGTGAGGACTCAGAACTAATCACTGTCACCTCTCTTTAATAATAAATGGTGAACTTCAAATGAGACAGAACTCGACCGACTAATCAGTACTCGCCGGGAGGTGCAAAACTGCAACCCGCCAGCGGACATGAAAGGCTGAACATTTCCTGTTCCCGCTCGCGGCCGCCCAGAATAAACTTACACCAAGTGGGAGATGTGGATGCGACCGCCCCCCGCGCACCGGCCGCGGGAGCCCGGCATCCATCTGCCCACGCCCTGGCGGTCCGCCCCTTCCCCTTTCGCCCCGGGGACCCTCAAAGCCCGCCGCCCTGCCTGCTCCACAATCTGGGCTGCGGCTCCCTTGGGTTTTGAATGCTTCCTTTTAAACTCGCTGTTCGGTTGCAAACCAATTAGTCCTTTGCGTTGGCTCCGGCGAGCGCCTGAGAGCAGAGAGCGCCCTGCGCGCCCCTCGCAGCGGCAGCACGTGGGCCGGGCGCAGGGGGCTCCCCGGCCCGCTGGCCTCCGCTCCGCTAAATGGGGGTTCAGCGCGCCAGGCGGCTTTTATGCCAGTGTTCCAGGCTTTGGTGTTCAAGGTCTTTTTTTATTTACTAGGAAAGGTAAGGGTCGCCCCTTTGATCGTTTCATTGTATAACGTGAAGTATAAGGGCCACCCCACACCCTTGAATTCTCATCAAAGCTGCGCGGTCCCACCTTCATCCACTGCTGATCTGGACATATTTTCCGGCCTTTGGAAATCTTGAAAGATGTGGGACCAGACACAGGGATAAAGATCCTGAATATATGTTGGGGCATAACTCGTTTTCATCTAAAATTTCGTTTATCCAAGTTATAATTTGAACTCTATCTCTCCCATTTTGATGAAGGCATAAGCGTTTTAACTGGAGCTGACTACAATTGAGAACTATCTTATTCCCAAATTGTCCCATCTTTTGTGTAATTCTTTTATTTTTTTGTGTCCTGGAGACCCAAACAGATCTTAAGTGAAATTTGTTTTCATATTTAATACATTTCTGTTTCTTTTTTAAACGTGAATTAATTTAGAATAGGCTGTTAGCAACATAGGGATTTATATTAAAATGGCTTGGCCTGGTTCACACAGAGTCCTGCCAATGTACTTTCCATTTTTCCCACGTAATCATCGCTAGGGATGGAGAAAAGATTGGAAGCACTTGTTCTCCAACCTCTCACGGAAAAACATCCGGCCTGTCAGCGGTGAGCTTGGAGTGCCCCCGTGTGGAAGAAAGTGGACGCTACAATATTTTTTTTTTACAGGTGAGTATGGTGCTGCTGCCCTATAGGAACCTTGTAGTTCTTCACTTTTGGTCACATTCCAAGATCTGATGTAACTTTCCCGTTAACATCTGTGAGTGGAATCTCACTCCCTTCCTTCCATGGTAACATAAATATTTGTTGAAAATAATGAATGTATGAATCCTTTTGTTTCCTCTCCTCCCAAAGCTTTCTAGCTGATAAAAGGCAAGAACATTTATTTTCTCACAAAAGCCATAACTGTGTGAGTCCCCATTCTGACATTTAGGAGCAGATAAAATGAAACGATAAGGAGAGCAAATGGGTGTTACCTCACGTGCCCGCTCTCAACTATCAGCAGGAGCTGCCACAGGAGGATACTGAGGCCAAAGGGAAACGAGTGATGTGATGAGTGAGCAGGTGCAGAAAGAAAGTTAATCCCTCTGTGCCCTGGAGCTGAAACCTGTATTATCCTATATAATAAAAGCCTAATATGCAAATTGACCGAACGGCGGAACGACCGGTGGAATGACCGGTCGCTATGATGTGCACTGACCACCAGGGGGCAGACTCTCAATGCAGGAGCTGCCCCCAGCCTGCAGAGGGAGGCGACCAGTAGCAGTGGCAGGGAGCAGGGCCAGCGAGTGGGCGGCCCCAGGCTGGCCAAGGTGGGTGCCAGTAGGGGTCCCCCCCAATTGTCCCTCTGGTCACCCCACAGATCAGCCCTGATCGCCGGCCAAGCCTAGGAACCCTACCCATACATGGATTTTGTGCACCAGGCCTCTAGTTGATCTATAACAGTGTTGGCCATCGGCTAGTAGTCATGGAATTTAATCTTTTTAATTTATTTCAGACTTTGTTTTCAACTCAAAAGTTAAAACAGTGTATTCATCATATCCCTTTAATTCTGCCAAACAATAAATTTAAAAGCTTTCTCTACATAATCATTGCTATAGCCTCTATCCTGGTTTTCTAGATGATGACCCACTCTATCCTTCATGGCTGTTCTATTCCTCAACTTACTTTGATCCATGTGCCTGTGTGTACTGGTGCTTCTCAATCATTCAGTTTATAAATAGAAGTGGGAGGGGGTGTTCATAATTGTGGTGACATCAAGTGGGGCTATCCTAGACAAATTGGTACTTGTAAACTCTAACATTCAAGAGTCAGGGCCTCTGTGCACTCCAGAATGTGATGAGCAACTGGATAACCACACACCTGATAAGCTCGCACCTCAATAAATTCCCCCCAATAAATGTTCTTCAGAAACAGTGTCTGTGCTGCCTGGTCATTCACTCTGGTTTGCTTGACGGCAGATATGTGTAACTACAAGTCTCAACCTCTTTGCAAGCTTCCAGCTAACTGCTGGAGGCAACTTACATATGGACCACAGAAGATTGCCTCCTACTGGACCCTCAGAAGTTGAGTACAGAGATGGCATTTTAAGTACCAAGAAGTCCAAAACAGGCATGCTTCCACTTTACACAACTGATATGTCCCTGAAAAAGTGTGCCTCTCGTGAATCACATTTGTAATTCACTGGAGAAACTGGCTAAACGATGAGACCTTGGAGTGACCCTACCATAAAAAAAAAAAAATGTTTTTAACTTTTGTAAATCTGGATTGTTGTATACTTGGTTTTCTTAAAGCAGAAAGTGTGGCCTAGAACTTTGGTTTCCCTCAGAGATGATGAGCCTTTAGCTGAGTCACATGTTCAGTTATACTCTAAATGGAGGCATTTCCATTAGGATGCTGTTAACAGCAAGTGCCCAAACACCACATCTGTCCTGTACAATGAAGACGGTGGATTGCCTCACGTAACTGAGAATTCCAGCTGGAACTGGAAGCAAGAGTTGATCCAGAGGCTCCAATAGTGCGAGTTTCTTTCCATTTTTCTGCTTTCTCTTCCCAGGTGATGGCTTCATGCTAGAGTTGGATTCATGACATGCCGACATTATCATAGCTGCAGGAAGGAGATGACTCAGTGTTCTCTGAAAAGTAAAAACATGCAGAATCTTTTAGAGACAGACTGAGGATTCTCAGAGGGAAGGGGGAGGGGTGGGAAGAGAATAATCAAACAATTTGTATGCAGATATGCATAACTTATGGACACAGACAACAGTGTGATAAAGGCCTCGGGTGGGGGTGTGAGTATGGAGGAGAGGGCCAATGAGGGGGAAAATGAGGGGGACCTCTAATATTTTCAACAATAAAGATAAATTTGAAAAAATAAAAAATAATTTAAATCTCAAGGGCAAAATAGAGTTTTCACATTTTTTAGATATGTGTTTTCTTACCTCTTTTGTAAACAAAAAAGGTAATAACAGATGAAAATGGCTGAGTCATTTGATTCAAAATATTTTTATGAAATAATGGATAGATTAAACAGTATTTAAGAAAAAAAAAACTTTCTTTCTTGTGAGCCTATCAAGGTCCATGATGGAGGAACCTCCCTTTTGCTACTGTGGTTAGTGTGGTAGGAAGGGGAGGCTGTGGTGAATACCAACACGTACCCCAGGCTTCACATATTACACCAAACTGTTGGTGCGGGAGAAACCTTAGCGAACACAGGGTCCTGCCTCTGTAGTGTACTAAGACCCAGCGACAGAGAGTGGATATAAACTTCATTTTATGAGAACTGAAGAGAAAGTTAAAATGTGAATGCAGACCAAGCTTCTGCACACCCAGACTTGTTTATTTGTCAAGAAATAGCACCTGCAAATCTATCTTACCCAGAACTTCAGCTACTCCAGACCAAACCAGGCCTCCCAATGAGGGCATGGTGGTACAATTTCAGAAGGCAAGCTGGTTCTGATGCCCACAGCTTCTTCCTGGCTGAACATGGTGTTTTCTGCGTTGAGATACATATACAGCAAATGATGCATTGTATATTGTAGGAAAATATACGTGGTATGTTGAGCTCATGATTTCACTAAGATTATTGTTTAGGATGAGTCTATATCTGATGTGACACTGGTATTTCACCTATATAATCCTTTTTTATCTTTAAGTATAAGATTCAAAAATACCTATGATCATTTTACATAGTCAACCTATGCTTGAAAGCTAATTTTACACACTACTGTATTCACAGAAAAGCTTTGAACAGTCTGTGTATGTATGAAGATTAAGAGAAAAATTTTATAAAGCTTTAGAGATAGTCAATCTCATTAATGCCATTGACTGCCATTAATCTCACTGATTTCTTTGCTGTTTTCTTTATATAATTTTTAAAGAAATGGAGCTCATTGGCTTTTACTCAGTAGTATTTGCACAAAACTTCAAGTCTCTTCTCTATATAATCTTTAATCTGACAAATTGTATGCATGACCTGTGCTGATGTTAAAAGGTAATTGCTCACTTCAACATTCTAAGTTTAGCCTCCCATGGCACGTTTACATTCTACATGCAAGATAAAGTGAATGGAAAAGATCATCAACTGAGAACTGCTTGATCATGGTGAAGTTTTATTGTCTTAACTACCTTGTTTAAACTCTGCTGAAGAACTAGTTATAAATGTTTTAAACCTTATTAAAGAGACACTTGGGGAAACGTCTCAGATTACTGCTTCAGAATATTTAGAGACACTAAATATTCTGAAAGGTCCTTCTACCACAAAAATAAGTAAATCCTGGATAAGCCATCCTTTATTGCATTTCCGAATTTATAAAAAGAAACGGAGGGAGGAATTTTCAGGATATCCCCTCCAAAAATAAATATTTAAAATGCAGGAGCACGAGCAGTAATGAAAAGGGAAAGACATACTGGCCTAAAGACAAAAGCCAAGTCAGAGCAGTGATAGCTGGACTAAATCTTTGGCCAGAAGCAAGTACAAGAGGTGAACCTGAGATTCTCACATTAAGTTGATAGTCTCAACGGGAATTAAAATGTTCCAGGTCAGTAGTCTCCCTGTTTCCTAGCAAAAGCAAAAATGTTTTCTAGAGAAAATCATTCCAGTTGTATTTCCACAAGATTCCAACTGATTAAGGGCAAGCAAATATTGGGTCAAAACCAAAATCAGAAAATACACATAGAAAGAAGTCACCATTATTTCAAATTATCAGTAACTTCAAACAGATTAAAGTCCCCAAGGAATTCATTCTAAAATTGCCAGGTATAGAATATAAAATTGCTATATATAAACTATTCAAATAATTAACTGTGTAATCATTAAGAGACTGTAAAAAAAATATCCTGCGGATATGAAAAACAAAAACAAAAAGAACTTTTGGAAATAATAAATATTGTTGAAAAAAGAAAACTTAACAGATGGCTTAGATTTCAGATTACATGTCAATGAAGAGAGAATTAATGAACTGGAAGATATATCTGAAAGAAATAAAATGAGATAGACATTAAGTTATATTGAAAAATATGGAAGGATAGAATAAAAGACTTCATATAAATCCAGCCAGAGTCCTAGAGAAGAGAATAGATAGAATGGAGGCACTGTAATTTTTGAGAAGAAAATGACAAAGAATTTCCCAGAATTGATGAAATACATGAACTCACAGGTAAAGGAAATCAATACATAACAAGCAAGATCAATAAAAAGAAATTCACAATATAGACAGTGTAATGAAATTGTAGGCCACAAAAGACAAAAAGAATATTTTAAAGTAACCTGAAAAAAAAGGAATGATTATTAGACTCTCAACAATAACAACAGAACGCAAAAGAAAGGAAAAATAATAACTTCAAAGTTATTGAGAGAAATTGACTGTCAATTTAAAATTATGTATTCAACAAAACTGTATTTTCAGAAATGAGAAAATAAAGACATTTTCAGTGGAACAAAAACCTAGAGAGTTTGCCAACAAATCTTCATCATAGGAACTTTTAAAGAATGTGCTTTAGTAAGAAAGAAAATCATTGCTAAAAGAAAGTCTGAAATGCCCCCCCCCCAAAAAAAGTGAATAAATTGGTAGAGATGTGGATAACTCTAAAATGAAATTATATGTATGAATAAAAAGAAGACAAGGAGGAGGAAGAGGATAAAGAACGGAGGAGGAGGAGAGAAGGAGATCTAATTTATAGTGTTTAAAAATAAGATATAAAACTAAAGTTCTTACCTTCAATAGCATTTGAATCAGAAGTGAGTAACTAACGGGAGTGTTCTAAGATCCTTGTATTTTTCAGGGAAATATTGAACATATTGACTTACTTTAAATGTAAATGTAATATGTATAGTATAAATTCAGTGTTAATTACCAAAAGAAAATATATTATTTTTAACTAATAGAGGGGCAAATTTGGTTAAGAAAAAAAATTTTTACTAAAAAGCTGAATTTTAAAAAGGCAAAGGGAGGAAAGAAGTAAGAGCGAAACAGATATGGGGTATTACATTGCTGGAAACAAGTCCAAGTATATCAATAATCACAATAATTATAAATGAATTAAACTCCAGTTAAAAGAAAAATAACAGGTTTGTTATTGTTTTTTTAATCTATATATACATGCTATAATAGTCACATCTAAAATACAAAAATGCATTCGTCTACATTTGTATATGTGTAAGTTAGTGTACACACATATATTTCTTTGCTCTGTCAGTTGAGAGACCTAAAAAAAAAAAAACCTGAATAGCAATGAACACATCTAGCACCCAGATCATCAGATCATGGTTGCTGACACCATTCTCCAATAAAAAAGAACAAGGGCTCCTTGGAGATATGGCTGACTAGGACTAAGGCAGGAAATATACAAGACCAGAAAGTAAGAAAATGCTAAAAAAAATGATGAGAGTAGCTCAAAGGAGTACAAAAAGATCTCCCAATGGCCAAAGCTAGAGCAATGTGAACAATAAAATAAATAAAGTAGTACTGGTTTATAGCCCAAAGTAAAAAATAAATATCCATGAACCGATAGTTATATAAATGATTGGATAAATTAATAAATGCAGGGAAAATATCAAGTGCAAAATAATCCCAAATATATTGTGCAGATACACCCTCAGGAAGGGGGAGACATAACAACATAATGTCCCACTCTTTAAGTAAGGGCTATCTATAGAAAATATTTTCAGCAGGACAATAAATGAAATACATTTCAAAACACATGAGTTGCACATAAAGCCAAGCTTACATTGGAAATTTTTATGTTTAAATACGTTAGAAAAGAGATAAAAAATCAATTTTCTAAGAATCTATTCTCAAGAAGCTAGGAAAAGAACAGCAAAATAATTTCAAAGAAAAATGAAAGAAGGAAATATTAGAGCTAAAAGCAGAAATTAGTAGAAAATACATAAATATAAAAAAACACACAAATTATCAATATTAGGAATGAAGGAGGGGGTATCGCTATAGGTAATACAGATTTAAAAATAAATTCAAAAGATACAATAAATAATGTGTGCCAATAAATTTGACAATTTAAATGACATGGACAAATTCCTTGGAAAACATAACTTACCAAAAGTGACACAGAAAGGGCACAAAAGTTTTCTTTACAGAAAGATTTTTAACTACATATTCAATTTCTTTAAAATAGAAGAGGATTATTTGAGTAATTTTTTTCTTCGTTCATTGGCATTTTTGCCTTCGAGAAACTGGTCTGTTTACCTAAGTTGTCAAATTTATGAGCATAAAGTTACGTGTGATATTCTATTTATTATCCTTCCAAAGTCTGAAGAGTTGGTAGTTACTTTTCACACCTGACACTGGTAACTTTGTCTTCTCTCTTTCTCAGTTTGACTAAAGGTTTATCCATTTTATGGATCTCCTCAAATAACCAGCCTTTGATTACATTGCTTTTTCTCTGTTGTTTTTGTTTTCTATTTCACTGCTTTCTGCTATCTTTATTTTTCCCTTTATTCTGATTACTTTGGACTTAACTTTCTCTTCTTTTTCTAGTTTCTTGAGATAGAAGCTTCTAAAGGACATCTAAAAAGAAAACTTACATTTTATAACATACTTAATGATAAAAGACTGAATGCTTCCCCCCTAAGATCAGAAACAAGACAAGGATGTCTGCTCACTCTGCTGCTATTCTACATCATAATGAAGATCAAATGGAATAAGCCAAGAAAAAGAAATAGAAGGCATGCATTTTGGAAATAAATAAGCCTGCCTTTATTTGCAGGAGACATAATTTTCTACGTAGAAAATCCTAAAGAATCTTAAAAAAACACTGAACTATGAGTTTGGCACTATAGCAGAATACAAGATCAATATTAAAAAAATATTAATTGTGCCATAGCCAGTTTGGCTCAATGGATAGATCATTGTCCTGTACACCAAAGGGTCCTGGGTTTAATTCTGGTCAAGGGCACGTACCTCAGTTGCAGGCTCCTCTCTGGCCCTGGTCCCCTGGTGGTGTTGGGGCAGAAGGCAACCAATCGATGTGTTTCTCTCACATCGATGTTTCTCTCTTTCTTTCTCTCTTCCACCCTCTCTAAAATAAATGGAAAAATATCCCTGGGTGAGTATTAATATATATATATACATATATAGTATATATTAATTGTAATTTTATATACCGTTGCATGGATTCATGCACATTGAAAGGAAAATTAGAATATTTTAATATCACTATTAGCCCTTTCTGTATAATAGAAGTGTCAACCAAATTCACAATCAATAATGACAAATCAAAACAGATGCATGCGATTGGCACCAGTGAGAGCTTTATATGTACTGTGCATGTGCAAGTCAACTTAGCCTTTTACATATCCTATCTAATAAAAGAGTAATATGGAAATTAACATCACTCTGTTACACCCACAGGCCACACCCACCAGCCAGTCAGGAGCTAGTATGCAAATTAACCCCAACCAAGATGGCTGCGGCCACAGAGCGAGCAGGAGGCTTGGGTTTCCCAGGCAATGGAGGAAGCCAAGCTTTCCGCACACCCTGGTGGGCCCAGGCCTCCACTCAAAGCTACAAAGTTTCAATTATAGAAGATACATAAATCCCAACAAAAATGGCTGCGGCCACTGAGCGAGCAGGAGGCTTGGCTCCGCTCCAGGCTACAAAGTTTCAATTATAGAAGATAAATAAATCCCAGATCCCAGGCCTCCGCTTGGGTCACTGGGGGGGGGGGGGGGGCGTGGCCGGCCTGCAAACCACCACAGGCCCCTCGCCCAGGCTGCCCCATGCCCCAAGGGAACCCCCATCCTGATCCGGGACACCCTTCAGGGCAAACCAGCTGGCTCTCACCCCCACCCGTGCACCAGGCCTCTATCCTATCTAATAAAAGAGTAATATGCAAATTGACCATCACTCCAACACACAAGATGGCTGCCCCCATGTGGTTAAAGATCCTGCCCCCATGTGGACGCAAGATGGCCGCCACAAGACGGCCAGCAGGAGAGGGCTGTTGGGAGGGACCAGGCCTGCAAGGGAGGGCAGTTGGGGGTGATCAGGCCAGCAGGGGAGGGCAGTTGGGAGGGACCAGGCCTACAAGGGAGGGAAGTTGAGGGTGATCAAGCCCGCAGGGGAGGGCAGTTAGGGGTGACCAGGCCGGCAGAGGAGGGAAGTTGGGGGTGATCAGGCCAGCAGGGGAGGGCAGTTGGGGGGACCAGGCCTGTAGGGGAGGGCAGTTAGGGGTGACCAGGCCTGCAGGGGAGGGCAGTTAGGGGCAAACAGGCTGGCAGGGGAGCAGTTAGGCATCAATCAGGCTGGCAGGGGAGTTTTTAGGGGGTGATCAGGCTGGCAGGCAGAAGCGGTTAGGGGCAATCAGGAAGGCAGGCAAGCGAGCAGTTGGGAGCCAGCAGTCCTACCAGGATCGGGCCTAAACGGGCAGTCGGACATCCAGGATCGGGCCTAAATGGGCAGTCAGACATCCCTCGAGGGGTCCCAGATTAGAGAGGGTGCAGGCTGGGCTGAGGGACACCCCCCCATGCATGAATTTCGTGCACCGGGCCTCTAGTATAGAGTAAACTTGCTTAATTATACCTGCTTTCTGATTTAGCTAAACTTTTTTCAGCCCAATTAAGCACCCCAACTTCTCTTTCAGGTAATTGTCAGCAACACAGCAGTAAATATCAACATGAAGCACATTATTACTGTAGATCACACAGGGAGAAAAAAGGGTAAAATATTTAACTGCAGCAGTGTTTGACTATATTCTGTGCAGTGAGAAAACCTGAAGTCATTTTCAAGGTCCACCATTTCTTACTTCTTTTCAGTCGGGTCAAGTTTCTAAACTTTCTAAATCTTCATTTTACGGCTAATGAAAAGAAAATAGGATTCCACTGAGTCTCCTATTTACCTACTCCAGGACTTCTGTGAGGATCAAATAAGATGAGGCACTGGAAAATGCTTCACAGACATTTGGTTAAAGTGTAAAATGTTTGCACCTGGCTATAAACCAAGTCATGTTCCTGGACTGAAGAAACTCCAAGGAGGCTAGTCTCTAGGGAGAGGAAGCCGGGCATTGCTATGTGAGGTCATTACCTGGCGCCCACAGTGACCATTTCCGGGCTGGGCTGGGCTGTGGGCTGTATTTTGCACCATGGGGTCTTGGCAGCGTTGACTGCGATTTGGTGGGGTGTCGCTCTGGGGTGGTGGCAGGGCCTGTGTCCCACTTGGGGGAAGCTGAGTTTTGCTTTGTGGGCACCAGGTCCGTGGTACCATTTATTTTTAAATAACCAGTGCACATCATGGCAGCTCCTGCATTGAGCATCTGCCCCCTGGTGGTCAGTGCATGTCATAGTTACTGGTCAGACAGACACTTAGCCTTTTATATATATAGATGAATGAACAATTAAAAATTAAAATTTAAAAGCAGAATCATTTACAATTGCATCAAAAAACAAGAAATGCTTAGGGATAAGACTAAACAAAATTATGCAAAACTTGTATACTAAAAAGTACAAAGCAGCCGAAACCGGTTTGGCTCAGTGGATAGAGCATCGGCCTGCGGACTGAAGGGTCCCAGGTTCGATTCCGGTCAAGGGCATGTACTTTGGTTGCGGGCACATCCCCGGTGGGAGGTGTGCAGGAAGCAGCTGATCGATGTTTCTCTCTCATCGATGTTTCTAGCTCTCTATCCCTCTCCCTTCCTCTCTGTAAAAATATCAATAAAATATATTTAAAAAAAAAAAAAGTACAAAGCAGTGTTAAGAAAAATTAAAGAACTAAATGTAGTGAGTTCACAGATCAAAATATTCAATATTGTTAAGTTTTCAGTTCTTGCCAAATAGATCCACAGATCCAACACATTTCCAATCAATATCCCAAGATGCTTTTTTTTTTTTTTTTCCTTAGGAGTAGACTAGCTGATTCCAAAATGTACATGGGAAAGAAAAGACCTAGAACAACCTATTTTCCCACCAGGCACCAATACAGTCCCTATATCCAAGTTTCATATTATCTTCATAGTTAGTGTTTTCCCTTAACTATATCTATTTGTCCTGCACTCATTACTTAATCTATCGTACATGGAATGATTGAACATTCTTTAAACCACATATAACCACATTTTATTAAGAGTAATGGTTGACAAATACATTCAATTGAAATAAATTTCTATCGCTTTGAAGGTTATATAAATGTATAATCACTATATTATACACCTGAAACTAACATAATAGTGTATGTCAACTGTAACTGAAAAATAAAAAAATTTAACCAAAATTAGTAGGTTAGGGGGGAGAAAAATGGCAGCGGAATAGACAGACGTGTTCCGAGCCTTGTCCCGGAGCAGAAAGAAAGAACAGCTGAGGGTCGCACTAGGAGTGTTTGTTGGCAAGTTGGGGGACAGCTGAACTCCAGAAGAAGGTGGGAGACTGCTAGACGGGGTTCCCCTGACCTGGCAGCTCCCACTGCGGCTGGGTCCCCTCCCGGAGCTGCGGGCTTGGACGCGGAGTCGCTGCCATCTGGAACCGGAAAGTGGAGCTTATCGGAAGCCTGAGAATCCACAACTGCGGCACCCACGGAACAGCTGCGAGCCCCAGAACAACGCTCCCCAATTGGCGCAAACACACGGGTTCAGAGGAGCTCTACACTCCAACACGGAAAGGTCAGATTTCGCCTAGGATAAGGTGAGGTCTCTGGTCCCAGCGCGAGAGAGGAACGCGCGTTTTGCGGGAGCTGGAGGACCAGGGAAGTCTGTGCCTAGAAAAATCGGTGGCTGCTGGGGCTGGCGTGATCTGTGAATGTGGAAGGGGGTCCTCAGAGCTGCTAACAGAAGGGCTCTCTAAAAAGCAACCCATTTTGATCTGAAGTGCAGGGACACCCTAAGAATTTCAGGGGTGTGCTAGACTTACGCGCAGCCACGGAGTGCGCACACTTGGGCTTTTTCCTCTTGAAATTCTTGCTTCTGATTACTAAGCCCAATTCATAGGTTCACCCAGTTGGGGACACCCTGGGAGACTACAGGGGAAAGTTGTTTTTCTGGAACCTGGGGATCGGAGCGGGGAGTGACCATCGGAGAGCCAGCTCTGAGGCAGCCCACTCCCACAAACCGGGGAAAGAAGGCTCTAACACTCCCTAGAGAGGCCATAGATAAACCCGGAAGTCAATTCAGAAACACTGCCACCCAGGGGCTGAATCACAAATTGACTCTTGTGTAATCAAAAATAAAGGAATACGAATTAAGACACACCGCCTGCTTAAAATCAGGACTGGCTTACATCACTGAAGAGCAGTGGAACGCAGGGAACTGCAATACTGTCCGGACTGAGAAACAGGCGTGCCAAACAGAACAACAGAGGAAGTGAATGACCTTCACTACTCCACATTTTATTATTATTTTTTATTTTTTTATTTTCATTTTTTGCATCTTTTACTCAAGAAACTAATTTTTTTCCTCACTTGATTTTACCTTTTTAATTATTACATTTTTATTTTCAATCCGTATTATTACTACTGCTATTTTATCTTTTTTTTTTTTTTTAAGTGTCATTTTATTTTCTCTTCATTTTGTTTTGGGATTAATGTTCTACATTCTATTTTTATCTTTCCTTTAGCATCATTTTACTCTATCTCAAATCTACCTTTATGCCATCACTCTCTTCCTCACTTTTCCCTTTTCAGTGTCCTGTTTATCTTACCCCTTTCCTGCTTTAGATTTTCCCTATACTTTCTGTTTACCCCCTTTTAAAATTTCACCCTACTTATATATCTAATCTCCAATACCCTGCTCCAAGTCCATACACACCTCTCTCTTCGCTGTCTTAACTATCCAAAAAATTGTTTTTCTCTCTGTCCTTTTGTTGTTGTTCGTTTGAATGTAGATTATATCGAATTTTTATGCTTTTTTATGAGATTGTTTTGCTTATTCTTCTTTTGTTTATTTTTTTGTTTGTTTAGTGCTTCTGTTTTCCCTTGCCTCACTCAATATTAGTTGGTGTTGTAGTTTGTATTAATCCCCAGGTACTTGTTGCTGGCATTTGCTGGGATAAGTGATTGTTCTATTGGAGTTTTATCCCCAATATATATAGTCTGTTTCCCTTTCTCTCTTAGTCTCTTTCTTGTCTTTCTTACTTTTTTTTCTTCTTTTTTTCCCTTTTCCCAATTTCATTTTGACACCCCTTTTTTTCTTCTTCTTCTTTCTTTCTTTTTCCTCTTCTTCTTTCTCTACTATCCCCTAATTTGCCTTTCTCTCTCTGGTGGTCACCTTTATTGGAGGTTATTAATATCGTGAATACATTTCTGTTCAGTGCCTTGTGTGTTGTACCTGGTAGTGCTGTATTTTGTGTCTTTAAATCGACGCAGGAGAGAGAGAACTACATAACCAGACACCCAGAGAAGAGAGACCATGGGGAGACAAAGACACAGCCCGCATATGAAAGAAAAGCAGGCATCACCAGAAAAGGAAGTAAACGAAATGGAAGCAAGCAACCTTCCAGAAAAAGAATTCAGAGAAATGGTCATAAGGTGGCTGAAAAGAATGGAAGACAAATTTGACAATATGAGCAAGAACCAAGAGGAAATGAAGAAGAACCAAGAAGAAATGAAAAATGACATCGCTGCTGTAAAGAACTCAATAGAAAGCATCAAGAGTAGACTAGAAGAAGCAGAGGACCGCATCAGTGAGCTAGAAGACAAGATGGGAAAAAATACCCAAGTAGAGCAACTTCTAGAAAAAAAAATTAAAAGGCAGGAGGAGAGCCTAAGGGAACTTTGGGACAACACGAAACAAAACAACATCCGCATAATAGGGGTTCCAGAAGGAAAGGAAGCTGAGCAAGGAATAGAAAACCTATTTGAAGAAATAATGACAGAAAATTTCCCTGATATAGAGAAGAAAAAACCCACACAAATCCAAGAAGCTCACAGAGTCCCAAGCAAAATGAACCCCAAAAGACCGACGCCAAGGCACATTATAATTAAATTGGCAAACACCAACGACAAAGTAAGAATCTTAAAAGCGGCCAGAGAGAGACAGAAAGTTACATACAAAGGAACCCCCATCAGACTAGCAACTGATTTCTCAACAGAAACTCATCAGGCCAGAAGGGAATGGAATGAAATATACAAAGTCATGCAAAGGAAGGGTCTGAATCCAAGAATACTGTACCCAGCAAGGCTGTCAATCAAAATTGAAGGTGAAATCAGGAGCTTCACAGACAAAAAAGGACTAAGGGAATTTATTACCACCAAACCAGCAATGCAAGAAATGCTAAAGGGTCTGCTGTAAAAAAAAAAAAAAGAAATAGGAAGCGAAGAAGGAACACAGGTGTAAAGAATAGGAATGGCGACAAATAAGTACCTATCAATAATAACTTTAAATGTAAATGGATTAAATGCCCCAATCAAAAGACATAGGGTAATGGATTGGATAAGAAAACATGACCCATATATCTGCTGTCTACAAGAAACCCACCTCAGAAAAAAAGACGCACACAGACTGAGGGTGAAGGGATGGAAAAAGGTTTTCCAGGCAAATGGAACTGAAAAAAAAGCTGGGGTAGCAATACTTATATCTGACAAATTAGATCTCAAACTGAAGGACATAACAAGAGATAAGGAAGGCCACTTCATAATACTAAAGGGAGCAATCCAACAAGAAGAAATAACTCTGGTAAACATATATGCACCCAATACAGGAGCACCCAAATACATAAAAAAAACTCCTGGAGGATATCAAGGGAGAGATTGACAGCAATACAATCATAGTAGGAGACTTCAATACCCCACTATCACCATTGGACAAATCCTCTAAACAAAAAATCAGCAAAGAAACATCAATCCTAAATGACTCACTAGACCAGATGGAATTAATTGACATCTTCAGAACATTTCACCCCAAAGCCACAGAATATACATTCTTCTCAAGTGCACATGGGTCATTTTCAAAGATAGACCATATGTTGGGACATAGGCAAAGTCTCTTCAAATTCAAGAAGATAGAAATCATATCAAGCATCTTCTCAGACCACAGTGGCATAAAACTGGAAATCAACTACAATAAAAACAACCCAAAGAAATCAAACACATGGAGACTAAACAGCATGCTATTAAACCATGACTGGGTTACCAGAGAAATCAAAGAAGAAATAAAAAACATCATGACAACAAATGACAATGAAAACACTACAATCCAAAATCTATGGGACACAGCGAAAGCAGTCTTGAGAGGGAAGTTCATAGCTCTACAAGCCTACTGCAAAAAACAAGAAACAGGGGTAATAAATTACCTAACCCAACAACTCAAAGAGTTAGAAAAAGAGCAACAAGAAAAGCCCAGTGTAAGCAGAAGGAAGGAAATAATAAAGATCAGAGCACAGATAAACGACATAGAGACCAAAGAAACAATACAAAAGATCAACAAAACCAAGAGCTGGTTCTTTGAAAGGATAAACAAGATTGATGAACCTCTAGCCAGGCTCACCAAGAAGCAAAGAGAGAGGACCCAAATAAACAAAATCAGAAATGAAAGAGGTGAAATAACAACAGATCCCGCCGAAATACAAAGGATTGTTAAAAAATACTACGAACAACTCTATTCCAACAAACTGGACAACCTGGAGGAAATGGACATATTCCTAGAAAAATATAACCTTCCAAAACTCAATCAGGAAGAATCTAAACAGCTCAATATGCCAGTAACTATGGAAGAAATTGAAGCAGTCATCAAAGAGCTTCCGGCAAACAAAAGCCCGGGGCCAGACGGCTTCACAGGAGAGTTTTACCAAACATTCAAGGAAGAGCTAAAACCTATCCTCCTCAGACTATTCCAAAAAATTCAAGAGGGAGGAACACTTCCAAGCTCCTTCTATGAAGCCAGCATCACCCTAATACCAAAACCAGATAAAGACAACACAATGAAAGAGAATTACAGGCCAATATCCCTCATGAATGTAGATGCCAAAATCCTCAACAAAATTCTAGCAAATCGGATCCAGCAGTACATCAGAAAGATCATACACCATGACCAAGTAGGGTTTATCCCAGGAATGCAAGGATGGTTCAATATCCGAAAATCAATAAATGTGATACATCACATAAACAAATTGAAAGATAAAAATCACATAGTCATATCAATTGATGCAGAAAAAGCATTTGACAAAATCCAACACCCTTTCTTGATAAAAACTCTCAACAAGGTGGGAATAGAAGGATCATACCTCAACATAATAAAAGCTATATATGATAAACCCACAGCTAACATCATACTCAATGGGCAAAAACTAAAACCATTTCCCCTAAGAACAGGAACAAGACAGGGATGCCCACTCTCACCACTCCTGTTTGACATAGTACTGGAAGTATTAGCCATTGCAATTAGATAAGAAGAAGAAATAAAAGGCATCCAAATTGGAAAAGAAGAAGTAAAGCTGTCCCTATTTGCAGATGACATGATATTGTACATAAAAAACCCGAAAGACTCTACCAAAAAACTAACAGACTTAATAAATGAATTCGGCAAGGTAGCAGGATACAAAATTAACGCCAAGAAATCTATGGCATTTCTATACACCAACAGTGAACTTACAGAAAGAGAGACTAAAAAAGCAATCCCATTTTCCATCGCACCAAAAAAATTAAGATACTTAGGAATAAACCTAACCAAGGAGGTAAAAGACCTATATGTGGAAAACTACAGGACACTGAAAAAAGAGATAGAGGAAGATGTAAACAGATGGAAGAACATACCATGTTCATGGATTGGTAGAATCAACATCATCAAAATGTCCATACTACCCAAAGCAATCTATAGATTCAATGCACTCCCCATTAAAATACCAACAGCATATTTCACAGACCTAGAAAGAACTCTCCAAAAATTCATCTGGAATAAAAAAAGACCCCGAATAGCCACAGCAATCCTGAGAAAGAAGAATAAAGTAGGAGGGATCTCAATACCAGATTTCAAGCTGTATTACAAAGCCACTGTTCTCAAAACAGCCTGGTACTGGCACAAGAACAGACATATAGATCAATGGAATAGAATAGAGAATCCAGATATCGACCCAAACCAATATGCGCAATTAATATTTGACAAAGGAGGCATGAGCATACAATGGAGTCAAGACAGTCTCTTCAATAAATGGTGTTGGGAAAATTGGACAGATACATGCAAAAAAATGAAACTAGATCACCAACTTACACCATACACAAAAATAAACTCAAAATGGATACAGGACTTAAATATAAGACGGGAAACCATAAAAATACTAGAGGAATCCACAGGCAGCAAAATCTCAGACATATGCCAAAAGAACTTTTTCAGTGATACTGCCCCTAGGGCTATGGAAGCCAAAGAGAAAATAAACAAATGGGACTACATCAAAATAAAAAGCTTTTGCACAGCAAAAGAAACCATCAACAAAACAACAAGAAACCCCACTGTATGGGAGAACATATTTGCAAATGGTATCACTGATAAAGGTTTAATTTCCAACATCTACAGGCAGCTTATACAACTTAATAAAAGGAAGATAAATGATCCAATAAAAAAATGGGCAACGGACCTAAATAGAATCTTTTCGAAAGAAGACAGAAGGAAGGCCAAGAGACACATGAAAACATGCTCAAAGTCACTTATTATCCGAGAGATGCAAATCAAAACGACAATGCGATACCATCTCACACCTGTCAGAATGGCTATCATCAACAAATCAACAAACGACAAGTGTTGGCGAGGATGCGGAGAAAAAGGAACCCTTGTGCACTGCTGGTGGGAATGCAGACTGGTGCAGCCACTGTGGAGAACAGTATGGAGTTTCCTCAAAAAACTGAAAATGGAACTCCCATTTGACCCAGTAATCCCACTCCTTGGAATATATCCTAAGAAACCAGAAACACCAATCAGAAAGGATATATGCACCCCTATGTTCATAGCAGCACAATTTACAATAGCTAAGATTTGGAAACAGCCTAGGTGCCCGTCAGCAGATGACTGGATCAGAAAACTATGGTACATCTACACAATGGAATACTATGCTGCCATAAAAAAGAAGGAATTACTACCATTTGTAGACACCTGGATGGAATTAGAGAACATTATGCTAAGTGAAATAAGCCAGTCAATGAAAGAAAAATACCACATGATCTCACTCATTTAGGGATAATGAAAAACATTATAAACTGATGAACCAAAAGATAGTTACAGAGGCAGTAGAGCATCAAACAGAGTGTCTAATTACAGCGGTAAGGTTAGGGAGAGGTGGGGGAAATAAGAGATCAACTGAAGGACTTGTATGCATGCATATAAGAGTAACCAACGGATGCAAAACATTGGGGGGTGAGGGCAGGTATGGGAGTGGGGTGGGGGGGGCAATGGTAAGATATGTACACATATAATACCTTAATAAAAATCTGAAAAAGAAAAAAAAAATTTAACCAAAAATAAATAATAACATAAAACAATTTTCCTATCTTGATTGGCTTGTTGGGGAGAATCAAGAAATGTACATATCAATATGTGAATTTATCATATAATCTTTTTTCTAGAAAATATAAGTGAGAATCTGTATTTTCTCACTCATAAGCAATAGAATGAGTGTATTGTTTTCATATTTTTCAAAGCTGTTTTTTTCACTAATATCTGCTGCTCTTCATATGGTGTTTATGTGAAGATATATACCAATTATTGTAAACTAACAAAAAGGAAGGTACTGTGAACATAAACCTTAAAATATGAATAGTAAGGTCTTATTTTTAAAGTCCTACCTATGTTGTTTTCTGTTATGGACTGAACTGGGTTCCCCCAAAATTCATATGTTGAAGCTTTAATTGTAGAAATTAATTGTGATATTTTGTTATGACAATGTGACTATATTTGGAGATAGGGCCTTTAAAGAGGTATTAAAGCTCATTGAGTTCATAAAGATGAGACACCCCCCCCCCCAATCCAATAGAACTGATGTCTTTATAAGAAGAGGATGAGACACCAGGGAGTCTGAGGAGGTAAGGCCATGTTAGGTCACAGCCAGAAGATCTCCATCTGCAAGCCAAGGAGAGAGGCCTTAGGAGAAACCAAACCTGCCAACACTTTGATCTTGGACTTCCAGCCTCCAGAGCTGTGATAAAATAAATCTCTACTGTTTAATCCACACAGATTGTGATTTTTAATTGATTTTTTTATTAAGGTATTACATATGTGTCCATATCCCCCATTGCCCCCCCACCCCACTCCCATACATACCCTCACCCCCCTGCTGTCTCTGACAATTGGTTATACTTATATGCATGCAAGAAGGAACACAAACATTAAGAATAAAAATGATGATAAACAAGTACTTATCAGATTGTGATATTTTGTGATGATAACCCCAGGAGACTAAGATGTAATCTATCAAGCATTTACCACTAGTTTTGGCTTTACCTATTTCTGTGGATGTTTCTGTAAAGTAACCAAAATTCATGTCATTTGGCCTCCTCACCCCTTACATCCGCCACCATTTTTTGAGCCAATCATCTCCTCCTATATGTAGTGTATCCTGTGTGTGGCATGCCTCCAAAGCTTCCTAGAAATTCAGGGTTGGTTTCTGCACCTATTTGATCAGTTCATTTCTCAAGTTTCTGGGTTGATGCAGACCATCACAAAGCTCGCTTGGCCCAGGGACAGAAATCAATAAGGAGGGAGACAGCAGGAACGACAGGGGTTGGGTTCAGAAACCTTGCCACACAGTGCGCTGGCTTTGTTGAGCTTCATGGCACAGTCCCATGTTCTGTAAACTTTTCATCTGCACACAAATTGCATTTCACAGCGATACTAAAAGGGTGGATTCTGATGCTGCATGTGGGAGGTATGCACACAAATCCTGTTATCAGATAATAGGATTACCATGCATGCCTCCTGAGAATGCTTTGAAACTTTATTCCTCAATCTACATATACAGCCACAGGCCAGCCATTTTATTACACAACAAATAAAATTGCTGCCAAATCAAATCAAATCAAAGCCACTATTATTTTCCTCATCCTTTCTGAGTTGAGCTGCAACAACAGCCATATCAAAGTGAGTGTTTTCTTCTTCCCTCCCACATCCACACTGTCATACCCCCACCCACCCAGGTAACACATAGTTTCTTACATGCATTCGTTCGGACCCCCACAAGAAATTATAGGCCTTAAGGAAACTCAGAAGAAAAATGGATAGAAAAAAAAAATGCCAGGTCTTCTTCAAAACTTATAACCAAAACGTTATTTTAAATGGTCACTTGCCATACATGTTGTCATTGGCTTTGAGTTGACCCTTTCCCCTAGTCTTAGGACATGGACAGCACAGACACAGGTGCAAAAATTTCATGTGTGTGACTTCTGCCCTCTTGTGGCTAGGAAGACCTCATACCATCTCCAGCTTCATTGTTCAAGCTGTGGAAAGATCAGCCATGATCCCCAGGGTTGGGTGATGGATGGTTGATCCAAGTTCCTGAACCAATAACCAGAACGCCCTGACCTATCAAAGATTTTTCTCTCAAATGCAAATTTGTTTGAAAATGATTCACGGGATACAAATAAATATGTTGTACATTTAATGAATCATTTTTGCTGTAAATTAATTGATGAGAACTACAACATAAGCCCTAGCTGGTTTGGCTCAGTGGATAGAGCCTCTGCCTGCGGACTGAAAGGTCCTGGGTTCAATTCCGGTCAAGGGCACATTCGGGCTCGGTCCCCAGTAAGGGGCGTGCAGGAGGCAGCCAATCAATGATTCTCTCTCATCATTGATGTTTCTCTCTCTCTCCCTCTCCCTTCCTCTCTGAAATCAATTTTTTTAAATATTTTTTAAATAAATAAATAAAATAAATATGCAATTTAGTGAGTGATATACCTGTTTCAGGTAACATATGAACACTTGACATCTAGAGAATCCTAAAATATCTAGATTGTATGATTAACTCCTGTGCAAGATGAGTCTAAAGAGAAATTGTGAAATGCATAACATTTTATTCAGGGCCAACACCATAACTCCCCCCACTTTTTTTAATCCATTCAAGACCCTCATGCTACCCTTGGACTGGACAAGCCTCACCTTCAGCTGTCCTCTGCCCTCTCAGGAGGGATCCTTCTCTGTTCGGAATTATCTCCACTCATCCTTCTTCCCTACCTGCCCTGAATCTCATTGCCTCAGAGTTTTACTTTATGGCTATTTTGTAAAAGATCATTTCATCCTATACCTCTTAGATGTGTCACAATGTTGTAATCATCAAAGCAGGTGTGGATTCAAATAAATTTTTCAACTCACTACCTTCTTGACCTTGGCCAAATCCTGGAGACTCCCTGCTGACCCAATCACTTCCCCTTCCCCTAACAACTCTCTTGAATTTTATGGTAATCACCTCCCTGCTTTACTTTATATTTTCACTATCCAATTATGAAATCCTAACCAATATAATTTAGTTTTGAAGTCTACTTTTAAAACATATTTAATTAGAATATTTATAAAGTAGGGGGTATTTTTTGCATCTACCTTCTTTCACCCAAAATTATGTAAATAAAATTCAGCCATGTGCTTATATGTGGTTGTTGTTTCTTCATGTTCTTCTTGCTGTGTAATATTTTATCTTATTAACATACTATAATTTATTTATCCCATCTTTTGTTAATGATTCTTGGGGTTGTTTCCAATTTGGGGCTTTTTCAATCAATCCTGCTCTAAATATTATTGTACATGTATCCTGGTGAATATAAGCTCACATTTCTTTAGGGCATATAATTAGGAGAAAAAATTTCTGGGTCATAAGATATGCAAATCTACAATTTTACTGAATAATGTCAAATAGTTTTCTGGAATGGTTGAATCAGCTTACCTCTCTCCACTCCACCACCAATATATGAAAGTTCCTATGGTCCCACATCTTCCAACAAATTCTTATGTTTAGAATTTAAATATTACCCAGTCTGATGGGTATGTAGTTGTGCCTCATTGTAATTTTAATTTGAATAATCTTGGTTATGTACTATTGAATCTGAATGTCTTTACATGCGTTTATTGGCCATTTAGACATCCTCCTTTGTGAATTGTCTGTTCAAGTTTTTTCCATTTTCCTATTGGGCTGTCTGGTTTTTTTCCTTATTGAATTGTAAAATTTCTTTTTACATTTGGCCTTTATCTGTTAAGTGTGTTGTGTTTTCTTTTCTCTGTGACTTTCCTTTTCCTTCTCTTATGTGTCTTAATATATCTTCTGATGCATGTAGTAAAATTTAGCAATCTTTTTTTTCTGTGCCTTCTTTTCAAATATCTTTCCCTAGATCAGGAGCATAAAAATATTGTCCTAGATTATCTTCAAAATGCTTTATTGCTTCGCATTTGACATTGAGATCTACTTTCTACCTAAAATTAGCTTTTGTCATGTTGTTGATTATGAATCCAATTTCCTTCTTTTTTCTTTCTTATTTTTTATTTCTTTGTTTTGGTTTGTTTTTGTTGTTTGGGGGTTATTTTGTTGCTGTTGAATTATCAGATCCTTAAACATTTATTTAAGTTATCTTTATTTTCTTTCATTATGTTTTATAGTTTTCATCCAAAGGTCTTGCACTTTTTCTTTTAGATTTCATACCCAAGTACATAACTTCATATGCTATTTTAAATGGTATCTTTCACATCCTTTTCCAAATATTGATTGCTGGTATATAGAAATTCAATTAATTTTTATATTGATTTGTATCCATTTCTCAATTTGGTTATAAATTCTAATAATGCATTCATTGTTCTTTTAGATTTTGTGTATTAGAATCACATCATCTTTAAATAATGACAGTTTTGTTCCTTCCTTATCAATCCTTTTAATTCCTATTTCTTTTACTTACCTAATGGCTCTGACTGGGACTCAGCTAAAATTGTGAATGAAAATAGTAATAGTGAGCACCTTATATTTTTCCTGATTGTTTCATTTATAACCCTGGGATTTTAATTTATGGAGGTGACTAAGTGATGACATAGAGCGGTTAATGCCATTGAAAGAATGGCATTATAGTCCCTGAGATAAGAGGCCAACACCACATGACATAGGACCACCTGAAGAACACCATGTGTGGTCAAGAGGCAGAATAGGAGGGGTGGAAAAGCCTAGGCCCAGAGCCCTTACAGGTGTTTTCCTGGAAAAGGCAGAGCCGAGCAGAGCAAACAGTTCAGGATTAATTAGTTTGATCAGTCAGTGTTGGGCTGTGGGCTGCGGGCAGTCTCTAGCTGTCTGGTTCCTGGCTCTGAAATGAATTAGGCCAGGGGAAATAATTGGCTTAGTGTGTGAGAGTTAGGTAGAGGAGGTGGTTGGCTTACACATAAGAGGCATGCTGCCAAGTGAATTATTTACTAATTTTAGGGATTAACTAACCTTGTGTCAGTGTAAGAAATGTCCAAACCTGTAAGAATTTTTATGAGTCTATTTGAGCCAAACTGATAATTGCCGAGAAGCAGGATCTAAGCAGACTGAGAACATGCTCCAGAGGATGGCAGTTTTGCAGCTTATCTTATACATTACAACCCAAGGAGGAGGCATAAGGAGGGTTACATGAAATCCATTGGTGACAGACTAGGGAGGCGGGAGAAAGCAAAGCGGGGAAATCCCTAGGATTGGATACAGAGTAAAATGAAGAAACAAATACTTCTTTTACATGGGTGGGTATAGGATAGGTAACAATTAATATTTACAGCACACAGAGATGGTATGCTGTTATACGGGGGAACAAGATAACTATGAGGGGTCCCCTGGTCTCATACGCTGGTGGGAGATTGTGCCCTGAGGGGTCTGGGAAAGAAGAAGTGCTCTGACATCCCAAAGTTATATCCTGCATGCAGAATATAACTCAGTTAAGGTAAAGATTGACCTTTGTCAAAGATACCAGCCTAGAACATGACGACCCACCATGACTTGCTTTTAAGAAGTTTTCATTTCAGACCATCCTATGTGGTTACTTTAGGTCTCTGAGTTTGTAAGGCCGCCATGCAGGCCTCCCCTGAGCTTGGCAGGTTTAGTATGTGGCCCCCTTTTTGTCCACACTTGGGAGGCCAGCCTCTCCTCAGCCAGCAATTATTTTAAGATGTCAAAACATCATAACCCCAGCTGGTGTAGTTTAGTGGTTGAGCATCAACCCATGAATCAGAAGATCACAGTTGGATTTCCGGTCAGGGCATATACCCAGGTTGTGAGCTCGGTCTCCAGCAGGGGGCGTGCAGGAGGCAGCCAATAGATGATTCTCTCTCATCATTGATGTTTCTCTCTCTCCCCCTTTCCTTTTCTCTCTCTGAAAGGAAATACTAATAGGCTGGAGCAAAACTTCGGAGAGCCGGTTTCTGACCACACTTTAAAAATGAAGTAGGGGGCCTGGCCGGCGTGGCTCAGTGGTTGGGTGTCAACCTATAAACCAAGAGGTCACGGTTTGATTCCAGGTTGGTGCATATGCCCAGGTTTGCGGGCTCGATCCCCAGTATGGGGCATGCAGGAGGCAGCCAATTAATGATTCTCTCTCATCATTGATGTTTCTATTTCTCTCCCTCTCCTTTCCTCTGTGAAATCAATAAAAATATTTTTTTTAAATAATAAAAATGAAGTAGGGGTAAGGCAATAATGGCATAAGTAGGAAAGCAAATGTTCATGGTAAAAACTCTAAGGAAAATTATTTGCCATCCCCAGATTAAGTGTGTGAATAGATGTTAAATAGCCATTTTATTCCCATGAATGGTAACATTTCATCTTCAGAATCCAGACTCTAGATAGTTCAGCTAACCCGAGTGCAGATAAGAAAGACAGTAAAGAAAAAGTTATCCAAATAACTCAAATAGATTTGACAAGGTTTGTTCACTAAGACCCATGTCTTTTGCTCAGAGGAGAGGCCCTTTCACCCTCTTTTAGTGTTTCTTTCCTCTACCGTATTCACATTTCTCTCTTATCGTTGTTCTTCTTCCTCTTAGGAAGCATCCAGGAAAAAAAAAATGGTCTGCCATCAAGAGGTCAGAGTGAAAATTTGAAAAGAGAAATGTAATATCTAAAAAAAATATGGCAGTTTGGATTAATTTTGTTTATGGGGAAATGGCACTTGTATAGATATAGATGTGAACAAAAGCCAGCTCCATCTTTGTGTCCCATTTCACTTTTAAGTTTCAGGTTGTGACCTTTGACCAACTTTACTGTCCTTAGCAAGCACATCAAAGCTTTCTAGTTGATTTTCTGTGTTCTTTAAATGTAGTTATAAATATTTTTGTTAGCAACAGCTAGAATGGCCTGACAACCAAGATCAATATCACACTGGTCATAGAATCAATTATAAACAATTATCTAGCACAAGACCACCAGGGGGTATGGCCCTGGTGCTAATGCATTCTTTGTCTCCTTGTCTTTTCAGTCATTAGTACCCAAGAGATACTATTAAAAAAGTACTGCGACAGGTCAGTTAGTGGAGAATAATCTGCACAAAATTGCTGGATCATCTGTTCTGCTCCAACCCAATCTTCTGTAAGTAAATCACCTTATAATAAACTAGAGGCCCGGTGCACGAAATTCCCTCAGCCCAGCCTGCACCCTCTCCAATCTGGGACCCCTTGGGGGATGTCCGACTGCCGGTTTAGGTCTGATCCCAGGGATCGGGCCTAAACCGGCAGTCGGACATCCTTCTCACAATCCAGGACTGCTGGCTCCCAACCACTCGCCTGCCTACCTGCCTGATCACCACCTAACCATTCCCCTGCCAGCCTGATTGACACCTAACTGCTCCCCTGCCAGCCCGAATGCCCCCAACTGCCCTCCCCTGCTGGTACCCCCAACTGCCCTCCCTCCCCTGCAGGCCCGGTCGCCCCTAACTACCCTCCCCTGCTGGCCTGATTGACCACAGCTACCCTCCCCTGCTGGCCATCTTGTGGTGGCCATCATTGACCACATGGGGGCGACCATCCTATGCAAGGGCGTGAGGGTTAATTTGCATATTACCTCTTTATTATATAGGACTAGTGGCCCGGTGCATGAAATTTGTGCCCAGGGGCGGTGTCCCTCAGCCCAGCCTGCACCCTCTCCAATCTGGGACCCCTCGAGGAATGTCAGACTGCTGGTTTAGGCCCGATCCCTCTTGCAATCCGGGACCGCTGGCTCTTATCCGCTCACCTGCCTGCCTGCCTGATCACCCCTAACCACGCTGCCTGCCGGCCTGCTCGCCCCCAACTGCCCCCCCTTGCTGGCCTGATCGCCCCCAACTGCCCCCCCAGCTGGCCTGCCCACCCCCAACTGCCCCCCCCGCAGGCCTGCTTGCCCCCAACTGCCCTCCCCTCCTGGCCTGATCACCCCTAACGGCCTCTTCCTCGGCTCCGCCACCATGGCTTTGTCTGGAAGGATGTCTGAAAGGTCTCCCGGAAGATCTCCCAGACTAATTAGCATATTACCCTTTTATTAGTATAGATTCTGTTGTATTCTATGGAGTAGCTTCTTTTTTCTTTGTCTGAAGATACTTTCTCGTCAATCTAGTACATCTGTGCCCCACTGTTGACCAGCACTACAATTTTCAATTACAAGATCACAGCATCATACAATATCTAAAGTGCATAATGATTTTTCTTAAAGATCAAGAAAAGGTTAACTTGCCTAGCTGGTGTGGCTCAGTGGTTGAGTATTGGCCCATGAACCAGCAGGTCACAGTTCGATTCCCTGTGAGGGCACATGCCCAGGTTGCAGGCTCAATCCCCAATAGGGGCATGCAGAAGGCAGCCAATTGATGTTTCTCTCACTGCTATTTCTATTTCTATATCCCACCCCCTTCCTCTCTCTACAATCAATTGAAAAATATGTTTTTTAAAGAAGTTTACCTTGTTGTTCTTGAAAAGTGCAAGGAATGTGTATTGCACTATTAAAAGGAATCCCACTAAAACATCATTAAGAATCATTTTTAAATGAGGGCTTGTGAGAGTGTAACTCCCCTATTCCAAATCATTATTTTATTGTAATAATTTTTTCTTCTCTTCACATGGTGATGAGAGAACACTCTATTAAGCAATGTGACTGTGTGACTAAGAGGTGGCTCTGAAATCAGATAGCTCTGGACTCAGCTATTTCAGAGCTGTGTGACGTTGGACAAGTTACTTCACTACCCTAAGCCTGGGCTCCTGATCTCTAAACTGAGATAATTAGTACCTCTCTCCTAGGGTTAGTAGGAGGATAAAATAAGGTGACGCTTTCGAGGCACTTAGCCCACACAGCAATGGCTCAATAAGTGAAAGCTATAATTTCTATTGTCTTAATGCTGGAGGCAGTGTTGCCTAATGACTATGGACTCTGCAGCCAAAATGCACAGCTTCTAAGTTCAAATCGTGGCGTAACTACTTACTTAACTGTGTGACCTTGGGTAAGTTACTAAATCTCTCTAGACCCCTATTTTCTGGTCTTTAAAATTGCGATAGTGAGTGTACCTACCTCATAAGGTTGTTGAAAGGATTAAGTGAGTTAATGCATAGGAAGTGCTTACATCAGGGCCTGGTACATCTAAGTGTTGATTGCCACTGTAATTAACGATGGACTGTACCATTATTACAAAGTACTTTCCTCCTTCACTTCAGCCATGCCTCCCCTGGCAATCATGTCAGACAAAGTGCTCTTGGTGACAGCATCCCAAACCAATAATGATATCCTTGTGACACAAACAGGAGAATCTGATATAAATGTTTATAAATTCCACACAAATACATATTTGTCAAGCAAGTGTTTAACTGAATCAGGAATCCTAGCATCAAACAATTCAAGTATCACATTACATAATAGTAAATTTTGAAAAAGGAAATAAATTAATGATGTATAGTTACAAAAATAGGTTCCTTATCTCTCTAATTCATGGGGAAATTATAGCTGTCTAGTAGTCTAAATAGGTGCAATTCATCCAGTTTAGCATAAGGTGGCGCCAACGGATACTTTAATCTGTGGTTGCAAGTATTGGCCATCAGAAAGTCTAGAAATACAGCAAGAGCTTCCAAGTTAACTCGGGAATTCCCAAGGAGCCTCAGCTGTCAGCAGCTTCTGGAAACCTTTTGTGTCCACCCTTCTGAAATTGCTTCATCTTGGGTAAGATCAGGAAAGTTCCTCTACATAATTGGGCCTAAAATTAACCTTTGGCTTTACTGATATTATTAACTGGGGCATATATGTTTGACACCTGCCAGGAAGCTGTGCTCTTGTTCCTTTGTTTCCTTGGTTTCATTTCTGGTAAACAAAAATAACACATACGAAGGGTAGAAAAGCTATCCAATTTTAAATACTAAAAGATAATAATACATAATGTCCAGAGATACACATTAATCCCATGCCCCAAAATCCCAAATACCCTATTTCTGTCAGAAGTACCAAT
Source organism: Plecotus auritus (assembly GCF_963455305.1). Taxonomy (NCBI): domain Eukaryota; kingdom Metazoa; phylum Chordata; class Mammalia; order Chiroptera; family Vespertilionidae; genus Plecotus; species Plecotus auritus. Next base: position 186,442,023 of record NC_137771.1, on the reverse strand, counting down.
ACTGCCTGGCTGGGGTGGCTCAGTGGTTGAGCATCAACCTATGAACCAGGAGGTCGCTGCTTCGATTCCTGGTCAGGGCACATACCCGGAGTGTGGGCTCAATCCCCAGTAGGGGCTATGCAGGAGGCAGCCATTCAATGATTCTCTCCTCTCTCCCTTCATCTCTGAAATAAAAATATATATATTTAAAAAAGAATAGTACCAATATTTACTGGTTGACTAAATTCACAGCATTTGGGGTATTTTATTCTTCCCTAAGAGTAATAATATCCACCTAGAACTTTATTTTTTAAAATTTTTATTGAAGAGCTTACACAATAACGTGTACACAACGTTATTGAACTGTAGACTGAAAAGTTGGTAAGTGTAAGATAGTAAGTTTTATGTGCTCTTTACCACAATTTAATGTTTTTAATTTTAAAAAATAAAAGAAAATAAACCAAAAAAAAGTATTTAGCCATTTAACATTTTGATGCATTTAGTGCAAATTAAGTGAAGCAGTGATGCCCATAGTATAGACAGGCCAATAAGCAAGCTCATACGAAAGAAATAAATTTTTGAAAGTCTGACTTTAGGATTCACTGGGCATGTGTCACAAGGAACACACACCAGGCCTAGTCCTATGGATAAAAAAAGGGCAATATAGATGTGGAAGGTAAGAGCAGACTTTCAACTTCAACCTCAACGTCTCCAATGACTGGGCCACAGGTCCATGTGACCCTGAGCACTTCTCCAGGAGGTCAGATGGTGAGCAAAAACTGTAAGAGTCTTTGGCACCCACAAGAATTACTGGGTGTCTAAAAGGAGGGAAACTAGTGAGAAAAAAAAAAAAAAAGAGAAGTAGTTGTTTTTTCAGATTCCATCTGGATTTCAGGCTGGATTTCAGACAAGACTCATTCGTCAACATCTAGGAAAACCCCAGCAATGGTTAGAAATGCCTATAATAAAAAATGACTACTTCTGTAGCCGAAAAACTCAGGGTACTCTACAGCATCCTCCACGTGGCCAAATACAACCCTCCCAGACCCCTTCACGCCCAAGTGGTGCTAGGGTCTCTGGGCACATTTGTCTAGCTCCTCCCTAAATGTTCTTTTAATTTTAATTTTGTAATTACAGTTGGCATTCAATATTATATTAATTGCAGGTATGCAGCATGGTGGTTAGACATTTATATAATTTGTGAAGTGATGCCCCTGATAAGTCTAGTACCCACCTGGTCCAAATGTTCTGATTCCCATAGTTAACATGTTCAAAAATGGTCCTGAATGCAGAGTACGGGAAACTCAGTCTTTTGTTTAAACTTTAGTCATGAAGAAGTTACCCTGAATATGTGTTGGGGAGAAGATAAAATCTTCTTTATTTCTACATTGTAGGAGATTATTTGGTCATAGAGGAGCATCTACTCTCTACCCCACTGGGACTAATTTATGTTTTCTGTCAGAAACAAGTTACCCCTTCTGCATGGTTTGTCTGAGCTCAGGAGAGAGTCTGGCCTGGCAGAGTGGTCCACTCGCAGGGGTTTCTTCCTCCTGTACCACCGATGGGTCCAAATGAACCCAGTACACTGAGCAATGCAGCCCGTACAGGGTGTGTGGTCTTGGGGATGAGAGAATCGGGGAGGAACAGGGTGACTATCCAGGGAGGTCTGTTCAAGGAGGTAATGAAACGAGGAGGGTCTGAGATAAGTATCACGAGTCAGAGTTCAAATCCAAAAACTTAACCTAAGGATTCTGGAAGAGCTGAAACTTCATGGGCCATCTGGGCAATGCCAGAGAGGGCTGTTCCCTCCATCTGCCTTTTCATGCTCACTGAGACATGGGGAGAGAAGACCAACCCCAAGGTGAAATGCCCTGGCTGTCAAACTTTACTGGGCCCAGGATCACCTGGGGACCTTGTTAAAAACTAGATTCTAATTCAGTAGACTCTGGTGAGGGAACAGGGTACAAAGACTATGCATTTTAACCAGCACCCCAAGGGATTTTTTTTTTTTAAATCCTCACCCAAGGATATTTTCCCATTGATTTCAGAGAGAGTGTAAGAGAGAGGGAAAGACAGAGAGGAATATCAATGTGAGAGAAACACATCAATTAACTGCCTCCTGCACAAGCCCCGACCAGGGCCCGGGCTGGGAGGAGCTTGCAACCAAGGTACGAGCCCTTGACCAGAATCGAACCCAGGACCCTTTGGTCCACAGGCTGACGCTCTATTCACTGAGCCAAACTGGCTAGGGTCATCCCAAAGGATTCTGAGGCAGGAGTTTCATGGACCACATTTTAAGAAGCACTAAAATAAGTTATAGCAATGCTCAGGTCACCAGGCTACCATTGGAAAAGTCGTTCCCAGAGATTGAAGTAATGTGTATGAGCATAAATGACTTTAAAAAATCCTATTAGTTAATGTGTGCTATGTATTGTCCCCACAGAAAGAGGTATCCAAAAACCATTGCATTTGAATTAAATGCTACTGATAAAAAAGTCCAGGACCAGGAGGCAAGGAGTGTAGTAGATGACCAGGCAATACCCATTATGACGCCCTCCTACTGGCAGGTGCAGCAACATAAAACACGCTTTACATCATTTACAAAAATTATGTCATAGGTCACAAATTCGATCAGTGTGGAGTTTATATTATTCCTGTAATAATTTCTATTTCACATTATATTTCTTTTTTTTCATAACTCATGGTTCAAAAGTAATACAAGCATATCTCTAACATTTAAGACTTCAAGGGAAAAGACCATAATGGGGCTGCCAAGTGGAATTCAGATCTTACAACAACCAAGAAAATTACAGCCCTTGAAAACCAAGAAGAGAAGCATTGAGTTGATAGTGAACACAGTGTTGTAAAGCAAAAGATAGCAGTGAAATCAGTCTGGAAATGTGAATTTACTGATTTGAAAGAGTATTGACTTCGTTTCTAGTGAACTGATACCCAACAATGAAGAGACATCAGAATTCGGCAGTGACAAGGGGGTTGGGTTTGATGTTTGACAGACGTTGAAGGAGAAGGTGTCCTGGGTTTTAAGGATAGAGAGTATCCGCCATGATGCATTTCTGTCATGTTTTTGTTAATTGTTATGGAGCTATGGTACCAATTATAATACTGATTTCTATTGGAAATCAGTTTCCTTTTTGCTTTCTGTATACTAATATTCTAACGAGAAGTGTGATTTAGATGCCCACATGCCTATGATATTGGCATTACTTCCAATCCAATAATTTACTTCTGTGCTTTGTGACTGTTTTTACTGAAATATTTGTTTGGCTACATGTGTCATGACTCACTAAACACAAACTTCTCCTCCATGATTCTAGCTCAGACCCTGCTGTATGGAAATTCTGTTTTAAGGATTTGAAATGAGGAGCCTGGCCAATTCCCAACCCACTTATATCTTTTTATTTTTATTTTTTAATATATTTTTATTGATTTCAGAGAGGAAGGGAGAGGGAGAGAGATAGAAACATCAATGATGAGAGAATCATTTATCGGCTGCCTCCTGCACGCCCACCCCCCTGACCTCCCACTGGGGATCAAGCCCACCAACCCAAACATGTGCCCTGACCAGGAATCGAACCATGACCTCCTGGTTCATAGATCGATGCTCAACCACTGAGCAACACCAGCCGGGCACCATTTATATCTTTTTAAAATTTTATTATTTCACTGATGTTCTTTTTTTATGGTAAAAAAACACATAACATTAAATTTACCATCTTTATCATTTTGAAGCATGTAGTTTAGTAGTGTCAAATACATTCACATTGCTGTGCCAACAGAGCTCTAGAACTTTTTCATCTTGCAAAACGGAAACTATCCCCATGAAGTACTAATTCCCCATCTCCCTCTTAAATTATTCTCCACAAACTCAAGTTCCATCCCTTGGTATCGTCTTTCATATTAAAAAAATGGCATTGAAATTCATCAACGTCCAAAATATCCAACTTAATTGGATTCTGTTTTCATAGAATTTGACTCATTAAATTAAAATCTATGAAGTCTAGTGCCATGAGGGAGCATTCTCTGGTATCTATGACTTGGTGATTTTCCTTTCTATTTTTTTTTTTTTTTTTAGTTGATTTCAGAGAGGAAGAGAGAAGGATAGAGAGCTAGAAACATCAAAGATGAGAGAGAATCATCGATTGACTGCCTCCTACACGCCCCCTCCCCACCCTCCCCCCCCCCCCCCGCCCCGCTTACTGGGCTTCAAGCCTGCAACCTGGGCATGTGCCCTGATCAGGAATTGAGCCATGACCTCCTGGTTCATAGGTCAACACTTAACCACTGAGCCACACCAGCCAGGCTCAGTGATTTTCAACAGGGTGATATTAGTATGTCCAGTGAGACCATTCTTCCCTGTGCTGTACTCTCTATGCAGTCAGCCCAGGACATTAGCATCCCTGCCCCCACTCCCACTAAATGCCAGCAGCATCCCCAATCATCGTGACAACCAGAAACACCCCTCATATTTCCAAACACCCTATGGAGAGTGTGGTCCCCTCCTGGCAGAGTTCCACAAGTTGTGCCTTTATTAGGACCCTTGACTCTGGGTGATCTCCTCTGCCACTCGTATGACCTAGTTCAATTAGATCACTAACAAGTCCAGGGTACTGATAAGGTTCCAGCTACTTATTATGCCAAAAATCATTATGCTTTCCCACACTCTTTTCTCCTACAAGCATCAGCTTGAGTTTTTTGGCCAGTTCCCTTGGGCCCACACTTCTTTGAAGTAACTGTCATTAAGTAAGTTCTTAATAAGAGAGTCCTGCCCTGCTTCATCCACCTGCTCGCCCAGTCCTGCCACCACATGTGCTTTTTATTTCCTTATATAGACCCAAGGGGGAGGTGGGTGCGGTGTCCAGGAGCACAGAGGTTGCCAGGAAGGGACAGCCTTAGAGGGGTTTGCATGCCAAATGACTGTTTCAAAAGCGAGGGCCTGGGTTATCACCACCATCATCACACCATTGGCTCAGGCTCCCTTTTCAGAGCAAAAGGCATTGCCTTGAAGAATAGTCCAATTTTGTCAGAGAGAATGAGAATGCAGCAACTTTTATCAGGCAAGACACAATGAGTCACTCCTTCCAAGCTGGTTTCTCTGGTTTTTCTGGCGTTGGGTAGTTTGATCTGATAGTGAGAACCAGGAACAGACTACCTGCTGGTTCTGCCTCTGATTCATAGCAAGGCTTTCTTTTTCTTGTAATGGATTTATTACTCACCAAAGTAAGCCCCAGCCACCAAACTTGATAGGATCCCAGAGAAGAGAGCTTATATTTGACAGCATACAGCTATGAAATTTATGTCCCCTCCAATTACATCTGTGATTTCACTTCACATAAGTGATGACAAGTTGTATGTATTGTGTCATGATGAGATTGCATTATCTGCTTCTTGTCGTGACAAGACAGACAATGGCCCCATTTTTACCGGAAGCTACAAAGTTAAGGTGTGCAGCAGACTATGTATCCTTTTTACTTTTTTTCCCCCTAGCTCAAACATCAGTTTACAGTAACATAATCTTCTGTGAAGTCTCATGGGGAGAAAAGCAATTTGGACATTCCCACTGTTACCTGATTCGCAGACTCTGTTGAATGCAGCAGACACCTCGTGTTACTGTCTTATCGATTCTGGAAACACCTGATATATGCCTCATCTCCTCTCCATTCTCCCTCCAAGCATCTCTCATTACACGCCCCGCCCTTTTTCTTTCTTTTTTTTCTTTTTTTTTTTTTTTTCATCCTCTCCACCATTCTCAGACAAGGGCTTATTAGCTTCCTTTCCCACTTGCTCTCCCCATCACTGTCTGTCTTACCTCTTCCTTATTCTGCTGAATGCTCTTTCTCACTTCCTTCTAATTCACTGGCCCTTTCCTCTGTCTTCCCTCGGAAACAAGCCTCCTCTGTCCTAGAAATAAAACAAAGCAAACAGAAACACCTTGGCTAAGCTGACCCATTAGTTAACCAGCCTGTTCCTTTCCTTCCTTTCTCTACCAAACTTCTGTTCTCCACCCACGGCTTCCACTTTTGTATCATCCATTCACTTTATTCTAGCTCCACCTCCAGCGTCCCAATGAAGCTCCATTCTCCAGAGATGTTCACCTTATGTCTCTGCAGTTCTCTGCAGCTGACCATCCAATTCAAAGAGGTTTTCTTTCTTTGAATTTCAAGACTTTTCTAATCAATCCTCCCACTTCTGCTCTCTTTATTCTTGACATCCACCCCACAGAAATCCCACCTACACTCAGGTCTTCGACTGCTCAATTCCCACCTCGCAGCGCACTCATAAGCAGCTGTGCTTACCCGAGACTATGTCCCCATTTCACACACTTTCTTCCTGAGCTGCAGCAGGTGGAGACTGGATGTCTGGCAGGGGAAGGGCCTGATTCATCCCAGCCCTGCTCCCCTGACATCCCTGTCCTTCAGTCCACTGCTCATTCTACTGGCATACCTCTCCCCTCAGATCATCGTATTGCTCCATCTTGGCAGCTCATTTACTTATTATATCTTGGATTCTGAGTTTTCTCCTGAGGTTTAATTATACATTTTAACTACCTTCTAAATATTTCCACTTGATTCTCCTATCATCACCTCAAACGCAAAGGCAACGAATAAATGAACTACCTCTTGGGGTGGGGGGGCACAGTATTCTTTCTGAATCACAGATTTCTTTCTTTCTCATTTTCACATAGTGAATCTCAAAATTCCAGTAAGTTTTGTGGGTTTTTTTCCTCCTGTTCTAGTTACCAAGCCCTCTTAATTCTTCCTCTGTACTTCTCTTTTCTTTCCTATGTATTTCCACTACGAGTATCCCATCTTAACTAGATTTATGTATCCCATCTGCAACTAGATTAATCTTCATAGAACCCTGCTCACAAACATTTATTCTTGCCTTTATTAATCGGAAGTTTTTCAGTTGCATAAAAATCCCAGTTCAAAATCACAGATTAAAAAAGAAATGTTTTGGCCACTTGCTCTCACCACCACTGTCTGTCTTACCTATCCGAAAGACCAAGGGTATCTGCCTTCAAGCATGGTTAGATGTAGGTACTCAAGCAACTCACCAGGAATCAATCTCTCTCTCTCTCTCTAATACATTTTATTGATTTTTTTTCAGAGAGGAAGGGAGAGGGATAGAGAGTTAGAAACACCGATGACAAAGAAACATCCATCAGCTGCCTCCTGCACACCTCCTACTGGGAATGTGCCCACAACCAAGGTGCATGCCCTTGATCAGAATCGAACCTGGGACCCTTCAGTCTGCAGACCAACGCTCTATCCACTGAGCCAAACTGGTTAGGATCTCTCTCTCTCTCTCTCTCTCTCTCTCTCTCTCTCTCTCTCTCTCCCCATCTCTTGGCTCTGGGTTGGCTTCACTCTCAGGCACACTTTTTTTTTTCTTTTTTTTAAATTGAATTTATTGGGGTGACAATGGTTAATAAAATCATACAGGTTTCAAGTATGATTTTTAAAATCATACATCATCTGCATACTGCATCCTGCACTCACCACCCAAAGTCAAGTGTCTTTCCACCACCATTTATACCTAGTTTGCCCTCTTCCACCTCCCCCCACCTCCCTTTCCCGCTGGCAATCACCGTCACTGTTGTATGTGCCTGGTTTTTCTTAAGTGTGACAAAATAGTCACCACCACCTGAAGTCTTATAGTAAAGAAACGTAGCATCATTAGGGGAAAGAGAGTATCCTTTCTTAATTGTCCAGCATAAATCTTAACACTGGCTCTGATTTGTAAGACCTGGGCTATGAATCCGTCCCTAGACCCTGGGGTGATGTCAACCTACCCCGCCTACCTAGATTAAGAGTGGGAAAAAGCTTGGTTCCCATAGAAAATAAGTGTGCTATTACAAGATAAGGGGATAGGTTCTGGGAAGGCAAAGGCAACAGGTGTCCAAACGCACTCTCCCACCATATAATACAGTTAAATTCCCTCAGTCTGACATTCTAGATCCTCATACCTTAATGTGTTCTAAAACTTCCTTTCCTATTTTTCTCACCCAGTATCAAGCATAAGCCTCTCACTTGAGACAATCAATTTTTCCAGTTTATTAAGATATAATTGACATATGATAATGTATAAGTCTAAGGTATACAATGTAGTATATATTGCAAAATGATTACCACAATAAGAATAGTTAACATATCCATCACCTCACATACTTATGTATGTGTATATATATATTTTTTTTTTCAGCCAATCTCAGCTATTTGCTATCCTCTGATCTCTCCACGGTTTTTCTATCTCTGTATCTTTGCTAATACCACTACCCCGTCACCACTTCAAATTATACCCATCTTCCCAACCCAAGATTTGTACACCTCTTTTTGGTCCATCTAACCATTCAGATAGCAATGGTTAATGCTTTTATTCATCCGATTAAGATTTATTGACTATGATCTGGGCCAAACAATACCACTCAAAAATCAGAAGTAGGAGATAGTGTCTGTTGTCACTTAACCAAAAGATTGGTAAAAAATGGGAAAAGCTAGTATAGAAATGAATATTTATTTAGAATGAGAAAATAAATTAGAAGTAGTTACAAATTTTGAAAAGTTGGCACATCACAAAATCACAAGATCTAACAAGCGACAGTATTTTTGTTAACTGCCTAGCACCCCTCTATAATTCTTGTTGGTACATTTTGGGCTGTAGATTCTTTAATCAGATCATCATTTATTTTGTAATATTTCCTATAAAGAAAATAAAAATATAATTCAGTGTTTTCTCTAACCTCACTGAGACTTTTTGCTCTTTATTATTGATACACTGCAGGACTTATTTCAGCTTCACAACTCACATTTGGTAACATATGTATAAATATTTAAGATGCTGTCAAACTTGAGGGAAACTCTATCTTCAAGTACTTTTTTTCCTATTTATGATCTATCGGATGGAAATTTTTCCAGAGACTAGCTTCTGGCTCTTAATGTTTTAAACCTTGTTGCTCCTCCACAACATACTGGTGTCTGTGGAACACATGCACATACCTCACGATAGCAATCTGGCCTGCACTCTGGGGTGGCGAATGGCATTGGAATCGGCACAGAGGTTGGTAGGAATGGTCTTAGAAATCTTTCCACATCCTACACGGAAATGGCCAACAATAACGTTACCCATGGAAGTGACAGTAGACTAGGTAAATACATCTAAATAAAATTCCACTGAATGTATTTCCAGCTCAGTTTCTGGCCCTGGCACCACTTGAGATTAGGTACAGCACTCAGGAATCAAATCCCAGGTCTCTTCCAGCCTCCTTCTCCCTGTACTTCCTAAATCTGACCAGGCACTCTTTCTTCTTCCAGAGCACCTCCTTTCTCAAAAGGTCGGCAGCCACAGAAATCTCATCGCCAAGATTTGTCTAACCACCTAGACCAGTTCTACCAGCCCTTCCCATTTCAAAGCTTTAGGAGCCCAAGAAAATTGGCCAGAAAATTCAAGCTGACACTTGCAGGGGCAAAAGACCAATGCTGAGTTACAACACAGTATCCAAAATGGCCAAATGTAAAACTCTAGTGCCTGCTTACTAAATGCTGTTCCCCAAACAATAAATGCCTACATAGACCAATTCTCAAGCTGGAGTGGCAACTGCCGCCAACAGCCCCACATCTGATCACCAAGGAGGTCAACTCTTCCCCCTTCCCTTTAACTAAGCTGAGAAAAGGTGTGGGGTTTTCTTTTCATAATGAATTTTTAATATGTGAAAAGCAAACTAGAGTTGTGTTTTGTTGGCCCATTAGAGTTCAACTTGCAGGTGCCATTCCCCTTGTGCTGGACAACGCTCCTTCCGGGGGAAAAACAGACCTCAATCACAGGAGGAGCAAATCTTTACTTTGCAAAAAAGATCCAACATTTTCCAAGAATTACACAGACCTCAAGGACCTGTGCAAAGAAGGCCTGCGCCAGGTAACCTTGATCATTCCTTGCAATGGCTTTAAGGCCCCAATATGTGGTTAACACAAAGCTGGGAGAAAGAGTGAATTAATAAAAGGAGCTAAAAGGTTTGCTCGAGTTAATTCGATGAAGTTTTAAAAGAAAGAATAAATGTGGAATACTATAGTTGAGTCAAAAAATCTCCAAATGCTTGCAGAAGTACAAGAAGATAAAAACAGATAACATTAATTGAATGTTACTATATGTTGGCCACTATTATAAGGGTTTTGCCTGTGTTTATCATATCCTAGATAAGTTGACTGTAAAGGCTGTGTGAGTACAAGCTATCAGTAACTCACTTGGCAAGACTGTAAGGACTGAAAATGGTGTGGGTATAGTGCCTGGCACAAAGTAGGCACTCAGTAAATGTGAGCTAATATTGGTTTCTAAAGAATGCTTGAAAGAAACTATCCCCTTTAATATAGAGTGATTCTTTCATCTTAGGTGGAGGGATGTAAATGAAGATAATAATTACTTCCAATTAGTTGTAGGATATCAGTCTGAGGAGGGAATGCATTTATTCTGTGTGGCCCCGAAGAAAGAATTTTTAAAAACAATGTATTAATGTTATGAGGAGCTGGTAAAAAGAAAGGGAGGAAAAAGGGAAAAGAAGAGGGAGAAGGGAGGGCAAAAAGTGGGGAGAGGGGAAAAGAAAAAAAGGGAAGAACAGAGAAAGGAAGTTGTTCTGCCTTAGAAGCAATGAACTCCCAGAAGTCTATGGGGCTATTCTAGAAAGGGCAGGACAGATCTTTGACAAGGCTGATTATAAGGGTATTTCAAGCATCATATAAGCTTGCAGGTAGGAGATGTTTTTTAGCACTTGTCTAATACCAAGTCTCATCTCCACCCAGATGGCTTGAGATATGAAAGCTAACACTATGGAGACTTTCATTAGGCCTCAAGTTTCACAAGGACAGTTTTCCACAAAATGGAATACCCATTAATGAAGCAAAGGATAAGGCTGGTTCCTGGATAAACCAGTAGGAAATATCCACACTATCTAATTTTTAAAGCCCTTTGAAATTAACAAGAGAGTAAACTTTCCCCTATCAGCCCAACAATCCTGAGGGCAGTTACTTTCCTCCCCCCGCCCCCCTTTCTGCTGCCAGAGGACAGTGGATAATATTTGTACAGCTTTAGGGAATTCAGTAGTTAAATGCATGGGATAATGTAATTCTTGGAAAATGTTGGATCTTTTTTGCAAAGTAAAGATTTGCACCTCCTGTGATTGAGAATTCAACACTATAAACAATTAAGAATTGTAGACAAATATAAAGTGCCATCTTTGTTATTTTCACAGTTTCATTCAACATATTCCTTGGGAAAAAATCGTGTTTCATTATAAAGAACCAGCTTTAAGATTAAAAAGACAGATATCTATGTTAACTGGATAAGGTATATCCTATCCTATCTAATAAAAGAGTAATATGCAAATTAACCATCACTCCGCTACAAAAATGGCGGCGCCCATAGCCACAAGATGGCGGCGTCCAGTGCTCTCAGCCCCGCTGGAGTCCCCAGTCCAGCCCCACTGGAGTCCCACAGTCCGGCTGGGAGGCACTCGCGCTCCCACGCACCGATCCCCACCGCCAGCGGAGGCAGCCCAGGGTGTCCGGCTGGGAGGCGGCCAGGTCCCCACACACCGATCCCCACCGCCAGCGGAGGCAGCCTGGAGTGTCCGGCTGGGAGGCGCCTGGGGTGTCCGGCCAGGGGTCACGTGGGATGCGCCCACTCAGGTAGCGGATCATGCCTGGCTGCTCTGCGGCCTCTGGAGTGTCTGGGGCTGTGCAGCGAGGCTGGAGTGTTTGGGCCTATGGGCCCGGCCAGGGGTCGTGGGGACCAAGTGGACAGGCGGGATCCGCCCACTCAGTGGCAGATCCAGCCTCACTGCTCCCCAGCCTCTGGCATGTCTAGGCCTGTCAGCCCCTCCATGAGGCTGGATGTTGTGTCCAGGGGACACACAAGTGGGCGGGGAGTTGACTCTGGGTCTTCTGGCGCAGGGGGACTTGATGCTGTGTCCCAGTTTGTGCTGGCCCAGACTCTGACAGCAGGGAGGAGGAAGACCCACCCACACAGAATCAGCCAGAATCAGCCATTGGTCAGACAGCCCTCAGTGGCCTGACAGCAGGGAAGAAGAAGTCCCACCCCTAGAGAATTGGCCGTTGGTCAGACAGCTCCCTGCCACCTGACAGCTAGGACTCTCATTCACCTGACAGCAGGGAGGTGGGACTATGTCTAAACATCTACTATTGATACAAGGTAGCTCTGCAGCTGAAAGAAGCCGGCGTTATCGACAGAAAATGTCTGAAGACCAACGTGTTTCAGATCTTGAAAGAAGGCAGCACCTGCAACAGAATGTATCTGAAGAGCAGCTATTGGAAAAATGTCGCTCTGAAGCTGAAAGAAGCTGGCGTCATCGACAGAAAATGTCTAAAGATCAACGTGCCTCTGAACTTGAAAGAAGGTGGCAGTGTCGACAGAATATGTCCAAAGAACAGTCATCAACAAGTACTACCAATACTTGTAGGAACTGCCTTCTCATCGAAAATGGAGTACATGAGGATGCAATTCTCGAACATAGTTGTGGTGGAATGACTGTTAGATGTCAATTTTGCCTATCACTAAATTTCTCCGATGAAAAACCATCTGATGGAAAATTTACTCGATGTTGTAGCAAAGGTAAAGTCTGTCCAAATGATATACATTTTCCAGAATACCCAGCATCCTATCTAATAAAAGAGTAATATGCAAATTGACCATCACTCCAACACACAAGATGGCTGCCCCCATGTGGACACAAGATGGCCACCACAAGATGGCCAGCAGGGAAGGGTAGTTGGGAGGGACCAGGCCTGCAAGGGAGGGCAGTTGGAGGTGATCAGGCCATCAGGGGAGGGTAGTTGGGAGGGACCAGGCCTGCAAGGGAGGGCAGTTGGGGCGATCAGGCCATCAGGGGAGGGCAGTTGGGAGGGACCAGGCCTGCAAGGGAGGGCAGTTGGGGGTGATCTAGCCTGCAGGGGAGGGCAGTTAGGGGTGACCAGGCCAGCAGAGGAGGGAAGTTGGGGGTGCCCGGGCCTGCAGGGAAGTGCAATTGGGGGGAACCAGGCCTGTAGGGGAGGGCAGTTAGGGGTGACCAGGCCTACAGGGGAGGGCAGTTAGGGGCAAACAGGCTGGCAGGGGAGCAGTTAGGCATCAATCAGGCTGGCAGGGGAGTGGTTAGGGGGTGATCAGGCTGGCAGGCAGAAGCGATTAGGGGCAATCAGGAAGGCAGGCAGGCAAGCAGTTGGGAGGGATGTGAGAGGTATGTCTGACTGCCTGTTTAGGCCCGATCCTACTGGCTGGATAAGGATAAGGCTAGTTCCTGGATAAACAAGTAGGAAATATCCACACTATCTAATTTTTAGGCCCGATCCTACTGGGGTCGGGCCTAAACGGGCAGTCGGACATCCCTCGAGGGGTCCCAGATTGGAGAGGGTGCAGGCTGGGCTGAGGGACACACACCCCCATGCACGAATTTCATGCACTGGGCCTCTAGTTTATATATAAAGTATTTTACAAAACTATTGTGTAAGTTCATTGTAACGTAGTCTTAGAGTCACACTTCTGATTTTCACTTGATTTGAATCAATCTCTAGTCAGGCATTTTGTAAACATTACACATATAACTCACTAATTTATATCTTAGTACGTAGTATGGTACAGTGGTAAAATGGGTTGGTGCTAAAGCCAGTCTGTCTGGTTCAAATCGTGGCTCCACCACTCACTAGCTATTAAGCTTAGGAGAGGTGCTCAAACTTTTGTGCCTCACCTCTAACACAGAAATAATGAGTATCCAGCTCAGAGGGTTGTTGCAAGCTAATACAAGAAAGCATGGGTAATTACTTAGTCAGTGAATGTCAGGTACCACGGTTATAGTACAAACATTAAAGGAAGAAAATACATCACATTTCAGAAAGGTTGACTGATGCTGAGTTTAAATACAGTACCCTAAGTAACCAACTGTAAAAATCTAATAGCTGATTTGATCCCCTGTCAGGGCACATACAAGAATCAACCAATGAAAGCATAAATAAGTGGAACTGAGAGCTGAGATTCGGGGGGCTGAACAGTGGACAGAAGTCAGTGAGTTCTGGGGAGCATCTGTTGCATAGCTTGTTTACTAAATGGTGTTCTCCCAAACAATAGTAGCTATACTGGCAAGAAAAGTTGACCTTTTATTTCAGAAATATAGATTTCTTGTTGATTCTTGCATGCAAAGAGTATCTTTTGCTATACATGTGAGGATGTGGGTGTTATTTAGGGGGTGGGTGTGTATCAGTCTCCTGGCAGAGTTCCCTGTGATTCTATAGTGAGATTTTCTCCACTGTGATAACTGAGATCAACTTAAGACAATCACATTTGATAACACATGATGAATTTTCTAAAGCTTCATTATCATAAGAAGCAAATATGTCAAATATATCCTATACATTACTTTTTAACAAAAGAATAAGGAACAGTAATCCATAAATAATTGGTGGGATGAATTACATACTATGATCATTTCCAGTGGTGACTTATTCTATAAAAAATTAGTAATAGCTAACATTTACTAAGTACTAAATATGTGCCAGGCATATTTCTAAGTGTTTTATGTCTATTTTTTCATTCTATTCTCATTTATTATTATCCTCCTTTTATGGATGTTCTAAGAGGCTAAGTAATTTGTTCAACATCACACAGAAGTTGTGAAGGCACAATTCAAAACTATGCAGTGTGATTTCTGAGCCCATATTATTAACCATCTCATCCTCCTCCAAAGAGACAAGTTCTCAGTCAAATCTTCACTCTCTAAAAAATGCTTCCAAAAAGAGTTTTATCAGCATATCCTAATACTTTTAAAATATGATATAATTTATAAAATTCAGTATCACACACATTTCAGGAATACATAGTTTGCATAATATTGTTTTTATTAGTTCAGTCTGGAAAAATAGCATATTATTGATAATCTGTTTTCCTCTTGGACTCCAAGTAAAGAATGTATTTACCTAACAAATGAAGTTAGAAATACCTCCATGAGCTGAAGAGAGGAAATGCCACAAGGGAACACAGATCATATATAAACTTGGGCTACAAGTTCTCCCCAGTTCTAGGAGGTACTGGAAATTTATTTCAGAACTAGAGGCCAGATGCACGAAATTTGTGCAAGGGGCTCGGCCCCTGCTGCCGCAGCTTCATCAGGAAGGTAGTCTGGAAGGATGTCCGGTCTAATTAGCATATTATGCTTTTATTATTATAGATCATATACATATTTATCTTTGGTGTAGTTTATAGTAAAGTGCACATACAGAGCTTTCATTCTAGAGTAGGTTTAATCAAACATAAGTGCCTTTATTCTCTTCATAAAATCCCAAGATAAATATTCTTTGAGGAGAAACTAAGGAGAAAATAAACAAATGGGACTACATCAAAATAAAAAGCCTCTGCACAGCAAAAGAAACCATCAACAAAACAACAAGTAAGACCACTGCATGAGAGAACATATTTTCCAATGTTATCTCCGATAAGGGCCTAATCTCCAAAATTTATAGGGAACTCATACATCTTAACAAAAGGAAGATAAACAATCCAATCAAAAAATGGGCAAAGGACTTAAATAGACACTTTTTGAAAGTGAACATACAGAAGGCCAAGGGACATAGGAAAACATGCTCAAAATCACTAATCATCCAAGAGATGCAAAGCAAAACAACAATGAGGTGCCACCTCACACCTGTCAGAATGGCTATCATCAACAAATCAACCAATGACAAGTGCTGGAGAGGATGTGGAGAAAGAGGAACCCTCATGCACTGCTGGTGGGACTTCAGACTGGTGCAGCCACTGTGGAGAACAGTATGGAGTTTCCTCAAAAAATTAAAAATGGAACTTCCATTTGACCCAGTGATCCCACTTCTAGGACTATATCCCAAGAAACCAGAAACACCGATCAGAAAGGACATATGCACCCCTATGCTCATAGCAGCACAATTTACCATAGCTAATATTTGGAAATAGCCTAAGTGCCCATCAGCAGATGAGTGGATTAAAAAACAGTGGTACATCTATGCAATGGAATATTACACTGCTATAAAAAAAAAGAACTCTTAACATTTGCTACAGCATGGATGGACATGGAGAGCATTATGCTAAGTGAAATAAGACAGCCAAAGAAAGATAAATATCACATGACCTCACTCATTTGTGGAATATAATGAACAACATAAACTAATGAACAAAAATAGATCCAGAGACAGAGAAGCATCAAACAGACGGTCAAACTTCAGATGGAAGGTGGGGGGCAAGGGGGTAAGAGATCAACTAAACAACTTGCATGCATGTATCTATAATAATAAAAGTGTAATACGCTAATTAGACCAGACGTCCTTCTGGATGACCTTCCAGATGAAGCCAGGGCTGCGAGGGAAGCCCAGGTCCTGGGTGCCAGAGGGAAGCCAGTGCCGGCATCCGGGGGAAGGAATGTCTACTCTTGCATGAATTTCATGCATCAGGCCTCTAGTATAAGAATAACCAATGGACAAAGATACTAGGGGGATCAGGGCATGTGCTGGGGGGTGGGGATGGCTGGGGAGAGGTCAATGGGGGGAAAAAGGAGACATATGTAATACTATATGTAATATTTTAAACAATAAAGAATTTTTTTAAAAAAATTGAATTCAGCTAAAAAAATTCTTTGAGGGACTGGTCAGAATAATTTTTAAATTTTTTAATTTACCCTCCCTGGCCAGGTAGCTTAGTTAGTTAGAATGTCATCCCAATATGCCAAGGTTGCTGGTTTGATCCCTTATTAGAGCACATACAAGAATCAACCAATTAACGCATAAATTAGTGGTACAATGAATCTCTCTCTCTCATCAATTTAAAAAATAAATAAAAATTTTAATTTATCCAATTCTCCTCCTCCAATCTCAAGCAAAAAGAAAAGTCCTATGTAACTTCTTACCTTAGGAATTGTTACAGAGCTGAACACATATACATATGAAGTCAGAGGCACTTCTGGTCTTTTGCAAAACCTAAGTCTATAGAAGATATAACCCTGGGTGTCTTGGAGCAGAAGAAGAGAGAAAAGAGCATTTTAAAAATGAGAAAAGAGAGAGAGCCGAGGTTCTGGGAGCTGGACAGTGGACAGAAGTCAGTGAGTTCTGGGGAGCACTGTTGCAGAACTTGATGGTAGTGTCAGCTTATGGTGCTCTTAAGGAGGATAGACCCTAGACACAAGGGCCAAAGGCTCCCCAAGACGCTCCTTCCCCAGGCATGATCTGGAAGCAGCCAAGCCCTCAGACCCCACTGATGAGACACGGGCATGTCAGCAGAAAACACAGTGGGCCATTGGTCACTGACCAAAGCAGTCAGAATCTTCCCCAAATATGAGCACCGTCCTGTGGCCAGAGCCAATCAAGACAGTGAGAGTATGCTCTGCCTGTTCTGTAGGGTGAGGGCTCAAAGTCAGATTTCAGTAGATTTAGGAAAAATAAAGAAATGTGATACTTCCTGCACAGCTGTTTGTGAACTGAAATCTATTCCCATACAGGTAGGTATCTGGAATGGATGCATACCACCTCCTTTCAAAGGCACAGTTTTGGTACCTAGAGAGTACAAACTCAGATATTCATCCCTTCTTACAGAATTATGTCTTAACAAGTTTAAACAAATAAGTGGAGTGGAGAGGTCTCTAAAAATTACTGATTGGAGACAGTTATTAGGGAATTTTGTCTAATGAATTAAGCTTCAAAGTATGGAAAAATTGGTAATAGAGGAAAAATTGGTAAATTGGTATAGTTTATTAACTTTGATAGTTCAAATATGGAATACAACTGTATTCACAGTATAGATCATGGGCTCTTCAAGAGACTTATTTAAGGATGTTATAAAGGTAACATATTTTCTTCTAAGAAAGATCCAAAAGATTAAAAATCAGTTCCTGGTTCCAGCTTACCTCTTATTAATTAATAACATTATAGAGGAATGTAAGGTATATTCTACATGGTCAATTATTGGATTTTATTTGTTTTGATTTCTATGGAATCATTGGTATAATTATTAAAATCTACATTGAAAACTCAAATATTTTAGTTAATGTTTTTGTGTCTTTTTAATTTCAAAATTGATAGCTAGGGAGTTTATTAACATAGCAAGAAACTTAAGACATCATGATTTGTGCAAAAGACAAGACATGAGATAGTTTCTTGATCTAAAATGGAATGGATTCCTTGCTCAAATCAAGAGAAGCGTCCTATATAATAAAAGCCTAATATGCAAATCAACCAAACAGCAGAACGACGGGTAGCTATGATACACACTGATCACCAGGGGGCAGACGTTCAATGCAGGAGCTGCCCCCAGCCCGCAGGCCCCAGGCCAGCCAGGGTGGGTGCCAGCGCGCCCCCCCCCCCCCACAATCGCCCTGCCGGTTGCCCCACAGATCAGCCCTGATCGCTGGCCAGGCCTAGGGACCCTACCCATGCACGAATTTCATGCATCAGGCCTCTAGTTAATAATAAAACATAATCCATTCATTTCAGATGAACTAAAATTATTAACTTAAAGTTAAGTTTCATTTCCCATTCCAGATATATAAATATTATAGTTTTTTTTTCCCTTGCCATTAAAGATAGATGAAGGGAGGAAGAGAGGGAAGGACGGAGACAACGGGAGAGGCTGTTGGTCCCTAACAATCTTAGAAACTAGTTGAGAGAAGAAAACCATCTGAAAAACCTCATGAACAAAGCAACACCATCACACGCTGGGTTCGATGCCATAATCAGTTGGTACATCATTTCACTAAACAGGCTGAAAACTAAATAACCACTTCGTGTTAGTGGAGTATTTTATCATTGTTTATTAGGTGCCAGAATATATGTCAATATCAAAAAAGGGCAAGGAGCCTGGAAAAGAACTGAGGACAGCTCAAATTGGTCATCAAGGAAGTCATTTCCTGCTGACTGATTGAAACTTGAGGTTACGGTACCTTTAATGTTTTCATGTCTCTCTTTTCATTGGTTTTGTGTTTTTCTACTTTTTTTTTTTTTTCACTTCTGTCCTCTTCTCCAGGAATAAAAGGCTGTCAGCCCATGTGGTTTTGAAGTAGTGAAAAGTATTCAGGCAAAAAGACTTGGGTGTGAGTCTCACCTGTGTCTTCCTACTTGCTCTTGGGCTGGGGAATTAAAGGTCCTTGTCTCCATTTCTTCCCAGGTAAAGGGAAATGATAGGGCCAGCTTCACAGAGTGAGGATGGGGGAAGTGGAAGTCAGGAAACCAGCATCTGAAAGGGATTAAGAAGTACAGGTTGGCAGTTACAGAAGAGTCAGGGGGATGGAAAATACAGCATAGGGAATATAGTCAACAATATCGTAATAACTATGTATGGTGTCAGATGGGTACTAGACTTATCAGGGTGATCACTTAGTAAGTTATAAAATGTCTAATCGCTGGGTTGCATACTGAAACAAATATAATATTGTATGTCAACTGTAATTGAAAAATAAAAAGTGACTTAAAGAAAAAAAAGGAAGAAAGCACCTGGCACAGAGTAGGAACACAATCAGTGGTGCCCATTATTCTTTTCCCTTTGGAAAAAGGATAGAAAGAGAAAGAATCTCTGTTTTAGAGCAGTGCTTCTCAGCTTTTTAACATCCGAGGGTGTTGTTTAAATGTAGATTCCCTTGATCTCAGTTTCCAGGAAGCTCAGAATTGAATGTTTGCTTATTATTGTAGGTGGGTTAGAATAGTAAGTGGTAAAATTATCCCAACTATCTATATAGTTTCAATATATGTATCTTTACATTTTTTGAGGTAATTTACATACAATTGAATACACAGTTATTAAATGTGTAGTTTGATGAGTTTTATAATTATATACACCCATGTAAACACTACCTAAATTGAGATCTAGAATATTCCTCTCACCCCAGAATATCACTTCTCGCCCATTCCAGTCAATCCTTTCTGGTTTTAATATCACAGACATGGTTGTTACCATGGGCCTTGGACTTCTTGTAACTAAAGTAAGATATATTCTTTTGTGTCTGGCCTCATTCACTCAGTATTACATGTGTGAGATTCATCTATGTTGTTGATTTATCAGTAGTTTGTCCTTTTTTATTGCTGAATAGTATTTTGTGGACATAGTTTAAATTTTCCATTGGGTAATTACCAAGGAGTGAAATTAGTTGGCTATATGGTAGATTTATGTAGAGTTATATGAACTGTCAAGCAGTTTTCCTAAATGGTTGTTCCACTTCTTTGTTAATATTAATTCATTGCCATTTTTTCTGATATCAGCCATTTAGTGGGTATGAAATTGTAGTTTCCATTTGTATTTTACTGATGACTTTTTATGTGCTTGTTGACCATTGGTATATTTTTTGAAGTATCTATTTAAATACTTTATTTTTATTTTGGTTTTAATTTTTTTCTTATTGATTTATAGTTCTTTATAATTTTCAATATAAATCTTTAGTCACATATGTGTATCATAAACATTAAAAAAATAAAGTAAAAT
Organism: Plecotus auritus; assembly: GCF_963455305.1. NCBI lineage: Eukaryota > Metazoa > Chordata > Mammalia > Chiroptera > Vespertilionidae > Plecotus > Plecotus auritus. The sequence continues at coordinate 186,421,542 of NC_137771.1, read as the reverse complement.
AAATGTAGATTCTGATTCAGTAGGTCCTGGGAGGAGAGTCTGAGATTTGACATTTCCAGTGTTGCTGGTCCTTGGACCACATTTTGAATAGCAGAATTTTAGAGGTCAAAGAAACATGGAAATGGTCAGAGAAGAAAGAGCAATATGTAGGGAAATAAAAACCAATATTTATAGAATGCCTACGTATATATAATTATATCTTTTTTTAATCCTGAAAAGAACTCTAAGAAGTAGGTTTTATTACTATTTTACAGAGCAAGAAATTGAGGATCAGGTGCACTAGCTCATAGGATATCTTTGTAATTGCAAACTCACATTCACTGTCCACTTTGAAGGAGGATGCAGTCAGACAGATCAACAGAAGGCAGTCAGGACGAATGAGTCTAAGTGGAAGAGAATGATCAAGTGGGGATAAGCATCAGTGACTTATAGAGGGAAAAGTGAAGGGGCTCAGGGGATTGGAGAGTGCATTTAATGGGGAGAGCAGCAAAAAGAGTACAAGGGCAATAATCTCTTCACCCTCTCTCTTCCTCCCATACTCCTTCTAAAGCTAGGATAGCTGCTGTTCAAGGTTAAACCCGCCAAATCATCACTGACATAGCACTAGTGCAACTGTCATTTTCCATGCAACGAAAGAGTGGATCTGGGCCAACTTCACCTCTCCTCGTTATTTCCATGGCTACCAAGATAAGAAAGAAAATGCAAAGGGAAGGTCAAAAGGAGGACAATCAAGTACTGCATTTCCAAGGGGACATTTTCAACTACGGAGTTTAGCACAGAGTTCATATCTAATCTAAGTTCAACATTGCCCTGGCAAACAAGAGCTGGAGCCAAAGGTATCAGTTCATGATTATAATGAGGTCTAACAGGTGACAGTCATATGACAAGAAGAACACGCTGCCACAAATGTCTTACTGGAAGGCAGCAGGCATTGCCATGTTTAGGTTCCACAAACTGTGGACTTTGTTCAGGGCAGACACAAAAAAATATAACTAGATTTAATGAACTCTGACCTTAGTTTTGTCTTCAGTATGACACACTTAATTGTTTTTAAGGCACCATTCAGAAATATACCAATTTGGACCCAAATTAGTAAATTTCTTCAAAAGTTTTCATGAAAACTATATTGTAAAATGCCAATAATGCACATAATGTGTTTTATTACACTACCAACTTCTTTCCTTGAAGGTATAGGACCCGAGCGGAATTGCCTTGGATGAGTCCCCTTCCTTATCTTCATGGATAAGATCTGCCTAAGGTGATCCCACAGGGCAATGTTGATCAAGGAGTCAAAATAATACCAGGAAAACGGTCAAAAGACAAGCTGAACCAGCTCTATGACAAGGGAAATCAACATGTACTTAGTAACATCTACATGTTAATTTTATTTCATTTTCACAAATCTGTAGACTAGGTAGTGACATGACCATGATGCTGGGACTGAGATTCAGACAAATTCATTAACTTGCTCTTGCGGATAGTACTGGCAAGTGGCAGAGTCGGAATTTAAAAAGAAAAGCCAATGCTCCTACAGAGGATAGAGGATTGTGGTAGAAAGTGGCAATTGCCTCCTTATATCAATTCTCCTCTTCTTCCTTAGCAGAGTCCCAATTTTTACTGGGGAGTATTCTCATTTGGAATAAAATACTGTGTTTCCCAGTTTTGCAGCTAGTTGAGACAATTTTGCCTAAATTAGTTGTCGCAATTTAAACTCTGGGTAATGAGACGTAGGTGGAAATGTTACATGGGACTTGGGAAGTATTAATAGTAATCTCTCCTGTGTGGTCAGTCTCCCTTCTGAGACCTCAGTTCTTCGTTCTCAGGCCACCTCCAATTGGACTGGACTCCAACTGTGAACGCCATCACCATTGACTGAAACCCTTCTCCGGTCCCAGCTTATTTCCTACCTGCCTTTCCCGGGGCGGTGATGCTCCTCTGCTTCTCTGAGCTCCCCATGTTGGAAAGCGCATCCCAGATGCTACATGAGAACCAAGGAGCCACTAAAACTCACCAGGGTTCACAGCTGGTCTTTAGTGGCTGGTCGCACCTCCCGTCTGAGCCTCTGCAAGATTGGAGCCCAGCTCTGAACTCCAGCAAGCTGGCTGGGACTGCCACGGGCCCCATTTCCAGGGCTGGCCCAAGGATGCCTCACCTTATCACAAACATACCTGTCAGCTTTACAATCTCAGGCCACAGAGCATCCAGAACTAGTGCTGCCTGCTCTGACCCTTCAAATCAGATCCCCTTTGGCCACTGCCGCCTGCATGGAACAAACTGAACATTGTAGCATACTACCCCTCCACCCTCAGGATATTACCAAGAAGGCTGTTATGCCTTCCCAATGAGCAAAATGCCAGCCACATGTACATTCCAGTCAGTATATACCTGGCCAGTAAGTTGCAAATCTGTCTCAGCTCAAATGTTTTCTCCTTTCTTAGTGTTACCATTCAGAAACCCTTTTATGATAAGTTTATATGCCTAAGCCAACCTCTCTTGATTTGAAGTATATATAAAATTAGGTCAGTTTTAAATCATAGAAATAAATACGCCTACAATCTGACCATTATTTTCTACTCTCTTGTCAATAGATATGAAAATGTGTTCTAATGCAAAGCTCTTTTTTTTTTTTTTTTTTTTTTTTTTTTTGAGAAAGAGAGAGAGATTTGCTGTTCCACTTATTTATACATTCATTGGTTGTCTGGACGACACTCTAACCAACTGAGCTATCCAGCCAGGGCAACAAAGATTCTAATTAGATCAAGAAAGTTACTAGGAGACACAAGTTGGCAAAGATTCTAACTTGAGAGATTTGGCAAAGCCACAGCATGCAATGCTTGTAAGGTAATATTAATGTCAGTGAAGATCAATCTCTTAAGTATTACCAGGAGGACTCAGAAGGAAAACTAATCCAGATGAGAGAGAAAAGTAGGAGAGCTTATTTTTAATTATTATTTTAAACAATTTCAAAATCCTTATTGGCTTTTAAGTGTGGAAAACCAATGCGGAAATGAATCATTCTTTCTACAGGTCTGCTACTGGACTCAGAGATTGACATTGTTGATCTGCAGTTTGCAAGAGAAAAAGGGATGGACTACATTTTGGATGTGCATACTTTCATTCAGCATTATGTGGTTCTGAAACCCACCTTCCAGGACTCTCTAAAACACAGAAAGAGGAAAAAGTAAATTTGACTAGGGAAACATTGAGTTCCTTGTGAATATTAAGGTAGAATTTTTATTAACTGTAGAACTAAGTACAGAAGGCCAGTCAGCAAGATAAAAGTATAATCAGGATTCCTTTTGTGTTGACATATGATTATAGAAACTGACCGTCTAAATCTGCAGTGTGAGCCAGCAGGTGGAGACCCAGGAAAATTGATTGTGCACATGAAGTCTGCCGGAGCATTCTCTCTTATTTGGGAGAGGGTCAGTCTTTTTGCTCTGTTTAGGCCTTCAACTGATTAGATGAGGCCCACCCATATTAAGGAAAACAATCTGCTTTACTGATTAAAATGTTAATCTTACCCAAGAACACTCCAGCAGAAACTCCCACAGTAACATTTGGCCAAAGATCTGATCATCCTGTGGCCCGGCCAAGTTGACACATTAACATTCATGTGGCAGGGTTTATATAGGCCCTGTGCACTACATATTGCTCTGCATAATGAAGGTTCAGAGTAATTAGATCACTGCTAGTTTTGCATAGCATGGGCCTTTGCTTCTCAGAGATGTGGGTTCCTGGTCCTCTATGATGTCATTATCTATGTGACACTGAGCAAATTATCTCAAGTGGGTACACTTCAGTTTTCTCATTTGTATTTTAGGAATAATAATAATAGTACCTACTTTGTGAAGGCATTATGAGGATTAAAATTAAATGCATATAAAGCACTTAGCTCAGGACTGAGCACATAGTAAGAAGTCAATAAATGTTAACTATTATTACAATTATTCCCATATGATCTCCCCCTCTAATTGAATGATCAGTTACTCAAGGCAGAGAATTTATTTTTAACCTCTCTCAAACACAATCCATGCTTAATCCATTATGTGCATCTGTTAACTATTTATGGGTTTAACTGATCTCAGATTCTATGACTTTCCTTTTTATGATGAGAATGCCAGAGGCAGGACTATATTTTAGTAGCAGAATTTGTGCTCATGTTTTGTTTTTTTAAGAAATAAATGTGGGAACTAGTTCATAAGCTGTTGCAGTAATAGGAGAAGTTAGACAAAATCCATGAAGCAGAAATAAGCTCTAAACAGGCTCTGGTGAAAAAAGATAAGGTCCTTCAAAGGAATAAAATAAGTTTATAAATGGGATGGTCTGGAGCACATGTGCTGCATTCTACAGGCTTTGGTCGCTTAGCAAAATTGATGTGAGTTCTATTTAAAGAATTCCAGATTATTTTGAAGCAAATCCAAGAGATCATATCATTTCTTCTGTATATATTTCAATATGTATCATTTTTTATTGAAGAAACTAGAGGCCCGGTGCACGAAATTCGTGCACGAGGTGGGGGGTGTCCCTCAGCCCAGCCTGCACCCTCTCCAATCTGGGACCCCTTGAGGGATGTCCAACTGCCCATTTTGGATGTGCATACTTTTATTCAGCATTATGTGGCTCTGAAGGGGAGGGCAGTCGGACATCCCTCTCACAATCCAGGACTGTTGGCTCCCAACCATTCGCCTGCCTCTGCCTGATTGCCCCTAACCGCTTCTGCCTGCCAGCCTGATCACCCCCTAACCACTCCACTGCCAGCCTGATCGACACCTAACTGCTCCCCGGCCGGCCTGATTGCCCCTAACTGTCCTCCCCTGCAGGCCTGGTTGCCCCCAACTGCCCTCCCCTGCTGGCCTGGTCACCCCTAAATGCCCTCCCCTGCTGGCGTGGCCCCCCCAACTACCCTCCCCTGCAGTCCTGGTCCCCCCCAACTGCCCTCCTCTGCTGGCCTGGTCACCCTAACTGCCCCCCCTCCTGGCCTGATCTCCCACAACTGCCCTCCCCTGCAGACCTGGTCCTCCCCAACTGCCCTCCTCTGCTGGCCTAGTCCCCCCCAACTGCCCTCCCCTGCAGGCCTGGGTCCCCCCCCAACTGCCCTCCACTACAGGCCTGGTCCTCCCCAACTGCCTTCCCCTGCAGGCCTGGACCCCCAACTCCCCTCTCCTGCAGGCCTGGGTCCCCCCTAACTGCCCTCCCTTGCTGGCCTGGTCTCCCCCAACTGCCCACAACTGCTCTCCCCTGCCAGCCATCTTGTGGGGACCATCTTGTGTCTTGGAGTGATGAACAATTTGTATATTACTCTTTAATTAGATAGGATAATAGCCACAGTACTATCACCACCACCACCTCCACAAAAAACAAATCAGGAAAAATTCCTTAAGACTATTACTACCCAGTGCTCAGATTTTACTTATTGTAATTATAAAGCCTTTTAAAAAACAGTTTGTTCAAATCAAGATATAAATAAGGTCCATATATTGTGATTGGTAGATATATATCTTGAGGGCTTTTTTTTTTTTTTTAATAAGAAAAGATAGCTCTCTCTCTTTCTTGTTGACACAAAAGGTCTTAGTTTTGCAGAAGTTCTCACTGTCTAGATTTTGCTGATTGAATATTCATGGACTCATTAAACATATTCTTCTAGACTGCTTATTTCCTGTAAGTTAAAATCTAAAACTTGGTCATTTTTAGATTTTTCTTTTTTTTTTGATGGAGGACAAAATTACCTCCTAGGTTTTATATACTTCCATTAGAAGGTAAGTGTCTGGTTATCTTCCTGGAATGCAAACAGCCATTCTTAAGCAATGCCTACACAGTGATATTCTAATTCTATTATATCTTTCTTACTTATGGGAGATAAAAGAAAAACTTTCCCTCATTGCTATTAGCTTACTCTAAGGTACAGGTCATAATAGAACCATCAACTATTGAAATTATAAATTTATTAAAATTTTGGTAATTAAGTTTTATGTTTGACATTATATTATAGAACCAATCATTCCTTACCACTGTCAGCTGCTAAATTGTGTCTGTACTACACATTTATATCATAAAATAGATGCTCAATTTTAATTAAAGATGATAGTTTCTAAAAATGACCAACTAAAATTTTCATCTATACCTCTAATAGTATTTATTTACTTAACACCAATGTCTTCTTACTGTGGAAAAAGAGGTAATGAATGTATTCATGTTTATTATTTTTATTTCTTTTGAATTATTTTCTTGGGACAAATTCCTCAAAGTTCAGGAATTAATGGAAAAAGGACTTGATTCTATTTATGTCTGTTTTTCTTTATTAACTTATTTTTTACAGAAGGATTATATTAATTTACAGTATATTAATTTAAATTAATCAAAAATGAATCCATCATTTTACTTCAACATTGATAACTGTTATATATTGCTATTTTAATAGATATAAAATGCTATTTTAAAGTTGCTTTCATTTGTATTCCTTTGATTACTATCAAGAAATAACATTTTTTCCCATGTGTTTGTTTACTAATTATTTTTACTCGTGGGTAGAAGAGATATTTTTCTTGAACTGTGAAAAGGCATTTCTGAACAACATAACTATATAATGGGAGCAGGGAATTTTAGAATCTGGTCTCTATTCAGTTTTCACAAATTGACTTACTAGGAGTGAGTATGAATATTTCTGGTTTGAATTTCCTTTCTATAAAGTTAGGCTGATTATACTTTAACCAAAATGGAAGGCTATCCAGAAAAATTAGTGAGTTTACATACCTTTAATTCTTATAAAAAAGAATATATCCTGTATGCATATATGCATAACGCATGGACACAGACAATAGTGTGGTGAAGGCGGGGGGAGGGAAGGGGTGTGGGGGGGAGTGGGGGCAGGATAGAAGGTGTCAAGGGGAGAAATGTAATACTTTCAGCAATAAAGAGTTTTTTAAAGAGAATATCTAATTATTTTAAATATTTTTAAAGTAAAACTTTAAAATATGAATTTAGCATTACAAAAAAAGTTAATCCAAGATGAACTTTGAATTTTCTTACATTCAATTATATCCATGAACTTGGGATCAGGAATTTACTCTGAATAACAAGACTATTGTCCTCTATACATTCCTACTTAGGAAAAAAAATGGAGTAGATATGAGTTAAAAATTTTTTAAAAACCAGTTCTTCCAGAAACAAATCAATTTATTTAGCAAGTATTAACTAACGCATTGATTTCTTGAGGATGGAAGCAGGGGATGCTGTTTAGGGAAGGAAACTTCCCTGAGGGTTTGATTATATGATGACATTCCCTCCATCCCCTCCCACCCCCTGCACTTGGGAAACCCAGAGGATTTAACAACCAATCCTGTGCCCACCCAGATACTAGTACAAGTCAATGTACTGCTTGCTCCCCTGGGAAGGTGACTTTCCAAACCAAACCTTGGCTCCAGCCTAATCCAGAGGAATGAGCAAGAGAAGGCTAAAGAAAGCATGCACAGGGTGGCCACGGAGACCTGGCTCTAGGCTAGACTCTGTGTACTAGTCAGGGTCCCCAGTGTCAAGCAACCAAATTGACTTGAATTAATTTACAACTGACAACAATTTCACTTATCCATTTTGAACAGTTTACTGGACATAGCAATTTTCTTGACCCATAGATACACAATCACAGTGTAACAATGCCAAAGTGACAATGGTTTTGCAGAACATTTTATATCTCCTACAAATATTACTCCTAGGAAATGTGATCAGTTGTTTTCCCCAGAATACATAGACTTTCCTTTTTTCATTGGCATCTTAGTGGTCAATTAAATAATAACCATGCTAATAAAAATAGCAAAATAATGTATAATTAACTTTCAAAAACCAGTAAATTTATCAAAGGGTTAGATATTCAGAAACCCTAACTTTAAACTTAGCTTGTTAATGATAAGCTTTATTTCTATGCTCTTTATTTCTTCCATTTCTGGAACTAATGTAAAACTGGAAATAATGTCAAAATGATTAAAAGCTAAAAGTTTAGTAATCACTCTTGTAAGTAGTACATGAGATAAGGAGATACTCTTGAAGAAGAAATCAGATTGCCCCCTGGGTGTTAAATCAAAATCAACACTGAGGTGTACCTAATCGAAACAAAATAGCCTGCCACCTAATTGATAAAGTGAAGGCAAGTATGGTAGAGAGACCTGGTCTGCCACTAAAACATAGGAAAAGGAGATTCACAGTGTAAACACTGGCAGAGCCCAGTTAATTTGTGTCTTGAGGAAAGGGAACCCAGCCAGCTTCTACTAAGTATCTGGTCTGCCTGGTAGGTATTTCCTTAGAGCAGAAATGTGTGCATTGGGCTCTCTTAACATAACGCTATTAAATATCTCTCATAAATACATCCTCTTCTAAGCCTACGCTCCTCAAGTTATCTTCTGATGATTTGGCTTCTTTGTCATTCTTTCCATTCAAAGAATGACAGGAAGAAAAACTAAACAATGGGCTCCCCCCAATCCCTGAAGGTTGTAGTTCTCCTTTTTTTTTTTTTTAAATATATTTTATTGATTTTTTTACAGAGAGGAAGGGAGAGGGATAGAGAGCCAGAAACATCCATGAGAGAGAAACATCGGTCAGCTGCCTCCTGCACACTCCCCACTGGGCATGTGCCCACAACCATGGTACATGCCCTTGACCAGAACCGAACCTGGGACCCTTGAGTCCCCAGGCCGACGCTCTATCCACTGAGCCAAACCGGCCAGGGCATATTTCTCCTTTTGAATGAATAAAATACCTTTCTGGTTTCATATGTCAATCTTTGGCGTCTGATCACCAAAATCCGGATGAAACGTTTTCTAAACTGTGGGGTTTGCAGCAGACTCTATGGAACAGTGAGTTGTCCAAGATTTCCCCAGGTAATCCCCTCTGCATCAATGAGTGTGAAGCAAACCTCTTCTTTTCCAAAATGTCCACACCCTTACTAGTGAGCACAGTGCACTTGGGCCACACTGCAGCCCCAGGATGGAAGCATAATGGTGGATGCACAGGTTCACAACCAGAAGGTAACTTCTTTTCTGTCTCTTTCAGGTAAAAGAGACTTCACTTGCCCCATCTCCCTTGAACTATAGAGTGGCAAATACAGATGCTAGCATTATAATAGGACCTCAATAGATTTGTGGTGAAATGATGGCTCTTCTTGTGTATGTTTGATTGTCTATCATGAAGGATAGGAAGTCGCTCACCATTCTAGGAGTATTTTCATGACTACATATGACTGGACCATTCAGTCTGAGTGTGCTAGAGATTCGGCCCTCCCCTTCCTGGTCCCTTCTGTCTCCCATCAGTATCCCAGAGGATTCCCACACCCTCCTTGCTCCAGTCTTCAGCAACCACAATAGCTCTGATCTTGGCTTCTCCACACCAATTATGATCTCCCTGAGTGGAAAAGTAAAGCATCATTCCAGTCTCAGGTGTGTTCCTACAAAACTCTGAGCCCAGATCCTGCCTGCAGCCACCTTGCACCTGTAGAAAGGTGACCATGGGGCAGGCTGCATTCCTTCCTAAATGCTACTGAAAGTCCCAGGATTAGCTATCACCAGTGAGCCATGTGGCACAGCCTTAGGACCCCAAGGACCCCAGCCTTAGGGCACCAGGTGTGGCTCAGGGCCCAGGAGAGATAACAGGTGGGTATCCAATCCCTGCTGCCGCTTTGGTGTGGGGTTGCTTGGTGTTGCTGCAGGCTGACTCCTCCACTGGTCCCAGGAGTTTCAGATAGAGCCAAAGCCCACCTTGAATTTCAATGGGTCAGCAAGAGACAGGCACAGGCTGCTGTCCCAGAAAGAGAACGAAATTGGGGTCTCCATTAAGAAAGCTCCTTGGCCCTGGCTGAATAGCTTAGCTCCGTGGTTGGCAAACTGTGGCTCGCGAGCCACATGTGGCTCTTTGGCCCCTTGAGTGTGGCTCTTCCACAAAATACCACGGCCTGGGCGAGTCTATTTTGAAGAAGTGGTGTTAGAAGAAGTTTAAAAAATTTGGCTCTCAAAAGAAATTTCAATCGTTGTACTGTTGATATTTGGCTCTGTTGACTAATGAGTTTGCCGACCACTGGTAGTTGGTTAAAGCACCATCCCAATACAGCAAGGTTGTGGTTCCATGCCCAGTCAAGGCACACACATATCACCAATGAATGCAAAAATAAGTAGAACAACAAATTAATGTTCTTCCCTCCCTCTCTCTCTTTCAAGTCAATATATTTAAAACAAACACAACAACAAAAATACCCTCCTTGGCCCTGCCCCTGATGCCAGACAGATCTTCCAAAGGTCTTCTACTTATTCTTTCTCCAAATGCTACATATGGATAAAATGTAATGCTTCTCTAACCACATCCAGGGTATTTTTGCTTCCCCCCTGAGTAAATGTTCTGCTTTGGTGCATGGATGTCGTATATTCAATATTGGGAGGCCTACTGCATTTTGTTAAATAAAAGTGAAAATGTATAGTTGGCAGATTTGTCAGTGCTAACTAAGTAACTGCCTTTAACATAGCACTAGAATAAGAGCATTCAAATTTCCTTTAATACTAAGGATGGGGTTGTCTAAGTGACCTGGTTATTTATGTATCCTAAATTGGAAGTGTGTGTGCGTGTGTGTGTGTGTGTGTGTGTGTTTTAAATCAGGAAGAGAGAGAAAGACATGATAGATGAGACACAGAAGCAGAGAAGCAAAGTGTAATGCCAAGGGTTTTCAGCCTTTGGTATTGAGATTTTGGACACTAAAATTATTTAAGAGCAAATATAGTTTAAAAGTATATAAAAATGTTACTTTTGTAACTTACAATACTTGGTTAGGCAGAATATCAAGGTTGCTATTTTGGGGGCCCAGAAATAAAAGCCTAATATGCAAATCGACCAAACAGTAGAACGACCGGTCGCTATGACGCACCCTGACCACCAGGGGGCAGACGCTCAATGCAGGAGCTGCCCCCTGGTGGTCAGTGTGCTCCCACAGGGGGAATGCCGCTCAGCCAGAAGCCAGGCAAACGGCTGGCGAGCGCAGCGGCGGTGGTGGGAGCCTCTCCCGCCTCCACGGCAGCACTAAGGACCCCTTGGGGGTCCCGGACTGTGAGAGGGTGCAGGCCAGGCTGAGGGACCCCCGCCCCCAGTATGTGAATGTCGTGCACTGGGCCTCTAGTAAAGTAAATAAGAATGAATATCTATAGAGAGATGATCACAAAATACAACATTGACTAAATCAGTGAATATAGGCTTGTTGGCAAAATAATACAAAGTAATATTTATCATCCTAGTACTTAAATGCACATTACTATGGCTGGGAACCCGTTAGGAGAACAATATTCTTACAGCTTTAAGGTAAATATGGAAAACGTTATGAAATTTAAAGTTCACTGTGTAAGTAGTCAGACACAGGGTACAGAGTTCCAAAGCCATCCCTGTTGGGCCTGGGAAGTCAACATCAACAGTCAGCTGACTTTTTTTTTTTTTTTTTTTTTTTTTAGTGCACTGTAGCAGCTCAGAACAGGTATTTTAACCTGAGAGGAACATGGATTTGTTTGTTTGTTTGTTTAATATATTTTTATTGATTTCAGAGAGAAGGGAGAAGGAGAGAGAGATAGAAACATCAACGGTGAGAATCATTGATTGTCTGTCTCCTGCACGCCCCCTACTGGGAAATGAGCCTGCAACCCAGGCATGTGCCCTGACAGGGAATCGAACCGTGACCTCCTGGTTCATAGGTGATCGCTCAATCACTGAGCCACGCCCGCGAGCCTGGGTTTGACTATTGGCCCTGACACTTCCTCGGTGGGTGTTCTTGGGCAAATTGCTTAACTTTTATGAATTTCCCCACCTGCAAAATGGGAATGATTATAATTACATCCCTGCTAACAGTTAACATATTTAACAACTGGTACAGGTTGGGCACCAACAATTCAGAATAGACTCAGGCCTTGGCCTGAGAGCAGGGTCCTGGAGGGCTGCTACTGTGACCTATGTTAACTCTTTAGTTTCTAGATTTGAGGAGAACAAGGTTGAGGGGTCTGCAGATGAAGAGCTGGGCAACCAGAGAAACAGGGAGGGGGCACTTGGGGAATTTAACCAGCAACTCTCCACTGCCCACTCTGGAAGTATTTCCGTGGGTTTTTTTGTTTGTTTTGTTTTGTTTTTTAGTTAAATTTATTGGGGTGACATTGGGCAACATGAACATATAGATTTCAGGGTATCTCAGTGTTTTAACAACCAGTTTGGCAATATGGCTATGTAATGCAGAGTTGATGTGATGATTAAATTATAAAATGCAGGTAAAGTACTCAACATACATGAAGCTCAATAAATGCCAATTATACTACCATTAATAATAGTGTCATGATAGGAATAAAATAATGCCAACTTCAGGATTACAGTGAGGATTAAATAAGAAATGTGTTATTGAGTTCAGGGCTTGGCTCCCAGTAAGTGCTTAACACATAGTAGGTATTGTTATTGATATTATTATTGTTGTTACTTTTATTATTATACTAGAGGCCCGGTGCAGGAAATTCGTGCACGGGGGGGATGGGGGGGGTTGTCCCTCAGCCCAGCCTGCACCCTCTCCAATCTCGGACCCCTTGGGGGATGTCCGACTGCTGGCAGTCAAATATCCCTCTCACAATCCAGGACTGCTGGCTCCTAGCTGCTCACCGGCCTGCCTGCCTTGTCACCCCTAACCACTTCTGCCTGCCAGCCTGATCACCCCCTAACTGCTCCCATGCCATCCTGAATGATGCCTAACCGCTCCCCTGCCAGCCTGATCGCCTCCAACTGCCCTCCCCTGCTGACCTGTTTGCCCCCCACTGTCCTCCCCTGCCGGCCATCTTGTGGCGATGTCGCAGTGGCCATCTTGTGATGACATTGTGCAACACCACCTAGGTTTTTATTATATAGGATAATGTTTGGTGTGTAGATTAAATTGGATGCAGTAGATTAAAAGGCCAATCAGAGCCAGCCAATTTTGCATGTATCTCAGCTTTCCTAGCTACTAAATAGTTACTGTACTCAAGATGTAAAATTATAAAAAATAATATAAAAAACTAGTGAATATTTAAAAAAAAAAAACAAAGAGTTTTTCTTTTTCAACTTCTACAAGACATCTTATAATCTGGAAATACACCTAGCTTGTCAAATACTGCAAAAGAAAGTTGAATTCATAAGCATAATTGCATCTGACAAATTATTGATTGTAAACCCAGAGAAGGCACAATATAAAGAAAATGATAAAATCGATTCTAGCATCCTTGAAGCAACGTGAATCTTGATTGTTATTGATATTTTAAAATTTCAATGGTATATTTTTTCATTTCTGAAAGTTTATATTAGAGACAAATCATATTTTTGGCTAAATTAGCAAGCAGGTAATGACTTTTCCAATGAAATACATTAGCTCAAATCTGAGTCTTCTGAAAGCTTTCTTAGACTACATGATTTAACAGTTCCTCAAGACTGTGGTTATGCAAAGCAAAATAGCTATTTTTAAATCGCCTGCTCATTTTTCTTAGACATTGAAAACAGAATAATTTAATGGATTTGGGGTTTGTGGGTTTTGAGGTTCAATTGTGTCTTGGCACTCAATATTAAATCAATTAATTACCAATCTGCTATCTCATTTTACAATGAGCTTAAAGTCTCCAGTGTACAGTTAGTGGTCTAGTGATTTGAAAAATGTGGGTGAGATGAAGTGTAACTCTACTGAACTTATCTACAACTAAAATTAACAGTATTTTCTTCTTAGTGGTTTTACTCCACAAAATAACAGTCTTCACCATTGTTATGAGGGAGCTGTGCCTGAGGGCATCAATCACCTCAAAAAGCCCAGAGCCAGAACTGAGGGTCTTACTTTAAATTTCGATTCAAATAAATTATTTCCACAGTTTGAAGTCAAAGCTAATTTGTATTACCAACTAATCAATATTATACCACAAGGTCTGTTACGGCCTTAAAAGGGGTTTTTCTCACTCAAGTAATCCTGAGAGAAAAGAAGCTGCTATCATACGAGCTCTGTTTAAACAGAAATTTTAAAATTGTACTCACAGTAACCAGATGCATACTTTTATTAAACATACATTGTGCATATATAATTTTCTGTCTTCTGTTGATTCACTAGCTTTCAAAGGCTCATTCTATCTGAATGATGAAATAAAGACAAATGGCTTGCAGAGAAAGAAGCTGGAATCAATTGGAGATATGGAGAAGAAAGATAGGTAAGAGGTAAATGTTGAAGATCTGTTCCCCACAGAGCTGATATTGTTAGAGAAACACAAAGAAGTTACACAGACTTTGAGCTCCCCAGCACTGTTTATTCACAAAAGATATCTCTTACTCCACAATTATTTTCTCTGAGCACCATATTGAGATCCCCCCACTTATTAGTAATTAAAGAAAAACTCTGGATTAGTTACAAGAATGTATAGTGTTTAATAGTGTAATTATTGCATCACAGTTAAACTGCATCTTTCTATAAGTAGCCACATTTAATTTAATTAAGCATGTTTTTTTCCCTCAGCCTAACATTTAATCAATAAAAATGTAAGCCAGGTGAATAAAGAGGAATTAAAGAGTTCATTACATTTGCTCACCTCTGATACTATTAAAAATACTAAATAAAAATTAATATTAAAGTTAATAAAGCATCAAAGTTATATTAAAATAGATGATCAATAGCAGCAAATGTCCCACTTTGAAGAATGCAAGTGTAGTACTTTCTGTAATTCTCCTGGGTTGGATGCAGTCAGTGATGCGTCTCCTTGGGCTCTGAGCCAAGGGCTATGGAGAAGCTGGGAACCTGGATTCTGGGGAAGGACATAGCGGTCAAGAGGAAGGGAGATCCAGGAAGAAAAGACTGCCAGATTTCAACTGGAGACAAGTTATATGTTCTACAACAACCCCCAATGAGCACTGTTAGGACTGAGATGCTCACTGCTCTCTACATGATCTGGCCTCAAATAAGAATAGGTTCTCTCTGGTATTGGACTAGCACACCCAGCCTGATGCTGAGGAGCGTGCCAGCATGTATAGGAGTTAGCAATGGAACTCATTTCAGGGAGGCCAATGGAGACAATATTGAAACTATAAACTATCAAGAGCTTAAACTTGATAAAGCGTAATAGACAGAGCTAAAAACTGGCATTTCTGCCACTATACTATTTAATTAACTAACAAGGAGAAAAGCTGTATTTCCTTGTCTGGCATATCAAAACAATTCAATAAAGTAAAAACAAGATGCCATTCAGAATTCTAATGCAAACTTGTGGAACCTCTCACATTCACTAACATCATTAATTACTGAGTTGGACTAAGGCCTGTTAATTAGACTTCACAGACATTATTATATTGCTCAAGGTTAAATTATATAGTATTTATATCTTTCTATACAGGTACATAAATAAAAACAACATATAGAAAATAATATGGAGGGAAACATCTACATAGTGTGTGTTTAAAAAGTTGTTTATTTTTCCTATTGTGGTTGTGAGGGTTTTTCCCCTCTTCCCAAAGTACAGGGGAAAGTCACAGAATGATGCATATAACAGTAATCTCTTCCCTTTTATTTTCTAGTATAATGATAATGTTGATCCACCACTATATGATTGAATTGAATTTCTGTTCATGCCAGTGATTCATTACTTGCTCTCTCTTGTCCTATTTAAGGATGGAAGTGCAAGCTATGATCATGGCACGGCGTTTTCCTCTATGTAAAGCTAACAACCATCTCTAAGGGTTGAACCTATAATTTTATACTCATTAATACCTCTGGATATTAATACCTCTAGGCAGTCGCATATACACATGCATGCATAAATACACACTGACAACACCATCACCCCTGCTTTGTGTAGATGAGGTGCAATCTCCTTTTCTGCAGATAAGATGTTTCTTCAAGCAAAGTCACTGGGTGTATATATACTGATTGGCAAGAAATAATGCCCTATCTAGAAAATTTATTATGTCTAACTATAATTCTTTATTCTATCTACCTATAATTTTCTACATTGGTACAATTAGTGCATTTCTGAGTACTTTCACATATAATATTTTTATATGTTCAAGATGACAGAATTAAATTGTGTTGCTGTTAATAACATAATTATAAGACAGTGTCCAGGTCTTCACTATGAGCTCCTTGAGGGCTAGGCCTATGGAACTGCGAGCCCAGGCATCTAGCACAATGGCTGGCATTTGCTGAATGCTCAACAAATATTTGTTGAGTAACTGAATAATGGCAGAAGTGAGGATGGAGGGAGAGAGCCAGAATCTAGCATCTGGGTTAGAATAGGACAACCTTTAGTACGATTTTATGGGTGGGTCTTATAAAACTGT
This sequence comes from Plecotus auritus, assembly GCF_963455305.1. Taxonomy (NCBI): domain Eukaryota; kingdom Metazoa; phylum Chordata; class Mammalia; order Chiroptera; family Vespertilionidae; genus Plecotus; species Plecotus auritus. The sequence goes on along the minus strand of NC_137771.1, from coordinate 186,405,219 downwards.
CCAGAATAAATTGATTATAATGACAGATTTACAATGTATTTGATAGGAATTATCTAGAGGAAATCACTTTACCTTTCCAGAATAGCAACGTTAAATAGTCTTTAAGTCTTTGATTAAATCAGTATCATGCAGGAGCATACCTGTTATTTCATTTGTCCTCACCTAGTAAGTCATCATTTTTATTTTTTTAAACAAAAATACACTGTTAATTATGGGATCATCCTATCGAATAAAAGAGTAATATGCAAATTGACCATCACTCCAAGACACAAGATGGCCGCCCCCATGTGGTCAAAGATGGCTGCCCCTATGTGGACACAAGATGGCCACCACAAGATGGCCTACAGGGGAGGGCAGTTGTGGGCAGTTAGGGGTGACCAGGCTGGCAGATGAGGGCAGTTGAGGGAGACCAGGCCAGCAAGGGAGGGCAGTTGGGGGTGACCGGGCCGGCAGAGGAGGGCAGTTGGGGGGAACCAGGTCAGCAGGGGAGGGCAGTTGGGGGGGCCAGACCTGCAGGGGAGGGCTGTTAGGAGTGACCAGACCTGCAGGGGAGGGCATTTAGGGGCAATGGGGCCGGCCGAGAAGCAGTTAGGCGTCGATCAGGCTGGCAGGGGTGTGGTTAGGGGGTGATCAGGCTGGCAGGCAGAAGCAGTTAGGGGCAATCAGGCAGAGGCAGGCGAGCGGTTGGGAGCCAGCAGTCCTGGATTGTGAGAGGGATGTCCGACCGCCCGTTTAGGCCTGATCCTAGTGGGATCGGGCCTAAAGGGGTGGTCAGACATCCCTCAAGAGGTCCCAGATTGGAGAGGGTGTAGGCTGGGCTGAGGGACACCGCCCCCCCCCCCCCCCCGTGCATGAATTTCTTGCACCAGGCCTCTAGTATTATATAAAGCTTTTATCCTTTTTCTTTAAGTTGCATACTGCAAGTATGTACTATATGCACGTGCATACTGTGAGTACATATTGTGGGTGCCAGGCGCTGTAATCAGTATTTTACCTTGCTGCCTCATTTAATCTTCACAATAACAGTTCTGTGACAGGTTCTAATATTACCCATCTCTCTCTCTCTATCCTATCTAATAAAAGAGTAATATGCAAATTAACCATCACTCCGCTACACCCACAAGCCACGCCCACCAGCCAATCAGGAGCTAGTATGCAAATTAACCCAACCAAGATGGCTGTGGCTATGGAGCGAGCAGGAGGCTTGGTTTCCCTGGCAATGGAGGAAGCCAAGCTTTCCACACACTCTGGCCAGCCCAGGCCTCCACTCAAGGCTACAAAATTTCAATTATAGAAAATAAATAAATCCCAGATACCAGGGCCTCCACTTGGGTCACCAGGGGGCATGGCCAGCCTGCAAACCACCACAGGCCCCTCGCCTAGGCCGCCCCATGCCTCAAGGGAACCCCCACCGTGATCTGGGACACCCTTCAGGGCAAACCAGCTGGCCCCCACCTGTGCACCAGGCCTCTATCCTATCTAATAAAAGAGTAATATGCAAATTGACCATCACTCCAACACAAGATGGCTGCCCCCATGTGGTCAAAGATGGCTGCCTCCATGTGGACACAAGATGGCCACCACAAGACAGCCAGCAGGGGAGGGCAGTTGGGAGGGACCAGACCTGCAAGGGAGGGCAGTTGGGGGCAATCAAGCCTGCAGGGGAGGGCAGTTAGGGGTGACCAGGATGGCAGAGGAGGGAAGTTGGGGGCAACCAGGCCTGCAGAGAAGGGCAATTGGGGGGGGGGGACCCAGGCCTGCAGGGGAGAGCAGTTGGGGGGCGGGGACCAGGCCTCCAGGGGAGGGCAGTTAGAGGCAAACAGGCTGGCAGGGGAGCAGTTAGGCATCAATCAGGCTGGCAGGGGAGTGGTTAGGGGGTGATCAGGCTGGCAGGAAGAAGCGGATAGGGGTAATCAGGAAGGCAGGCAGGCGAGCAGTTGGGAGCCAGCAGTCCTGGATTGTGAGAGGAATGTCCGACTGCCTGTTTAGGTCCCAGATTGGAGAGGGTGCAGGCTGGGCTGAGGGACACACACCCCCATGCACGAATTTCATGCACCGGGCCTCTAGTACAGTTATATTATTGTGGGATGACTATTTTTTAATTTATCTTTATTGCTGGAAGTATTACAGATGTTCCCCCTTTTCCCCTCTTGACTTCCACCTGCCCCTCCCTCAGGCCTTTACCACACTATTGTCTGTGTATGGGTTGTGCATATATGCATATAAGTTCTTTAGTTAATCTCTCCCCACCCACCCAACTCCACCTTCCCTCTGAGATTCATCAGTCTGTTCCAGGCTTTTACGTCTCTGGATCTAGTATTTTGTTCATCATCATCTTCTTTTATCCCCTTTTACTCATAAAAGTCCAGTTTACCACTCTAAAAGATTCTCTGATTTCTTAACTGCTTACTTAAAAGTTGATTGCATTTTTAGAGTAGCTGGTAAAACAAATATTGGTGCTCTTGAATGTCACAAGCTGAATCTCTGCCCTATAGAAGAACACAGTGTCATGGGGAAGACTGGCATTAAACAAATTTCAGCAAACAATTATATGATTACCAGTGTTGACTCAGCACCTGCTTGGGGCACCAGTAGAAACTAAAGGAGAGAGAGAGAGAGAGAGAGAGAGAGAGAGAGAGAGAGAGAGAGAGAGAGAGAATTTGAATCAGAAGAAAATCTAGAAAGAAGTTATATTCAGGATATGTATACATTTTATTGTAAGCCATTTCAAAAAAAAATAAACATTTGTTTTACCCAGCTCTGCAAGGGGACCTAACCTTCTTTGATGAGTAACTTTTAAGATGAGACTAAAATGATAAAGAAGAATTAGCCAAGTAAGGAGGTAGAGGATATCAGAAGAGATTTCCAAAGGGTACATGCATCATGCCGGCCTGATTGCCCACAACTGCCCTCCCCTGCTGGCCTGGTCGCCCACAACTGTCTTCCCCTGCAGGCCTGGTTCCCCCAAATGCCCTCCCCTGCAGGCCTGGTCCCCTCCAACTGCCCTCCCCTGCAGGCCTGGGTCCCCCACAACTGTCCTCCTCTGCAGGCCTGATCGTCCCCTACTGCCCTCCCTTGCAGGCCTGGTCCCTCCCAACTGCCCTTCCATGATGGCCTGATTGCCCACAACTGCCCTCCCCTACAGGCCTGGTCCCTCCCAGCTGCCCTCCCCTGCAGGACTGATCGCCCACAACTGCCCTCCCCTGCTGGCCATCTTGTGGTGGCCATCTTGTGTCCACATGGGGGCAGCCATCTTTGACCACATGGGGGTGGCCATCTTATGTGTTGGAGTGATGGTCAATTTGCATATTACCTCTTCATTATATAGGATGCCCAGGATTTTGCTCCCCTACACCCTCACCTGCTCTCTGATATCCCCTTGCTGTTATTACTGTGAAACTCCCATACCCTTCCTTGGTTGTAAGCTATTACCAAAATCAGATGTTCAGACTAACCCCTTGAACAAGTCACCACTGTCATGTCATCTTAAAACTCATCTTTATGACAATAATGAATGGTTACGTCTTATATTTTCCTTTATTCCTTCTATTAAAAAAACATTGAAGATGGCTTACAAAATATGCACTGTATAATAATATATTAAGGAAGTGAAGTAACCAACCAAAGGCAAACTAAGTGTACACAAAATAAAAAGCCAGGATAAAAGTATTTCACAAAACTTACACTGTGGAGTGTGGACACTTGCTCTAAGTATGCCTCTGAATTTTTAAACTACCAACACACGATAGAAGGAAGTACATTCAATTACACAATTCAAAATGCTCAGAGGATTATACGACAAACTTGTTGCTCAAGAGAAGCAGAGTCATTTGTGGTAATGAATTTCTGCAGGCGCTCCTTACGACAATGGTGCAAGAGTAAGTGGCATTCTCAGCTGCACCTCCACTGTAAAAACAGTGGTGAGATTTCTGAGACTGCTTCTCCTAGTGTTAGATAAGACAAGGGGCTCAAGGTGTGGACCAGGCTAGCTAAATGCTATTCTTGCTAAACGTTAAAATGTAACATAGTATTTGGCAAGTCAGCAGTAAAAAAGAGGAGCTTGACAGGAACTCAACCTAAATGTAGCCAACTGCAGAGAAATCAAGATGTAATTGACCAAATAGTATATACAAGCAATGACTAAGTCTCCCTTTGGGAAGACTGAGCTTTGAATATGAATGCCTTCTCCTTCACTTGCTGCAAGTAAATAAAACTACCTTGCAACACCCAGGTCATGTTCAAAAGAGTACCCCAAGCATGAACCCCATGAGTTGGGCAAACTCCTTGAGTTAGGTGACACTACTGTCCCTAGACTTTGTATGTTGTTCATGTAATCCTAAACTACAGTTCAGTAAAAGTAATCATAAGAGTGGCCATGATGGGGAAAATGAGACATTTTGGGGGGGCTAGCAATCTGAATCTGTGCCAGTAACCTAATGCACATTCTTGTTAGCCTACTGCCTAGTCACTGCCACTTCTTTAATTATCTGGTCCTGCAAGACCTGTTTACCTAAATACTACTCCCATTTTAGAGAGGCCATAAACCATAAACAATACACAGCCCCCAGATGGAGTTATCAGCACTGGTGCTAGGCCAGGCCTTTATATGTGGTCTCACGGCCCCCACCCCAACACACGGGGCTTTTTGCAAAGCCCGCAAAATGTCTGGAAGTCCCATCCCATATTTGGGGGACAGAGAAACCAAAGGGAAAGCTTCCTCCATATTGGCTTGCTCAGGATTTGGAGAGAAACAGCCTCCCCTGAGTCCCGTACTAGTGCATGAGAAACATCTGAAAATAAATGGGTTTTTCCTGTGCCTCCAGTACTCCTGTGTATTTTTCGGTTGCCTGGTAAATTCTATAACAGCCAAAAGAAGAGTATGCAAAGGCAGATTTCTCATCTGTTTTCTCTCTATATATAAAAGCCTAAGCAACTGTTCGACCGTTCGATCGTTGGACCATTCGACTGGTAGCTATGACGTGCACTGACCACCAGGGGGAAGATGCTCTGACAGGTAGGTTTGTTTGCTGCTGAGGTTCGGACGGTTTGGACTGGGAGAGATGGCCTGGACACGCCCTGGAGCCTTCCCGTGGTCCCTCCCCAGCACCGATCGTGCATTGGTGAAGTCCTTTGGCCTGGCCTGCGCACTTTCGTAATCCAGGACCCTTCTGGGGGATGTCGGAGAGCCACAGGCCAGGCCAAGGGACCCCACCGGTGCATGAATCCGTGCACTGGGCCTCTAGTCTAAAGATAAAATGTAGGTAGATTGCATAGTCTTCAGAAAATCCTCCATTAACATTACTTCTCCCAACTGTTCATTTCTGTAAACCACACAGGTATGTGGGCAATTTCTGGCATATTCATTTCCTTTAATACTCAGCAGAATTGAAGATAAGATTAATGTTGTTTTATAAATGTTAAGGAAACAGAGGGCAACTGGGGAAATATGTGTGGGCTAAGCCAAGATTTTCCTCAGACCCCACCGGGGCAAGAATCTGTGCACTGGGCCTCTAGTATACTTATAATATTGTGCAACCATCACCACCACCCATCTCCATAACGCTGTTCATCTTGTAAACTGAAAATCTATACCCACTAGACAATAGCATCCCATTCCCACCTCTCTCCAGACCCCAGCAACCTCATTTTACTTTCTGTAAGCTAAGACTGTCTGTAAGACCTAATGCAGTCTTTTTTTGTTTGTTTTTTGTTTGTTTGTTTTTAAGAGAAAGGGAAAGGGAGAGGGAGATAGAGAAACATTGATGTGAGAGTGAAACATCAATTGGCTGCCTTTTGCATGTCCCCTCCCCACTCAGGGATCAAGCCCAAAACCCGGGCTTGTGCCCTGACCAGGAATTGAACTGGCAACAGGATATGGGCTGACACCCAACATACTGAACCACACTGGCCAGGACCAAATGCAGTCATTTTAATGAGGAAAAAACACACACTCATAAAACATTTAACCTCAAGCAATGAAACTTCCTCGTGATGTGCATAAGATAAAGTATTACAAAACGAATGCTTCTTAGTGGCTAAATAACTTGACCTATTGTGTAGCATAAATAACTCAAAGTTGGTTAAGTGTTGAAGACTATGAATAGCAGCTTTGGTTTTGCTGCAGCTGCTCTGAGGCCATCAATCTTTCTGTCAGTAATTCAATCGCAGGATACTTGTGTGTCTAAGCTCCTCCTCTCTTACAAGTAAAACTAAGTCCAAAAGTACACTCGTTCATTTTTCTGTTTTGTTACAAGAGAAGTGATAGAACACTGGATCTAATTCATGCAAAAGTAGTATGGAGTTATTAAAGGGCAACTTAAAAATAAGAAAGAAGGAAGGTGCAGAACATATTTATGGTTTACATGCATTGACTTGTCGTTTTTATGGATCCTAACTCTCACTGTGCTTTTGAGTTTCAATTCTGTATAAGCATAAATAGCCAAAAATTAAAACTGCATTCATATAACTTAATCCACAACTGATAACTGTTTGAGAATCTTTCATGAAAAGTTCCAAAATGTAATGTGATATTGTTCCTAGTAAATTTCTTCACAAGGTGATAAAACATATAATCCTGGGCAGTACTGGAAAAGCTTGCCTGAAGAGTGTTTTCTTTTTGTGTGTGTGTTTTTTTTAATTTTTTATTTTTTTGTCTAAAGTCTGGTCTGGAAATTCTGGAAGGATAATCAGAAGGAAACTGCTTTTTTATTTATTTTTAATCTTCATCCAAGGATGTGTTTCTATTGATTTTAGAGAGAGGAAGGGAGAAAGAGAGAAAGACAGAAAGAAAGAAACATCAATGCAAGAGAGAAACATTGATTGGTTGCCTCTCATATGCATCGAACTCACAACCTAGATATGTGTACTGAGAGGGAATCAGACCCGAAAACTTTTGATGTAGGAGATGATGCTCCAATCAACTAGCCACCCAACCAGGGCCAGAAGGAAACTGCTTTTTAAGTGGAATAATTTATAATCTAGTAGATTTATGATTTTGAGAAAGTATAAAGTTGCTCTTTTAAAAAATGAGATAGAACAGATTCACTTCAGGCCAGAAGTGATTGGCATGAAGTATTCAAAATAATGGAAAGCAAGGACCTGCTACCAAGACTATGCTATTCAACAGGCCATCATTTAAAATTGAAGTCAAAATAGCCCTAGCTGGTTTGGCTCAGTGGATAGAGCGTTGGCCTGTGGACTGAAGAGTCCCAGATTCAATTCCAGTCAAGGGTACATGCCTGGGCTGCAGGCTCGATCCCCAGTAGGGAGCATGCAGGAGGCAGCCAATCAATGATTCTCTCTCATCGTTGATGTTTCTATCTCCTTCTCTCCCTCTCCCTTCCTCTCTGAAATCAATAGAAGTTAAAAAATAAAAATAAAAAACAAATTGAAGGCAAAATAAAGAGCTTCCCAGACCAAAAAAGACTAAAGGAGTTCACTATCATCAAACCAGCATTACAAGAAATGTTATAGGAACTGCTATAAGAATAAGAAGAGAGAGAAAGAGAGAGAGAGAAGGAGAGAGAGAGAGAAAGAGAGAGGAACATTGGCATAAAAAAATGGCAAAAAATACTAAGTGCCTATCAATAATAACCTTAAATGTAAATGGGTTAAATGCTCTAATCAAAAGACAGGGTAGGGGAATGGATAAAAAACATGACCCACATATATGCTGTCTACAAGAGACACACCTCAGAACAAAAGATACACATAGGCTCAAAATGAAAGGATGGAAAAAAATTTCATGCAAATGGAAGCACAAAATAAAGCGGAGGTAGCAATAATCATATGTGACAAAATAGACTTCAAAGCAAAGGATATAACAAGAGATAAGGAAAGCTACCTCGTAATACTAAAGGTATCGATCCAACAATAGGATACCCTGCTAAACATATGCACCCAATGTCAAAGCACTTAAAAATATAAAAAAACTATTGGTAGATTTTAAAGGTGACATTGACATCAATACAGTCATAGTTGGGGACTTTAATACCCTACTGTCATCAATGGATAGATCTTCCAGACAAAAAATAAATAAGGAAACAGTGATCTTGAACAACACCCTGCACCAGATGGATTTAATTGATATTTACAGAATATTTCATCCCAAAGTAACAGAATATACATTCTTCTCAAGTGCACATGGAATAGTCTCAAAGATAGACCACATATAAGGACACAAAATAAGTCTAAATAAATTAAAGAAGATAGAAATTATGTCAGCATCTGCTCAAATCACAATGCATGAAACTATAAATCAACTATAATAAAAAAATTCCTCAAAAATATTCAAACACATGGAGGTTAAATAGCATGTTATTAAACAACTAGAGGCCCGATGCATGAAATTCATGCAAGAGTAGGCCTTCCTTCCCCCGACTCCGGGAACCAGCTTCCTTCTGGCACCTGGGACCCAGGCTTCTCTCTGGCCACCAACAGGCACCCGGGACCCGGCTTCCCTTGCAACCCCAGCTTCATCTGGAAGGTTGTCCGGAGGTCATCTGGCAGGATGTCCAGTCTAATTTGCATATTATGCTTTTATTGTTATAGATGAATGGGTTTCCAATGTGATCAAGAAAGAAATTAAAAATTCCCTGGTAACTAATGAAAATGAATACACAACAACCCCAAATCTATGGGACACAGTGAAAGCTGTTCTGAGAGGGAAGTTCATAGCACTACATAGCACTACAGGCCTACTTAAAAAAAAAAAAAAAAAAAAAAAAAAAATTTAAGAAAGCATCTAACCCTACCACTTAAAGAATTAGAAAGATAACAACAAGAAAAGCCCAGAGTAAGTAGAAGGAAGGAAGTAATAAAGATCAGAGTGGAAATAAATGACATAGAAACTGAAAAATAAAGTAAAATAAAATAAAATACAAAAGATCAATGAAACCAATAGCTGATTCTTTGAAAAGATAAATAAGATTAATAAACCTTTAACCAGACTCATCATGAATAAAAGAGAGAGGACCCAAATAAATAAATTCAGAAATGAAAGGAAAAGTAACAACTGACATCCCAGAAATACAAAGGATTGTAAGAAAATACTATGAACAATTATATGCCAATAAGCTGGACAACGTGGATGAAATGGACAAATTCCTGGAAACATACTACCTTGCAAAATGAATCAGGAAGAATCGGAAAACCTGAATAGACCAATTACAACTAAAGAAATTAAAGCAATAATAATAATAATAAAACCATTCAAAAACAAAAGTCCTGGACTGGATGGCTTCATAGACGAATTTTACCAAATATTCATAGAAGAAATAACACCTATCCCCCTCAGACTATTCCAAAAAATTCAAGAGGCAGGAAGACTTCAAGCTCTTTTTACAGGGCAAGCATTATCCTAATTCTAAAACCAGGTAAAGACACTACAGAGAAAGAAAATTATAAACCAATATCCCTGATGAACATAGATGCTAAAATCCACAACAAAACATTAGCAAATTGGATCCAGCAATACATCAAAATATCATACACCATGATCAAGTGGATTCTATTCCAGGGATGCAAGGTTGGTACAATATTTGCAAATCAATAAATGTGATTTGCATAAACAAAATAAAAGATAAAAATCACATGATCATAACAATGGATTCAGAAAAAGCATTTTATAAAATCCAGCACCCGTTTATAATAAAAACTCTCAGCAAAGAGGGAATAGAGGGATCTTACCTCAACATAACAAAGGCCATACATATATGAAAAGCCTAGAGCCAACATTATACTCAATGAACAAAAACTAACAGCATTTCCCTTAAGACAAGGAATAAGACAGGGATGTCTGCTTTCACCACTCTTATTCAACACTAGAGGCCTGTTGCACGAAGAGATTCGTGCAATAGGCCTTCCTTCCCTTGGCTTCCAGCACCGGTTTTCCTCCGGCAACTGGGACCCAGGCCTTCTCTCCAGCCAGAGTCTGCCACCTTTGCTGCAGGCACCAGCCAGAGTCTGCAGCCTTCGTCTTCGCTGCAGGCTCCGGAGTCTGCAATCTTCATTTCGCTGTGGCCAGAGTGCTGCCCCCGCCCTTCCCTCTCATAGCAGGAGTCCTGCCCCGCCTGGCCACTCTGTGCCCGGAGCAGCTGGGCTGTGGCCATCTTTCTCCTTCTAATTTGCATATTCCCTTCTGATTGGATGGTTAATTTGCATGTTTCTCTTTTATTAGTGTAGATAGTACTGGAAGTTCTAGCAACAGCGATCAGACAAGAAGGAGAAATAAAAGGCATCCAAATTGGAAAGGAGGGAGTAAAACTGTCATTATTCGTAGATGACATGATATTGTACATGATATTGAAAACTCTAAAGACTCCACCAAAAAACTGCTAAACCTAACAAATGAATTCGGCAAAAGATCAGGATACAAAAATTAATATTCAGAAATCAGTTGCATTTTTATACATCAACTAGAGGCCTGGTGCACGAATTCGTGCGTGGGTGGGGTCCCTTGGCCTGGCCGGCGATCGGGGCAATGGGGGACATGGGGGACGTCTAGCTCAGTCCCAATAAGGGCCGATCAGGGGCCAGCGGGCGGGGGAGGGGGGCGGTAGGGACAGTGGAAGGTTGACTGGGCACGGGAGATTGGCTGTGGGAGCGCACTGACCACAGGGGGCTGCTCCTGTGTTGAGCATCTGCCCTGTGGTGGTCAGTGTGCATCATAGTGACTGGTTGACCGGTCGTTTGGTTGACTGGTCATAACGGTTGCTTAGGCTTTTATATCTATAATAATAAAAGTGTAATATGCTAATTAGACCAGGCAGCCGAATGACCTTCCGGGTGACCTTCTGGATGAAGCTGGGGCTGCGAGGGCCGAGGCAAGCCGCTGTGGCTGCAGCTGTGAGGGCCAAGCCCCTTGAATGAATTTCATGCATGGGGCCTGTATATAGATAATGAACTATCAGAAAGAGAAACTAAAAAACAGTCCCATTTACAATTGCATAAAAAAAATAAGGTACCAAGGAATAAATTTAACCAAGGAGGTAAAAGACCTGTGCTCAGAAAACTGTAAGACATTAAAGAAAGAAACTTAGGAAGATAGAAACAAGTGGAAGCATATATATATTGTGTTGATGGATTAGAAGAATTAACATCAATAAAATACTACCCAAAGCAATCCATAGATTCAATGTAATTCCATTAAAAAAGAAAAAAATATCCCTCTTGGTTTTGTCTTTGGTACACTTGAGAATCTATATTATATCAAACCAAGAGATGTTTTTTTTTTTTCCTTGGGAGTGAACACATCAAAAAGAACCATATTTTCCATTAATTCAGTGGCTGTCATGTGATGCTGGTAAACTTACTCTCTCAGGTCTGTCACCTCACTTGGAATGGCTTAAGTTTCAGTTTCCCTATCTATCATCAGAGCACAACTTCCTATAACATGCTTTTACTTCTGGATCTCTGCCAGTCCAGCACTTTTGAACTCAATGCTTCGCTCTAGCAATAATTTCCTACCTCACCCTTCTCTCTCCAACCTATCACACAGAATGTTTGTGGAGTAAGATTCTAATTTCATCTTGTCATTTCTTGTTCAGAAAATTCCAGGGATCGCCCATTTCCTATAAACTCTTGTGACTAGCCAGAAACTCTCCCAATATTATGCCTCACCTTACTTAACCAAATCCCACCTCCTATTACTCCAAATTAACAGTTGTTCCTCAAACACCCTGAACATTCTTATTCTTCACTCTTAAAAGTATTTGTTCCTGCAGTTCATCCTGAGGGAAAGTACCTCCTCCCATTCTCCCTCCCATTTTAAGTTCAGTTTAAATTTAGCTCCTTTCTTCTGAACTCTCCCCAATTACTACTGTGCACATCACATTTCTGAAATTAGTGACCATTATTGGTATATTTCTTTAGGACTTAATCCCATATTGACTTGGATTGTTATTTAACTGATTCCTGTCAGCATCTTCTCTTTCCAAGTAGATTATAAACTCCACCCAGAGCGAAGGTGCTCACCTTAAAAGTTTCATTTGTGTCTCCTCCTAGTTTTAGGCAGTTGTTATGCATACATTTGGTGCTCAATACATTTAAGAAATAGCTGTGTGTGATATATCCTGATTTTTTTATTCTATTTTTTAAAATACCAATCATGACACACCAAATTGATTTGCTCATGACTAAAGGATTATAATCTACATATAAAATACTTTATGCTCCTTGAATTCAAATGAGGTATATAAAATTGTTTTTGAAAAATGCTTACAACAAAATAGTACTTTGAATTCTCATTCTGTTCCTGACAGCTTGAGTTACAATTATTATCTTTAGAGTTATCTTGAGATCACTTCTTACCATATTCTACCATAGCATTTAGAATCAATTCCTCCTCCCACTTCTACTTTTTGAAATTTGGGACACCGTTAAATAAAACAAAGTGTCATCTAGATTTCTATTTCTTATGCTGTCTTGACAAACTTTAGTGGCATATAAATAAACATTTCAGGATTAATTTTAATTAGACCACTTGCAGATGAATAAAAGCAGGTATAGTCATACTTTCGTGTCTTTACATATCTTAGGAACTCGCATGAGCCTTATTGCCTAATCATACAGAATCTGAATCCCAGTTTTGCCAAGTTACTTACCCTGAGCCTTTATTTTCACATCCATAAAATGGGAATAATAATACCAACTTCAAAGAATTTTGGAGGGTTAAAGTAGATCGTGCAAGTACAGAGTTTAGGACAGAGCCTGGGACACACAAGTGTTCCATGACTGGCTTATCACTATAACAAATAAATGTATCTCAAACTTCCTTTAGGTTCATAAAGTAAGGTTCAATCATAAGAACAAAAGTAAGATTAATTTTTCTCTTTAAATATGTAGCTCAGCTCTGACTGGTTTGGCTCAGTGGATAGAGCGTTGGCCTGCGGATTGAAAGGTCCGGTCAAGGGCATGTACCTTGGTTGCGGGCATATCCCCAGTAGGAGGTGTGCAGGAGGCAGCTGATCGATGTTTCTCTCTCATCGATGTTTCTAACTCTCTATCCCTCTCTCTTCCTCTCTGTAAAAAATCAATAAAATATATTTTTTTAAAAATGTAGCTCAGTGACTTTTCTTTCTTTTTTAAAATTTTACTGATTGGTTTTAGATAGAGGGAGCGAATCATCCATCTGCTGTTCCACTTATTTTTGCACTCATTGGTTGCTTCCTGTATTGTTTTGCCCCCACCAGAGATGGAGCAACCTTGGCTTACCCAGACTACCCAGGTGGTGTTCTAACCAACTGAGCTATCTGGACAGGGCCTTTAGCTCAGCGATTTTCGACCTTTTTCATCTAATGACACACAAACTAATTACTAAAATTCTGTGGCACACCAAACAATATATATTTTTTGTGGATCTGACAAAAAAATGATATAATTTTGATTCATTCACACGGGACGGCTATTGTTGTGTTGGTTGTTGTCATTTTTTCATTTGGCAGTCTAAAAGAGGTCAGTGTCCTAATAGTCAGGTATTGCAAACTTTAAAAATTCTTATGGCATACCAGTGTGTCTCTGTGTCACAATGGTTGAAAATTGCTAAGCTAGCTAATTTTTGTGATTGGCTTATTTATTATATACAATTCCACTGCTGGTTTTATATATCATAAATATCCCTGAGGAAAGGCTCTATTTGTGGTGCTGGATAAGCATTATGTAATAAGAAATGTCTATGTAAATTAAAACAACATATATATGCAATAACTTGCCCAGTCATGCTAATCTCATTTAGATTTCTTTTCACGTTATAAAATGTCGTTTTTTAAAAAACCACAAGTGCCTGTGTTAAATGAAGTGTGCTTTAATTCAGCAAAATTATTGCACACAATACTTATACATAACACTTAAGATGTTCACGGGGCTGCTTTTGAACAAAGGGTGACCTGACGCTTCATTTCAGCCTTCCAAATCAAAGCCTTGTCCAGTTATTTTTATATTCCTCCTTGTCTTTGTTTGTCCACCCTTATCTTACCTAGGCCTGGTGTTTTTGATTGCAGGAGTGTAGCAATGAACAGAAAACAACAAACTTCCCACTGAGTATTTTTCACCCTAACCTGTTCAATTTAACACTGCAAAATAGTGTCTCATCCATTCTCCTGGAAACACTGGCCCAGAGTGGACCAGGCACAGAGGATCTGCATTCCTTTCAAAATTACTTAAAGGGAGTGATCAAGATTCCCCTTACCCCAACTCAGTTGTTTGCTAAAGAGGGCTGCGTTCTGCGCTGAGGCTAAGGCTTTGACAATTGAGCCCAAAGTCTGGGGATTAACCTTCAGTCCCCACTCTCGAGATGGTTGCATATGCGTGTCGGGGGACGGGTGCGGGTGGGGGGTAGGAGGGAGTGTACCTAGAAAGCGACGGCAGAAACACACCTGCAACAGGAGGTAGCAATAAAGGAGTCCGTCAGAAACCCCAGGCTCCACAGACTGCCCCTCAGAGGCGACTTACTCCCACCCCCGAGATGGGGCGGAGCGTAGAAACTGCGTTCGCGAACCCCGCCCCTTTCCTCGGCTGGACCCGCCCACACGGCTGAGCCCCGTTCTAGACGCCGGCGGAGCGCGCCCAGGCCCTGGGTCCGCCAGTCCCTGTCGTCACGTCCGGGGGCGGGCCGGGACGCTGGGGACGGGCCCGGGTGGGGCCGGGACGCCGGTAGGGGGGCGGGGGGGCCGGGCCGGGCGGGGGTGGGGTTGTGGCGGTGCCTTGGATGACAACGGTCAATAATGAAGGTGGCTGCGGCGAGGCGCCTGGCTCAGCAGCGCCGGGTGGGGGTGGCGCCGGGGCCGCGCCTGTGAGACCTTGGGGCCGGCGCGGTGAGATGGGGGCCCGGCACGGGGAGTGAGGTGGAGGCGGCGGGAGCGGCGAGCGCAACTTTAGCCAGAGGGGCTCTCACACTTCCTCTTCTGGCTCGTGGGCCTCCACCTGCAGCCCCTCTGCCCTCGCGTCCCGCGGGACCGGGACGGCGACGGCGGGGGCATGTGGCGCTGGGTCCGGCAGCAGCTGGTAGGTACCTCCAACCTCCCGCTCGCTCCCGCGCGGCCTCTCCGGCCGGGGTGGCGGGGCAGGGCCGGTGGCGCGGGGCCGGGCTGGGGCGTCGGGCTTAGGCCGCAGCGGAGGCGGGAGCGGGGCCGGAGCGGGCGAACCCTGCGCAACCCCGCGCGCGTCTCGCCTCCCAGCCCGGGTCGCCGGGGCTGGCTGCGGGAGGCGGCCGCTTCCTGCCCGCGCTTCTTGGCGACTCCCTCCTCGGCGGCTGCGGCCCAAATCGGGGATCCGGAGCGGGGATCCTGGGGAAACGGGGCGAGGGCACGGAAAGTGGAAAGAGGCTGGCGCTTCCTGCCTCTAGCAATTTGCGACACGTTGGAGGGGAGGACTCGGCTTCAGCCTCTCTCGTCCCTGTTTGCAGTTAGTGCAAGATCCAGTGTGGCGTTGGTTATCAAAAGGAGGGTTCCTGTCCTAGTCTAACCCCTCACAGCGGACGGAGTGTTCCCCAAAGCCTGCGTGAGGGACAGAAGATATTCCAACAACCCGTTTAGTTTCGGAAGAGGTTTGTATGGGAGTTATGTAGGACTGCGTGCTCCTACCTTGTCCTCACCCCACCCCAGGTGAAACTTTTGGAATGTCGACCTTATTTTTTTTTTTTTTTTCCGTCCTCCCGAAGGCAGTTTGAGCGAAATAGGGTTGGAACCAGTGGAACATCTCGGGGTGAGGGGGACGAAATCTTAGAAGAGGGCGAGTTAAGACATATCAAAAGCGCCACGTTCTTAGAATGAATTCAGAGAGAGAAATCTTTCCTGCCTCTTGGCAAATACAGCACGAGGGCAGCAGTGGAAATTTAGGACGAAAGTTGCTTCTGGCTGAGGAAGCCTAACCTTGTCTGGATGAGGAGGCCTGTGACTGGCTGCTGCTTAATTTCTAAATCGCTTTAGTTTAAATGCTCCTACAGCTCAGTGGTTCCGTGTATTAATTCAAAAGGCAGTGAAGCAAAAACGATTTTTGGTAGACGAAAGCGTTGGGAACACTCTTTCCCTGCCTCTAGAACAGCAGTTTGTCGTTAAGACTGCGAAGTATGCCGTTTCAGAGCCAGCCTTTATTTTGCAGTGGGCATTATTCTAAAAAAAATCTTATATATGAAACTAGAACTGCCTGCCACTCCCTCAAACAAATGTTGGCTATTTTTAGTTAATTGTGAATTCAGATAGTCCAGATATATGCCTTATTAGAAAATCAAGCTAATGATCTTCTATAATAATAAAAGCGTAATATGCTAATTAGACCTGATAGCCAAACGACCTTCCAGAGGAAGCCAGGGTTGCAAGGGCCCCTAGCCCTAGCCCCTTGCACGAATTTCGTGCATCGTGCCTCTCGTATCATTATACTACCATACTGTGGAAAGACTTCGTTGCAGTAAGCCATAGCACAGTAACTTGACTCGAAGTTAATTATTTTTTTCCTGATGTTAATTATTACAGGTCTGATCTCATGCTTTTGATTTGCCAGTCTTCCTGTATAGAAGGGTTATTTACCTGATGGTGTTTTTGTCTGGTAGGAAGATCATTCTGAAGTGGTTCTCTTAAAGCTTTTCCTGTAGATGAAGACACAGCTTCTCAGTGTTAGGTATTTTTGTTAACCTGAATAAAATCCTGCTTGTATAACCTCTCATGTTCAAGACAGACAATTTGGTCATGTTTTTTAAAAATGACTTCAAATGAATGCAACCTAAAGGAAGGGTGGCAAGTTGTGTGGCTAATTTCTAAGACGACAAGTCGAACAAGTTGCTGTGCGTAAAAAATGCTGTCTCTGACGTTTAGTTGCTCACCTCATTGGTTTTATTTTTAAGTTATCAGATCTTCTAAGTATGTAATCAAACCTGTGCCAATTTAGGACTTTGTACCTTTGATTAACTTTGTACAGTCACTTAAATTATACATTAAGGATAGTAATGAAAGCATATTTTACTATCCCAGTCATAAGCAGTTATTTTAGTTACTCTACCAGGAATTACTCAAAGTCTAGTTTAGATTATACTTCAATTTGCTCAATGGATTGAGTCATCTGTGTCTTTTAGGAAGAGACTTATTTTAAAAATTGATATAAATAGGACAAAATTGGGAAAATTAATATGCAAATCAAGGATAGGTTTTTGGAGTTCTAAACACACCTTATTTATTATATGAAACCTGATTTTCAACAACTTTTCTTGCCCAAAAAGTTTATAGTCATTTTATTATAGAAATAAATACTATGCTCTAGTACTTTCTCCTTAATTAAAGAAATGCTTGACTCCT
Source organism: Plecotus auritus (assembly GCF_963455305.1). Classification (NCBI taxonomy): domain Eukaryota; kingdom Metazoa; phylum Chordata; class Mammalia; order Chiroptera; family Vespertilionidae; genus Plecotus; species Plecotus auritus. Next base: position 186,387,937 of record NC_137771.1, on the reverse strand, counting down.
TATCTCCACAAAGTATTTTCACTAACTAGAATCGATGAGGAAAATCAGGAGGTTGTCAGAAGCTTGATGTTTTCTGTTAGAGAAGTAGAGTGGAAAGAATATCATTTCCCTTTTCTTTTCTCAGAGAGAGTGCAGAAAACATCGATGTGAGAGAGAAACATAAATGATTTGCCCTGACCGGGGATGGACCCCCAACCTAACTATGTGCCCTGACCAGGACTCAAACCCATGACCCTTCAGTTTATGGGACAACCCTCCAACCAATTGAGCCACACTGGCTAGGGTTCTCTTTCTCTTTTGTTCTTTTCTGGCTCTCAATTAAGTTATTGTACACTAAGAAAAATTTTTTATGTCTTTTTGGTACAGTTAGTATTATCCATAGTGTACTTATTTCTAGCAGCATATGTGTATTAACTCAGAGATAGGATGACAGCATTTTCATTATAATAGTGGAAATGTCATTAGCTACTAACTGTTTTCTAATATTTAGATTTGTATAGTAATTATTAACCATATTTGCTATTAAAATTCTAATTAATTAAATTAAAAATTTATGTGACTATTACCTACCATATTGGATAGATCAGAGTAGAATATTATCATTATCACAGAAAATTCTACTGGACACTACTACTTCAGACTTTTAACTGAAAGTCTTTTTCAATAAATATTTTAGTTGATATGTAATATTTACAGGGCAATGTAATGCTATGTTTTTAAAGCACATCCTGTAGTGCAGACATTATAATGTGCTAAATACTGAGGATACAAATGTAGGTCAGTGAGCGCCTTAATTCATCTTTTTATGCTCATTGTCTATCATAGTACTTGACATAGAGTAGACATTGGGTTCATGTTTGCTCAATAAATAAGCGAAGAAAGAATGAATCCCATGGTATTGCTTCTGTGTTCAGAGATATACAGTGACAAAATCCAAGAGTGACCAGTCCAGAAGAAAGCTAGAAAATGGCTATAATTTTACAAAAATACAACTGAACGTTGTTATAGTAAGATGCTGTTTCTTAAATTTTTTCATATTTGTTTTGGCAGTGGTGGAAGGGCTGATAAGATTGTTTTCTGATTCACTGAGAAAAAATGGGGAGCTCTTATTCTAAACTGTCTCAACTTTCTGTTTTCTCACCACACACACTCACTGAACTTGTTTGTAATTTTACTAAATTCTTCCCTTTCCACCTGTCACAAGGTAGGTGTGATAGTCCTCTTTAGCCTGTAGCCTGTTTTCAACTTAGCAGCTAGAGTGATCTTATTTAAACACAAGTTAGATCATGTAATTCTTATATTTACAACCTTCTAAGGCAGGGGTGAGCAAACTTTTTGACTGGAGGGCCACAATGGGTTCTTAAACTGGACCGGAGGGCCGGAACAAAAGCATGGATGGAGTGTTTGTGTAAACTAATATAAATTCAAAGTAAAGGAGCGGAGGGGAGAGCAAGAGAACCCTCCGCTCTTTCGGCTCCTCAGGCTGGATAGAACAGCCGAATGGGCCAGATCCGGCCCCCGGGCTGTAGTTTGCCCACGGCTGTTCTAAGGACTTGCCTTCTTGCTCACAGTAAAATTAACTACTTGTGCTATTAATCCTGTTCTCCACAGTCCCCATCAAGTATCTGTACTTGTATGTTTAGTCTTTACCTTTAACCTGTGAACATGTTTAAGCCTCTCTCTACTATTTTAATTTGTACTGTACCTGAAAATGTCATATTCTTTTCAAATTTCTAAAAAATAGGTCTTTTCTGAATAACTATGCCATCTAATACACATGAAGTGTGGCTAATTCGAATTGAGATATTCTTAAGTATAAAATAAACACAGGATTTCAAAAACTGTATGAAGAAAAAGGAATGTAAAATCTCAATTTTTTTATATGAATCACATGTTAAAGTAATATTTTGGATATATTGGGTAAAGTAAAATATTATAATTCATTTTACCTGTTTCTTTTTACTTTTAAAAAATATGATTATTAGAAATTTTAAAATTATAAATGTGGCTTGCATTTGTGGCTCATTTATATTTCAGCTAGTGCTGTTGTGTTTCTATCTATATATATAAAAGCCCAGCGACCAGAACGGCGGAACAACCAGAATGACCGGTGGCTGTGATGTGCACTGCAGCAGCCAACCAGCCTGATCTGGGCCCTGATCAGCCCATTCCCGCCCCCGCCCCCCCCTTGCTGGCCAGGCCCCTGATCAGCCCCCAACACCCTGATCTGGGGTAGGGTTGGCCAGCCAACTGCCTGCGGCCCCTCCCCACTGTTGACCCAGCCCAATGGGCCCCCATTGGGGTGGGCCAGATGGACCCCACCTGTGCACCAATTTGTGCACCGGGCCTCTAGTATAGTATATAAGTCTAGATATCTCAGTAGACTAAATATCTGAGGGTAGGGGCTATATATCTTGCTTGTCTTTATATCCCTTGCTCTCAAGACAGCAGCTGGCCTATTGTAAGTACTCATATTCCAAATGTTGGTTGAATAAATGAGTGTCAGATTTATTTCAGCATCAGTTTGGAAGTACTAGTACCTGCATTCTTTGCCTTTCTCTCAAGGAATGAAGCATAGGAAAAGGAAGCTCAGGCCTCTGATAGTATTATTTTGATGTGGCTAATAAGTTTTAGTCTCATGAATTAATATTTAAGAACCTAGATCTTTGAATGTTTGCTGCTTTTATCTCTATGTTCAGGCATATATTTTTAGATACCCAGTTTTTCATTTGGTTAGGGAGAGTCAAGCATTAGAAGAATCCCAACTATCCCAGCAGTACTGAAGTTGGTATCTTGACCAGATTCTTAAAGAACCTTATGATTCCAATATTGTCATTAAATACCCTGTAGCCTGTTTTCAACCTAGCAGCTAGAGTGATCTTATTTAAACATAAGTTAGATCATGTAATTCCTTTATTTACAACCTTCTAAGGACTTGCCTTCTTGCTCACAGTAAAAACCAAAGTCTACTTGATCTGTATCCCCACCTCCCCAAATCACTTCTCATTTCCCATCACTCTTCATTCGCTTTATCCACGCTGACTCTCTTGCAATTCATCAGAAGTGTCAGGCCTACAGTGCTTAAATCCCAGAATCTTTGTCCAGGCTGTTACTTCTGCCTGGAATGTTCTTCCTCCAGTTATCTGCTGTCTCCTTTACTCCCTTCATGTCTTTACTCAATTCTTATAAGTGAGGCCTTTTCTGGACATTCAGTATGAAATTGTAACGCTCCCCAACACTTCCCTATCCCCCTCCCCTGCTTTTTATTTGTTAGCACTTATCACTATTCAATATACTCTGTACTTTTATTATTTATCTCATTTATCCTATGAAGGCAGTGATTTTGGTCTATTTGTTTTAGTTCTCCATATAACCACAGCTGTTTCTCAAATCTGCATCCACATTTAGGTAATAACCATTTCTCATTCATTCATTCATTCATTCAGACATTTTCTGAGCACCTACTCTGTGATAGCATGTTACTAGGCTCTGGAAGTACCAAAATGAACCCCTGTTTTAGCCAGTCTTCTAGGAGTCTCTTCTTCCCTAATGGATATATAATTGCATTGTTGTCATTTTTTTTCCTATTACAAAAAGTGTTTTAGTGACTGTTCTTATTTATGTATTTTAAATTTTTAAAAAATTGATTTTAGAGAGGGGGAGAGAGAGAGAGAGAGAAACATTGATGTGAGAGAAACATTGATTGGCTACCTCCAGCCTGAAATCTGGACATGGGTGCTAACAGGGTATCAAACCTGCGACCCTTTAGTTCATGGGATGTCACTCAACCAACTGAGCCACATTGGCCAGGGGCCAGGGCGATGTGTTTGTTTTAAATTGAAATACTTAGCAGTGGAACTGCTGGGTCATAGGGTATACACATTACGACTGTTACTAAATGTTGCCAAATTATTTTCCCAAACAGGAGAGTTCCCCTTTCCCTACATCTTGGTCAACACTTTGTACTGTTAGACTTAAAAAAATTTACCAATCTGATGGCTGTGCTTTATATCTCATTTTTTTTTCTAATTTGTATTTTTCTGATTGCTGGTGAAATTCAGGTGTCCTGTATTTCATTCATATGAATAGATTACCCATTTTTCTATTGGGTAGTTTGTCATTTCCTTATAGTTCCTTCTGTAGTCTGGATGCTAATTATTTGTTGTATATGTTGTAAATATCTTCTTCCAGTCTGTCCCTTGTTTTTCACTTGTTCATAATGTCTTTTGATATAGAAATGTAAAATTTATTTGGAAGTAATTGCATTAGACACATGATTTCTGCTTTTTTTTTTTACTTATCTAGAAATTCCTTTCCTATACCAGGATCAGAAAGCTGTTTTTCTAATGTTTTGTGCAAAGTGCCTTAAAATTTAGTTTGTCAACATTTAGGTGCTTAATATAGATGGAATTGACTTTTGTATATGGAATAAAGTAAGTAATTTATTTTCTTCCATATGAAAAGTTACTTATCCCAATGCAGTTTATTGAATGAGCCATCTTTTTACCACTAATCTATGTTGTTTGCCTTCTCTGTCATAAACGAGCATTCTCTTTCACATATCTTGTACTCCTTCTAGGTTCTCTATTCATGCATCTGTTGACCTATTGGGGCACCAATAATACACTGTCTTAATTATATATATATATATATATATATAGTTTAAAGTATTACATACTAGAGGCCCGGTGCACGAATTTGTGCACCAGTGGGGTTCCTGGGCCTGGCCTGTGGGATCGGGCTGAAACTGGCTCTCCCAAGGGGTCCCAGATTATGAGAGGGTGCAGGCCAGGTCAAGGGACTCCACCGGTGCACGATCGGGGCCGGGGAGGGAAGCGGGAGGTTGGCCAATAGGGGAGGAGTTACAGGAGGGCTCCAGGGCATGTCCAGCCCATCTCACGTAGTCCCAATCAGCTGGACCCCAGCAGCAAGCTAACCTGCTGGTCTGAGCGTCTGCCCCCTGGTGGTCAGTGCACGTCAGAGTGAGCAGTTTAGCGGCCTTAGCATATCATTAGCATATTATGCTTTGATTGGTTGAACGGATGACAGGACACTTAGCATATTAGGCTTTTACTAGAGGCCCATTGCAGGAAGATTCCTGCAAGAATGGGGCTTCCTGTGGCGGTCTCCACCGCCCCGCCTGCTTCCCTCCCATCTCTGCCGCCCCTCCTGCTTCCCTCCCTTCTCCGCCGCCCCGCTTGCTTGCTTTTCCGCAGCTTCACTCCCTTCTGCAGTGCTTGGCTTCCTTCTACGCTGTCTTCAGTCTTCGCTCTGCACCTGGATATGCAAATTAACCACCATCTTGGTTGGGTTAATTTGCATACTTGCTCCTGATTGGCTCGTGGGCGTGGCTTGTGGGCGTAGTGGAGGTACGGCCAATTTGCATGTTTCACTTTTATTAGATAGGATTATATAGGATGTCTCCTTTTTCTCCCATCAACCCTTCCCCCTCCCCAACCATTCCTACCCCACCTCCCCAGTGTCCATGTCCATTGGTTATGCTTATATGCGTGTATACAAGTCCTTTGGTTGATCTCTTACCCCCCTCCCCTACCTTCCCTTTGAGGTTTGACAGTCCGTTCAGTGTTTCTCTGTCTCTGGATCTATTTTTATTCATCAGTTTATGTTGTTCATTATATTCCACAAATGAGTGAGATCATGTGATATTTATCTTCCTCCAACTGGCTTATTTTACTTAGCATAATGCTCTCCAGGTCCATCCATGCTGTTGCAAATGGTAAAAGTTCCTTCTTTTTTATAGCAGCATAGTATTCCATTGTGTAGATGTACCACAGTTTTGTTTTGTTTTTATTGTTTAAAGTATTACATATGTCTTCTTTTCCCCGGATTGACACCCCTCTGGCCACTCCCACCCCCAAGAGCAAACCCCCACTACCCCAGTGTCTGTGTCCATTGGTTATGCCTAATATGCATGCATACAAGTCCTTTGGTTGATCTCTTAGCCCCCCCTCCCCTGCCTTCTCTCTGAGGTTGGACGGTTTGTTCAGTGCTACCTTGTCTCTGGATCTATTTTGTTCATCAAATTATGTTGATCATTATATCCCACATATGAGTGAGATCATGTGATATTTATCTTTCTTTGACTGGATTATTTTGCCTAGCATAATGCTCTCCAGGTCCATCCATGCTGTTGCAAATGGTAAAAGTTCCTTCTTTTTTATAGCAGCGTAGTATTCCATTGTGTAGCTGTACCACAGGTTTTCATCCACTCATCTGCTGATGGGCACTTGGGCTGTTTCCAAATCTTAGCTATTGTAAATTGTGCTGCTATGAACATAGGGGTGCATATGATTGGTGTTTATGGTTTCTTGGGATATATTTCTAGAAGTGGGATCACTGGGTCAAATGGGAGTTCCATTTTTAACTTTTTGAGGAAACATCATACTGTTTTTTCCACAGTGGCTGCACCAGTCTGCATTCCCACCAGCGTGCACGAGGGTTCCTTTTTCTCCACATCCTCGCCAGCACTTGTCATTTGTTGATTTGTTGATGATAGCCATTCTGACAGGTGTGAGATGGTACCTCATTGTTGTTTTTATTTGCATCTCTCGGATGATTAGTGACTTTGAACATGTTTTAATTTATCTCTTGGCCTCTGTACGTCCTCTTCCAAAAAGTGTCCTTTGCCCATTTTTTGATTGGATTGTTTATCTTCCTTTTGTTAAGTTGTATGAGTTCCCTATAAATTTTGGAGATTAAACCCTTACCTGAGATAACATTGGCAAATATGTTCTCCCATGCAGTGGGCTTTCTTGTTTTGTTGATGGTTTCTTTTGCTGTGCAGAAGCTTTTTGTTTTGATATAATCCCATTTGTTTATTTTCTCCTTAGTTTCCATTGGCCTGGAAGCTCTATTGGTAAAGATATTGCTATAATATATATCTGATATTTTGCTGCCTATGGATTCTTCTAAGGTTTTTATGGTTTCCCATCTTATGTTTAAGTCCTTTATCCATTTTGAGTTTATTTTTGTGTATGGTGTAAGTTGGTGGTCTAGTTTCATTTTTTTGCATGTATCTATTTTTCCCAACACCATTTATTGAAGAGACTATCTTGACTCCATTGTATGCTCTTGCCTCCTTTGTCAAATATTAATTGAGCATAATGGCTTGGCTCTATTTCTGGGTTCTCTGTTCTGTTCCATTGGTCTATATGTCTCTTCTTGTGCCAGTACCAGGCAGTTTTGAGAACCGTGGCTTTGTAATACAGCTTGATATCTGGTATTGTGATCCCTCCAACTTTTTTCTTCTTTCTCAGGATTGCTGTTGCTATTCGGGGTATTTGTTTTTTTATTCCAGATGAATTTTTGGAGCGTTTGTTCTAGGTCTGTGAAATATGCCGTTGGTATTTTAATGGGGAGTGCATTGAATCTATAAATTGCTTTGGGTAATATGAACATTTTAATGATGTTGATTCTACCAACCCATGAACACAGTATATTCTTCCATTTGTTTATGTCTTCCTCTATCTCTTTTTTCAAATGTCCTGTAGTTTTCCGAGCGCAGGTCTTTTACCCCCTTAGTTAATTTCATTCCTAGGTATCTTAATTTTTTTTGTTGCAATGGTAAATGGGATTGTTTTTTTAGTGTCTCTTTCTGTGAGTTCATTATCCTAATATATAAAAACCCTGGGTCTGTCACATCCGCAATGACCGGGAGGCTCAACCATTTCAAAATTCTCTCCATTTCAAATGAGGCAAGATCCTATCCATTTCCAAAGTTTTAATGCTTTAGACCTTAGCTCTTGATCATTTTCTCTTCTTCCTTGATCCCCTAATACTTGTTCTTTCCCATAAATTTATGTTTCTCCCTCTCCCAGATTTTTCATTTCAAATCTAAAAATATGCTTATGACTTGCTTACACTAAAAATTTTCACTTGGTCCAGCTTTTCAGTAGTTAACCACCTCCTCATCTTCCTCTCCTCCCCTATTCATCAATCCATATTAGCAAAAGTCACCAATGATTTCCTAATTATTGAGTTCAGTGGTCTATTTTTTTTTAGTTGATATATTTTTTCTGGGTTTCTGCCATACCACTCTTGTTTTTCTTTCTTTTGGTGACCTTTCTTCTTTACCTCTTTTCTCCTATGTTTATCTTAAATGATAGCCCTGAGAATTCCATCTCTTACCCTTAATTCTCTTCTTCCTCTGTACTCTTAATAGGCAGTCTCATATATATATTTAACTTCAACTATCATCATGCTTGTCAGGTTCCAATCTCAAGTTCAGCCCTCTTTCCTAACCTCCAAACAAACATATCTAGTTGTTTACTGGATATCTGTATTGGGTGTCCCACATTGAAACCAGAACATGATTCTAGTTTAATCTTAAATATGTAAGGGAAATAGGAAATTAGGTGATATCTAAGGTAAATAAGGCTTAAATCACTAAGGTTTCATCAACTCCAAGTGGGCAGGGACTTGTCAAAAATTTTTATCATCAGTGATCCTTAGCATACTACAAAGCACATAGAAAGTACTCAGTGAATACTCTGATTGGTTGCTCAAGTAGATTCTTTTCATTATATGCAGAAGGCAAGAATTGCAGATCAGGCTGTAGCCGGTTTGCTCAGTGGATAGAGCGTTGGCCAGTGTACTAAAGGGTCCCAGGTTCAATTCCAGTCAAGGGCACGTGCCTGGGTTGTGGACTTGATCCCCAGTCGGGGGCGTGCAGGAGGCAACTGATCAATGATTCTCTCTCATCATTGATGTTTCTATCTCTCCCTCTCCCTTCCTCTCTAAAATCAATAAAAATATATTTAAAAAAAGAATTGCAGATCAGTACAATTTTAATAGTATTATTCAGGATAAGTGAGCTTGCTGAAAGAACTAAAAATAAGCTCAAGTATTTTCTGTTTTAAAAAAATACATTTTCAAAATTATGTCAGTTTGACCCAGTGTTGCCAAATCACTTCTATGCTTAAAATTTAATTTTTCAAATTTTCATAGCAGTTTACGATTTGCTGAATCCCTTTTTTCCCTAACCTTATGTAAATATGTTTTACTTTCTTCTGAAGCATGTTTCTCAGGTTCCCAGCATATAAAATTATTAAGACAATTGTGTTCCTTTTCCTTCCACCTTGGTTTTTTTTTTAATCTTTTGTTTTCATTCTTATCTAAATACCTAAATAAATTCACATAGCATCTCCATTCTTTGAGTTCAGTATATTTTTTATAGTTTAGAATTTTTTACGTAATACATTAGCTTATTTAAATCTGTACTTGGAACTATTTGTTAGAGTTTCCTGGTTTGGATACTGGTTATACTGCTCATGGTATAAGCAGCAACTTCTAACATGAGTGATTCTGTTATAGACCCAAGATAGTGAATTCTTAGAAATAACTTATATTCAGCCATCCAAGTACATGATTGCTTTTCATCCCCATTAGACCCAATTTTCCCTGTTTCTAACAAATATTTTATAAATGCTCCTTCCTCACTTACCCTATATAATAAAAGGGTAATATGCAAATTGACCAAACGGCAGAATGACCGGTCACTATGACGCACACTGACCACCAGGGGGCAGATGCTCAGTGCAGGAGCTGCCCCCTGGTGGTCAGTGTGCTCCCACAGGGGGAGCACTGCTCAGCCAGAAGCCCTGAGCAGGGTTCACCGCTGGCGAGCCCTGCTGTGATGGCGGGAGCCTCTCCTACCTCGGTGGCAGCGCTAGTGATGTCCCACTGATGGCTTAGGCCTGCTCCCCGTGTCTAATATCTCTGCCTCACCAACCCATTTACCCACCTACCAAATGCCAGTAGACACTCCCCTCCCAATGATTGCAAAAATCATTACCAACCTTTTTTCTGAAATGGGCCTTAGAAGTCTTTTATCCTGCCTTAGGCTCATTCTCCAAAAGGAATTTTGACTTTGAAACATTTAATCTCTTAGTTGTAATAGAGAACAGTTACATATAGTTCTCTCAATGAGAATTGGAAATCACACTAAAGCAACCAATCAGGAAACGATAGATGAGTAGAAAAGCTTGTAGAGCAAAGTATATGATCATTCAGAAATATTATTTCAGTAATAGTATTATTTGGATTGATTTGCTAAATATAAATGCTTGGTATTTCATTGTACCTATCTGATAACAGGAATGACATATAGTTTTATTCTATATAAAATCAAGAGTCTTAGGGATTTAGAAAAACATTAAAAATGTTTATAATTATGGCAAGATGAAAGGTAGGATGTCTAGATTGTGGAAAGTGTACTGGTAGGTACAAGATGGTTGGTTTTTTTTATTGCTGCTGCTGCTGTTATTTGATAGCAGTTTCTAAGTTTAGGCATTCTTGAAAACAGGTTTCCTATATATAAAATTAGGACAATTGTGTATTTTCCTTTCACCCTACTTTTCTTTTTTTTGTGTGTGTCATTTCTTGCCTAAATAACTAAATGGGATTCACTCTGCATCTCTATCTATTTTATCTTTTTTACTTTAGCATGCTTTTTTAATGTTATTGTGTAGAATTTTGTGGTTGTATTTTTGTGATATATTAAACTTTGAAGGTACTGTGTAAAAGATACGTTGTTTGACTGACTATATGTCTTTGGCCTGTCTCAGAGTTGTAGCCCACTGCTTCTAATATACTAAGGAGGACCTAGGAAGCCATCTTCATTGCCATTGTTTAAATATATTTTTATTGATTTCAGAGAGAGAGAGAGAAACATCAATGATGAGAGAGAATCTTTGATTGGTTGCCTTCTGCACACCCCCTACTGGGGATCAGCCTGCAACCTGGGCATGTGCCCTGACTGGGAATTGAACCGTTGACGCCCAACCACTGGTCCACACCAGCCAGGCAATTGCCATTGTTTATGATTATGAAGGGAAAAGGAGAAGACTCAGAAGTGTTTGAGAAACCTGGGTAGAAATTTCTTTTTATCCATCTATTTCAAATCTGGATGCCAGTTAGAAGATTTACAAGTTTCATTCCTTATCTAGCCATTGTTCAGCTGATAAGCAGATCAAAAAAAGCCAAATTTAGGGTTCTTGATTATAGAAACCTAAATTCTCCCTTACTAAGGCCTGCAATTTTAAAATTTCTTCTAAGCTAAAACACTGTCACACATTTATTTTTGTCATAAATGTCTCTGATTCTATACATAGATATCACCAGTCTAGCAAACAGGGGATATTCATTATCATGGTCGAATTATGACCAAATAGGACTCTTTTAATCCAGAAAATCCATGGTGTAAGTCCAGAATGGGTGAAATTTATATTTTTAATTGTGGTAAAATATGCATAAATTAAAACGTATTATTTTAACAATTTTTAAGTGTATAGTTCTGTGACATTTAGTACATTCACAGTATTGTACAGCCATCACCACCATCCATCTCCTGAACTTTTTCATTATCCCAAACTGAAACTTTGTATTCATTAAACACTCTCTATTCCTCCCTTCACCAAAGGCTTGCCAAACCCTGAATTTGACGTCTCTTTCTTATTCCTTATACTAGAGGCCCGGTGCATGAAGTTTGTGTACTGGGGGGGCCCTTAGCCCTCCCCGTGCCTTCTCGCAGTCTGGGACCCCTTGCTCCTTACACCCGCCTGCTTGCTGCTCCTTAACGCTGCCGCAGAGGTGGGAGAGGCTCCCACTGCTGCTGCGCTCACCAGCCATGAGCCCGGCTTCTGGCTGAGTGGCGCTCCCCCTGTGGGAGTGCACTGACCACCATGGGGCAGTTCCTGCATTGAGCGTCTGCCCCCTGGTGGTCAGTGTGCATCATAGTAACTGGTCGTTCCACCATTTATCCATGTTGTAGCATGTGTTAAAATTTCCTTTTTAAGACTAAATATTATCCCATTGTATGTATGTACCACATTTTGGGTGATCATCTGTCCAATGCACACTTGGGTTGCTTCCATCTTTTGACTATTGTGAATAATATTACCATGAACATGGGTGTAGAAATATCTGTTCAAGTCTCTACTTTCACTTCTTTTGAGTATATATCCAGAAGTGGAATTGCTGGATCATATGGTCATCTGTTTACTTTTTTGAGGAGCTGTCATACTGTTTCCAGGTGTCTGCACCGCTTTACATTCCATTCAGCAGTGCACAGGGATTCCAACTGCTCCACATCCTTGCCAATACTTGTTTGTTGTTGTTTTTTAAAATAATAGTCATTCTAATGGGTGTACAGTGGTTATCTCATATTTCATCATGGTTTTGATTTGCATTTTCCGAATAAGTTGATTTCTTTGACATATGGAATGAACCCCACCAACTGTAAAGCTATACAAATGGCTTTGATGAGTATAGGATAAGTCTAGGAATACCAGACTAAAAAGTTTCCTATTAGCCTCTCTTTCACTAGTAATGGTAGATTTTTTTAAATAGCTAGCTTATGTTACCTTTAAGAATCTTAAAGTCTGGAGGGCCAGATGGATATACAGACAAGCAATTAAAATTCAGTGTTATAAAATCTAGAATGGGAGTGTATAAAAGGTTTGGTGGGTGTAGTCAATAGCAGATGCCGTCCTTTATTTCTGGAGAAGGGGTGTCAGGTAAAGCTCCACTGAGAAGGAAGTTCTGAAGCTGAAACTTGAAGGATCACTAAGCTTTTGCTGGAGGTATATGTCGGAGTAGGGAATCAAGATCGGGAAGTAACGTAACCTGTCATAGATGAGCTTTCTCTAGTAAAGCACTGGCAGATGATTAAAGAATTTTGGAATTAAAAAGTCACTCTAAATTTTATATCCTGTAACTAGAGAGCTTGTCCTAGTCCATCCCTGCACTAAACCAAAGTTCTTGAAAGCCGAACAATCTGATAGATGACAAACTACTTTAAATCTTAAAATGAAAATTATGTTAACATGAAACAAGTTAAAATTAAATTGTGTTCGAATTAAGGGCATATTTAAGTTATTCTCTATCACCTTACTTTGGTCTGTTAACTGTGTAAAATGATCTTGTCTTTACAATACCTTTACATGGATATATTTTATTTAAATTCTGTTTTCCAGAAAACAGTAATTTACAATTAAGTCTGTACATGTGGTAAAATACATTAAATTATTCCTCCCTAGAAGCATTGTATTTTTGCTAGGCCACTTACATGGACCTGTGGATGTTGGAACATATAGCCAACACAAATCACTTTCATATAAAAGCGTGACCTAAATAAAGCTCCGTCATTTGTTTTAATAATCCTATTCAATTTTTTACTCTGAAGCTTTTTTCATTGTGGTTTGAGTTTTGTTTGTTTTGTTGTTGCTTTTGAAATTTTCTGTTATGGAGGAACTAGATCACGTATAAGAATAAGAGGCACAAATTTACTTTTGATCACTGTGAACTCTAAAGATAATGTTTTCTTAGTTATGTGACAATATTTAATTATAGGACTACTAGAGGCCCAGTGCATGAAATTCATGTATGGGGGGGTGGTGTCCCTCAGCTGGCCTGTACCTTCTTGCAATCCAGGACCCTTTATGTAGGATCCCTAGGCCTGGCCAGCGATCAGGTCCAATTAGGGCTTTCCTTCCCCCGGCTGCCAGCAGCTGGCCCCACCCCCACCACTGCTTGCCATCTGTGCGGCACTGTCCCCCCTCCCCCGGCACCAGTCACTTCCCTCTGTGGGCAACAGGCCATGGGGTGCGATCACTTGGCTGGCCTGGGCCTCCCTCTTTGGGGCGATCGATTGCGGATCCCCCCCATCGGTTGCCCCGCAGAGGGTGGCCTGGGCCTTCCTCTGCAGGGCGATCATGAAGCGATGGCCAGGCCCCCTTGGCTGGCCTGGCGCCAGTGCATGTCATAACGTGTTTGTCTGGAAGGTCATCTGGACAGTTGTTCTGCTGTTCAGTTGATTTGCATACTACGCTTTTATTATTATAGTTTTAGTGTCTTCTTAGCTCATATATTTGTAACTAGTGGCCTGGTGCACGAAATTAGTGCACGGAGGGAGGGTTTCCTCAGCCCAGCCTGCACCCTCTCCAATCGGGGACATCCCTCTTGCAATCTGGGACCACTGGCTCCTAACCACTCACCTGCCTGCCTGCCTGATCACCCCTAACTGCCTCTGCCTGCCTGCCTCTAACTGCCCTCCCCTGCCGGCCTGATTTCGCCCCCAACTGCCCTCCCCTGCCGGCCTGATTTCGCCCCCAACTGCCCTCCCCTGCCGACCTGATCTCGCCCCCAACTGCCCTCCCCTGTAGGCCTGGTTGCCCCCAACTACCCTCCCCTGCCGGCCTGGTTGCCCCCAACTGCCCTCTGCAGGCCAATTTAGTTCTGATTGGTCGGTTTCTATGCCAGTCAGCATCAAAATCTCTGCCTTGTAGGCAGCCATTGGTTCCTCACACTTCATCCAGATTTGGTTCTGATTGGTCGGTTTCTATGCCAGTCAGCGTCTCTGGGCCTATCAATGGGGCCTGATCAGAAAGGCGGGGCTGATCAGCAGACCCTGTGGAGGCCTGGAGAGAAATAGAGGCGCGGCTGCTGGCCCAGCCCGGAGAGAAAGAGAGAGGCAAGTGCTGATCAACAGCTGCCACACAGGCTGCAGATCAGACCCTGCTTCTCTTTTCAGGCCTCTCTCCGGGCCTGATTCACAGCTCCCTCAGCAGTCAGTGCTGGGTCACCACACCTGCAGCCGCAGCAGTCAGTGCTGGGTCACCAAAGCAACCCAGTGCTGACTGCAGGACTGACTTATGGTTGGTCGAGCCTCCGGTCGTGACGGACCCTGGGTGTTTATATATTAGGATGCTTGCATTTTTTTTATAAAATCTTTGGGATTTTAAGATAGTGCAGAGGCTGGTATATTTGGTGTCAAAATGTGAAAAACTTTTGATTCATTTTCAAGTACTGCTTCGTGCCAAAAATCAATTTCTAAAAATTATAAAGCTACTTACTGGTTTCGTTTCCCTAGGCCTTAACAATCTGTGGTTATAAAAGGAGCCTATTTCAAATCAGTCCTGTGTGTTGTCAGTTCTTCCCCTAAATCAGCGGTTGTCAGCCGGTGGTCTGTAAACCACTGGTGGTCCATGAGGTCCGAAAGTTTGGCATCCGCTGGTTTAAGGAAACCTTTGGAGCAGCAGTCACCAACTGGTGGTCCACAGGCCACTGGTGGTCCATGAAGTCCGAAAGGTTGGCGACAGCTGCCCTAAAGACCACTGTGAGACTTTTTGTTCAACTTCAAATACTCACTCTTTTTTTTTTTTTTTAGTACCTGTGGCTTTAACATATGCTCACAAATCCAGAAAGAAGAGAAAAGAGGTTTTGAATTTCATACTTTAATTTTAGAGTATGAGAGTTTTTATTTTTAAACAATTTAAAGTTGTGTGCTTCCAAAACCCATTTTGGGTGACTAGAATACCACTAATATATCTTGATTCCTTTGCCTAGGACAAGATGAAATCAGAGGAGAAAGTAGCAGGCAAGCACCAAAGGGTTGAGGGTATAAATGGGTAGTCTGGGATGACTACAGAAAATGTAATATGTGCCAAAGGTTTCTGAACTCAGGTATTAGGGAGTTCAGATTTTACTTCTTTCTCAGTGCCATAAAATTGCTGATAATGCTTGCTAGAAATAGTTTCAAACTACTAGTATACTTGAAGTTCACACGAACAGTAGTTATTCAATTAATTTTAATACCAGATGTGTGGGTGTTGTTTTTTTTTACTTCTGTGAAAGAGAGGTGTTATTGAAACATAAAGATTTTCTTGTGTTATTTTTAAAATGTAAAATATTGAGATGGGGAACTGATTACAAAAGCAGACTTTAGGGTAAGTGGTTTTAAGCTTCTTTACATGAAAACTATGCTTGCTTTTATCAGAAAAAAATCCACTTATATGCAAATTTGCATACACTTTTAGAGATTCAGGTTTCAGAGACCTGAAGGCCATTTTTAGACCCTGCTATAATTCACTTTATTTTTACTTAGTTTGTGAGTAGTGTAATTTGTTGCAGAGAAAATGATGCCAGTGAACTGAATTGGGTTAATTTCCACAAGGGACCTTTAGCTGTACTTATACTACAGTCACAAATACAAATTTAACTATTTTATGTTTGAAAAAGAATATACACACCCACATATATTTGCATGTCCTTGATTATAGCATGATTGGAGATTGTGTGACTTAATCACAAGTGAAAAAACCACACAACTACAAATGCATAAGTGGGTGTTATGGCTTCTTTGGGAATAAGGAAAAACTTATTATTTTCTTGGATTTGTCTTCTTATTTTAAATTACGTTATTTTTGAATATGGTGATGCTAAAAATTCAGTTTAATTTAAAATTGATCTTTTTTGAGCATTTCAATATATCCTCTTAAAATAATTGAGAAAATATCTAAGGAATTCTCAGACTTGAGCATGTGATCATTGATAATTCTAGTCATGAATTAAATGTTGCATATATACATCCTATCTAATAAAAGAGTAATATGCAAATTGACCGTACATCCGCTACACCAACAAGCCACACCCACCAGCCAATCAGGAGTGAGTATGCAAATTAACCTAACCAAGATGGCTGCAGCCATGGAGAGAGCAGGAGGCTTCGGTTTTCCTGGCAATGGAGGAAACCAAGCTTTCCGCCTGCCCTGGCGGGCTCAAGGCTACAAAGTTTCAATTATAGAAGATAAATAAATTCCAGATCCCAGGGCCTCCGCTTGGGTCGCCCGGTGGTGTGGCCAGCCTGCAAACCACCACAGGCCCCTCACCCAGGCCGCCCCATGCCCCAAGGGAACCTCCACCCTGATCCGGGACACCCTTCAGGGAAAACCAGCTGGCCCCCACCCATGCACCAGGCCTCTATCTAACCCTATCTAATAAAAGAATAATATGCAGATTGACTGTCACTCCAACACACAAGATGGCTGCCCCCATGTGGACACAAAATGGCCACCACAAGATGGCCAGTTGGGAGGGACCAGGCCAGCAGGGGAGGGCAGTTAGGGGTGACCAGGCCGGCAGAGGAGGGAAGTTGGGGGCGACCGGGCCTGCAGGGAAGGGCAGTTTGGGGGGACCAGGCCTGCAGGGGAGAGCTGCGGGGGGGACCAGGCCTGCAGGGGAGGGCAGTTAGGAGTGACCAGGCCTGCAGGGGAGGGCAGTTAGGGGCAATCCGGCTGGCAGGGGAGTGGTTAGGGGTGATCAGGCTGGCAGGCAGAAGCAGTTAGGGGCAGTCAGGAAGGCAGGCAGGCGAGCAGTTGGGAGCCAGCAGTCCTGGATTGTGAGAGGGATGTCCGACTGCCCAGTGGGATCAGGCCTTAACGGGCAGTTGGACATCCTTCGAGGGGTCCCTGTTTGGACAAGGTGCAGGCTGGGCTGAGGGACACCCCCTTTCCATGGACAAATTTCGTGCACTGGGCCTCTAGTATGTATATATATGTTTATATGTATTTATTGGGAGGGTCTTCATTTTTTTGTCTCATAACTTTAGATGAACATCATAATTCCAATCTTGGTGGAATTTAGCAAAAAAATATAAAATTCTATATCAGTGGTTCTCAGCCTCAGTTATCTTGACATCCTGTTAAAGATTTGTATATTCTTTTAGACCAGCTGTGGGCAAACTACGGCCCGCGGGCCGGATCCGGCCCGTTCGGCTGTTCTATCCGGCCCACGGAGCCGAAAGAGCGGAGGGTTCTCTTGCTCTCCCCTCCGCTCCTTTACTTTGAATTTATATTAGTTCACACAAACACTCCATCCATGCTTTTGTTCCGGCCCTCCGGTCCAGTTTAAGAACCCATTGTGGCCTTCGAGTCAAAAAGTTTGCCCACCCCTGTTTTAGACCCTCAAATTTACTTTGTTTTTTCTCTTTAACTTATCCCAGAAGCTTGAATGCATGGTTATAACTTAGTGTTATTTAACATGGTTTCAGAGTAGATAGTGAGTGAATGTGCTTCATGCATTTTAATGCTCTAGTTATGTGTATTCTTATAACTTTATGAACTTTATAAGCAAACTTCCTATGAGCCCCCTTTGAAAAATAAAGTCAGAGATTACAGTATTAGAATTCAAGCTAGTTGCTTGTTCATTTATTTATTGAGTTGAAACATACCTTGATTTGCTCAGGTATACAGTATAACAAATCATATAATACTTCATGGCTTAACATACAACTTAAACTCAAATATTTGTTGAATAAATGATGCCATGTACCTTTAAGATGAGCAGTGGCTTCCAACACTGATTTTGAGACCTGCCTTCCCCCCCTCATGAGTTATTACAAGACACAATTGTAACATGTTTAAAAGATAAATAAGATGGATAAACCTTTAACCAGACTCATCAAGAAAAAAAAAAGAGGACCCAAGTAAAATCAGAAATGAAAAAAGAGAAATATAAAGGATTGTAAGAAAATACTATGAACACTATATACCAACAAATTGGACAACCTAAGCAAAATTCCTAGAAAGAGACAATCTTTTAAAACTGAATCAGGAAGAATCAGAAAACCTGAATAGACTGATTACAACTAATGAAATTGAAGTAGTAATCAAAAAACTCTCAGCCAACAAAAGTCCTGGACTAGATGGCTTCATAGGCGAATTTTACCAAACATTCAAAGAACTAACACGTATCCTTCTCATACTATTCCAAAAAATCCAAGAGGAGAGAAGACTTCCAAGCTCTTTTTACGAGCGCAGCATAATTCTAATTCCAAAACTAGAAAAAGATACTACAAAGAAAATTAATTAGTGGCCAATATCCCTGATGAACATAGATGCTAAAATCCTCAACAAAGTATTAACAAATGTGTGGATCCAGCACACATTTAAAAGATTATATACCATGATCAGGTGGGATTTATTCTGGGATGCTGGGTTGGTACAGTATTCGCGAATCAGTACATGTGATACATCAGATAAACAATATGAAAAATAAAAATCACATGATTATGTGAGTAGATGCAGAAAAAGCATAAAATCAGCACCCATTTATGATAAAAACTCTCAGCACACTAGGAAAAGAGGGATCTTACCTTAACATACCAAAAGCCATATATGAAAAACTAACATCACACTCAATGGGCAAAAACCAAAAGTGTTTCCCTTAAGATGAGGAATAAGATGGGGATGTCTGCTTTCACCACTCTTATTCAACATAGTACTGGAAGTCCTAGCCACAGCATCAGACAAGAAGAAATAAAAAGTATCCAAATTTGAAAGGAGGAAGTAAAACTGTCATTATTCGCAGGTGACATGATATTGTACATTAGATAACCCAAAAGCCTCACATTTATTAGACTACTAAATCTAATAAATGAATTCTGCAAAGTAGCAGGATACAAAGTTAATATTTAAAAATTAGTGGCATTTTAGCAATAAGGAACTAACATAAAAAGAAATTAAGAAAGCAATCCCAATTGCAGTTTTTAAATGTACCTAGGAATAAATTTAATCAAGGAGGTAAAAGACCTATACTTGGAAAATTATAGGAAATTAAAGAAATTGAGGAAGATACAAATAAGTGGAAGCATATACCATGTTTATGGATTGGAAGAATTAACATAATTAAAATGTCCATACTGTCCAAAGCAATCTATAGACTCAGTGCAATTCCTATTAAAATACCAGTGGCCTATTTCACAGGTCTAGAACAAATATTCCAATAATTAATATGGACCCCAAAAAGACCCTGAATAGCCTCAGCAATCTTGAGAAAGACCAAAGTTCGAGGTATCAAACTATATTGCGATGCCATTGTAATCAAAACAACCTGGTACTGGCATAAGACCAGGCACAGAGATCAATGGAACAGAACAGAGAGCCCAGAAATCAACACATGCCTTTATGGTCAATTAATCCTATCTAATAAAAGAGTAATATGCAAATTAACCATCACTCTTCCACGCCCACCAGCCAATCAGGAGCAAATATGCAAATAAACCCAACCAAGATGGCTCCCGCCACAGAGAGCAGGAGGGAGGCTTGGGTTTCCCTGGCAATGGAGAAAGCCAAGCTTTCCTCCTGCCCTTGCCGGCCTAGGCCTCCACTCAAGGCTACAAAGTTTCAAAGATGAAAGATACATAAATCCAAAGAGAAGTGGCGGCAGTGATGGAGCTGGAAAGAGCAGGAGGCTAGGGTTGCCCCCGGTGATGGAGGAAGCCAAGCTTTCCTCACACCCTGGTGGGCCCAGGCCTCCGCTTAAGGCTACAAAGTTTCAATTATAGAAGATACATAAATCCCCCCCAAAATGGCTGCCGCCACAGAGCAAGCAGAAGGCTTTGCTCCGCTCCAGGCTATAAAGTTTCAATTGTAGAAGATAAATAAACCCCAGATACCAGGGCCTCTGCTTGGGTCACCAGGGGGCATGGCCAGCCTGCTAACCACCACAGGCCCCTCACCCAGGCCGCCCCATGCCCCAAGGGAACCCCCACCCTGATCCGGGACACCCTTCAGGGCAAACCAGCCCCCCCCCACCCGTGCACCAGGCCTCTATCCTATCTAATAAAAGAGTAATATGCAGATTGACCATTACTCCAACACACAAGATGGCTGCCCCCATGTGGACACAAGATGACCACCATAAGATGGCCAGCAAGGGAGGGCAGTTGGGAGGGTCCAGGCCTGCAAGGGAGGGCAGTTGTGGGCAATCAGGCCCTCAGGGGAGGGCAGTTGGGAGGGACCAGGCCTGCAAGGGAGGGCAGTTGGGAGCAATCAAGCCTGAAGGGGAGGGCAGTTAGGGGTGACCAAGCTGGCAGAGGAGGGACGTTGGGGGCGACCGGGCCTGCAGGGAAGGGCAGTTGGGAGGGACTCAGGCCTGCAGGGGAGAGCAGTTAGGGGCAATCCGGCTGGCAGGGGAGCAGTTAGGCATCAATCAGGCTGGCAGGGGAGTGGTTAGGGGGTGATCAGGCTGGCAGGCAAAAGCGGTTAGGGGCAATCCGGAAGGCAGGCAGGCAAGCAGTTGGGAGCCAGCAGTCCTGGATTGTGAGAGGGATGTCCAACTGCCCGTTCGGACATCCCTCTCACAATGGACAGTCGGACATCCCTCGAGGGGTCCCAGGTTGGAGAGAGTGTAGGCTGGGCTGAGGGACACCCCCCTCCCCCGTGCACGAATTTCGTGCACTGGGCCTCTAGTATTTGGTAAAGAAGGCAAGAGCATACAGTGGGGTAAAGACAGTCTTTTCAATAAATGGTGTTGAGGACATTGGGTAGGTATATGCAAAAAAATGAAACTAGACTACCAACTTACACCATATATAAGAATAAACTCAAAATGTATTAAAGATTTAAATGTAAGTTGTGAAACCATAAAAGTCCTACAAGAAAACAAACGAATGGGACTACAAACTACAAAGCTTTTGCACAGAAAAGACCAATAGAATGAAAAGGCAAGCCACTGAAAGGGAGGACATATTTGCTGATATATCTGATAAGTTAATTTCCAAAATATATTAAGAACTTTTACCACTCAATACCAAAAAAACAATCCAATAAAAAGTGGGCAACAGACCTAAATAGACAGTTCTCCAAAGAGGACATACCGATGACCAATAGATATATGAAGAAATGCTCAACATCACATCGTTGGAGAATGGCTTGCATCAATGAATTAACAAACAACAAGTGCTGGCGAGTATGTGGAGAAAAGGAACCCTTGTGCACTTTTGGTGGGATTGCACACTGGTGCCACCACTGTGGAAAGCAGTATGGAGTTGCCTCAAACAATTAAAAATGGAACTGCCTTTGGCCCAGTAATCCCACATGTGGTAATATCCTAAGAATCTTGAAACACTAATTTGAAAGAATATATGCACCCCTATGTTCATGGCAGCATTATTTACAATAGCCAAGATTTGGAGGCAGCATAAGTGTCCATCAGTAGATGAGTGGATAAGCAAGCTGTAGTATATTTACATAATGGAATACTCAGCCATGAAAAAAAAAGATATTTTTTGACAGCATGGATGGATCTGGAGATTATTATGATAAGTGAAATAAGCCAGAGAAAGAAAAATACCATATGATTTCATTTATATGTGGAAACTAATGAACAGAATAAACTAATGTACAAAATAGAAATGGAGGCATGGATACATGGAACAAACAGTTGTCCGAGGAGTGGAGGGAGGGGAGACTGGATGAAAGAAGGTAAAGAGATTAGCCAAAAGATATATAAACATAACACATAGACACAGATAACAATGTGGTGATAGCCAGAGGGAAGAGGGGACAGGGGCTAGGTGGAGGTGAGCAAAGGGAGAGGAAATGGGGACATCTGTAATAGTGTCAACAATAATAATGTTAAAAAATGAAAAAAATAAATATGCATGCCACATTTTCTCCTTGAAGAAACTGATTTTGAAATTGGACACAAAATGGCACCTTCAGATCCACAAGATGAGGCCATCTCTATAAAATTTAACTTCATGTTTTTGTGTGTGTGTGTGTGTTTATGGAGCATACAAATGCATTTAATTCATAGTCCTGTACTAGCTGTTTCTAAGATAACAAAATAAATTTAAAAAATCAGAATAACAGCAGTTGAAAATTATATATTGTACTGTTAATATTCTTATGTACTAAATAAAATACCAGTTTAGGTAATATGGGAATTTCCACTATTTGTGTGTCTGTGCTTAATGGAAATTTTACAGGGATCCTAAGCATTGAATGGCAGCCACATTACTTAGTAGATTATAAAATTAGAGTCCTTAATATCTGAAAATGGATTATTCTAGTTTATGAATATCAAATTTAATTGACTTTCTAATTTAGTAGTACTAGTAAATAACCCTTGACCACCATGGGAAAAAAAAAAAGAAAGAAAATTCTAAGAAATTCCAAATCATTGTCTATTAGAACCAAAAAAAGGTTTTGGCATTTGGTGATTGCTTTTAGCTTGTCAAGGGGATCCAGAGATTTACCAGGGAAAAAGTACGGCACTATAGGAATTAAGTATTAGTATTCTTATCAGTACAAACTTTTCCAGTAGAGATCATTATTAAATGTACCTTGAGCTATGGTCGTTTAAATTTGAGGCCAGAATTATAACATAACCATATTTCAGGGAGTCAGTTGATAATTTAACTAGCACAAGGAGATGATTGTATGAAATGAGCCTGGCAAGACCTAATGCATTCTAAATCCTCTGGAAACAAAGTTCTTTCAAATCACGGTGATCTGAGTGTAGAATAAATAAAATATAAATCTTTTTCGTCACATGTGGTAGGTGCTAACTAGGTCCTAGCTACTCTTCTATGATATTTTTTTCTTGTGATAGCATTTCTGATAGTACGGACTGGTTTTCATTACCAGAGCTGTTACCCGGTTATTTTATATCTGAATAAAATGTTCCTGTTTACCTGTGAAAGAAAAAAAATATGTGGCTTAACTCTGCTAATAAAGAAATAGAGTCTAGCCGAAACCGGTTTGGCTCAGTGGATAGAGCGTCGGCCTGCGGACTGAAGGGTCCTGGGTTCGATTCCGGTCAAGGGCATGTACCTGGGTTGCGGGCACATCCTCAGTGGGAGGTGTGCAGGAGGCAGCTGATCGATGTTTCTCTCTCATCGATGTTTCTAGCTTTCTATCCCTCTCCCTTCCTCTCTGTAAAATATCAATAAAATATATTTAAAAAAAAAAAAAAGAAAGAAATAGAGTCTATACTGTATGTAATTCAAGGCCAGTAATATGTGTAATCTGAGCAGTTAAAACCAAATGTAAAGAATCATAACAACTAATCTTATTGACCATTATTACTTTTTCTTTGCTTTTTCTTAGGGTTTTGACCCACCACATCAAAGTGACACAAGAACTATTTACATAGCCAACAGGTTTCCTCAGAATGGCCTTTACACACCTCAGAAATTTATAGATAACCGGATCATTTCATCTAAGGTAAGAACTAACACTACTATTAAAATTATATATATGTATCACTTTATTTTGTACATTTATTACCTTAAAAATTCAAGGAAATAGTTGGTAGATTTATCTTAACTAAAATTGTGAACTGTAAAATAAAAGGAGTTGCCAACTGTTAATAGCACGTAGCCAACATACTAAAAATTATCTTTAGTTGCAATTAAACTAAGAAACTAATATTTATACTAAGTGCCAGGCACTGTACTAGGTACTTCTCATATCATTTAACCCTAACAGCAACTCTGAGATAGCTTTAGAAAGTGTTACACTCATTTTGTACCAGTTTCATAACTGGACTTGATGGGAAATAATTTACTGAGGGTTGCACACTAGTAAGTGATGAGATTGGAGTTTGACCTCAGTTCTGTGCAACTTTAAAAAGACTGACTTCCAATTTTATCCTCTTCTCTAAACATGTTATAGTATCAAATACTGCTTCATTCTTACATATTCTTCCATGTTTTATTTTTAAAAATCTCTTAGTTTATTTTGAAAGTGACGATTATAGTGTAATACTGTCCAATAAACTTCTCTCATGATGGAAATGTTTTCCACAGTAATATGATAGCCATTAGCCACCTAGGGCTATTTATGCCTTGAAATGTGGCTAATGCAACTGAAGAACTTAATTTATTTTCAGTTAAATGTCAATAGCCACACACATCTAGTGGTTTATTGGACAGTGCATTTACAGAGTATGTGAATCAAAGAGACTAAGGGTAACGTTCTTAGATCATACGTATTGCTTAATAGACCACCTTAAGAAGCATTTTTGTGTTACTCCTTCCCTTTCCTCCAGAGTGACAAACAATTTTCTCTCTAATACTGATCTGGTCTTTCTCAAGGATAATGTCTCAGGACAATATCCTTGGGAAAGATGAGGTTCCTTTGCTCTATTCACATTATTTGCATATGCTACACACCATTAGTGACCAATCTCATCAGTAGTTCTAAAACAGCAGAAAGGGGAAATACAGGAGTAATAGAGGAGCTCTAAATTAATGACACAGTTCTTAGTAAATTATTCAAGAAGTAAAAGTCTTGAAAATTTTAAGGTTTTTTTAAAAAACCTTTGGATATAATTTGTGTACAGTAAATTCAACAATTTAAGGGTACAGTTAAATGAGTTTTTACAAATGGATAAGATCATGTGACCACCACCACCATCAAGATGTAGAATATAGTCACCACTCTAAAAATTAGCAGCCAGTCCCCCTTCTTCTCACTTCTAACACTAGCAACCACTGATCTACTTTCTGTAACTATAGTTTTGTCTTTTCTGGAATTTCATATAAATACAGTCATACGGTATGAGTCTATATTGTGTCTGACTTCTTTTCACTTAACATAATACTCTTGAAACTCATCTTTGTTGTTGTTGCAAGTATCAGTACCAGTAGTTGATTCCTTTTTAGTGCATGGTTTAACTGTGTTCTGAATTTGGGTCATTTTTCTTTTGTGGTTCTTTCACTACCAGTATTTTCCCCTTACATTTTCAGCTACTTTCCCAGCCCTGAACTCTAATCTCTGTCATATTTTATTGATAAGGGTTTAGTTTTCCCTTGTTTTGCTGCCATAGCTGTGAGTTTGGATAGTGTCTCCAGACTAAGAAGCCATAGCTGACAATTCATACTCCTTCTAATTGCAATTTAAAAAAAATTAAACTCCAGTTTCTATTTATATTTTGGATATTTCCCAGAATTTTCAATAATTTTTTAAAATCTAGTTTTTGTAATTTTTATCTGCTAGGAGTTCACAGGACCACTGAACTCCTGCGACAGTACTGAAACCTATGTGTCCTGGAGAAGTTGGGATTAAGTATCTGTTTATGACTGTTTTCATATGAGGTAGTATTAGGTTTAATGTTTTGACCACAGTTTCAAAAATGTAGATATTGATATAAGTACTGCCCTTTTTTGTAGCACACATGAGAACTCTCTCATTGCTCCCTTATTACTTCCTTATTCTACTACTGTTTTCTTAAACTACTTCCAAACCAGATTACCTGCTATTTTATAGTCATATTGAACTTCCCTACCACTGTGCCTTTGCTATGATTTCATGTTGATAACCACGATCTTTAAAATATAGACTTTATGTTTTTGCAGAGTTTGTAGATTGCATATTTTTGTAGAAATGTAGAATCCATGTTTTTTACCACAATTTCAAGAATGCATATATGTGTGTGTGTGTGTGTGTGTGTGTGTGTGTGTGTGTGTGTGTGTACATATATATATATATACATATATATATATTAGAGGCCCGATGCACAAAATTTGTGCAAGAGTAGGCCTTCCTCCCCCCGGCTGCCAGCACTCACTTCCCTCTGGCACCTGGGAACCTGGCTTCCCTCTGGCTGCTGGCACCCAGGATCCAGGCTTACCTCTGGCCACCAGCAGGCACCCAAGACCCGGGTTTCCCTCTGGCCGCTTCCCTCTGGCTGCTGGCAGGCACCTGCGACCCAGGCTTCCCTTGCAGCCCTGGCTTCGTCCAGAAGGTCTTCCGGAAGGACATCTGGTCTAATTAGCGTATTACACTTTTATTATTATAGATATACTAGAGGCCTGGTGCACGAAATTCGTGCACTGGGACGGGGTGTCCCTCAGCCCAACCTGTACCCTCTCCAATCTGGGACGCCTCGGGGGATGTCCGACAGCCTGTTTAGGCCCGATCCCACAGACATCCTTTTCACAATCCGGGACTGCTGGCTCCCAACTGCTCGCCTGCCTGCCTGATTGCCCCTAACTGCTTCTGCCTGCCAGCCTGATCACCCCCTAACCACTCCCCTGCCAGCCTGATCGATGCCTAACTGCTCCCCTGCTGACTGGATGGTCCCCAACTGCCTTCCCTGACAACCCGGTCACCCCCAAATGCCCTCCCCTGTATATTCCCTCTTTATTAGATAGGGTTTTTTCTTTAACATATTGTACTGCCCTAACTGGTTTGGCTCAGTGGATGGAGCGTCGGCCTGCAGACTCAAGGGTCCCAAGTTCGATTCCGGTGAAGGGCATGTACCTTGGTTGGGGGCATGTACCCAGTGGGGAGTGTGCAGGAGGCAGCTGATCGATGTCTCTCTCATAGATGTTTCTAGCTCTCTATCCCTTTCCCTTCCTTTCTGTAAAAAATCAATAAAATATATTTTTTAAAAAAATAAACTTTTAAGATTCCTCCATATCTGCCTGGCTGGTGTGACTCAGTGGTTGAGATCCCAGGCTGCCGCCGCTGGGAGGGGATCGCTCCATGGGGGTGCGCGCCCCTCCCAGGCTGAGACTCCAGCCCAGGCTTCCGCCGCTGGGAGGGGATCGCTCCGGGGGGTGCACACCCCTCCCAGGCTGAGACCCCAGCCCAGACTGCCCCCGCTGGGAGGGGATCGCGCCATGGGGGTGCGCGCCCCTCTCCAGGCTGAGACCCCAGGCTTCTCCTGGGAGGGGATCTCTCCGTGGGGGTGCGGGCGCCTCCCAGGCTGAGACCCCAAGCTGCAGGTTTGAGTGTGTGGGATCACTCCGTGGGGAGTGAATTTGTTTTTGTTTTTTATAAAGGGTCAGGAGGGCCTCTGGGCAGCATTCCGCCAGGCTGCTTACTCTGCCGGCTCTCAGCGGCAGCCCTACCTGAGACTGGAGGACTCCGGTGGGGCTGAGAAGACTGGGCGCTACCATCTTGTGGCTATGGGCACCGCCATTTTGTCGTGGAGTGATAATTAATTTGCATATTACTTTTATTAGGATATGTATATAGTCAAATTTTTTTCTGACCATAAATGAGGCTGGCTTCTATTACTCCTTTTTTACTACCTTTTTAGTGTACTATTGTTCCCTTAAACTCTTCCAGAGTGCATTATCTTTTATCCCACAAAGCCATAATGAACTTTCCTCCTCTTTGCCTTTGTTCATACTGTCCTTCCTTCCCGAAATGTTCTCCCTCTATTTGCTCTCTATTTTCAGTCTGTGAATTTCCTCTCTTAAAGCCCATGTCAAATATGATCTCCGTTATTAAATTTTCCTTTCTAACTGCTTTTTCCTTTCAATTCTTTGTATATCTCTTCATTTTTTTAATCTTCAAATGCAGCTATTGATATTTTGTTTTTAGTCCCCTTTATTTAATATTGAATTTATCATTGTTCCTCTTACAGTGCAAGTATCTTGCATGTTATAGATGCATGATATGTTTTGGTTTAATTTAATTTACCATAGTGACTACCTTATTTTAAATTTAAACTTCTTTGCAAAAGATTTAATTTTATATCTTTCTTTTGTTCTCTTACTAATGTCAGACCTTACAAAGGAAAAAAAGTCAATTATACAGTAATATATAACTGCAGAGAAGTTATATTTCTAATTCATATTTCTTGTCCATTATTAATAACAATTTGCAATTTTTAAAGCATGATAAATCATTAGTTTTTTCAGAATATTTTCATATTGTTTAATATTATTTTACCAGTGTCCCTCTTCTATATATGACAGGACAAGCGCAGAATTTGGACTCATTTATTAATATATTTGTATTTTAGAAAACTTGGAACGGTAATCTCTAATATCTGTAAGCTAGTTTTCATAAGAAATTTTTATTTATTCCAAGTTTTTCCATTGCATTACTGAGCTAGCCAAAGAAAATGTCCTAAAACCTGTGGTGCGGTGTTTCTTCCTTTTGTGCGTCCCGCACGGAAAGGGAGAAAGACAGGTTCCTGAGGGGAGGAGCTGGGGATTAAGAAATTAGAGAAAGAAAGAGACAAGAGACAGAAATAGATTCAAGCTGGGTGCCGGGTGGCTTCCTATCCTCTGATAGAGAGACAGTCACCCTCACCTTAGACAACACAGCATATTTATTGGTTTCCAAAAGGGATTTTATGATCAAAAGGAGTTTCGGGTGTGCCCAAATCCTATTCATCATGATCTGAGTAAGCTCCTTATTTGGGTGGGTCAAGGTCCTTTTTGTTCCTCATTCCAAGTACATGGGTACTGATAACAGGATTCTGCCAGTGCCCTTGGGCTCAGCTGATAAGAATTAAAAAAGTATCCATGTGCCTTCCCAGGGCTCTCTACAAAAACCAGTTACCTTTCTGCCAATTTATGTAGTTGTTCTTTTCAGTATTCTGGAAGACAAAATATATTATCACTGTTTTAATTTAAATAGCTTGATGTAAACTTAGGACATTGCCAACGTAATTCTTATAAAGTTTATACATTTGATTTGATGACTGAGGGAGTTACATGGAATACTCTGACCCCTATAGGGACAACTGTATTTTTACTCTGGTTAAGATCAGCTAGAGATTATTTGAAACAGAGTTATTACCATATCATATATAGGTATTGAATAGTAATTTGTTTTGGTGCCAGGAAGTATCTACCTCTCTTCCTTCTAGAGCCCTGACATAAATCCCAGTCCCAGAATGTGGAGCCACTGGTTCGACCCTAGGAAAATATGTTTCAGGTATCCCAGATTAGAATTGAAAAATATTTCACCTAAGAAAAAGGGTTGTTCGCTATTGTACAACTATTTGTGCACCTTTGAGTCAAATTGGCTTTTGTGGGCTCTTCTGGGAATCTAACTGGTCAGAGCACATAACTAAGTTATGGTTTCAATCCCTATTCGGGGCGCATACAGGAAGCAACCAATGGATGTTTCTCTAACATATCAGTGTTTTTCTCTTTCTTTCTTTCTCTCTGTCTCTCTCCCTCCCACCCCCTTCCTTTCTCTCTAAAACATAAATAAAAACATATCCTTGACTGAGGATTAAAAAATAAATTGCTCAGGGAGAAACCAAGATGGCAGCATAGGTAAACACCAGAACTGCTGCCTCGCACAACAATTTCAGAACTACAACTAAAAGACAAAACGGACACCATCCAGAACCACAGGAAGGCTGGCTGAGTGGAAATTCTACAACTAGAAGGAAAGAGAAAAGCACACTGAGACTCAGAAGCTGCAAGAGGCAGAGGTACTGATACGCACGCGTGGAGAGGACTGGCAACTGAGTGCACGGCTGGCTTTCTCAAGCGGGAGGGAGACAGAAGCTCCTGATGGCTCTGAACTCCAGTTCCGGGCGAGACTCTGGGGACCCAGACTCATTCGGGGAGAAACTGGACTGTCTGGCAGCAGGTGAAACTTGAGGACGGCTTTCTCTCAGAGGTGCTTGCAGCGATTACCGCGGGACACTGAGACCCAGGGGCCTCTTAGGGGAGGGCTGACGGGAAGCCATTGCTGTCAGTTCCGCCCTGAGACTCTGCCCCATCCAAGCTGAGCACAGAGGCTTTTGCAAGTCTTGTCTCATAAGAGTGTCTCCAGCACAGAAGTTCTCCCAGCGTAGACACAGCTGATCCTCACAGCCAATTGGCCTGGAGGTCAATTCTTTCCAGTGATACCAACAACAATCAAGGCTTAACTACAACAAGACTGTGCACACAGCCCACAAAGGGGTGCACCAAGAGTGTCCACCTCAGGTAACTGGGGAGGCTGAGCCACTGGGCCCTATAGGACACCTAGCACACACAGCCACTCTATCAACTCAGGGAAGCAGCCAAAATGCGGAGACAAAGAAACAGGTCACAAATGAAAGAAATGGAGGAAAGCAAACAACTGGATATAGAGTTCAAAACCACGGTTATAAGGTTTTTCAAGAGTTTTCTAGAAAAGGCCGATAAATTTAGCGAGACCCTTGAGGATATGAAAAAGGACCAACTAGAAATTAAGCATACACTGACTGAAATAAAAAAATAATATACAGAGATACAACAACAGACTAGAGGAGTGCAAGAATCAAGTCAAAGATTTGAAATACAAAGAAGTTAAAAACACCCAACCGGAAAAACAAAGAAAAACGAATCCAAAAATATGAAGATAGTTTAAGGAGCCTCTGGGACAACTTCAAGCGTACCAACATCAGAATTATGGGGGTGCCAGAAGAAGAGAGAGAGCAAGATACTGAAAACGTATTTGAAGAAATAATGACAGAAAACTTCCCCCACCTGGTGAAAGCAATAGACTTACAAGTCTAGGAAGCGCAGAGAACCCTAAACAAAAGGAATCCAAAAAGGACCACACCAAGACACATCATAATTAAAATGCCAAGAGCAAAAGACAAAGAGAATATTAAAAGCAGCAAGAGAAAAACAGTTAGTTACCTACAAGGGAGCACCTATACAATTGTCAGCTGATTTCTCCACAGAAACTATGCAGGCCAGATGGGAGTGGCAAGAAATATTCAAACTGATGAATAGCAAGAAACTACAACCAAGATTACCCAGCAAAGCTATCATTCAGAATTGAAGGGCAGATAAAGAGCTTCACAGATAAGAAAAAGCTAAAGGAGTTCATCACCACCAACCCAGTATTATATGAAATGCTGAAAGGTATTCTTTAAGAAGAGGAAGAAGAAGAAAAAGGTAAAGATAAAAATTATGAACAACAAATACATGTCTATCAACAAGTGAATCTAAAAATCAAGTGAATACAAAATCTGATGAACAGAATAAACTGGTGAATATAATAGAATCAGGGGCATAGTAAGGGAGTGGACTGACAATTCTCAGGGGGAAAAGGGGTGTGGGTGGTACGGGAAGTGACTGGGCAAAAATCATACACCTATGGATGAGGACAGTTGTGGGGAGGGGTAAGGGCAGAGGGTGGGGTGGGAACCGGGTGGAGGGAAGCTATGGGGGGAAAATAGAGGAACAATTGTAATAATCTGAAAAATAAAGATGTATTTAAAAAAATAAAAAAATAAAAATAAATAAATTGCTCATATGGGAAAGGAAGTTTCAGGTCTCAAACCAACTGATTAAGAAGTAAATTTTTGACATACATAATTTTTGGAATTAGAACCATCTTACATTGCACCAGATAAAATTAAGTAAAATATCTCTTTAAATATCTTGAATTGTCAATTAAGGCTTCATTGCTTGACATCAGGATAATTATCTGGAAAAAATCCCAAACATTTCAACCATGTTTACTTATTTACTAAAGGCCCAGTGCATGAAATTCGTGCGTGGGTAAGGTCCCTTGGCCTGGCCTGGGGTCAGGGCCATCTTCCCTGGCTGCCTGCAGCCAGCCCTGCTCCCCACTGCCACCCACCCCCGTTTCCCCGTTTGCCATCAGGAGATTGGAGCCTGCCAGCCAGGGAAAGGGACCAAGAGGTGGTCAGAGCACCTCATAGTGACTGGTCAAGCGGTCATTCTGGTCATTCCGCTGTTAGGGTCAATTTGCATATTACCCTTTTATTGTATAGGATTCATCTATTTTATTAAAGTTTTGATCTCCAACTATGTGCCAAGTAGTAGTATAATTGCTGGATAGAGCAGTAAATAAAACAATGTTCTACCCTCAGGGATCTTACATTCTACTTGGAGAATGTACACAGGGTAATGTAACAGTGCTATAAAGTGTTCTTCTGTTTCATATCTGAAGTTGTGTTGTGAGTAATGAGTGACACAAGTGAAATTTGTACTGTATTTGTATCCTGCCCCTATTATATAGTACTAGAGGCCCAGTGCACGAAATTCGTGTATGGAGTGGGGTGTCCCTCAGCCCAGCCTGCAACCTCTCCAATCTGGGACCCCTCGAGGGATGTCCGACTGCCCGTTTAGGCCTGATCAGTTTGCATATTACTCTCACAATCCAGGACTGCTGGCTCCCAACTGCTCGCCTGCCTGCCTTCCTGATTGCCCCTAACCGCTTCTGCCTGCCAGCCTGATCACCCCCTAACCACTCCCCTGCCAGCCTGTTTGCCCCTAACTGCCTTCCCCTGCTGGCCTGATCGCCCACAACTGCCCTCCCTTGCAGGCCTGGTTCCTCCCAACTGCCCTCCCCTGCTGGCCATCTTGTGGTGACCATCTTGTGTCCACATGGGGGCAGGATCTTTGACCACATGGGGGCAGCCACCTTGTGTGTTGGAGTGATGGTCAGTTTGCATATTACTCTTTTATTAGATAGGATAGAGGCCTGGTGCACGGGTGGGGGCCAGCTGGTTTGGCCTGAAGGGTGTCCCGGATCAGGGTGCGGGTTCCCTTGGGGCATGAGGCGGCCTGGGTGAGGGGCCTGTGGTGGTTTTCAGGCCGGCCACGCCCCTTGGCGACCCAAGCAGAGTCCCTGGTATCTGGGGTTTATTTATCGTCTACAATTGAAACTTTGTAGCCTGGAGCAGAGCCAAGCCTTCTGCTTGCTCCATGGCAGCAGCCATTTTTGGGGGGATTTATGTATCTTCTGTAATTGAAACTTTGTAGCCTTAAGCGGAGGCCTGGGCCGGCCAGGGTGTGTGGAAAGCTTGGCTTCCTCCATCACCGGGGGCAACCCTAGCCTCCTGCTCTTTCCAGCTCCGTGGCTGCCGCCATTTCTGGTTGGGTTTATGTATCTTCTATCATTGAAACTTTGTAGCCTTGAGTGGAGGCCTAGGCTGGCAAGGGCAGGCGGAAAGCTTGGCTTCCTCCATTGCCGGGGAAACCCAAGCCTCCCTCCTGCTCTCTGTGGCAGGAGCCATCTTGGTTTGGTTTATTTGCATATTCGCTCCTGATTGGCTGGTGGGCATGGCTTGTGGGTGTGACAGAGTGATGGTTAATTTGCATATTACTCTTTTATTAGATAGGATTATAGGCTTACGAGTTGATTAATAATATATCAGACACATAGCAATTAATATGAGCCAGGTTATTTTCTAATTGCTTTACAAATGTATTAGCTCATTTAATCTTTACAGTAACATGATTATAAAATACAATATGATAATTATTGTCCTCTTTTTATAGAGGTTAACAAGGTCATTTAGTGACCTTGAATTAGGATGCAGGCCAGAACAATTTAAACCCCCTACCATCTATGTTCTTAACCATTATGCTCCACTGTTTTACTTTAAATATTGACATTGTGAAAGATTTTCATATCCTTTATGAGATTTTCTTGGTGGGTATGCCAGTGATCACTTATCTAAAGTATTTTTTATTTTTATTTTTTTGTCAATCCTCAACAGGATATTTTTCCCATTTATTTTTTGAGCAAGTGGAAGGGAGGGGTGTGGGGAAGAAAAGGAAAGAAATATTGATGTGAGAGAGGCACATCAATGGGTTGCCTTCTGTACCCAGGTACGTGCCCTTGATTGGAATTGAACCTGAGACCCTTTGGTGCATGGGCTGACCCTCTCACCATTGAGCCACACTGACCAGGTCTAAATAATTTTTTTTTTAAGTGTTGTTTTAGGTCTGTTTTCTCCAGCTTCTAAAATATCAAGAATTTAGTAGCAAAACTGCTAGGTTATAGTTTACCTCATTTTAAAAATTATATTAAAATTGCCAATAAATAGTAAAAGAAAGAAAAAAGAGTAGACTCTAAAAATCAGATAGTTTCTATAGCTTGGGGCAGGGTGAAAGGAGCAAATGGGGTAGGGAAATGGGGGATATCTATAAAATAAGAATTACACAGGTGCTCACTTCAGCAGCACATACACTAAAATTGAAACAATACAGAGATTAGTATGGCACACAAATTGTGAAGCGTTTCATTTTTTTGTAAACTTTAGAAAGAAATTCAACAAATTTCAATCATTAAAAAAAGTTACATGAATTTGGCTAAGAGCTTAATAAATCGGATTTAACTTTTATTATTCTATCTATAGAGTGTATATTATTTTTAAACATTAACTTATTGTTCTCTTTCTCTTTTTTTTTTAGTACACTGTGTGGAATTTTGTTCCAAAGAATTTATTTGAACAATTCAGAAGAGTGGCAAATTTTTATTTTCTTATTATATTTTTGGTTCAGGTAAGCTTTGTCACTCAATAGATTGTTAAATTTATAGATAAAATTTCTAAAAATATGTTGTCAGGGAAAAGTTACATAGCATTCTAAATCATTTAATTTTGGGGTCATATTTTTTTTCTGCAAAGCTTCCCCATGGTATTTAATGAATACAACCACATCAAGATTTCTAAAAACTAGCCAGTGAATTTTAAGATTAATTTTATTTGTTTCATTATTGATATGCTGTGATGCTGATAACCATAATCAAAGCCAAGAAAAAAAGATCATCTTTCAAATGCTCATTCAGAACATAAATATTTTGGGTTTTAATATATAGCACATGTTTGTTTTTTTTTGTTTGTTTTTTTTTATATATTTTTTATTGACATTTTTTACAGAGAGGAAGGGAGAGGGATAGAGAGCTAGAAACATCGATGAGAGAGAAACATTGATCAGCTGCCTCCTGCACACCCCCCACTGGGGATGTGCCCGCAACCAAGGTACATGCCCTTGACCGGAATCGAACCCGGGACCCTTCAGTCCGCAGGCCGACGCTCTATCCACTGAGCCAAACCGGTTTCGGCTATAGCACATGTTTTTGGCACATTTTTGCCTATAGCACAAAGTGTATTTTTCTTTTCTTTTTTTAATGTCAATTTTACTTTTATTTAAAACAATATTTTTTCATTTTTAAAAATCCCCATGAAAATAGGTTTTTGTTTAGAAGACCGTTTTCTTAACTTGAACCTGTATAAATTATAGGCTATTTAACAGTTTCTTAATTTCACATTGCTTTTTTTCTTTAATATCAAAATATCAAGAGAATAGCTTATGAAACTTGAGTAGGAGTCAATATTTAAAAATAGTTATTACTATTTTCTTTTTAAAAGATTATTTTTTTCTGGTAATACTTTAGCAGTCTCTTTCAATGTGGCATTGAATTTTCATATGAACTCTGAACTTTTCTCTCAGTAGAACCTAGAATTTCAAAAGAAAAAACACTTGCCAAGTTATTATTTAAAGCTTGAGGTAACATATACTATTTTTTAAAAATTGTTTTCCTTCATGAGCAGAGAAGAAACTTCTGATTTTTTTTTTTTTTTTTTTTTTTATCAATAGAACATCAGCTTGGTTTTCTCAGAAAAGTGAGAAATTTATACTAACCGTGTCCACATAACATGCATTTGTGAAATTACCAGCTAAGTTCAGGAATTCAGCTTGTCTGTGAAATAGAACAAATTTAATTATCCTCCATGGCATGGTGTAAAGGAACATTAATAGTAAATCATTTAGAGCCGTATTCTAACTAGCCAAACATAATTAATGCAAAAATTTATTTACTTCTCCAGCAGTTTTTAAAACCTCAGTTGTATGATAATAATTGCAGCATCATTTTCCAAGCTATACCCCCTCTGGCTCTGCTAGATTTAACAAAATCACTTATGGAAGAAAAACGCTTTCCCTAGTCCCATTCCTTGCTCTGTCTCCCTAAGTAGTGCGTTTATTCTGAATTCCAGAGTAAAAATTACTGACAGACTTTTCAGCATTTATCAGGATGGAAGAAGAAATGTGAAATAAGATTCAGAGCAGCTGTAGCTCCACTCCTTGGCAAATATGGAGGAAGAATTGAAGTACTCTCTGTAAAGAAGGCAGATTAATGACTGAGTCTACTCTAACAATATTTGTGGGTATCCAGTAGGTTTAGATATTCTAACCCCATATAAGAGCCAATAAAGTGAACTTGTAAAACTGAACTAAATTATCCTCACTGTATAATATGTCCCTCCTATTATTTTTACTCTGGACTATGATACTCATTTTGTATAGTGTTCTCAGAATTCCTAGTATGTTTGAGATTTAAGATGTTAATAGCATGATGTGTACAATATAAAAATATAATATTCTGTATTCTTTTTTTTTTAATCCAGCTTATGATTGATACACCTACCAGTCCAATTACCAGTGGACTTCCATTATTCTTTGTGATAACAGTAACGGCCATAAAGCAGGTATGAATTGCTTCTTATTCTTGTTTCCCCATGTCATTTGCAATTTGCTAAATATGTCCACTCCAAGGTAACATTTATTGTTGGGAAAATAATTTCCATAAAAAAGCAGCAAGTGTTTTTGATGTTGCATATGGTAAAATTAAACTGAGTTAAGCCACTCTGTTATATTTCAGGTGATTCATGGTATGTTTACCATTGTTAAAATGTTGTTCTCTTGACACACCCAGAAAGCATTCAAAACAAGCATTTTATATGTATAAACAAATTATATCCTATGTAATCAAAGGCTAATATGCAAATTGTCCGAATGACGGAACGACTGGTCACCATGATGCGCACTGACCGTCAGGGGGTAGGTGCTCAATGCAGGAGGTTCCCCCTGGTGGTCAGTTCACTCCCACAGGGGAAGCGCCTCTCAGCCAGAAGCCCTGAGCCAGGCTTATAGCTGGCGAGCTCAGTGGTGGTGGCGGGAGTGTCTCCTGCCTCTGCGGCAGCGTTAAGGATATCCGACTGACATCTTAGGCCTGCTCCCCCAAGGACTCCTGGACTGCGAAAGGGCACAGGCCGGGCTGAGGGACACCACTCCCCCTCTCCACAGTGCATGAATTTCGTGCACCGGGCCTCTAGTTTTAAATAAAAATTGTGTAGTGCTTTCCTACTTTTTACACTTTCTCTGGTTAAGTTGGTTTTTATGTAAAGTTGTACCCTAGTGGGAAATAGCTTCAACCAAATCCTGAATTGGTATTCAATTCTAGTTATAGAAAAGAAGAGTATTATTGCATGAACATGTCAAGTTAAAAATAAAGGAATTTGTAGAAAGGTCATGTCTTTATAACTACAATTTCTCTAAATATCTTGGCAGGGCCTCAGTTATACAGAGATTGTTCCTTCCACTTGAAAGAGAGTTAGTTGAATTTTCTTATGTAAATTTGATATATTTTCATTTTATAAGATTTAGGGATAAGGTTTAAATTGCTTGGGAGTGAAATTGGCAAACATTTTATAATTCCTGGGATGTAGTATATTTTAACAATTATGTTATATATCTAGTATGTCAGAATATCATGCTACTGCTCTCACTGTTTGATTTTCCTTTCTTCAGTGTTCTTTTGGAAACTGTCAGTCAGCATCCAAATCACTTCATATGGTCACATATTTACTTAGTTTTGCAGATGTCATTTATTTCATCAGAGTAACACATATTTGTCCCTTGGACCTATTTTCTATATGTAGTTCCCTCTTAGGTAATTTCATCCATGGTAGTGGTTTAATTTATATGGTACTTTAATGGTACTTTTATAAAGTAAATTTATATGGTACTTTATATGGTACTTTAAATCGTTTGCGGGTATGGTCCCTAGGCTTGGCCTGCGATAAGGGCCATCTTCCCTGGCTGCCCGCAGCCAGTCCCACTCCCCGCCACCACCCACCCCCGGTTTCCCGTTCGCCATCGGGTGAGTGATCGGTGCCTGACAGCCGGGGGAAGGGACCGAGAGGTCAGCTGTTCCCGCCTGCTCACCGGCCCCACCCCCACCGTGGGTGGTCATCGGAGCCTGTCGGCCAGGGAAAGGAACCAAGAGGTGGTCAGTGCATCTCATAGTGACTGATCCAGTGGTCATTCTGGTCGTTCTGCCATTAGGGTCAATTTGCATATTACCCTTTTATTTTATAGGATGGTTCCCAAATATATATGTATCCTGAAACTATTGCCTGAACTCTGACACTCACATACAACTGTGCAACTTTTCCACTTGGATAACTTAGGCTTTTCCTGACCAACATGTCATTCTCTCATTTTCTGCTCTGTTCTTTTTTCTTCCTATCATTTGGTGCTACCTGTTTCTATTGAATAAATGTTTATTAGTTTGTCTGTTGCCTTCATTTGAATGTTCAGCTCTGTGAGGGCAGATACTTTGTTTTATAAACCAGTTTATTTCTAGTGACCAGAACAAGGTCATGCTCCGATTGTATCTCCAATAAATAAATTGCTTGACAGATGAATGAATGAATGAATGAATGAGTGAATGAATGAAGCTACTGAGTATTTTTTTAAAGCAATTTTAAATGTTGCATTACTTCATGCCCTGGTTTCCCAATGTATGTATATTTGGCCAAATACAGCCTGGGTTTATTTGGAATGTGATGCCATTAACCAAATTGAAAAATGCTGATAAAAATCTGCAAAATAGGAATGTGATGCCATTAACCAAGTTGAAAAATGCTGATAAAAATCTGCAAAATAGGAGAGTTAAATATATTTATTATTATTTACATCCTGTCCCCTACTAAAATGGGTTAAATAAAAACACGTAATATAAAAAGCAGAAAGATTATACCTCAAACTGTGTTACAATGGTTGATGTAGTTAAGTTCTAAATTTACATGAGAGCTTCTTGATGACTAAAGCAAAAGCAGAAATACGAAAGGTCATAATTTTCAAAGAGAAAATTTGATGTATAAGGATTTTTTTCCCTTTACAACATCAGGATTCAGAGTTTTCTCTTTTCTAACAACTATTCCTAAATTGTGCTCATTTACTAACACACAACATACTAAATATACTGTTCAGGTTTATATGCCCATTCCTATAGATCAGTAGAATAAATTTTAGAAAAATTGTACAAATGAAAGTAGCCATGTTCCAGTCTTTCCTTTTTCTCTCCTTTTAGTCTGCCTTTGTCCTTTGTACTTTTATCAAAATAGGAAAAGCTATATTATCACTTTTTTATACTCTAATTGAGTAAAGATGTTAGTTTTCTTGTGTTTTTTTTTAACTTCTCCCAACCATATTTGCATATTAAAGGTTTTTTTAGTTATGTAATGCAAAGTGTAGTGCTGTGGTAAACATCATAGTCTTTGCCTTCTATGAGCATAAAACCCATGAAGTAGGGAAGATAAAACCAAACACAAAAGCAGTTATAGTTCAGTAAGGTGTAGTGGTCAGACCCAGTGAGCTGTAGATGTTCAGAGAAAGGGTGGAACACTGTCTGCATAATCAAGGAGGGTTTCGTGGAAGAAACATTATTAGAGATGAGACTTGGAATAAGGGTAAAATGACAATTGGTGAAAAAGGTAAAGTAGCAACAAACAACTTATGCAAAGTCCCAAATGTAAGAAAAGGCAAGACCTTTTTTGTGAAATGACATGGCTGACTAATGTTTGACACTATGTAGCAAAGTACTAAAAGGTAATACTGGAATTTACCATGCTTGGTAAATTAAACATGGTGGAAGATTCTTTGGTCTAAGCATTGGAGAGTTATTGAGGGGACTTTGAATAGGATAGCGAATTAAAACAGTGTTTTGGAAAGATTAATCTGGCAGTAATATGTAGGATGAATTAAAATTTGTGAACTTGTGTTAAAAATAATGTTTTTATTATTAGTGTCATCTGGCTATAAAAGGAACTATGCTTTTTGACAGTTTCAGAAAAAAAATGTTTTGACTCTCCATTAAATTTCTCTAAAATTGGCATACCACATCTTCAGTGGGGCCAACATCATATTTTTTTTTTTTTGAGAGCGAGAGAGAGAAACATCGATTTGTTGTTCCACTTATTTATGCATTCATTGGTTGATTCTTGTATGTGCCCTTACTGGGAATTAAACTGGCAGCCTTGGCATATCGGGATGATACTTGAACCAACTGAATTATCTGGCTAGGGCTGCATCATTTAAATGCTTTTAAGAATGGTTTCCCAAAAGGTTTCTCCCTGAAAAAAAGATCTTGAAGTAATTTTTAATATTTGCTTTATGTGTTATAGTGTTATAATATTTTTAGGTAATAGATGCACATGTTTTAAAAAATAGAAAGTACAAAATATCATATAATAAAAGTCATTTATACTCCTAAAACTCGCCCCCTCCCCGTCTCCTGGTTCTCCTCCCCTGAGGGAGCCATTATTTGTACATTAGTCCAGATATTGATACAGAGTGTTTTCAGAGGCAAGCATTTTTTTTTCATAATGTTCGCATAGAACACAACATATTCTGTACTTTACTTTTATCACTTAATGCTATCAGATATCATTTTGTTATCTTGTGTTATACCTCTGAATTCTTGACTTTTCTTTGAAATAACACAAGATGTCTTGTCCACTTAGTCTTTGTGAAATGCTTATGTCTATTTCCTTTTTTAATGATGATCCACATACCCTATCATATTTTTTGCAAGTACAAATAATAATTCTATTGGTCTAGTGTTTAAGAAAGTGAAATAATTCAACATCAGTTTTAAAATGTGTTCTTTTTTCCTATTTATTGTCTGTAATAATGCTGTATGAATTTTTATACATATACTATAGGCCCGATGCATGAAATTCGTGCAAGAGTGGGCCTTCTTTCCCCCAACTGCCGGCACCAGCTTCCCTCTGGGACCTGGGACCTGGGCTTCCCGCCAGCACCCAGGACCCGGGCTTCCCTCTGGCTGCCACAGGCACCCGGGACCCGGGCTTCCCTCTGGCTGCCGCAGGCACCCGGGACCCGGGCTTCCCTCTGGCTGCCCGCAGGGACCCGGTTCAGCCGCCGGCAGGCACCCGGGACCCGGGCTTCTTCGGGAAGATCTAGCATATTTCGCTTTTATTATTATAGATATATTTAGAGAGAAGAAGGAGGGGGAGAGAGTGAGAGAAACATTGATGTGAGAGAGAAACCTTGCAAACTTCTTGCACTTGCCCTGTCTGGGGTTCTGACTACAAATTGAACCTGCCACTGTTTGAGACGATGCTCCAACTGACTGAGCCACATCGGACCGGCTGCATAAATTTATATTTTTTTGTTTAAAATATCATTTGTATGTAGAAGCAATAGAACTTATTGATTGACTAGGTGTTAGGGAAAGGTAGGAATAAAAAAAATGACTCCTCAGATTTCTAGCATGAGCAGCTTAGTAGATGGTGATGTCATTTGTCAAGATGGGTAACATGGAAAATGCAACATATTTAGAAGATAACATCATTAATTTTTGAAATGTTCAATATATTAGATATCAAAATGGAGATATTAAGAATACAGTTGGATTTCCAAGTTTAGAGTCTAAAAGAAAGATGTGAGCTGAAGATATAAATTTCAGAAATTTTTGAAGACCACAGGTATAGAAGAAATCTTGTAGCGAGAAAGTGAAGGGTGAAAAAAGGGCCCATAAAGATGACAGAAGGAGGCTTTCATAAGGAAACTGAGAAAGATTAATGGAGAGGTACTCTGAAAATAAGAAAAATGTATGTAATGAAACCAAGTTTTTATGAGTATATGCATCAAAATTGCCTAATATAATACTGGTGAATGAAATGTTTGAGGCAATTTTTATGTTTCTTTTTCTCATTTGATAAAAATATCTTCTAATTAGGTGAAGAGACTAGCCAAAGAACATATATGCATAGCCTATGGACACAGACAATAGTGTGGTGAAGGCCAGGGGAGTTGGAGTGGAGAGGCTGGGTGGGGTGGGCAAAGGAGAGGATAGGGGACATCTGTAATAGTGTCAACAATAAAAGAATATATCTCCTAATTATACTAAAAAGGGCGCTTTTATTCTTTTGATATTTACAGGGGTATGAAGATTGGTTACGACATAACTCAGATAATGAAGTAAATGGAGCTCCTGTTTATGTTGTTCGAAGTGGTGGCCTTGTAAAAACGAGATCAAAAAACATCCGGGTATGCATTTAGTAAATAATGTATGTCAATTATATTTTGATATCACAAACTTTAATCTGATTATATTTTACTGAAAGCCTGCTTTTCTACATTAAAATATTTTGATAGACTACTTGTTTAGAACTCAATTAAATAAGTCCTTGACTTTTAAAATTAGTATATTCACTCTCCCCAAAATTCTTCATAGGTGGGTGATATTGTTCGAATAGCCAAAGATGAAATTTTCCCTGCAGATTTGGTGCTTCTGTCCTCAGATCGACCTGATGGTTCTTGTCACATTACAACTGCTAGTTTGGATGGAGAAACTAACCTAAAGGTTTGTATGTGTATAAAATGTCTTTGGATTATAGTGATATTTTCTTTTGGTTAAGGTAATAAAGTTTGACCTGATAAAGGAGAAATATTTTTAAATTACTGAAAATTCTAAGAATTACTAAGTTTTTAAAAGAAATAATGTTCTGTATTTATTTCAAGGGTAGCCTCACATGGTTTAGTCAAGTTAAAGAGAAATGGGAAGTGTTGTTAGGAAAAATAAAATATTTTAATATTTTGGTGCTTTTTTTAGATAAGGGAGATTTGAAATAGATGGGG
Source organism: Plecotus auritus (assembly GCF_963455305.1). Lineage (NCBI taxonomy): Eukaryota > Metazoa > Chordata > Mammalia > Chiroptera > Vespertilionidae > Plecotus > Plecotus auritus. Next base: position 186,345,117 of record NC_137771.1, on the reverse strand, counting down.
ATGTAAAGTACAGCATAGGGAATATATATATATATATATATATATATATATATATGGTGTCAGATGGTTGCTAGATTTATCGAGGGGGGTCACTTAGTAAGTTATATAGATGTCTAATCACAGTTGTACACCTGATTATATTATAATTTATACTAGAGCGGGGGGAGGGGTGTCCCTCAGCCCAGCCTGCACCCACTCCAGTCCGGGACCCCTCGGGGGGTGTCCGACCACCATTTTAGGCCCTGTGGGATCGGGCCTAAACCGGCGGTCGGACACCCCTCTCACAATCTGGGACCACTGGCTCCTAACCACTCACCTGCCTGCCTAATTGCCCCTAACCCCTCTGCCTGCCTGCCTGATCGCCCCTAACCTCTCTGCCTGCCTTCCTGATTGCCCCTAACTGCTTCTGCCTGCCTGCCTGATTGCCCCTAACCTCTCTGCCTGCCTTCCTGATCACCCCTAACAGCCTCTGCCTGTCTAATCACCCCTAACTGCCCTCCCTTGATGGCCTGATCTCACCCCCAACTGCCCTCCCCTGCCGTCCTGATCTCATCCCCAATTGCCCTCCCCTGCCAGTCTGATCTCACCCCCAACTACCCTCCCCTGCCGGTCTGATCTCGCCCCCAACTGCCCTCCCCTGCCAGCCTGATCTTGCCCCTCACTGCTCTCCCCTGCTGGCCTGATCGCCCCTAACTGCCTCTGCCTGCCTGATCACCCCTAACTGCCCTCCCCTGCCAGCCTGATCTCGCCCCCAACTGCCCTCCTCTGCTGGCCAATTTGGTTCTGATTGGTCAGTTTCTGTGCCAGTCAGCATCAAAAGCTCCGCCTCCTAGGCAGCCATTGGCTCCTTACATTTACCCAGATTTGGTTCTGATTGGTCAGTTTGTATGCCAGTCAGTATCTCTGGACCTATCAACGGGGCCTGATCAGAAAGGTGGGGCTGATCAGCAGCCCTGGTGGAGGCCTGGAGAGAAATGGAGGCACGGCTGTTGGCCAGGCCAGGAGAGAAAGAGAGGCAAGTTCTGATCAATGGCTTCCACAGAGGCTGCAGATCAGACTCTGCCTCTCTCTTTGCAGGCTCTCTCCCGGCCTGATCTGCAGCCCCCTAGGCAGTCAGTGCTGGGTCGGGGCACCGGCAGCAGCCCCAGTCAGTGCTGGGTCGCCATGGCAACCCAGCACTGACTTCCTGTCTGGTCGAGCCTTTGGTCGTTATGACCCTGGCTTTTTATTATACAGACTAGAGGCCCAGTGCATGAAAATTCGTGCACTCGGGGGAGTTCCTCAGCCCAGCCTACTCCTTGCAGTCCGGAACCCCTAAGCCGCACTTGGACATACTTAGCGCTGCTGCGGATGCGAGAAAGGCTCCCGCCACCGCCGCTGTGTTCATAGCCATCAGCCCGGCTTGTAGCTGAGCAGAGCTCCCCCTATGGGAGCACACTGACCACCAGGGGGCAGCTCCTGCATTGAGCATCTGCCCCCTGGTGGTCAGTGCATGTCATAGCGACCAGTCATTCCCAGTTGTTCTGCTATTGGGGTCAATTTGCATATTACCCTTTTTATATATAGGATAATATTGTACGTCTATTATAATTGAAAAATAAATTATTTTTTAAAAAAGAAATAGTTGATATGTAGGGTCCCATTTAGATCTTGAAACTGCAGTTTAATCCTTGTGGTTTTTTTTTAGACTCATGTGGCAGTTCCAGAAACAACAGTATTACAAACAGTTGCTAATTTGGACACTCTTGTAGCTGTGATAGAATGTCAGCAACCAGAAGCAGACTTGTACAGGTATGGTGTGATAGTCATCCTACTCATTTAAAGTCCTGTTCACAGATTTCATTTTTACCATCATAAACATACAGTGAAATCTTTAGCTAATCAAAGACATTATTGAAGAGGAGGTAGTGGAGAGATACATTAAAGGGAAAAAAGGCTAAAGCAGAATTTGCCAGAATTCTAATCCAAAGTATTAATTCAAAAACCGTGCTCTTTTATTCAGACGTTTCTTTCCATTACTTTCTATTTCTATATGAACTGGTTTTATCACCATTATAGGAAATTTTATAACTATAATGGTAGTTATTAGAGAAGTAAGATTATTATTATTTTTTGATCCTCACGTGAGGATATTTTTTCATTGATTTTTTAGAGGGAGTAGAAGAGAGAGGGAAATACAGAGAAATATCAATGTGAGAGAAACACATCGATAGGTTGCCTCCTGCACAAGCCCTGACCAGGGCCCAGGGCTGGGGAGGAGCCTGCAACTGAGGTACGTGCCCTTGACTGGAATTGAACCTGGGACCCTTTAGTCCGAAGGCCAATGCTCTATCCACTGAGCCAAACTGGCTAGGGCAATGGTCGGCAAACCGCGGCTCGCGAGCCACATGCAGCTCTTTGGCCCTTTGAGTGTGGCTCGGCGTTAGAACCACTTCTTCAAAATAGACTTGCCCAGGCCGAAAACCGACGTCTGCGCATGGGCCACGAAGTTTCAATCGCACTGTACGTGCACACCCGCACGTGGTATTTTGTGGAAGAGCCACACTCAAGGGGCCAAAGAGCCGCATGTGGCTCGCGAGCCGCGGTTTGCCAACCACTGGGCTAGGGCGAAGTAAGATTATTTCGTTAGAAGAAAGTAACTCTGTGTATACACGTACTCCATGAAGGCAAGGGCTCTGTCTTTGTGTTCACTTGGAATGAATTCCTTTTAATGTTGTGATTTACTAAATACAGTTTAAGTCATCTTCCAGTGATATACTAATTATTGTGGGCTGTGAAATAGGAACAACTTTTTATTATGAAAGTGATATACTAAACTCATTTTCACTCAGTAACTGGTGATTAAATACAAATTACAACCACATTGTAAAATTCACCCTCAGCTTCTTGTCATATAATATGTCTCCCTCTATTGGTTGAAATGTTCATATCTTATTAGTCATTTGCTTTTCCAGAATAATCTCTTACATAATTTGTTTTGGATCCATATATTATTTATAATGGAGTTTTCTATGTGATGTTATATAATTTTGTGGTTTCATTATAGTCAAATGAAGTATAGAATTTTCTAATTAGCTAAAAATTTGCTGTCCTATGCTTTAAGAGTTTAAACTATGAGATTTAACTGTGAAGAATTTAGTACTTTAAGATTTCTATATTGCTATTTCCTTGTCTCAAAAAATGGTGAGTTATAAAAAATTGTATGAAATGGAGCATTAAGTAGGCATAAGATTAATATGAGATTAAGTATCACTAATGTGATGATGAGTAGTTTTTATATTATCTTGGAAAATGTGGAAAAAATTAAAACATTTTTTAATAGGAAATAATTCACTGTTAAATATAAGGTGTTCCTCTTTATTTTATCTTTCCCTTTTCCGTAGTGAAAGTATATATTTTGTTTTAAATATATATGTAACTACTACAGAACACTTTTGTAATAGAAAGATAACTCACATTTATTGCTGTTTATATTTATTCATTCAGCAAGTTATTGTTGAGCACCTATCTGTTCATTATGGTGAGTGGGAAATAAGATGAATCAGCATGGTTTCTATCCTTGAGGAACTCATAGCTGTAAAGATATTATATATATAAAATTATATTTTTTCACTTTTCTATATGCTACATATAAGGGGAATATTGAAAGCATTTTTTTTTAATATATTTTATTGATATTTTACAGAGAGGAAGGGAGAGGGATAGAGAGCTAGAAACATCGATGAGAGAGAAACATCGATCAGCTGCCTCCTGCACACCTCCCACCAGGGATGTGCCCGCAACCAATGTACATGCCCTTGACCGGAATCGAACCCGGGACCCTTGAGTCCGCAGGCCGACGCTCTATCCACTGAGCCAAACCGGTTTTGGCTTGAAAGCATTTTAAGTGTCCAAGTAGGAGAATGCTTAGATGGGTACATGGTACAGTTATATAAGAGGGAAATATGTAGATTATAAAAATATTTTCAAAGAACTTAATGACATAAGAACATACTGAAATACAATGTTAAATAAGATACAGAGTTGTAGCTCTCATAATCCCAATTATATATTTTTAAATGTGTATTTCTGTGTACTTGATAGATAGTTAAATGGCAAGATAGAAGTATAGATAAGTACAAAGAGAAAGAAAATTCTGGAGGAATTACATGTCAAAATGTTAGTAGATATTTCTTGGTGATAAGATTTCAGCTGCTTTTTATTTATTTATTTTTGTTCTCCATAGTTTCTAATATTTCTTGAATGTGGAATGCTTTTGTACTTTAAAAAAGTATTTTCCATTTTACTGTACAGTATTCTTTTTTAAAATTAAATCTTTATTGTTGAAAGTATTACATATGTCCCCTTTTTCCCCTATTGACTTGTCTGTACAGTATTCTTAATGATCATTTCTAATGGCTACATAACAGTCTAAGTGCATATACTATTACCTAACCATTACCTAATTTTTCAATACTTAACTTCCTCTGTTTTGCTATTACAAACATTGCGTGGCGCCTTGTTACAAATAAGTTCATCAATTCAAAATCCAGTAGCTAGATAGTTCATTGCTTCTCTTTTTTGATATAATTAGTTCACTTGGCTCCGAGGATATTCCCCTCTCTTGGTTTTTCTCCTACTTCAATAGTCTCTCCTTTCATTCTCTTTGCTGAGTTCTCTTCTCCTTTGACTTCTTGATGTAAGAGTGCCCCAGGACTGTCCTTGGTTCTCCTCCTTTCCCTACCTATACTTTTCACTATCAACACTCACTCCTTTGGTAATTGCATCCAAGGTGATGGCTTTACAGATCATCTACATGCTAACTCTCAGATTTATATCTCCATTCAAGATGTCTTTTCCCAAATTCCAGACTGTTATATCCAAGTTCATGTTCTACAGTTCTACTTAGACATTTAATAGAAATCTCAAATTAATCATGTTGGGAACTGAGCTGATTTTCCCTCCAAAACTTTTTATGCCAACAATCTTTCCTTAGTTGATAACAGTCTCTCCTTCCAATTCTTCAGGCCAAAACCCCTTGGAGTCACATCCCCTCTCTGCTAACCTCTCCTCACCTCCTCTCTCACATCTCATCTCAATCCATCAGAACATCTTATCTGTTCACCTGCAAAATATATCCAAAATTTGACCATCTTTTACTCATTTCACTGCTACTGATTTGTTCTGAGCCAACATAACCTCCTACCTGGCTTACTGCTATTCTTACCAGTTCTCCCCTTTCTTTCCCTTGCAGTCTGTTCTCACAAAAGCAGCCAGAGTGGCCTTTAACTTTTTAGACTCTGACTTAGAAGTTCCACTTCTAGGAATTTTTTCTAACAAAATAATGAAATTCTACTACTCCTAGGAACTTAGCTTAATGAAAATGTGAAAAGGTATGTATACAGGCTATTCAGGGCTGCTTGTTTAGACCAGTGATTTTTAACCGGTGTGCTGCAAGGATTTTTATTTTATTTTATTTATTTTTTAAATTCCTATTTTTTTCTAATAAACATGTTTTAAAACTTATTTACTTACTTATTATTTTTTAAATCCTCGCCCGAGGATATTTTTCTATTGATTTTTAGAGAGAGGGGAAGGCAGGGAGAGAGACAGACGGAGAGAAACATTGGTATAAGAGAGACACATCGATAGGGATTGGTTGCCTCCTGCACATGCCCCCACCAGGGTCCTGCAACCAAGGTGCCTTCCCTTGACCAGAATCGAACCCAGGACCCTTCAGTCCACGGGCTGATGTTCTACCCACTGAGTCAAGGCTAGGACACTGCAAGAAATAGTAAAACATGCAGTACCTGACTATTTAGTCAAAGGCACTGACCTCTTTTCCCTTAAGATTGTCAAATTAAAAAATAACAACAGCCAACACAACTGTAGTCATCTGTGTGAATGAATAAAAATTATTCCTTTTTATTTTTTGGTCAGATCGGCAAAAAAAATGTACATTTTGGTGTGCTGCAGAATTTTAGTAATTAGCTTATGTGTACCATGAGATGAAATAGGTTGAAAATGACTGGTTTAGACTACCCATAAGTTGGAAAAAAGAAACTTTCATTAGTAGTGAATTATTTTAAAAAGTTACACAGTAACCCCCAAAACACAATATTATGTGTGACCATTAAAAATAATGATGTAGATCTATGTTTTTGACAGGACATGTTAAGTGGGAGAGGGTATTACCAACAGTATTTAAGGTATGGTCCCATTTTTGTTTTTAAAATACATATTTTTCTATATGTGTATGGAAAAAAGCCTGGAAAACATATCCCAAAATAATAGCAGTGTTTGTATTTGAGTAGTGGGATTACCTGTAATGGTATTTCCTTTTTGATATCTTTTTTATATTGTCTGAATCATTTTTTAAAACATGTGTGTTTGAGTGTATATCTATATGTATAAAAGCCTATGCGACCGTTACAATCGGTCGACCGAATGACCATTCGCTATGATGCGTACTGACCACCAGGGGGCCGACGCTCAATGCAGCCAACCTCCCGCGGTCCCAGCCCCAATTGGCCCCGATCACCGGCCAGGCGGAGAGACCCCGCCCGTGCACAAATTCATGGACCAGGCCTCTAGTAGTCTTTATAATCAGAAAAGAGAATGGTAAAGCTATTTTTGCTTTGAAACAAAACAGTGTGGCTTTGGAGAAAGGGCTAAGGAAAGTGCAAGATGAGTTAATCCAGCATGGAACTGGCATGAACCTACAGTTAAAGATAACAGGACAGATAAAATGAAGGAAAACAGGAATTCTCTTGTTGGAATTTAGCTCAGGAAAATCAAAAGAATGGTCTACATCATCTCTGAAAGATGCCTAGGGAGACAACAGCTGAATTGGTTCTTTAAATCTAAATCCGAAGTTGAGGTTGGAAACAAGGCTACATAAAATCCACTAAGTGGAGATTAAAAAAAAAAGAAGAAAAACAGCAGTGCATTTCCCTGATACAGACAGTTGAAGGAAGCAGAAGTAAGAGATTAGCAAGAAACAGTGAAGCCCAAGGGATAAAGCATCTGTGACCTGGAAACAGAAGGAATAATAGGGGACGTTGGGAAGGGAATGCTTAATATTGCTTTGCCTAGTTAAATGATTAACATGAAGCTCTGTCTAGAATTTGCTTCAACTCAAAATTTACTTCTCACTGTAGTAGAAAATAATTGTTCATTTGAATTGACTCTGTGATGTGGAGCTGTTTAAGTAGTGGAATTTGGATCTGAAAGGCCAGGTTATGAAAATTCATTGATAACAAGCCACTTATTCTAGAACCATGGTCGGCAAACTGAGGCTCGCAAGCCACATGCGGCTCTTTGTCCCCTTGAGTGTGGCTCTTCCACAAAATACCACGGCCTGGGCGAGTCTATTTTGAAGAAGTGGCGTTAGAAGAAGTTTAAGTTTAAAAAATTTGGCTCTCAAAAGAAATTTCAATTTGTTGTACTGTTGATATTTGACTCTGTTGACTAATGAGTTTGCCGACCACTGTTCTAGAAGCTCTAGAGTTCACTGATAGGTTTTTGCTTACTACTCTATTCCCACCACTTAATTCACACATAGTAGTTGCTCAATGAATATTTGTTGGATGAATGAATGCATGAATAAGTAAATGAATGATTCTAATCACAGGAAGCTTATTTAATAAACTGATGAAATATGTGAGCATTCATTTTGGCTAAATAATGTATACTTGTGTAGCAAATATAAATTCTCATGATGATAAAACTAATAATGATAATAATATATAACATTTGTATCACCATTTTGAAAACATTTTTATATTCATTACCTCATTCATAGCTGGAGTGGGATGGCAAGAATTGTTAGAGCTTATTGACTGATAAATATTATTTTTATAATTTCTAACATGATTATTGGACCAGTCATAGAAGCAAAATGTTCGTTTGTTTCATGTATAAGAATAGTGCCAAAAGTATCTAGTTTTCCACCTATGATGTCATAAGTAACATATCTGTTTTTTTGGTAACATGGTGAATTCTTTGATAGATTCATGGGACGAATGATAATAACCCATCAAATGGAAGAAATTGTAAGGTAAGAACAAAATCACATTATTTGGGGGAGGGACTAAAATCAAGTTAAAGAAATATTAGATAAGTAAGCTTCATATAATGTAAAAGGGTTCACGTGAAAGCATTTAGCACTTTATCTTCTAGTTATTTATACCAGCAACAAGTGAGGGCGAAGCAAATTTCATGAAATAATATCAAAATAATTTAGTAAGATTATTTATATACTTGTATTTTTTTCTAATAATATCAGGTAGTAACATAAAAGGAAACATAAACATTCTTATTCAAATCCTTACCACCACTTAAAGTCTAGAATACAAGAAAGGTTTTCTATAATGTTTAACAAGTATAAGTGTTACAGTCTTCTTCATTTCAAAATCATTTAACACAAACTAGAGTACTTAGTGGCCAATCCAGAACCTCTTATTTACTCTTCTGATTGTTTTTTTGTTTGGTTGATTATTTTGTTTTCCCTCTATATTAAGGTTAATTTCTGGCTGCTGCATGAAAGGACTTGGGCTCATTTCAAAGATTTGCTAATAGGATGAGATTACATTGTTACTCCTGACCACAAAGCCAAATTTAAAATAAATCTTGGAATCATCCCTTGAACTTCTAAATCAAATTAGCCTTTCACCTTTTTTCTGGAGACATATTCATTTGAACTGGCTGCTTGAAATAAGTCACTGACATAAAGAGTTGAGCATTTCTTAAAATGAAATTCTCAAGTCAAGCCACCAAAACTATCATGCATCAGCACTGATTCACATTTTTAATAAACATTAACACAGGAGCATGTTCAATGAACTCTTTAGCCATGGTCTTTGCTGAAGCAACCAGAGTTTGCTGATGAACTACCTTTTAATTCAAAGCTTTCTATCATTATATCCCAATTGTATATGCCAGTGTGAGCGCAAAGTTTTTCTATTCGTTGTTAAAAACAATACCATGTGAAAAGGAGCTATTTTATGGCTTCTGGTTAATAGATTTTGGAATATCCATGTAGTGTGCTCCACATATGACTCAATATTAAAACCATACTTGTTAACCATGTCCCAAACACCTGGTCCTCCTTGGTTCATTGATTTTTTTAGAGTGTTTGGGTTTGTAGACATCTTGGTTCTGATTCTGTTTGATTTGGATGACTGTGTATGTATGTTTCAGAAAAGCGTAAGGGATCTCAACAAAATTAAGACTTTTTAAATTATCCATAACAGTCTTATCATTTTGCTGTCACTAAAAAAGTACAATTTCCTTTCTAGTTATTCCTTCTCATTTTATATCTCCTTTATGGAGAGACATTCAAACAGCAAGAAGACCTGAGCTCCAAGAAGTTTGCAATGCAAGTAGTAAAGTTGTAGTATCAATCTTGCCTACAAAAGTACTAACTCACTTACTACATGATTTTTTATAATCCAAAGTAATTTTAATTGTGCAGAACTCATGCATTTACACATAAATCATGCTACAATTCTTATTTATGTTGCATTTTAATTCTCTATTTTCTTTGAAAACTGTTTATTAATTTTGCTCAAAATTTTCATCCTCTATTAAACATTTAAAAATCATTGCTTAAACTTTTATTTGTGTTTTATGTTTAAAATTTTTGCAACTGGTCTGGTGGCTTTATGAGTTTATGTACCAGCATAATCTTATTTCTGAGCCACCGATCTTAAAGTAACTGAAATGCTAAAGCAGGTGTTTTTGTTATGGTAACTAACATTATGATTGACCTAAATAGTAGCTAAGATTTTGGTTCTATATAAAAACAGTGTTGTAACTATAACTCAAGTACTTTCTGCTAAAGATGCCATTTTAGAATTTAATTAAATGTTTAATATATTTAATGCTTTTTTTTGTGTGTGTGTGTGTTTTTCCCTAGACCTCTGGGGCCAGAGAGTCTCTTGCTTCGTGGAGCCAGATTAAAAAACACAAAAGAAATTTTTGGTTTGTATATGTTGAAAGTTTTTAATTATAGGTTCATGTTGATACTTTATGAAGTATTTTTAAAAGCACAGCATTTGTGTTCTTTTGGTTGGGTAACTTGTTACTTAGTTACATGTTGCCTGTGATAATTTTCTTACAAAGATTGTGTTAATATAATTTTGGTTGTAGTGTTTGTTATTAATCTCTATTTTTGAGTAATAGACTAGAACCTTACTCTTATATTTTCTTTGTTAATACTTGTGAAACTGAGTGCTAAGAAGATAATTCTGGCAATTCTTTCTATTCATGGTGGATGAGAACCAATATTATCTGGTATTATGGTATAGTAAACCACCCGTGTAATTCTATTATGATTATTCTTAAATTGGATGAATAAAACTGCTGACTTATTCTTTAATTCAACAAATTCTTATTAATATGACTATATATTTGACCAGGTACTGTTGAAATGTATACTGACTGGGTCAAAATGATGAATAAATAATGTTCTTGCATTGGAGATTTATTAATTAATCAATTAATTAACTTACGCTCTGAGTCAATTTTAGGCAAATTGTGAAATCAGTGATAATCTTTAGCTGTCAAATAGTTCTTCCCTCTTCAGAAATGGCCCTTCATATACTAGCCAGCTTATGTTATTTACTGAATGTTTACAGCTTTAGGGGTCTGTCCTCTTCCTCATCCTCTTCTTTCATCTGTCTTATCTCTCAGTATTAGGCTCTCTGATAAAGAAGTCCATATACTTTTTTTTTAATGGAAAGTAACAAGTGTTGGTAAGGATGTGGAGAAATTGGAACCCTCATACATTGCTGGTAGGAGTGTAAATGTTGCAACTGCTGTGGAAAACATTGTGGCAGTTTCTTAATAAGTTAAATTCAGGATTACCATATGACCCAACAGTTCTACTCCTAGATATATACCCCAAAGAACTGAAAATAGATCTTCAAACGAAGACTTCTACAAGAATGTGCATAATAGCCTATTTACAATTGTCAGAGAGTAGAAACTGCCCAAATGTTCATCAACTAATGAATGTATAAACAAAATGTAGGATATTCACATAATGGAAAATTATTTGCTATTAAACAAATGAAAACATTTGCTGAGTGAAAGAAGCCGGACACAAATGTCACATATTGTAGGATCCCATTTACTTGAAGTACCTGGAATAGGCAAATTCATAGAGATGGAAAGTAGATTAATGGGCTGGGTAGTGGAGGGGAATGGGAATGATGCTCAGTAAGTACAGGGTTTCCTTTGCGGGTGATGAAAATGTTCTCAAGTTAGATAGTGAGGATGGTTGCACAACAGTGTGAATATACTAAGTGCCACTGAATTGTACATTTTTAAATGATTGAAATGGTAATTGTATGTTATGTATATTTTACCACAATCTAAGAAAACTATAATAAATGTTCTATGGCAAAAGCCAAAGAAAACCTCCAAAGCTTTAGACCCTCTCATGTAATGCTGTATTTTAAAACATCTCTCTAGCATTAAAACCTTTCACGCTCTTAAAAGATGTGTATTTGAATGCCTTTAGATGGGTCTGCTATTGTTTGCCTCAGACCCACCTCTCTCTATTGTGTAATTCTGGCTGATTTCTATAATTTTGGTGCCATTTGAGTTATAATTTCTGCCTTTATGGAATAATTTTAATGGTGAAAATTCCAGGACAAATGTTTAAGAAGAGGACATGATGAATCCTACACTGCTTCTCAAATCTTACTATTTAGGCATGGGTGTAAACATTTATTGATTATCTGTTTCTAGGCATTTTGCTAACTTGTCATACAAACTGCACAACAATTTTATGAGGTATTAGAGGCCTGGTGCATGAAATCGTGCACGGGTTGGGTCCTGCCCCACCCCTGATCAGGGTGGGAGGGCCAATCGGGGGTGGTTGTCCAGCCGGCCCCACCCCCTGGTCAAACTCTTGGTCAAACTCCCGGTCGAGGGGACAATTTGCATATTAGCCTTTTATTATATAGGATATTTTTCCACTCTAAAGGTGGAGAAATTGAGACTCAGAGATTAAATAACTTGCCCAATGATGCAGAACTAATAAGTGGCAGAGCTAGCATTCAAACCAAGGTCTAATTCCAACAAAGTATTTTAGAAGGCTGGTCTTACCTAATTTCATTCACTCCCCAGTTTTAATCCCATTATTACTGTCATTCTCACTAATTTCATAGTCATTCACATAGGCACAAACTTTTTAAATGGCCCATTCCTTGTGTTTATTTACCCTGATAGGTTTTCATATTATCTCTCCAGTGCTTATGAAATTATGACTAGGGGTTCAGATTCTGGCATTCAGGTGTTTTCAAACTCTGATCATAATCTATTGTTCCATCAGAACAGAAAGTGCTTTTTCATATCTGTCTTTGTTAACAGTGTTTGCTCTATCTATAATGGCCTGCCCTACCGTTTTTGTTTTCCCAAATCCTTTTTTTCTATCAATTTCAACTGAAATAGTATCTCATTCTTTTTTTTTTTTTTTTAATATATTTTATTGATTTTTTACAGAGAGGAAGGAAGTGGGATAGATAGTCAGAAACATCGATGAGAGAGAAACATCGATCAGCTGCCTCTTGCACACCTCCTACTGGGGATGTGCCCGCAACCAAGTTACATGCCCTTGACCGGAATCGAACCTGGGACCTTTCAGTCTGCAGGCTGACGCTCTATCCACTGAGCCAAACCGGTTTTGGCAGTATCTCATTCTTATATCTCAGTTATAACTCAGAAACAGAATCTTCATGCCTTCCTTATCCAGCAGGTTGAGTAATTGGAGTTCCCTAAAATTAGTATCAGAAAGCCTTTAAAAAATTCAAAGAAAGAAAAGTCAGATTGTAACAGCTGTCAGATAATGCATTTTCCCAGATGCTTTCATGCTGGTGAGTACATTTTTCTTGGGAAACATGCTAGGGCATTATTTTAAAGTACTATTTTGTTTTGTTTTGCAGGTGTTGCTGTATATACTGGAATGGAAACAAAGATGGCGTTAAATTATAAGAGCAAGTCACAGAAGCGATCTGCAGTAGAAAAGTAAAACTTTTCATTTATTTGCACATAAATATGACTGTGGATGTGTATATAATTCATTGTGTATAATTTTTTTGTGTATAAAAATATATTTGACCCCTGTATAATTTCAAATCAACACAGGATGGTATCCTTGAGATTAGGGATGGCTTCTTATATTTTTGTATACATGTAGCATTTTGCACAATGTTTGGCATATAGCAGATGCCAAATTATGACTTTAAAATAAATATTATTTGGTAATAATGGAAACACTTGATCAGACTAACTCTCCTACAGATAACAGTAGTAAAATCTGGACAAAATATTTTAAAAAAATAAACGATAATTTTAAAGCTCTGGAGAGTGGCCCAAAAAAAGACAGAAACTGGCAAAGAATGTACTCTTGAAAGACAGTATCAGCAAGGGGAAAAATTTAAGAATGTAGCTTTTTTCCTGAGGGCACTCTCAAATTCATGGACTGCAAAGGGCATCCGAGAGCCTGAGTCTTTACAGGATTTAGGTATCAGAGGACAGGGAAGAGCGTCTAAAAAGGGGAAAATCTTATACAGGAAGGAGCCACAGAAGAAATGAGCTCTAAAACCTGCACATAAATTATTTCCATATCCTTGGCTGACTATTAGAACTATACATGTGCAGGGGAGACCCCAGTGGGCTTGACAATGAAACCGTAACAGTATGTACCAGCAAGCTGAAAGATCCGAGCAGAGAATTTTGCTGTTGCCTGTTGCAATGGAGATAGTCTTTGGTGTTTGAGCCTAGCCAAGTTAACTTCCTGTTAAAATTAAAAACAACACACTTTGAGGAACCTAAAAGGATACACTATGCAATCAAAAATAAGCAGACGTGAAGAAAATGTAACTTGTACTAAGTAGAAAAAGCGCTCATTTGAAACTGCCTCCATAATGATTTTGCAATTAGCAAAGACTTTAAAGTATATATTATAAACTAGAGGCTCAGTGCATGAAAATTCATGCTCTGAAAGGGGGTCCCTTAGCCCAGCCTGCCCCCTCTCACAGTCCGGGAGCCCTCAGGGGCGGGAGGCGACCCAGCGATCAGGGGAAGGCAACGCCCCCATCACACCTCTGCTGTTGCCACTGCTGGCAGCACAAGCCTCGGCCGGCCCTGGTTACCTGAGCCTCGGGCAGCCCTGGGCAGTTGGGCAGCTGCCATCCAAGGCTTGCCTGCGCCTCAGGCGTCGTCTGGGCAGCCACCATCAGTGGCTTGCCTGTGCCTTGGGCCGGCCCCGGGCGGCTGAGGGGACTGGGGTACTCCGGAGGCAGGCGCCCCAGTGGGGCTGAGGGGACTGGGCGCTGCCATCTTGTGGCTGTGGGTGCCGCCATCTTTGGGGACTTGGCAGTCAATTAACATATTCCCTCCTTATTGGCTGCCACCATCTTTGAGGGTGGGGCAGTCAATTAGCTTATTCCCTCTTTATTGGCTGTCGGTGCCACCATCATTGCGACGGCGTGAGGGTCAATTAGCATATTCCCTCTTTATTAGATAGGATAGTTTGTTTCAAAGGTCTAAAGGACATGTCAATGAACGTAAGAGAAATCTCAGCAGAGAAATGGAAACTGAAAAAAAAAAAAGAACTCAGTGGAAATTCTTGAGTTGAAAAACATAATGACTGAAATGTAAATGTTATTACAAGGGCTCAACACCAGGTTGAAGAAAGAAGAAATTGTCAGTGAACTTCAAAGAGCAACAAATTATTCAATCTGAAGAACAGAGAAATATGAACAGTTTTAGAGCCATTTGGGACAGTATTAAGCTGTCTAGCATAAGTATAATCAAGATCCCTGAAAAAGAGGAGAGAAAAGGGACAGAATAAAAATATTTGAAAAAATATTTGAAAATTTCTAAAATTTCACACACACACACACACACCCAAAAAAAAACAGCAACAGAAAGGCAAAAGCCTAGGTTAGAGGAAAATTCCTAGCTATAAAAATTTAAGAGAAGAAGAAAAGGTTAAAATCAGTCATCTAAATTTCTACCTTAAGAAGCTAAATAAAGAGGAGCTATTAGACCCAATCTGAGAAGAGAAGAAATACTGAGGATGTGAGCTGAAATCAATAGAATAGGAAACAAATAATAGACAAAATTAGCAAAGCCAAAAGTTGGTTCTTTGGAAATATTAATAAAATTGATAAATGTCTGTCTATATTGAGGGATGGGGGGAGGGGGGAATTGTAGGAGAGATATACTGGAAAATTACCAATATTAGGGATGAAAGAGAGGCTGTCACTATAGATCTTACCTACTGTGGTCACTGTATCCACAGACAAATATAAACAACTTTTATGTCTCTAAATTTTCCTTGATGAAATGGCAAATTCTTTGAAAACACAACTTCCAGAAATTGACACAGGATAAAACAGAAAATCTAAACCACCTTTTATCTATCAAAGACATATAATTTATTGTAAAAAATATCTCCACACAAAAGTATAGTGAGTCTTTCAATATATGGTGCTGGAACATTTTGACATCCATTATCCAGAAACTGACACATGACCCTTTCCTCCCACCATATATAAAATTAATTCCAAATGTAAACTTAAAATATAAGAGCTAAATTTATAAAACATGGGAGAAAATATTTGTGACCTTGGATTAAGGAAAGATTTCTTAGATAGGAAATATACAAAAAAAAGTGAACGAAAAACAAAGCCCCAAATTGATAATTAAATTTCATAAAAATTAAAAACGTATGCATTTCAAAAGACACTGTTAGAAAAATGAAAGAAGACAAGCCATAGAGTAGGAGAAAATATTTGCAAAGCTCATCTATATATATAAAAGGCTAAGTGACCAGCCAACCTGCCAGGAGGTATGACACACTGACCACCAGGGTGCAGACCAGGGGTCCTCAAACTTTTTAAACAGGGGGCCAGTTCACTGTCCCTCAGACTGTTGGAGAGCTGGACTATAGTTTAAAAAAAAAACTATGAACAAATTCCTATGCGCACTGTGGGCCCAGGACAAGTCAGCTGCTAAGCAGGACAGGCAGCGGCACCCAGCAGGCCGGATAAATGTCCTCGGCGGGCCGCATGTGGCCCGCGGGCCGTAGTTTGAGTACGCCTGGTGCAGACGCTCAATGTAGGAGCTGCCCCTAGCCTGCAGGCCCCAGGCCACCCAAGGCAGGTGCCAGCGGGGAGGCCCCCCCGATTGCCGAGGTAACTGGCGGGGGCGGGGCCAGTGAGTGGGCAGCACCAGGCCAGCCAAGACTAGTGCCAGCAAGGGCCCCCCCGATCGCCCCACCAGTCGCCCACAGATGGGCCCTCATCGCCGGCCAGGCCTAAGGACCCTACCCGTACACGAATTTCGTGCACTGGGCCTCTAGTATCTATATAATAGGAAACAGTAGGAAAATTAAATTTTTTTAAAAGCACATAATTGATATGTTTTATATTCTCATTTTAGGTCAATGAATACATTTTTGATAATTTATCTAATAATCCTTATTTCTGAAGCCATCATCAGTACTATCTTGAAATACACATGGCAAACTGAAGAAAAATGGGATGAACCTTGGTATAACCAAAAAACAGAACATCAGAGAAATAGTAGTAAGGTATTTTATTCTGTTCTTGATTCTGCTGCTGTAAAGGAAACTTCTGATAGGAGTGACCACTCTGATCTTCCTAAAACCATTACTATTGAAGGATGACAAAAGGACATTGCACACCTGGAACCAATACAAAATATTGAAATTAAACTGTAATTAAAATAAAAGAATCACAGTAGATGAAAAAACAAACTACATTGCAAATGAAAGGTAGCCAGCCTGTATGTACTGGTATACTTTTTGCATTTTAGGACATGAACAATTATATTTTTATGTCATGATTTGAATAGTTACAAGAGATCACAAAAATTTAAATAATCTGTATTGGCATCCACTTGAATACTACAAATTCATTTTTTTATTTCTGTATCTTATAAGTGAAATAAAGAGTAAGTTGATTTATTTTCAATTCTGTCAGAATAATTCAAGGAATCTTATTGTCAGTCTGTTAATAGAATGAAGTTAATAACACAGTTTATGTCATACAAAGTTTTAAACGGATTAAATATGGACTACCAAGAGAATTTAACCTACAATTTGGGTAAATAATTGTTCTCCAAATTTCACTTTAGATTAAAATACAAATACTGAATACAAATTTGGATCTCAAGAGACCACAAAGCAGATAATCTCAGGAACATATTTTCAGGATCTTTCACAGAATGCAATTTAAATGTGGTACTACTATGCCATTGAAGTAGGCTATTTCTGTGTAATCTGTAATTTAAGAGTTTTAAATCCTAGCAGTTTCAGCCTACCAATTTTATAATTTTTAAAAATTACACTCAATTTTTAGTTATCTGTAATTTTGAAGAGTAAAAGTAGAATGGTAAGCATATTCCAGAGGTTATAATTAAAATTTTGCAAAAGCAGTTTCAGTCACACCAGGTTTTTGGTAGCTTCTGAAAAGTAACACATTCAATAATTTGAATGTAACCGTTTTTTTCTTTTATTTTGTTTGAGAGTCTAATGAGCAATAAAACTACCAAGGAAATGTGTTAAAAAGACAACTCAAAAATGAATTTTAATCCATGAGACTATCTGCTTCAAAATATAGTTAATAGTCTGTTTAGACATGAAACTTTCTGATAATTTTCTGCAGTAATACTAAAGATAGTTTCATATTTTCACTTATCAAACAATCATTTTTTCCCTCTAGATTCTGAGATTTATTTCAGACTTCCTTGCCTTTTTGGTACTCTACAATTTCATCATTCCAATTTCATTATATGTGACAGTCGAAATGCAGAAATTTCTTGGGTCATTTTTTATTGGTTGGGATCTTGATCTCTATCATGAAGAATCAGATCAGAAAGCTCAAGTCAATACTTCTGATCTGAATGAAGAGCTTGGACAGGTAATGACCCTTTTAATTTGTTTTCCTGACTTGTTATTTTAATCAAAACAATACATGTGCAAAGACTAATAAAACAGAAAACATTAGAAGCCTTTTACCAAAAAACAACCCTACTTTGCTCCACACCTAATTTTGTTTTCCATTTTTAAATTTTAAATCTGTTATTTGTTTGACTGGTGATGTATTTTATATCATCATATTTGTTTAAGACTTCATTCTCACTCTTCCTAATCTAAAAGTTTTTTATTAACTTATATAAATAAGTGACATCTCACCCAGGCAGTGTGGCTCAGTGGTTGAATATCAGCCTATGAACAGGAGGTCACAGTTCGATTCCTGGTCAGGGCATATGCTCGGGTTGCAGGAGGCAGCCTATTAATGATTCTCTGTCATCATTGATGTTCCCTCTCCCTTCCTCTCTGAAATCAATTTAAAAAAATATTTTTTTAAAAGTAAGTGACACCTCCTAAAATATCCTTCTTTAAATTACAATTCAACATTTTCTATAGATACTGGGCAACCTTTAATATCACATAGCAAAGGTAAAGTATATTTTATTTCTAGTTTCACCATTTGCTAGTTATATGATGGGGGTTAGTTACTTAATTATTCTGTTTATCTTTACTATTTCCAAAAAAATGAACTTTGAGGTATAGTTTCTCATGTATCATTATGTCTTGGTCAAAACAATTTTGTTCCAACTTTAATTCTACCTCCCTTGTTATATATTGATCTTTTTATTCTGCAATTTTGCTGAACTCACTTGTTAGTTCTAGTAGTTTTTTCAGTGGATTCCATGACCTGTATACAAGTTTGTGTTATCTGCAAATGGAGATAGTTTTACCTCTTCTTTTCCAAATAAATACTTTTTCTTTTTTTTTTGTCCAATTGTCCTGATTAGACCTTCAGTACAGTGTTGAATAAAAGTGGCAAGAGCAGACATCTTTGTCTTATTCCTGAACTTGGAGGGAAAGCATTTAGTCTTTTTCCATTAAGTAAGATGCTATCTGTGGGTATTTGTAAATACATTTTACCAGGTTGAGGAGTATGCTTCTATTCCTAATTTGTTGAGTGTTTTTTTAATCATGAAAGAGTATTGAATTTTGTCAAATGCTTTTTCTACATCTATCAAGATAATTATTTTATTATTAGAATAAAGGTCAAGTACCATTTATTATTATGGTGGGTTTCACTGATTGAGTTTTATATGTTGAACCAATCTTTCATTCCAAGGATAAATTTCACATGTTCATGGTATATAATCCTTTTTATATGTTTCTGCATTTGGTTTGTGTCTATTTTCATAAGGGATCTATAGTTTTTATCCCCTTGTGATAGCGACCTCCCGTTTTAAATGACTTCTTTCTCAAGTCATCATTGCAATAAGCATGTTCTCATCATAATTCTAGTTGTATCAAGAATTGAGTATTTTATTCTTCTCTTTATGGACCTACCTTCTTTTAGGGTTAATTTTCTAGAATTAGTCTCAAAGAGTAATAAAATTATTTGTCTTACTTACTTTTTAAAATATGTTTTTAAACATTTCTTTTTACTGAGTGTGTTTCGTGCCCTCAGTTTCAATTTCCTCTGTCTATTTCAGACAACTTTCTACCTCTGACTTTTTGTGTTGCTATCATTTTGTGTTTCTGGTTCCAGCTCTGTACCATTTCTCCTGGACCAGATTCCCTTTCACATTCTAGGTTAATTAAGCATGCCTTCCATCCCTGCTCATAGATCATTCTATTTATTTTTTATTGATGAGAGAGAAAGAGAGAGAAATATTGATTTGTTGTTCCATTCATTTATGTATTCACTGATTGATTCTTGTATGTGCTCTGACCGGGGATTGAACCCACAACCTTAACGTATTGCAACAACACTTTAACCAAATGAGCTACCCAGTCAACACTCAGAGATCATCCCTGAATCCTACTAAACATCCAGGAGATAAAAAGAAGTACTAATACTACATTTTTAATCAATTCCACAGATGAACATGCACATACAGATGCCACAAACTTCAAAGTGTATATTTTAAAAAATATTTTCTGTTACCCTGTTTTGTTTCCATGGCATCTCTAATTATTTAACGGATTATCAGAATTAGCATCAATATATCAATTTTAATAGGCAGACTTCACTTAAGGAGACAGAGGACAACATTTCTTGTCTAACGTAGGACCGTGAACACAAAGGTTGTGCTTTTTTTTTTGTTTTCTATCTCTAGGTGGAGTATGTGTTTACAGATAAAACTGGCACTCTGACAGAAAACGAGATGCAGTTTCGGGAATGTTCAATTAATGGCATAAAATACCAAGAAATCAATGGTAGACTTGTATCTGAAGGACCAACACCAGACTCTTCAGATGGAAACTTAAGTTATCTTAGTTTTTCCCATCTTAACAACTTATCCCATCTTGCATCCACTTCTTCTTTTAGAACCAGTCCTGAAAATGAAACTGAACTAGTAAGCAATTTTTAAATTAATAAATAGGAGTTTCTTTTCAAATAGTTCTGTTTGTGTTAGTGGGGCAAGAAATATGTATTTGAAATGTATATCCTTTGGTTTAATACTGAGAATTTACAGTCACTTAATATGTGTTTGTAAATGGAACTAAGCTAAGGAAAGCCTACTGCCTTTAAGTAAAGAAGACTATGTGAGACAGAGCTTAAATTTATTTAATACTTTCTGAGACCCACTTCTTCCACAAAAGAGGTTTCACCTTTACTTGCAATTTGGTTATGCCTCCTAAAAAGTTGGCGGGTCATAAGCAAATGTGACATTTTACTCTTTAAAGGTAGAAGCAACCAGCTGTTATTTAAGCAGTTCAAAATTGTAGCATTCTTATTCTAGCTCTTAGGTTACCAAAATATGAACTGTATTTATTTGCATTTTTTAGAATTCTGTTTCTGGTTTCCTAAATGTTATTTGGGATTGGTATTGATAGTGTGAATATTAATTATGTATTTACAGATTAAAGAACACGATCTCTTCTTTAAAGCCGTCAGTCTCTGTCACACTGTACAGATTAGTAATGTTCAGTCTTATGGCATTGGGGATGGTCCCTGGCAAGCCAGCCTTGCACCCTCCCAGTTGGAGTACTATGCATCTTCACCAGATGAAAAGGCTTTAGTGGAAGCTGCTGCAAGGTAGTTTAATCTGATTTCCAAATTGTCAGAAAAAACGTTTTCAATAAAAAATGTGAAAATACTAGTATTTGAATTGTCAGACAAAATTCATAAACACATAGAGGTAGAAATTTATTTCAGTTTTTTTAATGATGTGTCATTAATTGTTAAGCTTGCAATAGAGTCATATTTTGATGTGATCTCTAAAAATCTGGTTAATATGAATAATATAATCTGTGAGAATACATGTGTATTGTTTTGGACCTACTCTGATCCTTCAAGTTCTTAAAGATAGTGCTATATTAAAAGGAAATATTTTAAAATCCATCTTAAACTTGTATTTTAAATATTTTTATTCAAGCTATGTTATTATGATATATTGAAAATATGAAATATTCCCTAAATTTTATATTTTTTTCTCATTTTAATCCTAGGATTGGCATTGTATTTATTGGCAATTCTGAAGAAACTATGGAAATTAAAATACTTGGAAAACTGGAACGGTAATTATTTTCTTTATTGTAATTTTCTATATATCAAGCATTTAGTATAGAACAGATTTAGGTAAATTGTGGCTCAAAGGCCAAATCTGGCCTACAGCTTGTTTTTGTACAGCCCATAAACTACATTACATTTTTAAGAGATAGTTTAAAAAAAATAAGGAAGAATATCTAACATAGACTATATATGTATACAAAGCCTAAAATATTTACTATCTGGCCCTTTACAGAAAAAGTTTACTGACCCTGCTCTAAAATGATGTTATTATTACATTGTATTTCATCACAGTAATAACAATATTCTGCTCTGAATCTTTCATCTCTATTTTAGCTTAATGGTTCTTGAATTTATTTATACTTTTGTTTTTACTTACTCCTAGGGGAATGATTTTTATAAGTTTCTTACTAATAAAGAAAAACTTTCTTATATTTTCTATGATTTTATCTTTTAAACATTAAAGAACAGCTATCTTATTTCCACTGTATGATAAAGTAGGCCCATTCTTAACTATAATCAAATCTTTCTTTCATGATGTTATCCGTTTCAGTCATCTCAACTCCAGCTGTAAGTTTTTAGACTATGCCTTTCCAAACTAAGTAGAGCTTATTCTTTGGCTGCTTTCATGTGGGAGCCTGTCTAGCTCATTCTATCAACTTAGAAGCCATCATTCCAATCAGTGTTTATCTTTCAGATGGACAAAGCATTGCATATGTACATCATCTATAATAATCTATAATAATAAAAGCATAATATGCAAATCAACTGAACGACCAAACAGCAGAATGACTGTCCAGGTGACCTTCTGGACGACCATGCTATAACACGCACTGGTGCCAGGCCAGCCAAGGCGGGTGCGATGCGATTGGTTAGGGGGCCCCCGCCATCACCCCATGATTGCCCTGCAGAGGGAGGTCCAGGCCACCCTCTGTGGGGTGATCGACGGGGCGGGGGAAGGGGCTCCACAATCAATCACCCCCAAGAGGGCGGCCCAGGATACCCAGCCAGCGGCGCTGCGGCAGGCGGGTGGGGCGTCCCTCTGAGGAGCCATTGATGGAAGAGCCCCACAATTGATCGCCCCACAGAGGGGGGCCCAGGCCACTCAGCCTGTGGCCACAGAGGGAGGCCCAGGCCACCAGCCAGTGACGCTGTGGCGGGTGTGTGGGGCTGGCCAGCGATCGCCCCGCAGAATGAGGCCCAGGCCAGCCAAGCGATCGCACCCCACACGTGTCGCCCACAGAGGGAGGCGACTGGTGGCGGGGGAGGGGGGGCAGCGCCGCACAGATGACAAGCAGGGTTGGGGCCAGCTGCCGGTAGGTAGCCAGGGGAAGGAAAGCCCTGATAGGCCCTGATCGCTGGCCAGGCCTAGGGACCCTACCTGAGGGGTTCCGGATTGTGAGAGGGCGCAGGCCAGGCTGAGGGACACCCCATCCCCTGCCCCCCCCCCATGCATGAATTCCATGCACCGGCCCTCTAGTTGTATATATTCATCCAGAAGACTTTTTAGTCTACACCTGACCCATCCATGCAAATTCTTTTACTGCTCCTTAGAGAGGCATTTATTCCCCAACCCTATATACATATATTCTATCCCAAGTTCAAAATCACTGCTATAATGAGCCTCTGTTATTCATGTGAGTGTGTGTATTTCTTAGGTGTGTCTGGGCAGAAAAGAGGAGAATCAGTTACATTTTTTAGTGAGAAAGACATGGAGCTATGGGCAGATCTGGATTCCACTCACAAACTTATTTGATGTTAGGCAAATTACTTAGTCTTTCTGTGTTTAATAGTCCTCATTTGTAAAACGAGATAAGACCTACCTCCCTTGGTTCTCGTAGGTCTTAAAGCACGATATGTAAACATGGCATTTGGTAAGTGCTCAATAAATGTTAATTCCTTCTATTGTATCTTCTTTGTTAGTAATAACTTATAACCCGTCATCTTGAAAATGTAGTTGAGGTTAATTTCTTGTTCTAAATTAATCATTTTTATCTTTAATAGGGACTCTTTCTAAATATTTACTTGATATTATTCAAAAAAGTAAAGTTTTGTCTTTTCTTTTTTCCCATTAGGTACAGACTGCTTCATATTCTGGAATTTGATTCAGATCGTAGGAGAATGAGTGTAATTGTTCAGGCACCTTCAGGTAACCAACCTGAACTTCTATGAATTTTTATTTATCTAATATTAAGAGCTTGATAAATCATTTTTCTTTTTAGGTGAGAAGTTTTTATTTGCTAAAGGAGCTGAATCATCAATTCTCCCTACATGTATAGGTGGAGAAATAGAAAAAACAAGAATTCATGTAGATGAATTTGCTTTGGTGAGTGCAAATATCTATGATTTAAAAACTCTGAAAGATATGTATATCTACCTATATATTATATGAATATTTGAAAGATTTGGGATTTCATTCTTGCATTAATTTATCAAAAATTATAGAATTATGTGTTGGTTCCATGTTCTTCAGTTAAAAGTTGACTTTTAACCTGTTAAAATGTGTCTTCTCTTTGAACCTATTAAAATCAGGGTACTTCCAGCAGCAAGGACCATTTAGGTTACTATATTAAAAAGTGGGGAGGGATTATTCTTCATGGGAGAAATCAAGATGGCGGCATAGGTAAGCACCTATGCCTCGCACAACAATTTCAAAACTACAACTAAAAGACAGAACGGACACCATCCAGAACCACAGGAAAGCTGGCTTAGTGGAAATTCTACAACTAGAAGGAAAGAGAAAAGCTCACAGAGAATTGGAGGTACGGCAAAGGGTCTTTGTGCGTGCAGAGAGGAAGGGCGGCTGAGAGCCTGGCTGACTTTCTCTGGCGGGAGGGGGAAGGAAGCCCCTGACTGCACTGAACCCCAGTTCCGACTGCACTAAACCCCAGTTCCAGGCGAAACCCCATGGACCCAGGCTCATACAGGGGGCGTCTGGACTGTCAGGTAGAGAGAAAGGCACCCAGAGACTCGGAGACCCGGGGGAGCCCCGGCGGGCAGGGGTCTGGAGGCGCGCGCGCCAGTGTGCACAAAGACTGCGGAGGTTGCCACAGGCTTTCCCTAGCAGAAGGGAGTCGTAAGCTCCTGAGTGCACTGAACCCCAGTTCTGACTGCTCTGAACCCCAGTTCCAGGCGAGCCCCTGGGGACCCACACTCCTGCCGGGGGAATCTGGACTTTCGGGTGGAGGCTCGGGAACCGGGAAGGCAGAGTTCTGGAGGCGCGCGCGGGCAAGGCTAACAGGAAGCCAAGACTGTCTGCTCCGCCCTGAGACTCCACCCCATCCAAGCTGAGCACAGAGGCTTTTGCAATTTGGCAAGTCTAATCCTATAAGGCTGTCTCCAGCACCGAACTTCTCCCAGCGTAGACACAGCTGATCCTCACAGCCAACTGGCCTGCAGGTCAATTCCTCCCAGTGATACCAACAACAATCAAGACTTAACTACAACAAGGCTGTACACACAGTCCACAAAGGGGTGCACCAAGAGTATCCACCTCAGGTTAACTGGGGAGGCCGACCCACTGGGCCATATAGGAAACCTAGCACACAAAGCTACCTTACCAACTCAGGGAAGCAATGAAAATGCGGCGACAAAGAAACAGATCACAAACGAAAGAAATGGAGGAAAACAAACGACTGGATATAGAATTCAAAACCATGGTTATAAGGCTTTTCAAGAATATCCTAGAAAAGGCCGATAAATATAACGAGACCCTCGAAAATATGAAAAAGGACCAACTAGAAATTAAACATACACTGACTGAAATAAAAAATATTATACAGAGACCCAACAACAGACAAGAGGAACACAAGAATCAAATCAAAGAATTGAAATACAAAGAAGCAAAAAACACTCAACCGGGAAAGAAAAAAAAATCCAAAAAGTTGAAGATAGTGTAAGAAGCCTCTGGGACAACTTCAAGCGTACCAACATCAGAATTATGGGGGTGCCAAAAGAAGAGAGAGAGCAAGATACTGAAAACCTATTGGAAGAAATAATGACTGAAAACTTCCCCCACCTGGTGAAAGAAATAGACTTACAAGTCCAGGAAGCGCACAGAACCCCAAACAAAAGGAATCCAAAGAGGACCACACCAAGACACATCATAATTAAAATGCCAAGAGCAAAAGACAAAGAGAGAATATTAAAAGCAGCAAGAGAAAAACAGTTAATTACCTACAAGGGAGCACCCATACGACTGTCAGCTGATTTCTCAACAGAAACTATGCAGGCCAGACGGGAGTGGCAAGAAATTTTCAAAGTGATAAATAGCAAGAACCTACAACCAAGATTACTCTACCCAGCAAAGCTATCATTCAGAATTGAAGGGCAGATAAAGAGCTTCACAGATAAGAAAAAGCTAAAGGAGTTCATCACCACCAAACCAGTATTATATGAAATGCTGAAAGGTATTCTTAAAGAAGAGGAAGAAGAAAAAAGTAAAGATAAATATTATGAACAACAAATGCATATCTATCAACAAGTGAACCTAAAAATCAAGTGAATTAAAAACCTGAGGAACAGAATAATTTGGTGAATATAATAGAATCAGGGGCATAGAAAGGGAGTGGACTGATAATTCTCGGTGGGGAAAGGAGTATGGGGGGGTTCAGGAAGAGACTGGACAAAAATCATACACCTATGGATGAGGACAGTGCGGGGGGGGGAGGTAAGGGCAGAAGGTGGGATGGGAACCGGGTGGAGGGGAGCTATGGGGGGAAAAAGGAGAAACAATTGTAATAATCTGAATAAAGATTTATTAAAAAAATAAAAATAAAAAGTGGGGAGGGTTACTAAAAAAATAAAGGGGAAATCCCAAGGATGTGGAGAAATTGGGACCCTCATACACTGGTGGGAATATAAATGATATAGCCACTTTAGAAAATAGTTTGGCAGTTTTTCATAGGACATGGAGTATACTAAATGATGTAGCAATTTCACTCCTAGGCATACACCCTAGAGAATTGACAACATGTCTACCAAGAACTTGTACACAACTGTTCTCAGCAGCAGTACTTCTAATAGCCAGAAAATGGAAACACCCATATGTCCATCAACTGATGAATGGATTAAACAATATGTCATATCCATATAATGGACTATTTGGCCACTGAAAGAAATGAAGTACTAATATATCCCACAACATGCACCAACCTTGAAAAGATTATGCTGAGTGAAAGAAGCTAGTCCCAAAAGTCCACAGAGTTTATTTATATGAAAGATCCAAAATAAGCCAATTTATAGTGATTGCCACAGTCTAAAGGAATGGGGGGAAGTGTAGTGTCTGCTAATGGATACAGAATTCCTTTGGGTATGATGAAAAGGTTCTGGAATTAAATACTGAAATAATTACACAACTCTTTAACTAAAAATTAATGAATTATTCTCTTTAAAGGAGTGAATTATGTCTTTCAATAAAATAATGTAGGAGAATCTTACAGAAATAAAGTGCGAATTATGTGAATAGAAAAATTATTAAGCAGTTCTCTCAGTCTTAGGACCTCATGATATCTCATTCCTGCTTTTCTGTAAATGTATGCTATGTACTCATCTCTGCTCAACTGCCTCCTTTACTTACGGTTTCTTTTTTCCTATTACTGTTCCCTAATTGTTTATGACCTGGTTCATTTACCACACTGTAACATCCATGAGAACAAAGACATTGTTTTACCTTACTATCATATCAGTATTCAGAACAGTGTTGGCACATAGTTGACAATAAATGTTTGTTATAGAGAAAACTAAGTTCATTTGTTAATAAATCTCATAGTCCTTTAACTGTTATTTAAGAGAAGCATTTATAGGTGTGGGTCATTTGCAAATCAAGAAATGCCAATATTTAGAAATCTGCTAAATAGTGTCATATAGTATTTTTAAATCTGCCTTTCCAAGTTCTGTAATTAGAACATTTACTTTGGGTTTTTCTGAGGAAAATATATAGCAAGAAAAGGAACTTTTATAAGTTTGTAGATTTATATACCAACTTTCAAATACTAATACCATAAGAAAAATTTGAACCCAGTAGGATCAGAAAAATCAAGCATATATATTTTAAAATTCTGTGTAATTCCAGTTCACCAGTGAAGATGTAATGATACAATTTTAATTCATTCAGTGGCTCTAGAAAGTATTGGTTGTTTGACAATGGCCACCTTATAGACTTCTTTATTTGAATTGCAAGTTTGTCATACCATAAAACCAGGAGTGGGGAACTTTTTTCTGGCAAGGGCTACTTACATATTTATAACATCACACATGGGCCATACAAAATTGTCAACTTAAAAATTAGCCTGCTGCATTTGGTCAAACATTTAATTAACTCACCCCTAATGCTTTGGCAGGGCCAGACCAAATGATTTCACAGACCTCTTATGGCCCGGATGTTCCCCACCCCTGCCATAAACCCTCAGGAAATGATAGTCCCTTTTGTTTAAAAAATTTCTTATGAAGTAGGTAAAAGTGGATTTCTAATAGTTAAAACAGAAAAGTAGAACCTGGGGCTGCCTCTCTCTTGATAATCATGAAGGTTCCATTATGGAACTTTCTGGCTTTCCATGTAAAACAGTTTTAAAACCACAGATAAGATAATCTTATGATTCTATCTATTCTCTAATATACAATTCAATGACCTTACTTGTTTTGAGCAATTTATTAAGAACTCCTTAGAAATTGAAAGAGTTATGATAATATGTGTTCCATAACTCAGATCACTAGGACTTTGTGTCACCTCATTTATTTTCTGTCACTAGATGATAGCACTTTTTAAATTATTTGTAATTGATTTTTGGTAATGGGGTCCTCAGTTTTATTTCAGTGACTTCTTGATTCCCCATTAGTTATTTTTGTTTAATTTTTGTCTTTAATTTTTCTGTGTTAGAAAGGGCTAAGAACTCTGTGCATGGCCTATAGACAGTTGACATCTAAAGAATATGAGGTAATAGATAGACGCCTATTTGAAGCCAGGACTGCCTTGCAGCAACGGGAAGAGAAATTGGCAAATGCCTTCCAATTCATAGAGAAAGACCTAATATTACTTGGAGCTACAGCAGTAGAAGACAGGTAAGTATCAGATAAATAGGCAATATCATTTTTCTCATGCAAGAATTTTTTTAGCCAAGTGTTCCTAATTTATGACATAAGTTTTATTTATTAACATCATGTAATTAATATATTTAAAATCAAAATCAGCAGTTAAAGCCTTTTTTCCCATCAGTGTGTATAATTTTCTTCTAGCAATTTATCTGAAATAGTTGAAAAAAATACAGCTTTGTATAATTTTGCTCATAGACTTAAATTTTTAGGATACTCTGCAGTATGTTCCATACAAAGACTTTAAGCACCTGCTTAATTCTCTGGCCTCACCTCCCACTACTGTGTCCTTCCATTTTATACTTCCACTAGAGGCCTGGTGCATGAAAATTCATGCCCTGGAGGGGGGTTCCCTCAGCCCGGCCTGCCCCCTCTCACAGTCCGGGAGCCCTCAGGGGCGGGAGGCGACTTGGTGATCAGGGGAAGGTGACACCCCCATCACACCTCTGCTGCTGCCACTGCCGGCAGCGCAAGCCTTGGCCAGCCCTGGTTACCTGAGCCTCAGGCGGCCATGGGCGGCTGGGCAGCCGCCATTTGAGGCTTGCCTGCGCCTCGGGCCAGCCCTGGGCAGCTGTGGGGGCTGAGGGGCCTGGGCGCCACCATCTTGTGGCTGTGGGCGCTGCCATCTTTGAGGGTGTGGCAGTCAATTAGCATATTCCCTCCTTATTGGCTGTGGGCACTTCCATATTTGTGAGGGCATGATGGTCAATTAGCATATTCCCTCTTTATTAGATAGGATAGTACCAAACTGTCTGCAGTTTTCCTCTGAACAACTATAGTTAACACTGTTCTATTTTATGGCTTTGTTCCTTGGCAAGGCTATGCCTTCTAGCTGATCATTCTCCTCTTACCCATTTATGAATACCTATTTATAAAGTATAGTTCAGGTATTACCCCACTCCACTAAAACCTTTCCATACTTCTAACAGAATTTAAAAAGCTCTTTTAGTGAAGTCTCTCTCCATGTTTTGTAGATCTGTGTTGTCCTTGTGGCAATATATTACAATTATTTGTTTAACGACTTTTTTCTCTATTAGCCTGTGAATTTCTTGAGGTCCATTTATTTTTTGTCTTTGTTTCCAGCACCACTCTTAATATGCCTTTCACAGTTTCTTGAGTTAAATTGAAATCTGTGAATTAAATTGAATTTTACAAATTAATTCTGTTATATTTTTTCTACCTCTGAGATCCATGTGTGTTTGCATTAAAAAAAAACAACCCTAGATTTTCATTTACTTTTCAGTTGTCCTTATGAAAACATTTCTGAGACTCACCTGAGGTTATATAGTCCTTTATTGTCTAAGTCTAATTTTTGAACTGCTGATATGAGAGATTTCCTTATCAAAAAAAAAAGAGAAAAATCTTATAGTGAAATTAAAGCTTTCTAATAAAATAGTTTATGTAGGCCATATACTTAATTGCTTCTATAAAAATCAACTTTGAAAATATATTCTTAAAATATGAGTTTGTAATAAACGAGGCATGTGGCCCATCAGCTGAGAGTTTGACATGCTTGTAGATTTTATGTTAAATAGATGATCACGGATTTGGTTTTCTTGTCTTTTCCCTAATGGAGAAAAAGAAAATTCAGTTTTATCACTGAACTGAATGTTACTATAACATTCTTAGGTCAAGAAGTCCAGAATTTACCTTACTTATACTCCGTGATTTATATTTAAAATACAATCAGAAAAGTATTTTCTACTGCTAATTTTGTTTCATTCATTTTCAGACTACAAGATAAAGTTCGAGAAACTATTGAAGCATTGAGAATGGCTGGTATCAAAGTATGGGTACTTACTGGAGATAAACATGAAACTGCTGTTAGTGTGAGTTTATCATGTGGACATTTTCACAGAACCATGAATATCCTTGAACTTATAAACCAGAAATCAGACAGCGAATGTGCTGAACAATTGAGGCAGCTTGCCAGAAGGTAAGAATATAATTATCTGAGTCAGATAGTTGAGGGGTAAGCAAACTATGGCCCACTGCCAGTTTTTTAATGCCCATGAGCCCAAAATAATTTTTATATTATTTGATCAATAAAAAGGAATCCAAAGAATAATATTTCATGTTGTGAAAATTATATAAAATTCATATTTTGATGCCTGTGAATAAAATTTTGTTGGAACACAACCACCTTCATTCATTTACATGTCGTAAGTGAAGGCTTTTGCACTATAGCAACACAGCTGAGTAGTTATAACAGAGACCTTATGAAACATTTTTATCATTTTTCACTGCTGCTTGATACACTTCAAGTTACAGCAACTCAATTATAACTCAATAGTGTCTTGAGTGCCACACATACTGCTATCTGACATTTTACTTTTTATTTTCAATCCTCACCTGAGGATATGTTTCCATTGGTTTTTAGAGATAGAGAAGCATCATTGTGAGAGAAACATCGATTGGTTGCTTCTCATACAATTGAACCTGCAACCTAGGTATGTGCCCTGACCAGGAAACAAACCTGCAACCTTTTGGTGTACAGGACGATGCTCCAACCAACTGAGCCACCCAGCCAGGGCTTACTATTTTAATTATCATTATTTACTCATCATCTCCAAACAAAAAAATAGACTTTTATTTATTTCTTTCTTTGTTTTAATTTTATTTTTATTGTTTAAAGTATTACAAATAGTAGTACATATGTCTCCTTTTTTTCCCCATTGACCTTCCCCTGGCCTCACCTACCCCCTGGCACGTGCCCTCACCCCACCCCTCCCAGTGTCTTGTGTCCATTGGTTATGCTTATATGCATGCATACAAATCCTTTGGTTGATCTCTTACTGCCCCCCCCCCCCCCCTCAAACAAAAAGATAGATACAGAGGCAGAGAAGCATCAAACAGACTGTCAAATTACAGTGGGAAAAAAATGGACTTTTTAATGTCACACTTTTTTTTTTTTTAATATATTTTTATTGATTTTTTACAGAGAGGAAGGGAGAGGGATAGAGAGTTAGAAACATCGATGAGAGAGAGACATCGATCAGCTGCCTCCTGCACACCCCCTACTGGGGATATGCCTGCAACCAAGGTACATGCCCTTGACCGGAATCGAACCTGGGACCCTTCAGTCCACAGGCCGACACTCTATCCACTGAGCCAAACCGGTTAGGGCTAATGTCACACTTTTTAAAAAATATATTTTTATTGATTTCAGAGAGGAAGGGAGAGGGAGAAAGAGATAGAAACATCAATGATGAGAGAATCATTGATCAGCTGCCTCCTCCATGACCCCTTCTGGGGATCGAGCCTGCAACCCGGGCATGTGCCCTGACCTGGAATCAAACCCAGGACTCTTTAGTCTGCAGGCCGACATGCTCTTCACTGAGCCAAACTTGCTAGAGCTAATATCACACTTATAAAGCACAGTGAAGCCTTAACCGGTTTGGCTCAGTGGATAAAGCACAGTGAAGTGTTGATTATTTTATCAAATTAGATGCAGCGCAATGCTACTTTGAGTGCTGGCCTTCAACAATATATTTAAGTGTCTCTGAATAATAAATACAATGCTTGCACCAGAATGTAAATCTGTGTATTGCTTCTTTTACCAAGAAAATCTTTACAAAAGGGGACTGGGGAGAAACAGTGGAACCAAATAGTGTGATCAGTAATGTAGTTGATTTAGATACTGATGCAAGCTTCTTATCTCTTCCTGGCATCAAATAGTTTGCCCAGTTGCCAGTAATCAGACATGAGTAGTACTCATATAGCATACTAGTGGTCCAGTGCATGAAATTCATGCACGGTGGTAGGGGTTCCCTCAGCTCAGCCTGCACCCTCTCTAATCGGGGACCCCTTGGGGGATGTCCGACCGCCGGTCTGACATCCCTCTCGCAATCTGGGACTGCTGGCTCCTAACCGTTCACCTACCTGCCTACCTCATCGCCCCTAACTGCCTCTGCCTGTTGCCCCTAACCCCTCTGCCTGCCTGCCTCATCGACCCTAACCTCTCTGTCTGCCTGCCTGATCACCCTGACTGCCCTCCCCTGCCGGCCTGATCTCGCCCCCAACTGCCCTCCCCTGCATGCCTGATCTTGCCCCCAGCTGCCCTGCCGACCTGATAGCCCCTAACGGCCTCTGCCCCCACCACCATGGCTTTGTCCAGAAGGAAGTCAGACATTTGGAAGATGGCTGGTCGACCCGGTCTAATTAGCATATTACCCTTTTAGTACTATAGATAAATTATATAGGATATGATTGCTTAAATGGGGGGGAAAGCCTTTTTCATTAGGAGGAGATGCTCTTGGCAGACAAAAATACATAATCCCTATGTCTGGACTGATAGCCAGCCATATGCACTATACTGCCAAACTGGTCATTAAAAAATTGAACCGCTTTCTTACACCTTACACCAAACAGCTGTTACCCTTAAAACCCCTCCTCAGCCCCCACCTTAGGTTCTGCCTTTGCAGTTCACCCAGATTTGGTTCTGATTGGTCGGTTTCTATGCCAGTGAGTGTCAAAAGCTCTGCCTCCTAGGCAGCCATTGGTTCCTCGCAGTTCACCCAGATTTGGTTCTGATTGGTTGGTTTCGATGCCAGTCAGCATCTCCAGGCCTATCAACGGGCCTGATCAGAGAGGCAGGGCTGATCAGCAGCCCCAGCGGAGGCCTGAGAGAAAGAGAGGCGCAGCTGCTGGCCCGGCCCGGAGCAAAAGAGAGGCAAGTGCTGATCAACAGCTGCCACGGAGGCTCCGGATCAGACCCTGCTTCTCTCTCCAGGCCTCTCTTCAGGCCTGATCCGCAGCCCCCTTGGCAGTCAGTGCTGGGTTGGGGCGCTAGCAGCGGCAACCCAGCACTGACTTCCGGTTGGTCGAGCCTTCAGTCATTTTGGATATTACAGACCCTGGGATTTTATATATTAGGATATTAGGATGCCCACAAGGGAAGTGTTATCCATGTTTCACCATAGTAATAGCTCATGTTACAGTCCATTGTAGGAGTTAATATCAAGAATAGTTATGATTCCTTCATTCCTTTGCTTCCTACTTACACATTTTCATGATTTTTTCTGAATGTTTTTATTTAATTTTTTAAAATTAGGATTTACTAAATATAACAATGTTTTTATTTTAGTAAGACTTTATACTCACAATTTGGGAGAATATACTGAGATTATATGTTACAGTTCACATTTAGAAAATATAGTTACTGTGTCTACATATCAGTACATTGTAAAATTGAATATCATCTGTTTAATTCATGATATCAGGCACTCTCAGTTCTACTTAATCTTAACTTCAAGGTAATACAATTTAGTTTGTTCCCTGACATGTCAGTTTTGTAATAATAAAGTCTGTAGATGAATGGTCCATTTTTCAGTAAGAAACTTTTGTTTACTAAGCTAGTGTAAATAATATGACTTCAAAGTATCTTACAGAGGACATAATTATTTTCTGTTTTAGAATTACAGAGGATCATGTGATTCAGCATGGGCTGGTGGTGGATGGGACCAGTCTATCTCTTGCACTCAGGGAGCATGAAAAACTATTTATGGATGTTTGCAGAAATTGCTCAGCTGTATTATGCTGTCGTATGGCACCACTGCAGAAAGCTAAGGTATGTTTGTGTTATAAAAAGTTCAAATTAGATACATAGATCTAAAGTATTCTTTAAGATTAATGACTTAACTAGGTCTATTTGGAGGTATGCAGTATATGAATCTTAACTACAGGTCAGTCATTTTTCATATTATGAATTTTAACCATGTATATTATTAGACCTTTGGAATTTTCAGAGTCAATGTAGAAATTTCATCTATGCATAATAAATAACCTAGAAAGTCTGTGATGGGTAGCAATTGTGATTTTTCCTGAGACACAAATTTGAGCTCTGACAACTAAAGTTTCACAATTTAGTTACTTACCTACTGAGGGAACCTATAAGACTTCAGTTCACATGCACCTTCAGGTGGTTCTGTTGATCTTTGCTTATTCTTGCATTCTCGTGAAATGATAATTCTCTTTATTAAAAATGGCTATTAAGTAATAGAACTTTAGTAAGAAGTTGAAAAGCCAGTTGTGGTATTAAGCTATATACAAAAATTTAAATTTCAGCTATGATTCTAAGTGAAAGCCTATACAAATACTTTTTATAACTCCAAATTTGTAATTTGAGGTTTTAGACTATATCCTTCACAAATAGTATCCTTTGAAATGTACATCTAAACACTGGTTTGTTTCACATATAGATCTAATAAATTAGGCATTCAGTAGTTTTTGGCTTCATGGAACTTTCTTATAATGCCTATATTATTATAACTCATGTCCCCTCAGACTATGGAGACTAAAACTGGAGACCAAACAGAGCTAACATCTAGGTTCTTTATAACAGTACATGCAAGAATTTCAAAGAAACATTTTTTTAAATTTCATTGAATTTAATTTTGATTGCTTTTTAAATTTTTGAAAATAATTATTTTTGCCTAACAAAGTTCAAATAGTTATTACTTTTTGCACCGTTATTAAGCTTTTTACAAAGTTAAACTGTATTTAAAGATCTTTGCTTCCCATAATAAAATCCAAGATAATACTGTGTGTGTGTTTTTGCTTTTTGTTTTTTGTTTTTTAATATTTTTTATTATTGATGGTATTACAGATATCTCCCATTCCCTCTCTCCTCTACCCTCCTCTTCCCAGCCCCTACCCATCCCCCCAGGTCTTCACTACACTTATTGCTCATGTCCATGGGCTATGTATGTAAGATAATACTGTTCTGCAATGTCATTCTGAAAGACATTTCTAACATCCTAGTGGAAAGAGACATCCCTCAAAAAATGAACCATAGAGAATATTATTGTCTAATATAAAATTAATTTTTTCTACTTCCTTCAACAGAGTCATTTCTGATAAATGGCTTTCTATAAATATAAGAAGTTGAAATTTTACCGTGATTAATTAGTTGTATGTCTTTCAGGTAATAAGACTGATAAAAATCTCACCTGAGAAACCTATAACATTGGCTGTTGGTGATGGTGCTAATGATGTAAGCATGATACAAGAAGCACATGTTGGCATAGGTGATTGATTTTTCCTTTTTCCCTGAGCTTTTAACATTGGTACAGTTATTTGGGGATTTTGAATTTTTCTTTTGTAGACTAAAGTATAGTATCAAATACACGAATGAAAACTGAACGCAACATGGTAATATATTATAGTGTTTCCCTATCAATATTTTGAATATTTTATTTCCAAATTTTCAAAGAAATGAATACCATGTTAATGAATTTTTCTATTCCAATTCTCCTTAATAATTAATTTTATTTTTACATGTAAAGTACTTTCATATATTATTTTATCCCTTTTAAACTCTAAATTTGTGATTTACATAGATACTTTCCTGGTTTTAAATTCTCGTTTTAGAATGTTATTGTTATTTTTTGTCAATCTAAAGATTCTGCAGCTCATTTTAAAGACAACTTTAGAGACAAAATCATACCAAACTGTAATAAAATATAAAATTCCAAATAGCCTTCCTACTTAATAACCTTTATCCTAAATTTTTTGCCTAGCATTTTTATTGGATTCAGAATACTAATTATTTTATTTATATTTAAACTATCAGTCATTTACTATTTAAACCATATTCTGACCTGTTTTCCTCAATAATTTTATTATACAAATACAGAAGTAAAGAGAAAAGTGGGTTTTTCATTAAAGGATAAATTTTTAATTTTAGAAAAGAGTGTTACTGGTCCTGTTTTGGAATCATCTCTGTAATATCCTGTGAGGCATAGTTATTGGGTCTAATGTTTCTATTTTATTTCAAATAAACTCCTACTTCTTTAGGATAATTAAATCTTCATTTTGAAAACTTAATTTTCTTTCCAGTTTGTATATTGTTTCCCATAATTCTCCCTAATAATTTGATATCTTCCTATATCATATATTAAAGCATAAAAAGCTATAGTATTTATAACAGTTTGAGTCTAGTATGCTAGCAGACCGACTAATGAATAGGATAGATTTAAACAGATGTTTAAATAGATTCAGATAGATGTTTACCTGGTAAAGCTATTTAAACATCAGTAGGGAAACAACTTACTTGATAAAAAATACTGATAAAACTTGTTAAAGACCGTAAAAAGTAATAGAGGAAAAATTTAATGAATAATCGTGTATTTTGAGGTGTAAAAAGGTCTATTAAGTACAAAACCAAAATAAAGCAAGAAAAAGATCAATATGTGTGGCAAAAGTAAATACTGTCCCAAAACAATTTTAAAGACAGAGTAGTAAAGAATATTTTCAAAATAGATGACAAAGTCTTAATATTCCTAATATGTGAATTCTTAACAAATTAAGAATAAGAAAAATACTATAGTAGAAATATGTGGAAGGATGTGAACCATCAGTTGTCACAAAAGGAGAAATCTAAAATGAATACTAAATGCATGAAAAAAGGATTCAGTCTCTTACTAACAATCAAAAGAATGCAAGTTTATATTGCCTATCAGAGTGACAAAAATTACAGATTGATAAAATCTGGAATTGGTAAAGGTATAGATTAGTAAATGCTCTTATTCGATGTTTGTGGGAGTCAAATTATAAATGTTTGCCTGTTGACCTGGCAGTCGTGCATCTAGAATTTCTTTGAAGAAAATATGTGAATATGTTGACAGACATTTGTTATAAACAGTGTCCATAATAGTATATTAAGAGACAAAAGTAGATTACAAAACAATCCCATTTTTATACACTTGTTTGTATGTATAATAAATATACAGACATACAGAATATGTGGAAGGAAAAATCCTGAAAGTATATATACCAAAAATAGTTTTCTTTTTCTAGATGCTGTGAATAAAGTTGTCTTTACCTATAACACTTTCGAACATTTCTATCCTTTTATGACAAAAATTTAAATTTTTAATTTTGAAAAATAATTTTTCAAAGCTGCTTCCAGATTTAAAAAGTAAACTTGGCAATAACTCTTTTGAAAACTAAAAGATTATCATAACCTTAAAAAAGTACTCATTTATCAGATAAAATTATGTACTGGTTTCAGATGATAGTGTACTTTAAAAACGCATTTTGTTTGAGTATGTGTGAAAAATTTAAAGAACTCAAACATGCTCATTTTTGGTAGGTTCAAATTATTCAATCTGGATATTATTTATGTTCAGTGAAGTTAAAACTATTTTATAGCAGCCTCTCCATTAGAAATCTATTAACAAATACTTTGAACTTATTAGTGTAATTTATGTTCTTATTAGATCTGGGACTTTCAATATTATTTTTATATTAATTATATTTTATATTACATTCTAAACCTTTGGAAATTGATGCTACCTGCCTAGTATATATTGTAGTTTTATATTCATTATATATTTGATTTAGAACAAATTTTTGGGAATCTGCTCTCTGCTGTATCTTAGGATATAGTGATCCTAAGTCCAATTTCAACTGTTATAATTAACACATTCACAGATAAATCATGAAAATTGTACTTAACAGTTTTCAATGAATTTGCCTTTTTGTCTTCTTTATTGCAGGAATCATGGGTAAAGAAGGAAGACAAGCTGCAAGAAACAGTGACTATGCAATAGCAAGATTTAAATTTCTCTCCAAGTTGCTCTTTGTCCATGGTCACTTTTATTATATTCGAATAGCTACCCTTGTACAGTATTTTTTTTATAAGGTGAGTTTCATGGAAATATTTTATTTATTATTTATTTTTTAAAAAATATGTTTTTATTGATTTTTTAGAGAGAAAGGAAGGGAGAGAGGTAGAAACATCAATGATGAGAGAGAAACATCATCTATTGGCTGCCTCCTACATGCCCCCTACTAGGGATTGAGCCTGCAACCCGGGCATGTGCCCTGACCGGGAATCAAACCAGTGGCCTCTTGGTTCCTTGGTCGATGCTCAGCTGCTGAGCTACACTGGCCGGACTCATGGAAATATTTTAGAATCAATTATTGACAGTAAGTTGAAGCTTCAATTTAAGGAATACTATCACCATACAAATTATTCTTAAAAATTGTTCCCATAACAATTTTTCTTAAATATCATTTCCATAAAATAACAGTTTGTGGAATATACTTTGATTATTAGTCATGAATCTGATGTGTACTGACAGAAAGCAAATCAAGGGTTGCTTGGTGCCAAGGGTGCAGGTTATAGAGTTGACTGGAACGGGATATGGAAAATTTTGCATGAGAGAAAAATTAATCTAGTTTGATTGTGGTGGTGGTTACACAGGTGTATAAATTTGTCAAAACACATAAAAAATTTACACTTAAAATAGATACATTTTATTTTATGCATATTTGAACTCAATTATTTTGATTTCTTTGATGTTATATTGTTTTGAACCAGTAGTAAGTTTTAATTTAACTTCAATGCGATGGTTTTAAGCAGGCATTCTAAATCTTTTTGTGTCATGAATGACTGTTTGGTAATCAAGTGACATGTATAAATTACTCAGTATAGGGCTTTTAACACGTTAAGCGCCATGTCAATCACCGGTGACTGACACTGTACTTTCCGGAAAGGAAGACAAAACAGGCTTGGCGCTTAATGTGTTAAGTGCATAAAATAAAATACATAGGGTTACAAGGAAACTAATTATGTTGAAGTACTGTTCTGTCTCTTGACTCTTTTGAGGAAGGTAGGATTTGGTGGAACTCACGTTAAGAGCCCCTGAGTACCAAGACATTTAATACACCAGAATATCCTATGTTGCCTGTATACCTGTAATTAAGTAATAGCTGCAAGCCAATGAAAGAACACAGGTAGATTGCATATCCTATATAATAAAGAGGGAATATACAAATTGACCATCACTCTGCCACAAAGATGGTGGCGCCCACAGCGGAAGCTGAGTTTCCGTAACACAAGATGGCTGTACCCACAGTGGAGGCTGAATTCCCATAACGAGCCTTAACGAGCAATCAGCAGGGCCCTGAGGCTGCGCCTCCCCCCCGCCCCCAGGGGGCTTGACAGGGGACCTCAGGCCGCGCCCCCATTCAACAGAGCTTGACAGGGGACCTAAGGCTGCACCCCACTCCCGGCGCCAGGCCAGGGGACCTGAGGCTGTGGTGCGCCCCAGACTCTGACAGGAGGAAGATTTTCATATACATTTTACTAATTTTCTTTCATCTCTGACACTTCTATTACAGAGAAAGGGCAAATAGCAATATTAAAATATTTCCTCTAATTAATCCCCTTTTATTGTGCACGAATTTCGTGCACCAGGCCACTAGTCTATATATATATATAAAAGCCTAAGCAACCGTTCTACCGTCTGACTGGTAGCTATGATTGTGCACTGACTACCTGGGGGCAGACGCTCAACACAGGAGCTACCAAGCTGTGGTGACTTGGCAGCTGCGGTTTTCGGGTGATGCACCCGAAACCAGAGAGGAGGGAGCCCGATTTCAGGGTGTGTCACCTGAGAACCACCCTCCTGCAATGTGGAACCCCTCAGGGGATGTTGGAGAGCCGGTTTTGGCCCAATCCGTGCAGGCCAAGCCGAGGGACCCCACCCGTGCATGAATCCTCTAGTTGTTAATGATGGTGGCAGGTTTTTTTTCTAGCTTATAGTTTTGCTGTGACATAAGTATATTGAAATCAGAAGATGTTTGACAGTTCCATTTATTCTGTTTTAAATACTTTAAAGCTACTATACCCTAAAGTTGAAGTAAAACTTACTTGTGCTGTATGTGAAAAGTATCGAATAGTAATTGGAAGGTATAAATTCAGAATTATGGTATTACTTGGCAATGATACAAGTTGAGAGCGTTTTATTCTGACATTTGCAGTTCTGTGTAGAATACTTTCAGACATTTTTTAATAAAATGGGAATTCTATTTTCCCATTTTATATGGACAAGTTCTTATAGGCAGATCTGTTTTCCATATCAACTGAGACTGTGTTTCTAGACTCATTGGTCATTTTAAAAATTTTTTTTCTTTTGGACCTAAATATTTTAATTATTTCCATTTAATCTTGTTTTTCAGAATGTGTGCTTTATCACACCCCAATTTTTATATCAGTTCTACTGTTTGTTTTCTCAACAAGTAAGTAAATAGAAGCTTTTGTTTTTATACTTTCAGAATAAATTATGTGTATTCAGTGTTTGATAAATCCTTGGAGGGAATTTTTTGTAGTCCTACTGATAATTAGATAAAACTTTTCTGATTAGTGTATTTAATCAGTATAGCATTCATAATATTTATTCTGATTTTTAGTTTGAAATGTGTTAATACCAAAATATATTTTAATTCTGGATACTTTTTTAAAAATAGATATTAACTCTTAACAACTTAAGAGATAATTTTGTAACATTTTTCAACTTATGTGTATGTAATATTTCTATAAAATTTATATCAAGCCAGGACAGAAAATTGTTGGGGATATTACCTCTTTTTTTTTTTTTAACTCATAAATTTTTTTAGATTTGGAAGGAACCTTACTTACCTAGTGATAGAGTTCAGGGATGACATACAGGTTTAATCTCAGAAGCTTACTAAATAATCGGCAGGACCACCAGGAGCACTATATTGAAAGCGGTTCTCAAGCTATAGGCTCAGAGGGAAAACCCTTTTCTTGATTAGCAGTAGCTATACACATGTCACATATTTCCCATTCCTGATCTACTCTGTCTTACTGATCTACTCTGTCTTACTTTATAAAAAAGGAAATTAAAATACACAGAGATTCAGTAACTTGCCCAAGCTCTCATAGCTAATAACTATACCATATTTGGACCTACTGCTTCTGACTAATTGAGCGCCCTCTTCACAAACTGCACTATACATCTCTAATTGATCAAGACATTTGTTTAAGTTTATTGAAACAACAAAAGCTTAATTACTTTAGGTTTTTCATGATTTTTTCCTAACCTTATTGTTTTCTCCTGTTTACAATCTGTAACTTCTAATTCTAAATATCTGCTTAGACATTGATTGTCAATAATGTTTGTTTACTTGAATGAAGTAAAGAATGCTATAAGAGCATATGACAAGGAGAACTAACCTATTTTGATTAAGTTTCAAGGAGTTTACAGTATAATTAAAGATAAAATATTAATAACAATAAAAACAATATGTGAAGCATAGACAAAGTGCTAACCA
This sequence comes from Plecotus auritus, assembly GCF_963455305.1. NCBI lineage: Eukaryota > Metazoa > Chordata > Mammalia > Chiroptera > Vespertilionidae > Plecotus > Plecotus auritus. The sequence goes on along the minus strand of NC_137771.1, from coordinate 186,303,376 downwards.
AATTAGTACCAATAGTAGCACATAGGACTGTTTAGAAGAGAAAGCTATCATAAATTTGTAAAGTTTCATGGATCATGCCTTAAAGGAAGCGTAGGACTTAGATGCAAAGACAAAACCGTGAAAGCAAAACTAAATGTGTAACATATCAAAGGGATAGTAAGAAACCTAGAAGCATGTAGGAGAATTGTGTAAAATTATATCACAGTGACCAAATTGTGGAGAATCTTGAAATGTAGATCCAAATCACTGTATTTCCAGAATTATTTGGCATAACAAAATATTCCAATTTCTACAAGAAATATAAATCTATGAACATTATATGTGAATGCTTAAGTCAGAAACAAATTGGGATTATTAAAATGGATTTTTATATAAATTGGAAAAAAACTACATAATTTTTGTTTATTTTGATATGCTTCTTTGTTTTTAATATGCATAAGTATAATAATTAATACATACTTTAGAATCTCAAAATTCCTATCAATTTCTCTTTCTAGACATTGTATGACAGCGTGTACCTGACTTTATACAATATTTGTTTTACTTCCCTACCTATTCTGATATATAGTCTACTGGAACAGCATATAGACCCTCATGTATTACAGAACAAGCCCACCCTCTATCGGTAAGTATTTTTCAGTATTAAATGTCCATAACATTTCTGATTGCAAGTTACCAATTTTTAAAAATAAGCAAATATTTGGTCATTAATACTTTACTAAGGAAAGTACTTTAGTTGTTGTATGGTTTATAATTGTTGAACACAATAATTTTTCCAATGTTTTTAGGAATGAACACTTTTACCCTAGTAATGCATCAAGTAGCAGTTGTATAATTTACATTTACTGTTGGAAGCCAGTAATAGTCTATTTCATGTGCACAAATGAAGTTATTCAGTAATTGGTTGTCTCTAGAGTTTCTTAAATATTAATTTTTATGTTCTGGCATTGCCAAATTTATGAGTAGTAATCAATGTAAAATGTAGGGTTAGGGACATTAATTCTATCCCATATCCTCTGCATTAGTCCTGGTTCCACAGAACCAAGTAATCACAGAGATGTGGAACTTTCCTCAGAACCAGTTTGATTTCCACGTTAACCTGACCTCCACTCTTATAGAGGCATTCAGTTATCTGGAAATGGCAAAAACTTAACCTTGATTTCCCAGGATATCTAGGACTGGGCTTGACCCAAGATTGGCAAAGACTGGTTTTCTCATGATAGCTATTGATGGACATGAAATCTATCGGAGCCTCAGTGCTGAACCTAACTGAAATGACTCCACTAAAAAGAACAGTCATGGCAGAGTGACTGAATGTTCACAACAGAATATAATACAGATAAATCAACTTTTTACAATTAAGCTAAAATATTAGCCTATATCATATTTCTTTTTCAAATGAGTAAATGAATTTGAAAGTATTATCCTACATAATAAAGAGCTAATATGCAAATGGTCATCACGCTGTAACGGCTCAGATACTTAACACTGGGGAGAGGAATGGGGATCATCCAGACACAAATGAGCTCGCAAGAGATGAATGTGAACCAGCCAAGCACAAATGAGCTCGCGAGAGAGAAATGGGGACCCGACATGCACAAATGCGCTCACAGGAGAAGAATGGGGACCCGACATGCACAAATGAGCTCGGGAGAGAGGAATGGGGACCAGACAGGCACAAATGAGCTCACAGGAGAAGAATGGGGACTAGACAGGCACAAATGAGCTTGGGAGAGAGGAATGGGGACCAGACAGGCACAAATGAGCTCGCGTGAGAGGAATGGGGACCAGCCAGGCTGCGGCCCAGGAAAGGGACAAGCCGCCTACCCCGCGGTCCCGGGCACCGGCACCTGCGGCCCAGGCAAAGCCGGCCCGGGTCCTGGATACCTGCTGCCAGCCAGAGGGAGGGAAGCCCAGGTCCTGGGTGCCTGTGACCAACCGGAGGAGGGAATCCTGGGTCCCGGGTGCAGGGCAAGGCAGAGGCAGTTAGGGGCGATCAGGCCAGCAGGGGAGCAGTTAGGGGCGATCAGGCAGGCAGGCAGGCGGTGGTTAGGAGCCAGCAGTCCCGGATTGTGAGAGGCAGTCAGACATCCCCTGAAGGGTCCCGGATTGGAGAGGGTGCAGGCCAGGCTAAGGGACTCCCCATTCCCCCCATGCATGAATTTCGGGCACCAGGCCTCTATTCTATATATATAAAAGTCTAAGTGACCATTTGACCATTCGACCAGTAGCTATGATGTGCACTGACCACCTGAGGGCAGACGCTCAATGCAGGAGCTGCCGATCTGCGGTGACTTGGCAGCTGCGGTTCTCGGGGGACACACCCACACAATTCCAGGGTGCGTCACCTGAGAACCACCCCCTCGCAATCTGGGACCCCTCAGGGGATGTCAGAGAGCTGGTTTCAGACCAGTCCTCCCAGGCCAGGCCGAGGGACCCCACCGGTGCATGACCCCGGTCCTCTAGTGTGAACTATAAGTTGTTATGCAGTTATATATTATTACAAGTAGTGGTTTGATTGTATTGATTATTGATTAGATAAATAATAAATATGAGTCCTAATATGTTCCTTTTTCTTCTCTTTTTTAAAAAAATGTACAGAGACATTAGTAAAAACCGTCAATTAAGCATTACAAATTTTCTTTACTGGACCATCCTGGGTTTCAGTCATGCCTTCATTTTCTTTTATGGATCCTATTTTCTAATGGGGAAAGATGTATCTCTTCTTGGAAATGGCCAGGTAAAATTTATAATTTTTAAAATTGGTTTATTAATGGTTTGATTTAATTTGGTTTTTGATAACTTTCTGTCATAAAAAATAAAAGTGAAATTCAGTTTAAATTATAAAATTGCAGATATTAAATTAAAATGCAATTATAAAAAGGTTTTAACATTTTTTACTTGATATAATTTTATTCAAATTAAAATAAAAAGGCAATACAATGTAATCATAATATGAAGCTCAAAGTACCAGGCAATTTTGCTCTTCAAAAATACAAGGGGATATATTCATGTCCCTGCATGCTGTTCACTCCATAATAATGAAGTTTTTAATAATAGCTACTGTCGCCGAAACCGGTTTGGCTCAGTGGATGGAGCGTCAGCCTGCGGACTGAAAGGTCCCAGGTTCGATTCCGGTCAAGGGCACGTACCTTGGTTGCGGGCACATCCCCAGTGGGGGGTGTGCAGGAGGCAGCTGATCGATGTTTCTCTCTCATCGATGTTTCTAACTCTATCCCTCTCCTTTCCTCTCTGTAAAATATCAATAAAGTATATTTAAAAAATAAATAAAAAAATAATAGCTACTGTTTACTTAGTGCTTACTTTTGTGCTAAGCTCTTTACATATCCCATATCCATTAATCCTCACAATAATTCTGTTGGAGAGATACTATGACCCACCCTTTTTAGATGAGAAATGAGGATTTAGAAATGAGGATTTGCTTTTAATTGCATGAATTATTTTTTTGGTATGTTTAGGAAGTGCTACAGAGTTTTCTGCCCTTCCTGCTATTCTCCACACAGCAGTCCACATGATCTTTTAGAAATGAGAATACAATCATCTATCTAATATGCTCAAAATCATCTGGTGTTTTATTATAAGCCACACTGATTTTCTTGTCACTTGAACAGACCAGTTTGTTCCTGCCTTAGGACCTCTGCACTTCCTGTTTCTCTTCTTGGATGCTTTTCTCTCACATGCTTTGCTGAAACATCACTGGCTCAAGAAAGCCTTTCTAGCCCACTCCCTTAAAATGCTGTCTCTTTCACCTTTCATCACTTACTGGCCCCTTACTGTACGTTTACATTTCTTCATAGCACTAATCTGTCCCTCAAGGTATATATTTTTAATTTATTTGTTTATCTGTCTCCTTCACTATGTGTAAACTCCATGAGGTCAGCAATTTTGTCTTATCATTGCTTTATTGCCAAGGCCTGGAATATAATAGATGTTCAGTTTCTATTTGCTGAGTATACAAGTGAATAATGAATGAGCCTTTTTAACTTGGCTTTATTAAATAACTAGAGGCCCGGAGCATGAAAATTCATGCACTGGAGGGGGTGTCCCTCAGCCCAGCCTGCCTCCTCTCACAGTCTGGGAGCCCTCAGGGGTGGGAGGTGACCCTGTGATCAGGGGAAGGTGACGCCCCCATCAGACCTCTACTGCCACTGCTGGCAGCGCAAGCCTCAGCCAGCCCTGGTTACCTGAGCCTCGGGCAGCCCTAGGCAGCTGCCATCCGAGGCTTGCCTGCACCTCAGACCAGTCCTGGGTGGCTGGGCAGCCGCCATGCGTGGCTTGCCTGTGCCTCAGGCCAGCCCTAGGCGGCTGGGGGTCTGAGGGATCTGGGGGACTACAGAGGCAGGCGTGCGGAGGCTGAGGGGACTGGGCACTGCCATCTTGTGGCTGTGGGCGCTGCCATCTTTGAGGGCGTGGCAGTCAATTAGCATATTCCCTCCTTATTGGCTGTGGGTGCCACCATCTTTGCAATGGCGTGAGGGTCAATTAGCATATTCCCTCTTTATTAGATAGGACTAGAGGCCCGGTGCACAAAATTCGTGCACGGGGTGGGGGTGTCCCTCAGCCCAGCCTGCACTGTCTCCAATCTGGGACCCCTCGAGGGATGCCCGACTGCCCTCTCACAATCCAGGACTGCTAGCTCCCAACCGTTCACCTGCCTGATTGCCCCTAACCGCTTCTGCCTGCCAGCCTGATCACCCCCTAACCACTCCACTTCCAGCCTGATCGATGCCTAACTGCTCCCCTGCCAGTCCGATTGCCCCTAACTGCCCTCCCCTGCCAGCCTGGTCACCCCTAAGTGCCCTCCCCTGCAGGACTGGTCCCCCTCAACTGCCCTCCCCTGCAGACCTGGTCCCCCCCAACTGTCCTCCTCTGCAGGCCTGGTCACCCCCTACTGCCCTCCTTTGCCAGTACGGTCACCCCTAACTGCCCTCCCCTGCAGACCCGATTGCCCCCAACTGCCCTCCCTTGCAGGCCTGGTTCCCCGCAACTGCCCTCCCCTGCAGGCCTGGTCCCTTCCAACTGTCCTCCCCTGCAGGCCTGGTCCCCCTCAACTGCCCTCCCCTGCAGGCTTGGTCACCCCCAACTGCCCTCCTTTGCTAATCCGGTCACCCCTAACTGCCCTCAGGCCTGGTCTTCCTCAACTGTCTTCCGCTGCAGGTCTGGTCCCCCTCAACTGCCCTCCTCTGCAGGCCTGGTCACCCCCAACTGCCCTCCTTTGCCAGTCCAGTCACCCCTAACTGCCCACCCCCCCTTGCAGGCCTGATTGCCCCCAACTTCCCTCCCTTGCAGGCCTGGTCCCCCCAGCTGTCCTCCCCTGCAGGCCTGGTCCCCCCTACTGCCCTTCCCTGCTGGCCTGGTCCCCCCAACTGCCCTCCCCTGCAGGCCTGCTCCCCCCAACTGCCCTCCCCTGCAGGCCTGCTCCCCCCAACTACCCTCCCCTGCTGGCCTGATTGCCCACAACTGCCCTCCCCTGCTGGCCATCTTGTGGTAGCCATCTTGTGTCCACATGGGGGTGGCCATCTTTGACCACATGGGGGTGGCCATCTTGTGTGTTGGAGTGATGGTCAATTTGCATATTACCCTTTTATTAGATAGGATTAGGTAACAAATTCAGTTAGAAGAAGTTATCCAAAAAATAAGCAAATAGTGATAGAAAGTGTTTTGAGCATCTGTCTCTTCTGAGTGGGGTAGAGCTAGGGTTAGTACAGTTTAAACTTTACACATTTTGGCAGGCCTTCTTTAACTGAGAAAGAACATACCACTGTAAGTATAAGCTTAAGTATACTTGTAAATAACTGACTGACATAAATAGGTCCCACTTAACCCAAACCAGTATAATAAGCCCAACTAACTTCTCTTTAGCCAGATCCCCAAAATGCCCTCTGCCTCTCACTTCATTACCAACTCAGGGGGAAGTCAGAATGGAAAGAGGCAGTAGTCTTAGCTGATTAATTGCAGTTGAAATACATTACTTTTGCTAATTGCATAAAAATAACAACAACATGTGAATGTGTTTTTATAGCTCCCTAGGGCCTCGAATGCAAGAGGAAGCCCTAAATAAACTCTGCTTCTAAGAAAGATTCCATGTAACTGGGCCCTGTAAAACCAGATACTGTACTGAGGGATAAGACATGTGCAGTTATTACCACATCCAGGCACAGGTTCTCTGGCTGCATTTAATATCTGTCCACATAGCCCTGAAAGAGGAGACTGGCACTCCTCCAAGAGCTGAGTAGAGTGAGACCCACTGTTTTTCAGTATTTCTAGGTAATTTCTAGAGATGATAAAAGCAGAAAAAAGAGGGATTCATTATGCTTTTTCATTCTCTTAACCAATAAACTCTTCTAATACCTTTAAATAAAAGAATATTAATTGATATTTTATTGTTGATAACTATTACTTATAGATTGCTGTTTATCAGGCACCCTATCCTTTTTGCAGACCCTAATTATAAAACCCATAAGGTTTCCCCCCATTTTACAAATGAAAAAAGTGAGATACAGAGATGTTAAGTAATTTGTCAAGTAAATGCTAATTGTTAGAAATCTGTGATAACAAAACAGAGCCTTTTAAATAATTTTTAAACCAATAGTAAAGACTATGACTACTTTATGAACTAAGTTAACATAAACTTCTAGTTATGTTCTTATTTGTGGAACTTAAATCCTGACATTCTTTGGGGATTCTGCATTTTTAATAAACTATGTAAGTTTTTGCTATTAAAAAAGCCCAGGGGGATACTTTCTGACTGACATTAACACCATTTTTACAAGGAATCCTTGAGGAGTAATTTTGTTAGCCATTATCTTTCAGGTAATGGTTTTGTGTGTAATTTTTTTTTCCTGCTCTGCCTATGCCTTGTCCAGAAATACAGTGACAAGTTATCTGGTGTAACTTCCGGTTGGAATGGTTATAAAAAATAATTGTGATCAAGCAGGGTTTTGTTATCATTTTTACTGTGTGACAGGAATGAAGCAGTCACTATATCTTTCTAAATAAAAACAGTGTGTGCCACATAATTCCAAACCCATCTTGGGTTTTCAGTCTGATAATGTTATGCCATGGATAATAACAATAAACATAGTAATTCTTATGGTGTTTCTTCTCAGACTCCTTTAACTTTACTAATCTAGTCACAGATTTCAAATGTAACTGGCTTAAATAATGCAAGTGCTTTTGGTAAAGAATGAAGTTACTTTCTGCTTAACATCCAACTTAGCATCATGGTGACACATAGTACAATAAGGGTTTGTTCTTTCTGTTTAGATGTTTGGAAACTGGACATTTGGCACCTTGGTCTTCACAGTAATGCTTATTACAGTCACAGTAAAGGTATGGCAAAGAAATTAGACAGATGAACACACTTTGTATATATATATAATTCATAGTTAAATTTCTTTAGCCATAGATGCATATTTTTCCTTTTTCCTTCTTTAGTCATGAATGATTTCACTGATTGCTATTTAATAATTCATTTTTGTCAAAAATCTTAAGTTCATTATTTTGAAAAGCATCTGCTGATTATTATGGTCAATAAAGGTTAACCCCACAGTACGCATCTCTGAAATTTTGCTTCTCTGTATATAATGCATGACAACACAAGTTATTTCAGGCAATGGAATTGAAAATAAAGTACTTTATCTTCTAAGAAACTTTGTCATAGGAACCTTACTCACTTATAATTAATATATTTCATTCATAATTTTTATCTTGGAGGTTAAAGACTTATATTAAGGATTTAAAATTTTTTTCCCTTTTTAGATGGCTTTGGAAACTCATTTTTGGACCTGGATCAACCATCTTGTTACTTGGGGATCCATTATATTCTATTTTGTATTTTCTTTGTTTTATGGAGGGATTCTCTGGTGAGTAATTATATTGTACTTTAATTACATTCATTCAACTCTGAAAAATACAGGTGGGCAAAAGTAGGTTTACAGTTACTAGTATGGAAAATAATACAATCCTATATAATAAAGAGCTTAATATGTTAATTTGACCGAACAGCAGAACGACCATCGGGACGACATTCCGGATGAAGCCAGGGCTGCGAGGGCCGCCTGAGGCTGTGAGGGGCTGCAAGGGCTGCCCGGGGCTGCAAGGGCTGGCTAGGCTAAGGGGGGCTGCGAGGGCTGAGCCCCTTGCACGAATTTCGTACATTGGGCCTCTGGTAATTAATAAACAGTAATAGAAGAATAAACTTTTGTGTACTCACAGCTGTAAACCTATTTTTGCCCCAGCCCTGTGTTGTGATAGATTTCTATTTTGAACAAATAATCTTGAGGTCCTACAGATTTACATCTTTCAGTAGTAAATATAGAGTAAAAAGAAACTAACAATTACTGAATAGTATGTTCTAGGTGTTTTACCTAAGATATTACATTGATTCATCACAATAATCTTAATAGTCTCCATATTTTCTATATGGAAACTGAGCCCCAAGATTCCAAAGGTTAAAAAAGAACAAAGCTAGGATTTAAACCCCAGTTATTTTGTTCCACAATTAATGTCCTTAACACTAACCTTATTTTCTCTAAATTATTTACTAATGTACATACTAAAAAGTCATATTGAGCCATTAAGTTTTCATGAATGACAACTTTTCTGTTAAAACTAAATAGTATGCTTCATCTTCATTGGTAAATTGCCACTCATATTTTCAGCTACTATGATAGATTAAAAATTAATGCCTCTACTAAGAGTTTTTTATAAGTGATGAACAACTAAAGTCTCTCATTTGGAGAATTTATAATACATTTATCTGCTGTGCCTTTGATCCCTGTATTGGGTAAAAAATTATAGAAGATGAGCAAAAAAACTTAGATTAGCTAAATAATTATCTTCCACTTAGGATCATAGAAGGCTACTCTTTGGAATAACACTTTGTTTATAATGTTTGTTTTTAATGTTCTTTATTTTTTCATTTCTTTCTCTGTTTCCCCATTTTAAAATATATTTGTAGAGAAGAACCTCTAAGTAGAACTTTTCAACCTAAGATTTGGATAATCGATCTTTTAATTGCTTAGTAGAGAATATTTTACTACATACTTTTTCTTGTGTTTATTGGTCTCAAGTCTGTATTACTAAGTAATTCTTTTGATATCCTACTAAGATAAGAGTTATCTAGTCAACTACTTGCCACTTTTCTAATAAAAACTATAATTGTCATTGAAAGTAATTAAATTGAATTTTATTTTTAATAATTAAAGTCTATCTTATTTTATTAGTAATTCAGTTAATTACTGGTTCTAAATTTTGAACATTATCCCAAACTTGTATTCCAAATTAAATTGTAAACCTTCAAATATAGTAGGTTTGTAAAATATTCACATGTAAAACCACATGACTTGATTTAAGAAACCCTTATCAGTTTCTACTTTTATTAATCCCACTTCCTTTTTTTGCAGGCCATTTTTGGGCTCCCAGAATATGTACTTTGTATTTTTTCAGCTCCTATCAAGTGGTTCTGTTTGGTTTGCCATAATCCTCATGGTGGTTATATGTCTGTTTCTTGATATTGTGAAGAAAGTATTTGACAGACATTTCCATCCTACAAATACTGAAAAGGCACAGGTAACCATTTTTATATACAAAACCTTTTATTTAGGGGTTTTTAACAATGAATAGCTATCATTATAATTTGCTTATATCAGAAAATAAGAAATTATTCATTTCTGTATTAAGCATTTTACAGTGTAAATATTAAGTCTGATCTTTTTAAAGTTCTGTTAATTGTATGACTCCTGACACATAGTAGATGCTTAAGAAATAATAGCTATTTAGTTGACTGTGCCTTGTTTGTATATTTGACTTGTACATGAGCCAGAAGTCTATCTGATTAATTTGTCTTATTACTGTACCATAGCATTGGATCCATAGGCTCAAGAATACATTCTAATTAACATTTATGCCGCAATAAACACGGATTTTTTTCGTCTAAATTTGGAAATTTAGTTACATATTCTACAAATAGAATTTGTTTCCCTAAGTAAGGGTTGAGTTAGGCTTCCTATGTGGTGCATTGGGGTTTTTGTTTGTTTTGTTTTGTGGTGCTTTTTTGTGAATGCTCACCTGGGGATATTATTTCCATTGATTTTTAGAGAGAGTGGGAGGGAGGAGAAAGAAGAAACATCTATGTGGGAGAGACACATCAATTGGTTGCCTCCCACACGTGCTCCAACCAGGGCCTGGGATCCAACCTACAACAGAGGTACATGCTATTGACCAGGAATCAAATCTGTGACCCTTCGGTGCGCAGACCGGCGCTCTAACCACTGAGAATACCGGCCAGGGCAGCATTGGTTTTCATTTCAATGATCATGTCAACATTTCTTTAGCCTTTATTTATTTTGGTAACTCAGTCCTAACCAATATACATTTTAACACCATTGAAGCAGCATAGGCCTCCAAAGCCTGGCAAACTTAATTCAGATGCTGTTTTAACCATTTGTAAAATGTGTGCCTTTAATCAAGTCATTTCCTAAGCCTCAGTTTCCTCCTCTGTAAAATCAGAATAATAACTACTGTCATACATGATTCTTAGAGTTGATGAATATAAAACACCTAACACTGGACCTGTATATAGTAAGTCCTCAGTAAAAACATAATTAGCCTTCGATCCCCAGTCAGGGCACATACAAGAAACAACCAACGAATACGTAAATAAATGAAACAACAAATTAATATATATCTCACTCTCCTCACTCCCTACCTTCTTTCCTCCCTCCCTCTCTGTCCTTTTCTTTCCTCTATCTCTCTGAAATCAGTTTTTAAAAAAACATAATTACAAGAATGATGAGGATGTTGCTCTGTGATAATTGATCTCCAAATAAGGCTAAATAATTGACATAATCTGATTACTCTACATATGCATATATTTATATCAGTATGGAAAAACTTTTCTACTCTGCAGTCTATTACTTAAATATACTAGTATATCAGAAAAGTTTACCTACCTTTTTTAATCTTAAGAGAGAAATATTTATAGTAACAGAAGAATATATATATAATAATAAAAGCATAATATGCTGATTAGACCTGATGTCCTTCCGGACGAAGCCGCAGCAGCCGGGGGCCAAGGCAGAGGCTCCCGGCCACCGCACTGAGGCAGAGTCAGCCACCGCAGCGGCCGGGGCCGAGCCCCTTGCACGAATTTCACGCATTGGGCCTCTAGTTTTTAATAATTGCCTATTATACTTTTTCTAGACCTTTATAAAGTTTATACATTCATCTCCCACCTTGATCTATAGAAAGTTATATTTCACCAAAATATATTAATGACATCACTGTAAAAACTATTCTTATTTTTTTTTATGTTTTTTCTTGATTTCAGAGAGAGGAAGGGAGAGGGAGAGAGAGAGAGAAACATCACTGATGAGAGAGAATCATTGATCTACTGCCTCTTGCACAATCGAGCCTGAAACCCAGGCATGTGCCCTGAGCGGGAATCAAACCAGTGACCTCTTGGATCATGGGTCAACACTCAACCAACTAAGCCACACTGGCCAGGCAAAACTTTGTTCTTTATAAAAGTAAATAATTAGATTTATTTACATTTACCTTTAGAAATTCTATAATAAGCAGTGCATTTGCAAATTATGATGTATTTTCATAGACTTCTTAATAAAGGTGATAATATTAGTTCTTGTTACCTTTTTGATAGCCTCTTTCTAAAGGATTACATAGGAAATATTTTGTACCTTAAGGAGGACTCTTAGACAAGAAAAGGTTAAAAGTACCTTAGTTATATTGTGGTTCTTTTTTTAAAAAAATATATTTCTTTATTGATTTCAGAGAGGAAGCAAGAGGGAAAGAGAGATAGAAACATCAATGATGAGAGAGAATCATTGATTGGCTGCCTCCTGCACGCCCCCTACTGGGGATCGAACCCACAACCCGGGCATGTGCCCTTGGCCGAAATCGAACGTGGGACCCTTCAGTCCGCAGGCCGACGCTCTCTATCCACTGAGCCAAACTGGCTAGGGCTATCTTGTGGTTCTTTAACCATAGGTTAAAATTGATTAAAAATGGAATGTGTAATAAATCACTCTTTCTATCTGTGTGTGAAAGCTGCCATAATCTCCCTTTTTATCCCATTTTAAATTTACTTTAAAATGACTTGACAGGTGTTCTATGTTTTCTAATCCAAAAAAGGAAATCTCTGCTTCCACTCAGGAATCTTCTGTGTTTTGTTTTTTTCCTTCAACAATGTATGATCATTCAGATCCCATGTGTAACATTATTCCTTTGCTGTAAGCAGTAATCTTTATTATTTCAGCCTTATACCTTTGAGTTCACATGATGAAGAATAATTAGAAAGTTGTCAGCCATTTTATTGTTTACTAGAAAAATCATATCAAAAGAAAAGTTGTCAGCATTTATTTTGCACTTTGTTTTACTCCAGAATAACAATGTGGTATTAAGCATGAAGAAAGCGAGTAGTCCTACAAATGTCAGTCATGTATATATACGATGTATGATATTTCCTGCTCTTATAGGGACAGATGTGTCTTTATATAGCTTGTCCTGTGTCTGTCTCTTAGGTGATGAATACAGCTCACTGACTCTTTGTATGTCCCATCCCTTTTCTGTCCACTTATAGATGTACTCCAACACAGTTGCTTTAAGTGACGAGTTCATCGCACTGCAGCCATTGTCAAGGGCAAGGAATCAGCTGAGCAAACTTAGGTAGAGTAGGAGTAGAACCTTGTTAACTTCTGCATGCTAAAGGTCAATTAAACACTATTTAAAAGATGGGCAGAGGCATGAATTAAGAGTGGGCCATTTTTTGTTAGCACAGCTCTGTCTCTAATTTGACCTTTATTAATATGTATGTTAAAACCTAAAAAAAAAAATCCATTTCTTCATTGAGAAGAAAATTTAGCAGAACAGGACAGAGATCTGTACCTTGTTATATATTTTACACTATTTTTTGTAGCACAATTCTAATGCTTCTGCTTGTCATATTCATATTTAAGAATGCTCCTGCATGTTGAGAAATTTAAGCTAACAAAATTCATCAAAATTTAGTTTTAAGTTTCTGTTACTTGAAAGTGAGAGTTGCTCATTTTTTATCTTGCCTTAATCTGTGTTGTAAATTCATGTGCATATTTGTCTTTGTACATTGTAATGGCTGCTGAAGCATTTCATATCCTTGCTTCTGTTTAGTGCATCTATAAATTGAACATTTACTTTATATCTCTTATACATACCTTTATCTCTACAGACAGTCCCATTCTGTCAGTTACCACAAAAAACACACACCCAGTAATCTAGAGAAGTCTTTTGATGGAAGAAAATGAAAGCTTACATCCTAGAACTGTTGGTATTAAGATACCAAAATCATATAGTGTTAACTTTAATACCAGTCTGGTTTGAAGAGAAAAAGTAATATAACTAAAATATTTGTTTAATTTTGGCACTCTTCAGTTTCTCATTCTATCAGTATTTTGTGGATTCTTAATCATATGCTATATATATATATATATATATATATATATATAATCGGATTTCCCAAAAAATGTATGCACACACTTTGAATAATTATAAAGGCAGTGTTTATTAAAATACATTTTATTTTCAAAATTGAACTTTCAGCTGTTAAAGTATGTATACATTTTTTTGAATACCCTATAGTTTTATGTGTTTTTTTAAAAATATATCTTTTTATTGATTTTAGAGAGGAAGGGAGAGGGAGAGAGAGATAGAAACATCAATGATGAGAGAGAATCATTGATTGGCTGCCTCCTGCACACCCCCTACTGGGGATCGAGCCCACAGCCTGGGCATATGCCGTTGGCCGGAATTGAACCTGGGACCCTTCAGTCCGCAGGCTGACGCTCTATCCACTGAGCCAAACTGGCTAGGGCAGAATACCCTATAGTTTTTAAGTCTTTTTTATTCTCAAGGTTTCTAATCTCTACATTCACTTGATCAAATAAATATTTTAATATATTTTATTGATATTTCACAGAGAGGAAGGGAGAGGGATAGAGAGCTAGAAACATCGATGAGAGAGAAACATCGATCAGCCGCCTCCTGCACACCTAATACTGAGGATGTGCCTGCAACCAAGGTACATGCCCTTGACCGGAATCGAACCTGGGACCCTTCAGTCCGCAGGCCAACGCTCTATCCACTGAGCCAAACCGGTTTCGGCCAAATAAATATTTTTTACAAAGCACCACTAAACCTCTTATGGAACTCTGTGAGTTTACAATTTTGAGCTGTTCTAAAGTTTTACCAAATCTTTTGAATTTATTATTAGCTTCAAGATTTTTGAAATATTCTACTTTGAATTACAGTTATAAGAATTATAGATGAATATACAAATGAGTGTAAGTGGTAGTCAACTAAATTTTATGTTTAAAACAAAAACTAAAACAATCTTGAAGATGTGTCTTCACCTTTGGTTGAGCCAAATATGTATATCACATTTTATCTGTATGTGCTTTTCTGAAAACAGTGGGTATTCATTATATATTTAACAGCTAATTAACTCTAAGGCAATAGGAAAGCTCATTATTTAAAGAACATTCTTTTGTCAAGTAAAGATAACTTTTGCATTGAGAATAATCATAATATTTTTATGAAATCATATTTTACATAGTGTGTTGACTTAAATCAAGCCACAAAAAAGAATGAGGTAAAAAGATCACAAACTAGAGATTTCAGGCTCCATAATCATGTAACAAAATAGTAAGTTTGACATTCATCTGTGCAAGAACACAGTGATAGCAGGCTATGTTGATCAGGTAGCCTTTGCTGCAAGCCACTCTCCAATCAGGTGGACTAAGAAAGGGGAGATAGTGGACTGTCAAATGCTATCCTCAGCACTGCTTCCTATATGTCCTAACCAAAGCAGTTCACCTCTCTGAGCTTCCAGGTTCCTCACCCATCAGATGGTCATTTTACACACTGTGACTTATTTTCTTACTATCAGTATCAGAGGAAAACGTGTACCCACATACATCTCCTGATGCATCCTATAACTTTTGAATACATCTTGGTTTTGAACTGCATTGAGCTATATTCCTGGGTGTGATCCATGGTAGCTTGATTGTTTACAGAGAGGAAAATTATACAGATATCAAATACCTTTAACAGATTTCAAATATTTAATCAGGTCAGTACCCTAAGACTGGTACACACAAAACTATTAGCAATTTTCTTTTGAATAAAAGAACACTCATTGTGAGTATTTTCTCCTCCCCTGTATTATAGGCAAAGCTATTGTGAAAAGCTATCTTTACATGAACTTATTGTACCCTTGAAACCAAAAAATTCTACTACAGGCAGTCCTCGGGTTACATCGGACTCGACGTACTTCGTTTCGTGGTTATGTCGCCATCTCCCATTTATTTATTAAAAAAAAAGTTTCGTCATTTCACCGTATGTACATACATATGTGCTTTATGTGTTTTATTATTTATTTAACACAAGTAAAGGTCAGGAATTGTTATCTTTTAAATTTTTTTTTTTTTTACTGTTTCACTTCATTACTGCTGTGTATGTGCTCCATGTGAGTGACGTAGGTGCTTATGTAGGTGGGTTCCGACTTACAGCGAACATTGCTTACGTCTTGCGCCGTAGGAACGGATCTCCGATGTAACCCGAGGACCTACTGTACTTTATTTTTTATATATGTATTTTTCATTGACATAATTATTAGTCAGTTCTAAGGCAGAAAATACATAGAAATGAGGAAAATTCTGCGTTTTATTCAGTGAGGACTCATAATTGTAGAAAGTTTCCAATTAGTTTGGCTATTTGTAAATCGAGAAGTCTTCTGAGAAGGGAGCATGAGAGGTGCAAAATGGGACCTATCTTTGCAATGAGAACCCTAAATCTTGGTGACCGGGAATTTGCTTAATAGAAGAAATTTAGTTTTATTGAAGGAAACCTGGTCTTATTTTGTCCTTTGTGCACTGGAAAATCATGGCTTTATTTTGTGCGCTTTGTTGTACACCCTGTAAGCAGCTGCTGCTAGCTCTCTTTTTGTGATAGTAAATGAATGTAGTGGTGTGTGAACATTCATTTGTGCCTCACAGATTGTGGACCCCAACTTACTGTTTTGATTCTGAACCTGTATACAGTGAGAGTATTGTCTGTAATATGAGACTTGTTGCTTTTCTGTCCTTCCAGATGGAAGAAGATAAGGGTTCAGTCAGCTCAGCATATGAATTTGCTGAAAGCAAGCACAGAGGGGAGGACAGTAGGCACCTGCTAGCTGAGGCTTGCAGCCAGCAGGACAGTTCTTACGTGCACTAGGTAGTACTGCGCTGGATCTTCCTGGGGACGTATCCGCTAAGTTCTCGTGTTTGGGGCATGCTGTGGGAGAACTGGCCTGATATTTTAGTTTTACTTTACTAATAACTCATTGTTTCTCACATTGTTGTTTTTGTTTACTTGTTTCCTTTTTTCTGATCTTTACTTTTTTTATATGTCCATTCTGTATACTTTATTAATCTTCCTTTAGAGTTACACCGTTGAATCATACTTCATCTCAAATTCTAACCTAGTAAGGTATTTTCACAATATTGTCTTATATTCAAGAAATTATTCCTTGTCACTTCTTTTGAAAATATGTCATGCTATTTCTATTCTGAAATCACTTTCCCACTTGAAGTTGTAGTTGTCTATCATTTTATACATCTTAATGTAGTTAGACACTGAGTTGCTTATCTAAGTCTACCTCTTGAATTGAATGATCAAATGAATGAGTTTTAGGATTGGTGCTGAATAGTTTTTTGTTGACTGATATTCACCAAACTCTCAGTTCTTTTCATAAACTTTAATAGTTATATCTTTGTAATAAAAAGTATGAATTTATGAGGGCTTGATTAATAAACCCTCTTGAGAAATAAACCCTGACAACCTTATTGGGATGTGCAAAATATTCTGAGTTGTAGTAATTATGGAGGATAATTCTTACCACTAATGTATTTTTACTTGATCTACTTACCATTTTGTATATTGTACAGCATGTCTTTGAATAACATCATTTCATTTAATGGCTCTTCATTGTAACATTAATGAGATGCTGTAGGGACTTAACTCTTGTTTATATCAATTAGCCTATGATAAAATTGGTTTCATCATATGTCATTTCACTTAAAGTCCCACAACCCTATCAATGACTCTTATATGAGGCCTTCAGTAATTACTGGTCAAGAAGGTGCTATTGTCTCACCTGAGGTAAATCCTAATAAGTGGTGAAACTTAAAAAAAAAATACTATTTGTAGATTGTAAATCAAACCATGTTACAGGTATAATAATATGAAAAATCTAAATTATTTTGGAAGACGTATTTTTAAAATTAGATTCCTTTATTGAATTGCCCTAAATGGAAATTGTTGAAGATAATTAATCAACTCTTGGTTATTATTATTAACTAGAGGCTCGGTGCACAAAATTCGTGCACGAGGGGGAGGGTGTCCCTCAGCCCAGCCTGCACCCTCTCCAATCTGGGACCCCTTGAGGGATGCCCGACTGCCCGTTTAGGCCCGATCCCAGTGGAATCCAGGACTGCTGGCTCCCAACTGCTCGCCTGCTTGCCTTCCTGATTGCCCCTAACCGCTTCTGCCTGCCAGCCTGATCACCCCCTAACCACTCCCCTGCCAGCCTGATTGATGCCTAACTGCTCCCCTGCCAGCCTGTTTGCCCCTAACTGCCCTCCCCTGCAGGCCTGGTACCCCCCAACTGCTCTCCCCTGCAGGCCTGATACCCCCTAACTGCCCTTCCCTGCAGACCCAGTCACCCCCAACTTCCCTCCGCTGCCGGCCGGGTCACCCCTAACTGCCCTCCCCAGCAGGCCTGATTGCCTCCAACTGCCCTCCCTTGCAGGCCTGGTCCCTCCCAACTGCCCTCCCCTGCTGGCCTGATCACCCATAACTGCCCTCCCTTGCAGGCCTCGTTCCTCCCAACTGCCCTCCCCTGCTGGCCATCTTGTGGCGGCCATCTTGTGTCCACATGGGGGCAGGATCTTTGACCACATGGGGATAGCCATCTTGTTTGTTGGAGTGATGGTCAATCTGCATATTACTCTTTTATTAGGTAGGATAGAGGCCTGGTGCATGGGTGGGGGCCAGCTGGTTTGCCCTGCAGCGTGTCCCGGATCAGGGTGAGGATTCCCTTGGGGTGTGGGGCGGCCTGGGCAAGGGGCCTGTGGTGGTTTTCAGGCTGGCCACGCCCCCCGGCGACCCAAGCAGAGGCCCTGGGATCTGGGATTTATTTATCTTCTACAATTGAAACTTTGTAGCCTGGAGCGGAGCCAAGCCTTCTGTTCGCTCCGTGGCGGCAGCCATTTCTGTTGGGATTTATATATCTTCTATAATTGAAACTTTGTAGCCTTAAGTGGAGGCCAAAGCAGGCCAGGGTTGCAGAAGCTTGGGTTCCTCCATCGCTACAGGCAACTCTAGCCTCCTGCTCTCTCCAGCTCCGTGGCTGCCGCCATTTCTGTTGGGATTTATGTATCTTCTATAATTGAAACTTTGTAGCCTTAAGTGGAGGCTTGGGCCGGCAAGGGCAGGCGGAAAGCTTGGCTTCCTCCATTGCCAGGGAAACCCAAGCCTCCCTCCTGCTCTCTGTGGCTGCAGCCATCTCGGTTGGGTTTATTTGCAAATTCCCTCCTGATTGGCTGGTGGGCATGGCTGGTGGGCGTGGCGTGTGGGTGTAGCAGAGGTATGGTCAATTTGCATATTACTCTTTCATTAGATACAGGATTGAAAAGAAATTTAAAAGAATTCTGAATTTTTATTTTGTTTCTAATGCAAATTTGGCTATTTTAAAAGACATAGGTCTGGTGCACCTTAACTTTTATATGCCCATTAAAATGTACAATATAGTTGAGAATTGGGATCTTAGAATGTTGCTATTAAATAACAGGGGCCTGGTTATTTTTTTTTTTTTAACTATGTTACTTTTACAAAGTGAATTTTCTCATCATTCTCTTGACATTTGGTCTCCCTTCCTATAAACAAGAAGCCAGAAGAATCCTCAAACTATGAATATGACTTTAGTAAAATTGCTGGGGGTATAACCCTGATCTGCAGTTTTTCTCTAGTTGTCACTGAATTTTAATTGGTTGAATGAAATATAACCTGAATATTTTTCTTCTCATGTATCTTGCCTTTGGCATATTTTTTTTTTTTAGATAAAAATCACTTTTAAAAATAAGTGTTATATAATATCCTCTTTTTTTTTTTCTGTCTTGAAATTGCATTTTTTTCTGCACTCAAAATTTGGTTGGCCTTGCAAAATCAGACAGAAGGCTATGCTGCGCCCTGAATGTTGCAGTGCACTAAGGTCTTCTAGTCATCTCTCTCTACTGTCACCTGCCTCAGAGGCCTCTATTGCTTTGTCATTTTTTTGTCTCTGCATTACTGCTCTGAATGCCCTCTTTCAGGGTGTATCTAACAACCACAGAGATAGCATTAGGATGCTATGGCTACTGACTTTTCTCATTCTGGAACCAGGTGCTTACACCTTAGACCCGAAACCTGCCACTACCAAAAAGAGAACACATTTTAAGCAGGTTAAACT
Source organism: Plecotus auritus (assembly GCF_963455305.1). NCBI lineage: Eukaryota > Metazoa > Chordata > Mammalia > Chiroptera > Vespertilionidae > Plecotus > Plecotus auritus. The sequence continues at coordinate 186,283,812 of NC_137771.1, read as the reverse complement.
AACTGCAAGTCCCTTTTCTCTCTTGTAACAAAGGTACAGATACTGCCTCATTTAACAAAGCAGAGACAGAAAACCTTAATGACTAAAAAACGAATATTAATAAGGCTGCCACCTGTGGCAGGAACTAGATGCATGCCTGATAAATATGACTGACACTTTATAAAACTAGTATTATTTTCAAGTGTGTGCTGACTTACTGAACACCTTTTTCATCTGGAGGTTAAAATGAAGGAAAATAATTAGTATTGACAGTATTTCTACCATTCACTTTTCCTATGACATGCTGTAAAATGATTGATACTTAGAAAACTGAATTCTTAATATCAGCTCTGCCATGACTTGGTGCATTAATTAGTGCTATTCTGCTTTACCCCCTCCATCAAAAGTGGGAATCTTACCATTTTTCATAGATACTGATACTTTTCTTCACCTAAACTACAAATTCTGTGTTATAAATTGTTATTTATGTAACCACATTATTAAAATAAAGGAGTCCATCTTTTTGAAACTAGGAATAAGCAAAATTATTAAAATAAGCTTACCTTAAAGTAGAATTATTATACGCATATTTTCGTAGATTTAGGCAACACATACAGAAATCTCCTCCTCTTAGGAGATCCCTCAAAGACAGTGTGGAGGTAGTCTATCTATATTTATAACTGTCTTTCCAAATTGTTCATTTTACTTGGAGAGAAGGAAAGAAGGAAGTTTAGAGGAGTGACTGTAAGCTTGAGGCATGTTTTGGAGAAATAGGCCTTGAGTAAGACAGAGCAGTTATCTAACTGCCTTCATCAAATGGCTGCCTGTTGCAATCCTATCTAATAAAGAGGGAATATGCTAATTGACCGTCATGCCCTCACAAAGATGGCAGCGCCCACAGCCAATAAGGAAGGAATATGCTAATTGCCACACCCTCAAAGATGGTGGCACCCAGTCCCCTCAGCCCCCCAGTCGCCCAGGGCCAGCCCGAGGTGCAGGCAAGCCTCAGATGGCGGCTGCCCAGCCGACGCCCGAGGATTGGGCAAGCCTCGGATGGCGGCTGCCCAGACGCCCAGGGCTGGCCTGAGGTGCAGGCAAGCCTCAGATGGTGACTGCTCAGCCAACACCTGAGGCGCAGGCAAGCCACCAATGGCAGCTACCCAGCTGCCCAGGGCTGGCCCAAGGTGCAGGCAAGCCTCAGATGGCAGCTGCCCAGCCGCCACGGGCCACCCGAGGCTCAGGTAACCAGGGCTGGCCGAGGCTTGAGCTGCCGGTAGTGGCAGCAGCAAAGGTGTGATGGGGCGTTGCCTTCCCCTGATTGCCAGGTCGCCTCCCGCCGCTGAGGGCTCCCAGACTGTGAGAGGGGACAGGCCGGGCTGAGGGACCCCCCTCCAGTGCACGAATTTTCATGCACCAGGCCTCTAGTTCTTAATAATGAGATGAAGCTATTACTTGTTTTAGGGATGTTATTATTCTTAACCAAATTTGGAGTCAGTAATATTTTATGACTTTTGATTTTACCTTTAAAGGAAAAACGTTTTCTTAAACACAAACTTTTTCTCCTTTCATAATTATAGTGTAAGGCTCCTTTCCAAATATCTCCTTTAAGGCTATGAAGGGCACTCATTTTGAATATCAAGTATATAAAACAATTTTAAGGATAAAAGAACAAATACGGCTAATAGCTTGGTAATTATCATCTAAACTTAAAAACATTACTTGATTTGATAGGTAATATGTAATAAAGTGATTAAAATATTTAGAAATGTATGAAAATTTTTTAACTTTTAGGAGATTTAGGGAAGATATTTTGTAGAAGCTTCTAATGGGAGAAACTTCTAAATGTTTACCATCACTGATATAAAAATAATGGAAATAGAGCCGTGAGCCAAAATTTATTTCAAAAGGCAAGTTCTGTAAACATGAAAATTGTTATTAGCCATACATAGTCATGTTGAATCTCCGTAGTTGTTTTGCTTGGGAGCCCTTCAAGCTCTAAATGACGTTCCCGGGAAGAAAGTGGTGGAGTGTGTCGTACAAATTAATCAAAATTTCTCATAAATTAAAAGTTTCTTCTTTGTGCCACCAGGTAAGATCTCACTTCCATTACTATGCTTTTCTTTTTTAGTATTTACAATTAGTAAAAAAAAAAAAAAAAAAAAGTATTGATTTCCTCTCTAAATGCTACACCCCATTTCCACCCCCAGTTATACTGGCAACTGTGGCAACATGTACTCTGGCCGGGCTCCCAGTTCCTAAATATGAGATCAAAGATCTGTATGGGAAAGTGATAGAGCTTGAAGGTTTGCTGGACAACAACATAGTGTTATTTTATAGATCTACTAGAGGCCCGGTGCACAAAATTCATGCACGGTGGGGGAGAGTGTGTGTGTCCCTCAGCCCAGCCTGCACCCTCTCCAATCTGGGACCCCTTGAGGGATGTCCGACTGCCCGTTTAGGCCCGATCCCACTAGGATCGGGCCTAAACGGGCAGTCGGACATCCCTCTCACAATCCAGGACTGCTAGCTCCCAACTGCTTGCCTGCCTGCCTGCCTGATTGCCCCTAACCACTTCTGCCTGCCAGCCTGATCACCCCCTAACCACTCCCCTGCCAGCCTGATCGACGCCTAACTGCTTCCCAGCCGGCCCCATTGCCTCTAACTGCCCTCCCCTGCCAGCCTGGTCACCCCTAAATGCCCTCCCCTGCAGGCCTGGTCCCCCCCAACTACCCTCCCCTGCAGGCCTGGGTCCCTCCCAACTGTCCTCCCCTGCAGGCCTGGTCCCTCCCAACTGCCCTCCCCTGTTGGCCTGATCGCCCACAACTGCCCTCCCCTGCCGGCCATCTTATGTCCACATGGGGGCGGCCATCTTGTGTGTTGGAGTGATGGTCAATTTGCATATTATTCTTTTATTAGCTAGGATACAAAAACACAACTAGCATTCAGCATTTTCAAAGCAGCTGTTTTTTTTTTCTTTTTAGGAAAAAAAAAAAGAAACATTTTTCTTCGTTCAAAAGGTGATCCGAGGAAGTCATCTATATATATATAAAAAATTAGGGAAATATGCTAATTAGCCAAGACACCATAACGGGTCGACCGGACAGGAGGAGGTTGCGCACGTAGCATCAGGGGCGGGGCAGCAGGGGCCTCCGCATGCCTGCGCTGGGGGAGGCCCTGATCAGCAGCGGCTGTGGCTGCTTCAAGGGCCAGAGAGGGAGGCAGGGCCGGACCGGCAGCTCGAGGGTGGGCGGTGCCGCGCGATTTCGAATAGCGTGCTGGGCTCCTAGTTTCTTTATATTATTTTAGACATTTCAAGATGTTTACTCTGTTGGGTTGCTCATATATTAATATCTGCCCTTAGATTTTAAAGTGAAAGGGGATGAATGCAAAGCAAGACCATTACCTAGTGTTCTGTCCATCTAGCTGCTGACTTTACAGATGTCATTTTCAGTGAATTCCCATCAGTTGATTGAGCACTAGCTCTATAGGTAAAGCACAGTTGTTAAACTCCTTGATCTCTCTAGTTTCTGGTCTAGTTCAGTGCTTCCTAGGTAAATGTGGTGCACGACAATTTAGTTGTTTGCTTGTTTTGTTTTGTTGTTTTTAATTTCCAGTCCATCACAGACCAATACTTTTTTTAAATACAATAAAAATTAATTACTAGGAAATGAAATTTAAAAGATATATAAAATACGCCCCAATTTTAAAATTATTTTTAGATTCAACAGTTATAAAAGTATTATGTCAGAGTACCTTAAAATTTTCTAATCTTTTATTCTCAGAGTCCAGAGACACCTATATCCTCATGAGTCAGCAATTATTTTTGGATAATACTGATTTGTGGATCGTGCATTGAGTTGCACTGGTCTTTTTGCAAGGGGGCAGAAGTAACGACTACTCTCTCTATGCTGAGGCTAAACGTACTGAATACACATCATATTTTTCTGCCCACACACAATTACTCATTTTCTTCACTTAGCCTGGAGTGCTCTCTCTCCGCCATCTCCAGCTATTGAAATCCCTTTCAGTCATCAAGGTGTATTTCAGATGCCATCTTTTTCACCATATCTTCCATGCCCTCCCACCATTACCAACAACAGCTGGGTGTGAGCTTTCCCTTCTCTCTTTTGATATTTGTGGTCTGCCTCATGCCATAATTATAAGAAGGCAGTAGAATGTCATAATAAAGAAGTTTGGGCTCTGGAATCAAAGAAACCAAGACTCCAGCCCTAGCTGGATGACCTTGAACAAGTTCTTAACCTCTCTGTTTCCTCATCTATAAAATGCTTATGAATATGGTGCCTATCCCAAAAGGTGGTTATAATTCTTCGATAATCCATGAGAAGCATCTTACATAAGAGGTGGCACACACATAATAAGCGTTCCATTATTTGTTCCTGACTTCTCTAATTATCCTTTATTAAGCACAGCTCCTTGCTTAATAAATATAAATTGAATTTAATTGTTTGTGTCATTTAAGTGATGTCAACAGGCAGTGGAATAGAATCCAGAAAGAGATTACCTGATAGTTGGAGAGGTCAGGGAGATTTCATGGAGATGATGGTATTTAAACTGAACTTGGTGTCGGGGTCAGCCTTCTGGCCCTGATTGGTGGCAGGCCCTGGCACGTAACCCCAGGCAAGGAACACTGCCTGGCTGACAGTGTGGAGACTACAGGAACATTGGTAAGTTAAGCAGGAAAGGCAGCCTCAGATCAGTTTATATAGGGCCTTAGGGGTCTCCCTAAGGTGTTGTACTTTCTCCTTTGAGCATTATGGGGGAGCTATGGACTCCCGCTTTCTACAGAGGGTGATTTTGAGATGGTGGAACTGGAGTCTAGGGACCCAAGGAGGAAACTGATGAAATCTTGTTACCTAAACCAGCATTTCCTAAACTATTCATCTGAATATTATCATTCCTCCTGATGTTGATTAATGTTCCCTTGGGGCTTAGGGTCTGTTATTGGAAGAAGAAGAAAAAAGAGTTTCAGAATTGCTCACTCTCCCCTTGGAGACTGACCATGCACACTGACTCACAATCCTTTACTCAGACTTTTATTGAATGGTGTTTCCTAAACTAAATTAGCCACAGAACTTTTTTTTGTTAAATGTCTGTAAACATCTCACATTTTAAGAAACAATACTATGAACAGCCTAAACCAAGGGTATTGTAAAGGAAAAAGGAAAATTTGGTTATTTCTCAGTGCTTACCAGATCCTAGGACATTGATTGGTGAAATCGGGCAATGCCCAATCAGGAACTGTGTTGACTTGCACTGCTTGGTATTAGGTAGAATTACTCTGTGCAGGGATTTTGCAGGACTTCACCAGTTGATTAGGTTCATTCTCAATGCCAGGTTATTTACATTCCACCCTGTCCATCTTCTGTCCATTGTGAGTGTCTCCACAATGTCCCCCATTGTCATGCCTGCTCTCAACACTTGGTGATTCCCAACCTTTGTGAATCGCAACCCTCAAATGAATCTATTTTTCTTGTTGTTCTTCTTTTATGCTTTTGAAAGGTTTGTTATGCAATATGTTACATATGTAAAGGAAAGTAAATGAAAATAAGTTTATTTAAAATGACAAACCGTGAGAAACTTAGCAGTATTCTTGACTATCAAAACCAGGTTTTGGATTCATTAACTATGTGCCATACCATTTTTTCCTCATTTAACAGGATTAAAATTATTAGTAATGTGGCTTAAAGTTATCTTGCTGGGTTTATTTATGCCTGAATCAATATAAATCTTGCATACTTTCAAGAATTAATTTATTTTTACATTTTAATAGTACTGTTTAGTCACTTGTTTAATTGATTTTAATACATGTACCATCAGTTAATTTTTTTAAAAAGTAAGATGAGCTGATTAAGGGTATGGTTGGCACTTACGAGTTGCTCAGCAGTTTAAGGTAAATTATGTACTTTTTTCAAGGATAATTATGAAGTAAATATATGTAAGTGCTTAGAACCTGGCATATAGTAACATTGCATAAAGTATTTGCTACTATTTTTGTTGTTATAATTATTATAGTTGTTGAAGGTTGGGATTCGATCCTGCCTGGTTATTATTTCCCAGGCTTCAAAATAGTTCACACTCCATTTTTCTTGATTGCTAGACATTTTAGTTGAAATTACAGGAGCATTTCACCTAAACAAAAACCTCAAGAATTCCAATTCATTATGCTTCTGAGTAGTTGATGTAACTTTGACCATAATAAAATATTGACATTAAAATCCAAAATCTTTGCATATTTAAATAATGTTCATTGTTTTTGTATAATTATTTTACTTAACCTCAAATTTAAATATTTTTGTATGATTACTCTTAAATTAAGCCTTTCATACCATACATTTTCATATTGTAGAAAACATGTTTATATACATTACTTTTAGTTTTAAAGTGCTTGTAATTTTTAATGTTTTTTGAAAAAATAACTAATTTTTTTCTGCTGCATCTTCTCCAGCTTACTGAAACAAATTCAAGTATCAAGTGCTTGGACTCCATGTGCTGTTTCTCAGAAGGAGAAACAGCGTGCGCATCTGTTGGAAGAATGCTGGAACGAGTAATAGGAAGATGTAGTCCGACCCATGTCAGCAGGTGTGAAATTTCTCTAAGTAGCCTTTGCTGCAGATGAGTGTCCTGTAAACTGGAACAGATGAACATGCATCCCTAGATACCTAATAAATCAGCAGCTGGTTTTACCAACTGAAGCAGGAAGTGTGCTATTTATTAGCACTCTTTGATGATAGATTTCACTTTATGGCTTTGGGTAAGGGGTTCTTTCACTAACAAAGGAAGAAAAAGCACCTTTGAAGAGACTTCATCTAATGAACAAAAAATTTTGCTTCATAATCTTTCTAAAATGTGGTAAATAGGAGTGTGTATATGGTATTCATATTTGGTTTTTATAACCTTTTACTATGCTAATGTTTTATTTCCTATATATTTTTGTTTGGTTGGTTTTTGTATTTACCAGTACAAAATAATCTGCATATAATAGTAAAATCAAAAGATTTTGCTTTTCTTATTCTTGGTCTGTATTTTCTAGTCAGTCATTTGAGACTTTGAGGTATTTATAAGCACACAAGACTGTATTGCTGTTTTCCTACTCCTTTTTATCTCTGTAATAAGGTTTATAATCAGTTGTGATTTTTAAGTTTTTACTTGGTATTTATGGTCTAATTAAAAGTTGTTAAGCTAGAACAGGCTCTTTAAATTATGGTTTATTAGAATCTTTGCATTTTTGTCTCTAAAATCTATTTCTTTTTTTTATATTTTTTATTGATTTCAGAGAGGAAGGGAGAGGGTGAGAGAGAGAGAAACACCGATAATGAGAAAGAATCATTGATTGGCTGCCTCCTGCACACCCCCCAATGAGGATTAAACCTACAACCCCTGATTCATGGGTTGATGCTCAATCACTGAGCAATGCCAGCCAGGCCCAAATCTATTTCTTAAAAGATTTATCAGTGCTTGCTTTTGTGGGTCACAACAAACAATGCAGTTTTTTGGTAAATTCCACTTAAATTTATTTGAAAGTGAAATGTATTCATTTCTTCATATATTTCCCCAAGAGACATATTATTTAGGGGATATTATTATTTAGGGGATATTATTATTTAGGGGATATTAAGGAGTAGCAATAACTTTTCACACTTTGGTGTTCTTTAGGTCGATGATATTCTTAAAATCAAAGCAGCAATGCACTGGTGTGCATGAAGGGTTACAGATGAGCAGGGATAAATGGTGATTTCCATTGTCCATAGTGCACCATGTGAATAGTATCACTTTCTATATGTGCCATGGCTTGGAAAAGGTTGGAAAGTATAGCAAGAAGGGGGGAAAAAGCCAGCTGGTATGGCTCAGTGGTTGAGCATCAACCCATGAAGCAGGAGGTCACTGGTTCCATTCCCAGTCAGGACACACGCCTGGGTTTTGGGCTTGAGCCCCAGTGTGGGGCAGGCAGGAGGCAGTGGATCAATGATTCTCCTTCATCATTGATGTTCCTGTCTCTCTCCCCTTTTCCCTTCCTTTCTCTGAAATCAATAAACACTTTTTTTTTTTTTAAGAAAGTACAAGAATAGAGAATCAAGAGTGGAGGAGGCACAACTCTTACCTGTTGATAAAGGAATTTTTAGTATTTGGTTAGCTTTTATGTTTTAAAAATGATGAGTATGATATTCATCTATGATAAAATTCAGGTAACTTTTACTGGTGAACTTGGTAGTTCCCACTTTGCCTTTAATTGTAGCCACGTCTTTATGGTACAGTTGCATTTGTAAATAGCTTTTTCATGTTAATATGTCTGTCATTTCAGTCCCACTTATTTATCATAACATATAATCAAAAATATTCTCATAATGCTGTGATATCATTTCTAATAATTTTATTCCACATAAAAGAATTATTATGAGCAGTTAAATTTATTGGGATTTACATGTTATGACTTACACAATTGTATTGTAAAATGCATTATGAGAAAGCAGCGTTGTCATGTACCAGGCCAAAAAGTTTCCCAAAGGAAGTTCCAAAAGGACTGAATGTGTATTATTTTACTTACTAAGACAGCTTCATTGCATAGAACTAAGGTGGGAGTTAGAATAAAAGAATACTATAGATATCTATAATACCGTCAACAATAAATATATATGTGTATATATATATTTTAAAGAATACTGTAGAAAGTCACAGAATTTTAAAATTTTCTACTTCAACAGGAAGTTCTCATTAATGACAGGATACATCTTCACTGTTACAAAAAACTAGAATTGATTTTCAATGAGCCAAAAATATTTTTCTGCGTTATATATGCTCCCACTTTCTTGATATTAATTGTTTAGGTAATATGTCTCCATTATTTTTACATAGTCATTTTTCAACTGCATTTTCCCTGTTGAGCCTGCCCCAGGCATTATGAGATTTATTTCAGCCTGTTCTCTTAAAGCTGGCTATTATCATCTATCCTTTTTTTCACTTAGAATTGTATCATATTCTTTTTTTTTGTAGGACTTTATTTTTTTATTTTCTTAATAAAATCTTTAACAGTAATTAATATCTTATCTGACAGACTATAAATATCTTTCTAATTTTGTCCAACATCTAAGGTTATAATTATCAGATGCTACTTTAATTATCTCCTTTTTGTTCTTTAATAATCTAAAAAGTGTTTTGAGATCTGTTCATTTTTTTTTTCTAGTGGTAAAAATCATATACTATGTAAAACCAGTTGGTGTTTTCAAAGGGCTATAGAAAATTGCCACAATTCCATTAAGATTATATTTGAACATTGAAAGTTACTTTGATACATAGAGTTTTATTCCTGTTTTTTACATGTAATTGTATTAGTGAAATATTTTTGGCATTTCTGTTTTGATTTTGAAGCAGCCTTTATTCTACATTTCTATTTTATGTCTAATTTAAACAGTAGGGCAAGGCCTGTACTGTTACGAGATGTAGAAGCCCTTGGCCTATTCCATTAACATGTTAAACATAAAAGGGCATCGCTTCAGAAATATAACTAGTGCTTTTATAGGACAGATTTCTCTGCTGATTAACCTTTTACTATCCAGGCATAAAAATTCTAATTACATTTTATTAATTGATTGTCAAAAGAATTTGCCATTTTTCAAGCTTGTTTTCAAAGGTAGCATCAGCCCTGACCGGTTTGGCTCAGTGGATAGAGCGTCGGCCTGTGGACTGAAAGGTCCCAGGTTCGATTCCAGTCAAGGGCATGTACCTTGGTTGTGGGCACTTCCCCAGTAGGGGGTGTGCAGGAGGCAGCTGATCGATGTTTCTCTCTCATCGATGTTTCTAACTCTCTATCCCTCTCCCTTCCTCTCTGTAAAAAATCAATAAAATATTTTTTTTTTAAAAGTTAGCATCAAGGTGCTATATGAAAGGCTATGTCATGTTGTACCCTAAAGAGCTGTACTTAAGCAATAAATGATTTTCTGTATGTGTTTTATCAACAGTTACTTCATCCTAATCAAAACTGTTTTCTAATTAGAAAGGAGTTAATAATTGATATGTAATTCAGGTATTTAATGTTCTGTCAAATATGATATTTGACATATGAATGCACATGTGTGCTTTGAAAAGAAAAATAAATGGAGGAAACCTTATCTAATAACATTTTTATGTAAGCAATAGTTGCAAAAAAGAAAAATTTATATTAAAAACATTGGCAATTTGGGAACTTGACTCCATATAATTGGGGTGTTGATACTTATGTTTTATCATATATGTCTGAGCATACTTTTTCCTGCATGAATACTTATTTTAAGAAATGTTCATAGTTCTGTTTCATTCATATATTTTACAAATACTGAGTGCCTACTATGTACCAGGTACAGTTCTAGGTGCTAGAAATAGGGTAGTGAACAAGCCTTTCCTTAAACTAAGGTAGATACTGTTTAAGGTTTTCTGGAAACTAGTAAGTTCTGTAAACCATTGGTATGCTTGTTGTTTGTCTTCCTCTTTGCCAACTTTGTAAAATTTCCAGGTTCCAAACTCATTATAACTGCTCACTTAATTGACTTAAATTTGAACATACAGAGTCTCTTAGAATGGCAGTCGCCAACCTTTGGACCTCGCGGACCACTGGTGGTGACCGCTGTCTTCAAACAGCAGATATGTGATAAAAGTGAATATGGGCCATTTTAAATGTTAATCTCTTCCTCTAACATCTTTGTTTAAGGAAAGTGGGAATCCTAGAAAATTACATAAAATGTACTTACTGTTAAATTCTTTTAGTCTTTTAAGAAAAGCCAGCTTTGACTTGGTAATCCTTAAAGTAGGTTAGGCTGTTTTAAGTATGGCCGGCTATTTTTTATCTTAAGTTACTTAAGCTTAAATTAATACAGCTGCACATAAAGTATTATGTAATGAACTAGAGGCCCAGTGCACAAAATTCGTGCATGGGTAGGGTCCCTAGCAGCTGCCGGCTGCTGGCCAGGACCTCCCTTCCCTGACTGCCAGCTGGGGCCTTCCTTTGTTTTGTGCCACCCCTGGTGGTCAGCGCACGTCATAGTGAGCAATCGACTTTGGTCCATCGAACACCCGAGGGGACATTTTGCATATTAGGCTTTTATATATATAGAAGATTGCTTTATGGGCCTTATCATTCAGACAGTAGTTGACTTTTCCAGACCGGTAAAAGATCATTTGTTCTTAATTAAATAAAAACCCTAATTTCATTAGACTTAGAGGTGTCTTTGATGCCTATTGAATAAATCATTCACAACATTCAAACTAATTATGCTAAAATCTTTAGAATAGAATTTATAGCTGAAAAGAAATAAATTAAGAACATACTGATATTTTGTTCCAAAGTTTTTGGTGTGATATTTGTTTGCTTCTGTGATGTCAAAATACAGCCTAGTTGCTTTTCAGTGCATAACTCTTAATAACATACTTATTTTTTAAATTAAGATCTTAAGAGAGTCTTATACTCTACTACCTATAGAAAATGTTTTAATGCTAATGAATGTCTAAATTTTGGCTATTATTTTTATACTAGAGGCCCAGTGCATGGATTTGTGCACCAGTGGGGTCCCTCAGCCTGGCCTGCACCCTCTCACAATCCAGGACCCCTGGGGGACGTAGAAGTGCGCGAAGCGGTGGGTGGGCAGGAAAGAGCCCGTGCTGGGCGCCATGCCTCTCCCACTCATCCTTGCCCCACTGTGCCTGCCGCCCCCACTGCTGCCGCTCGGTAGCACTGCCACAGAGGTGGGAGAGGCTCGCGCCGCCACAGTTGCGCTGGCCAGCTGTGAGCCCGGCATCTGGCACCCGCTGTGGGAGTGCACTGACCACCAGGGGGCAGCTCCTGCATTGAGCATCTGCCCCCTGGTGGTCAGTGCACATCATAGCGACCAGCCAGTTGTCCGGTCGCTTAGGCTTTTATATATATAGATAGATGATGATTAGAGCATTATTTTCCCCAAGTTTTTGTATAATATAAATGAAATGTTTGTTAAACTCATCAAGTATGAAGAACTTCCTTTTAGCATTTAAAAATTAATCAGTGATTATTTTAATATTCAAATTGCATTTTGGTTCTAAGTTTTAGAATACATTTTTTTTCTCAATTAAAACATAGGTCCTGGTGAGCAAACTTTTCTCTTATTGTTATTTAGATTATGGAGTGCATCGGATCCCTTCTATACCAACGACAGGAGCATCTTGACTCTCTCCACAATGGACTCATCTACTTGTTAAAAGAGCAGTAGTACTTTGTGGGAGCCATTCAACTCCTTTCCTAAAACTCAGTGTGGCATCCTGGTAATGGCCACACTAGCTCTGCAGAATTACTTTCTGAAATCTCTGTAGTTCATACCCACCCAAAGTTATAATGGCAAACAAAAAAGGATTTACATGGACCACTCTCAACCCCTTTAATTTAAATCTGAACGTGTTAAAATTTGTGAATAGACATTTTCTATCTCTTTGGGTTGTCCCTTGTGTTTGTGGGACTCCTAATGGCATTTCAGCCTCTTGCTGAGGCCACCATATTTTAATATCAAGGTTGAAAAAGTAATTCCTAGTTAATTGTATTTTTGAGTATTAGCTTACTTGTTGAGTCTTCTATTTAAATCTGCTTCTGTAAATTATGCTGAAAAGTTTGCCTTGAAAACTCTATTTTTTTATTAGAGTTATATTTGAAGCTTTTCATGGGAAAAGTAAATGTGAATAGTAAGAAATTTTGGTCCCTTAGTGACCCATGTTGTGAATTCATTACTGCTTTCTAAGTTCATAGAGAAAATTAGGAGAATGCATTTCTAACCATTATTTACTGCACCGTGGGTAGTAAATATATACCAATACCAAACTTCTCTTAATTTATGTAACACACCAGTAAAGTTAACCATATACATGCAAAGTGTGTATCATATCTTATACATAAATTGGGAATCAAGTCCATTCACCAAATTTCAAATTGATGTTTACTGATATTTTTATGGCAGAATATAAAGTGAGTAAATTAGCTATCATTAGCATATTATTATTTGATGTGTTTTTCATTTAATCTTTTGCATGCTTTAATCTAGATAATATATTTAAATTTGCCTTTTTTTCTCTATCTGAAAATTGTTTATAATATTTTATGACACTGTTGTAAAGTTCAACTATATCAATAAAAAACAAGTTTGGACAGTATTTAAATATTGCAAACACTTTTAATTGTGCAAATTAAAATGTTGGAGTAATTAAATAAAAAATAAAGAGCCTCTTTCTGTGGCTTGCCTTTCAGTAAGCTAGATTATAGTGTAAAGGATCTCAGACAAGAATCCTATTATTTTTAGGTTAGTATGTTATCTGAGTTACGGCAGACTACTACAGCAAAGGGAAATCTGCCCAGGGTTTCATTATAAGGTATATTTTCAGGTATGGCTATAGAATGTAAGTGGAACAAAGTCTAAAACGCTAAATTTTATGGGTTAAGAACTATTACCCAGCCCTAAGCATATTTAATGATTGTGTACATATACATTTTAAACTATATGGAAATGGTTAAATAAGGTTTTGCTAAAGTTTTCCATACAGTTGACAATATAATTCTCTTTTATAGATTTATTTTGCAGCCTTCCACCCCTTTCCCATTTCATGAATATAAGACTTCTTGAATTGGGCTAATAGGGAATAGTCAAGAATTAAGACTTTACCTTTGTTCACTGGTAAACTATTTTCTTGCTAATATAACCTTTGTTTCAATAATGCAAGAATATTGTGTTGTGAATTTCAGCTTAAATATTAATTTTTATAAATAGTCCTTCTTTAACTTAGATATTCCAAAATCTCTTTAGGACGATTTTGTTATTCTGAAAATACGTTAAAGGGATAATAAAATGTACATTGACTACACTTACCAATTCACATTCCATAATAGGAAATACTGCTAAAAATATTCAGTAGGGTAATTTCATGGAGGATATTATGGAATTTGCTTTTCTTAGAATGTCTTATAACAAAATGACATTCAATGGGGCCTGCATTACATCTACCTAGCAGTGTTTATTTGCCATCAACTAGACTGACTGCTGACACTAGAGAAGGACTACAAAGCCATCAAGCAGTCTCTAACCACTGCAGCAAGGCAAGTCAGCTAACCTGTATGGTGCTTAGGTTAAGGCGTGGTCGATGTAATTTCCTGCATTCCTATTTGAAGTTATTTTAAAACTTTATATTTAAAAAAAATAAATGCATCTACTGATAATGCTTATCCTACTCTGTTGTTCAAAACCTACTCCACTTAAAGGAAGATTATCTTATTAACTGTAAGAAAAAGGGTTTTCTTCTATTTGTTTAAGAGAATATCAGTGTTGTAAGTTTCCAATAGTTTTCTATTGCTAATACTCATATTGTAAAACTATTACTACATAACCAGGAATCTCAGAAAATTTCCCCTTTGCATATTTATTTAAAATTCTTTGGAAAATACGATGTTAATTAACTTACTCTTATCTGCCAAAACCAGAGTAAGATGCTACATGTGTTATTACTAGTTAATTATTGGTCTCAAATCTATTTTCCTCACATGTTTGCCTGAAGGCTGTATCACTGAAGATAGTAGCAAGCACCAAGTCAGTTTCCAAAATGGCCCGTCAGCTGTTTTATGACTCAGCACCCTGCTGAAGCTTTAGCAAGCATTAGGTTCACCCTAGGGGAGTAGGGTGTTGGCTAGTAGAACTACAGGGTTGCTGCAAGGTTGAGAATGAAGAAAAAGGAGAGTTTACGGTGAATTTCTCTTAAAAACCATCGCCTTGGGTTTTAATTTCCACTATATCCGAAGGCTTCCCAGACCTGACCCAAACTCTGGCACTGTCCTGGTTAGAAGATAAAAGAGGCACATCACCCTGGTCAGAAATACTTTTACTTACACCAGGGTGTTTTCTGTTACGTAAGATTGTGAAATTGGGCTGTTGGGCTTGTGTGATAAACTTGAGACTCTTATCTGATAGGCAGGAGTCAAGTGTAGTAAAAAATTTAAATTACACAAAGTTTTTCAAGTATGCTAGTCTGAAAAGTTATTGGGGTCTGAGGGAAAAGGGAAAATCATTCATGTTTGTATTTTTTATGTAAAGATCAATTTGGTGTATGATATACATAGGTATTGATAAAAGTAACACACCAAAGAGTTATGTGAAACATGTTTTATTAATTTTGGGTCCCCTTTTAGAGACACTTTTATTTCTATCCTGAAATGCGTTCACCTATTTTCATAAAAATAAAACATTATTAATGTGCTATTTATGTGAGATAACTTGAATGACATTCCTACAAAAATAGAGCATAATTAATTATATGTTTGTAGTAATGGTGACTTAGGTTTTTATGAGGAATTAGTAACTGTAAATACTGTAGCAACACTTAGTTTAAAATTTTGGACCTCAGACACTGTGGCTGTCTAATATAAGCCTATAAAAATTTTCTGCGTTTTTAGTAAATGTAGTTACTTATTGTACAGATCTCAGTGATTTTTAAAGTTTATGAAATTATATTTATCTAATAAAATTTTTCCTATATAATTAAGTGTTTTTTCATCATTTAAGTATGGTAAGCCTCTTTGCTCATCACAACCAGCACTGCCAAATTTGTGTTGAATTACATTTTACTACATTTACCCTGCATTATAGTACAAGAATACCATTATGCTTTTCTCTAACTGCAGTTTTCAAAGTTGTTTGGTTACACAGGTTTATAGATGATCAGTACAGCTCCTGAAAAAGGGGCCTGATAGAAATGCACCAGCTGTAAAGACCAACACTCTTGAACTAGAAAGTGCATCTTTCATGAAGAGCTAGCCAGGGAGAATTTGGAAATGCCTTGGTCCATGGAAAATACGTGCTTTCTTTAAAATATAACAGCCCTGCCAAAACCGGTTTGGCTCAGTGGATAGAACGTCGGCCTGCGGACTGAAGGGTCCCAGGTTCGATTCCAGTCAAGGGCACGTACCTTGGTTGCGGGCACATCCCCAGCAGGAGGTGTGCAGGAGGCAGCTGATCGATGTTTCTCTCTCATCGATGTTTCTAACTTTCTATCCCTCTCCCTACCTCTCTGTAAAATATCAATAAAAAATATATTTAAAATATTACAGCCTAGTCAGTTTGGCTCAGTTTGGCTCAGAATGTTGGACTGCAGACTGAAGGGTCCCAGGTTTGATTACGATCAAGGGCACATGCTCAGGGTTGTGGACTTGATCCCCAGTAGGAGGAAGTCGATCAATGATTCTCTCTCATCAATGTTTCTTTCTTCCTCTCTGAAATCAATAAAAATACATATTGAAAAATGAAATATAACTGATAGTGCATATTTATATATAAAATATTCTAACCTTCTAATGACAGTTGTTATTCCTGATGCTTGCTCAGTTGCCAGTTAAAACACACATAATTGTTTAACCAACTTTCATTTAAAGGTAAGCTGTTACCTTTGCCCAAGTATTAGTATTTGCAAAGGATGACAATGTATGATATATGTAACGTATTTTTATTTCTGAAATGAATATGATCCTGGACAAGTCACTTCATCTAAGCTTCTGTTTTTCTTTAAAGGAGGTGAGGGTTTAGACAACCTTTAGGGTAATTTCAGCTTTTATTATACATCTAGAGGCCCGGTGCATGATATGCGTGCACTGGGGGACCCCAGCCTGTGCCCTCTCACAGTCTGGGACCCCCAGGGGACAGCAGGTGGACATCCCTCTCACAGTCCGGGACCCATCGCTCCTTACCGCCTGCCTGCTCGCTGCTCCTTAGTGCTGCGAGGCTCTTGCCACTGCCGTGGCACTCGCCAGCCATGAGCCCGGCTCCTGGCCGAGCAGCGCTCCTCCTGTGGGAACGCACTGACCACCGGGGGACAGCTCCTGCGTTGTGCATCTGCCTCCTGGTGGTCAGTGCGCATCATAGCAACTGGTCGTTCTGCCGGGATGGTCACGTGGGCTTTTATTATATAGATATGATGGATTGTATTTTTAATGAATAAGAGATATAGGACAAAAAATTTTATGAGCAGCATTTCACCATAAAATTTAGTGAATTTAAAAACAATTCAAGTTTCATTTTTAAGAGCTAACTGACTTAAAAGACAAAGTTACTGTAAATGGAGATAAATCCACCTGTCTCCAAACAGCTCTTTTGGGGAGTGGCAGAGAGCCCTCTGATAAATCAGGCTTTTTAATACTGATTTTTGAGGTAAAATGGTTTGTATTCAAGTAAAATTTGTAGACAACCAAGTGCATAGACTTTAGGATTATATTCTGTCATTTTTTTGGCAAATCGATGCATCTGTGTAATCATTCCCCCAACCCAGCAAAGAACCTTTCCATCATCCCAGAAAGTTCCCTTGTGCTGATTTCAGTGTATTACTCCCTTCCTGCCCTTGACAACCATATTTCTGTGTTCTCTTTCCATAGGTAAGTCTTAACTGTTCTTGAATTTTTTTTAAAAAAATGGAATTATACAAGGTGTTCACTTTTGTGGGTGTCTCTATTGCTCAAAATATGCTTCATTCATGTTACATATACCCCCAGTTTGTTTTTGCTACTCAGTGGTGTTTCATTTTATGAACATCCTACTATTTATCCTTTCTCTTGTTTATGGACACTTGGATTATTTGGAATTGGGGTGGTTATAAATAGTTATGAACATGCTTTGTGGACATATTTTCATTTCATTATGAAATAACTAATACGATTATTTGGTCATAAAGTTTTCCAAAATGATTGTATGTGCCATTTTATGTACATTTATGTACAGTTATGAGAATTCCAGATGTTCCATTATATCCCATGATTTTAAATTGCATGATAACAAATGATGTTTAACTCCTTTTCATATGCTTATTGAAATTTGTCTTTTTCTTTTGAAATGTTTATTCATGTCTCTGGACATTTTTTATTTAGACTTCTTGTATCATTACAGAATGTTTGGAATCCTTTATATAAAGATGTAAGTCTTTTGCTAGCATTTCTCCCTTGTCTGTGGCTTACCTATGTATTTTCTTCATGGTAACTTTGGGGAGCAGAAGTACTTTATTTTTTATGTAGTCAGTATTTTTTCTCCTTTATTGTTATGTGCTTTTTGTGTTTTGTCTATTCCAAGGTCATGAAGAAATTGTCCTTTTTTTTTTTTTTTCCTGAAAGCATTATAGTCTTTTATGTTTGTCTGTGATCCATCTCAAATTCATTCATGTGTATGATGTGAAGCTAATCCCCATAAAGGTATCTGTTTGTTTATTCTCATTGTTGAAAATATATATCTCCATTTAATTTTTTTGGTGCCTCTGTTTAAAATTAATTGGCTATATAAATGTGGGTCTATTTCTGGACTCTTGTTATATTCTATTCATTTATCCTTACCAATAGCAAACTGTCTTGATTACTATAGTTTTACTAGTGGCCTGGTGCATGAAATTCGTGCATTGGGGGGAGGGGGAGGCAGGGGTCCCTCACCCAGCCTGCACCCTCTCCAATCTGGGACCCCTTGGGGGATGTCCAACAGCCCTGTGGGATTGGGCCTAAATTGGCAGTCAGACATCTCTCTTGCAATCTGAGACCACTGGCTCCTAACCGTTCACCTGCCTGATTGCCCCTAACCACTCTGCCTGCTGGCCTGATCACCCCCAACTTCCCCCCCTTCTGGTCTGATCACCCTTAACTGCCCCGCCTGAAGGCCTGATCACCCTCAACTGCCCCCCCTGCCAGCCTGATTGTCCCCAACTGCCCCCCTTCTGGTCTGTTCACCCCTAACTGCCCCCCCCCCCGCCTGCCTGCTCGTCCCCAACAGCCCCCCCTGCCAGCCTGATCGCCCCCAAATGCCCCCCTTGCCGGCCTGCTCACCCCCAACTTCCCTCCTCACTGGCCTGCTCACCCCCAACTGCCCACCCCCCCTGTGGTCTGCTCACTCCTAACTGCCTCTGCCTCGGCCCCGCCACCATGGCTTTGTCCAGAAGGATGTCCAGAAGGTCTCCCGGTCTAATTAGCAAATTACCCTTTTATTAGTATAGATACTTACCTTTGAAACCAGGTAGTATAACTTCTAACTCTATCATGGAGATTGTTTTGGCTATCCTAGGTCTTTTGCATTTTCATGTAAATTTTAGAATTATAGGATCAGTTTCTAAATAAAAAAATCCTAATATTTTTATTATGATTGCTCTGAATCTATAAATTAATTTGGAAAGAACTGACATCTTAACAATATTGAGTCATTTAATCCATGAGCAAGATATAACTGTCCATTTAGTTCATGTCTTCTTTAATTTCTCTAAAATTATACAGGTTTCAGATATACAGGAATATTTTGTAGTCTCCAGTATAGTCATACTGTGTTAAGGACTTCTTATGTATATGTGCTTATGAAGGATATACTAGTAGATCTGTAATTTCATTTTCTTACCATATCTTTACCAGGTTTTGGTGTTTGGGTTATACTGGCCTGATAAAACAGTTTGGGAAGTGTTTCCTCCTCCCCTCTTTTTTCGAAGAGTTTTTGTACAAATGTTGGTGTTTTTTCTTCTTTTAATATTTTGGCCAATATTTACCACTTAGGTTATGTGGGCCTAGAATTTATATTTGGGAATATTTTTTATCACAAATTCAATTTCTGAAACAAATACATAAGTATTCATATTTTCTATTTCTTTTGTCAAATTTGGTAAGTTGTATCTTAAGAAACTTGTCCACTTCATCTAACTGCAAATATTTTTTACATAAAGTTGTCCAGAATATTCTGATTATTGTTATAATGACAATGGTATCTATAATATTCCTGCATATATATATATATATTGATAGCTTTTTCTTGACTTTTTACCTGACCAGTTTTGTTAGGGGTTTAACCAATTTTTTTATTAATCTTTTTAAAGAATCTACTTTTGCCTTTGTTAACTTTATCCACTGTTTCTTTTCTACTTTATTGCCTTTTGTGCTCATCTTTATAATTCTACCTTTCTATTTTGGTTTCAATTTGCTTTTCTTCTATGGATGTTTTTGAATTATAGATAATTGATTTTAATTAAACCTTTTGTTAGTTAAATTTTTGGGGGTGACATTGGTTAATAAAATTATGCAGGTTTCAGGTGTATAATTCTACAATACATCATCTAGTTAAGACTCCTTCCATCACCATTTATCCCCCTTTGCCCTCTTCAATTTCCCCTACCCCCTTTTCCCTCTTGTAATCACCATATTGTTGTCTGCATCTAAGAGGTTTTTTCTTTGCTTAATCCCATCACCTTTTTCACCCAGCTCCCAACCCTCTTTCCCTCTGATATCTGTCAGTGTGTTCTATGAGTCAGTTACTATTTTGTTTGGTTTTTTTGTTCATTAGATCCCACATATAAGTGAAATCATATGGCATTTGTCTTTCTCTGGTTGGCTTATTTCAGTTAGCATAATACTCTCCAGGTCCATGTATGCTGTCACAAAAGGTAAGATTTCCTTCTTTTTTATGGCTGAGTAGCATTCCATTGTATAAATGTACCACAGCTTTTTAATCCACTTTTCTACTGATGGGCACTTGGGCTCTTTCCAAATCTTGGCTACTGTAAAGAACTTTGCAATGAATGTAGAGGTGCATATATTCTTTCAAATTAGTTTTGGGGCTTTTTTCAGTTGTATTCTCAGAAGTGGAATTTCTGGGTCATAGGCAGTTCCATTTTTCATTTTTTGAGGAATCTCCACAGTGGCTGCACCAATCTGCATTCCTACCAGCAGTGCATGAGGGTTCCCTTTTCTCCAAATTCTTGCTAACACTGGTTTGGTGATTTATTGATGATAGCCATTCTGACATTAAATTTATCTAATGATTAATAACGTTGAACATCCTTTCATGTCTATTGGCCATCTGTATGTTCTCTTTGAGGAAGTGCCTATTCAGTTCCTTTGCCCATTTCATAATTGGATTGGGTTTTTTTCGTGTTGAATTTTTAAGTTCCTTATAAATTTTGGATATTAAGCCCTTATCAGATGTATCAGCAAATATGTTCTCCCATTCAGTGGGTTGTGTTTTCATTTTGTTGTTGGTTTCCTTTGCTGTGCAAAAGCTTTTTAGTTTGATGTAGTTCCATTTACTTTGTTTGTTTGTTTCCCTTGCTCAAGGAAATATATATCAGGAAAAAATACTGCTACAAGAAATGTCCGAGATTTTATTGCCTATGTTTTCTTCTAGGATTTTCATGGTTTCAAGTCTAACATTTAAGTCTTTAATCCATTTTGAGTTCATTCTTGTGTCTGGTATAAGAAAGTGGTCTAGTTTCATTTTTTTGTGCATATCTGTCCATTAATTAAACCTTTTTAATAAAGTCACTAAACCTATACATTTCCCTCTAAGATATACTGCTTAAGATACATCCCACAAATTTTATTTTCCTTGTCATTTGAATCAGAATATTTCTTTTATGCGTTGTTTTTTATCCCTGGATTACTTAAATATTTCTTTATGCGTTGTTTTGTTTGGTCTGTAAATACTTTGGGCATATACTTTTATTCCCCTTTCATGCCCTTGGCTTTTTTTCTGACAGTGTTAGGCAGACTTTCCAATACTATGTTGCACATTTGTGGTAACAATGGCTCTCTTAATCTTGTTTCTTATCTTAAAGGGAGTGTCTGAGATTTATCCATATATTGTGATATATGCTGTAGGGTTTGGACATATGTAACTTTTCCCAAATTAAGAATATTCCTTTCTAGTCCTACCTTGCTAACACTTATAGACAGGTATTGAACTCTGCAAAATGATGGTTCTGCTTCAATTAAAATATATACTAATAAAAGGGTAATATGCTAATTAGACCGGAGACCTTCTGGACGACCATCTGGGGATTAATGGCAGAGCTCAGGCCAGGTAGGAAACAATTGCCTCTGCTCTGCCATTGATCTCAGAGCCACAGCCAGGTGGCCAGGGCCTCGTGTGGGCGAGGATCAATGGTGAACCCAGGCCTGGTGGGAGGGCCTCCCTCTGTTCTGCTACTGATCGCAGAGCCCAGGCCTGGTGGAAGGGCCTCCCTGTGGGCGGGGATCAATGGCAGAGCGCAGGCCGGCTGGGAAACGCCTACCTCTGCTCTGCCATTGATCCCAGAGCCCCAGCCGGATGGCCAGGGCCTCCCTCTGCACATCATTGATCACATAGCCCTGGCAGGGTGGGCAGGCAGGTGGTGGGGGGCAGTTGGGGGTGAGCAGGCTGGCGGGGGGAGGGCAATTGGGGGTGAGCAGGTCAACAGGGGTGGCATTTGGGGGCGAGCAGCTGGCAGGGTGGGGGAAGTTGGGGGTGAGCAGGCTGGCAGGGGAGGGGCAGTTGGGAGCTATCAGGCTGGCAGGGGTGGCATTTGGGGGCAAGCAGGCCGGCAAGGGGGGGCAGTTGGGGACGAGCAGGCTGGCAGGCAGAGTGGTTAGGGGCAATCAGGCAAGCAGGCAGGTGAGCGGTTAGGAGCCAGTGGTTCCGGATTGCAAGAGGGATGTCCCCCGAGGGGTCCCAGATTGGAGAGGGTGCAGGCCAGGCTGAGGGACACCCCCGCCCCCATGCACGAATTTTGTGCACCGGGCCACTAGTTATCTTAAATTCCTTTCTCATTCATTAATGTGGACAAGTGTATTGATGGATTTTTCTGATGTTGAACAGTCCTTGCATTACTGAGATAAATCCTGATTCTTCATGGTGTATTATTTTTAGTGCTATGTTGGATTCATTTAACTATTACTTTATTTAGAATTTTGCATATATATATATATATATATATATATATATATATATAAACAAAATGGGCTTATAATTTTATTTATTCTTTTGGGTTTTTTTGGGGGGTTTTTTTCTGGTCCTGGAGTCAGTATTACAATAATTCCATAAAATGAGTCGGGGAGGCCTCTCACTTCCCTGTTTTCTGGGAAAGCTTGCATAGTAAGGAATTAGCTATTTTGAAAGTTTGTTAGAATTTATCTTAAAACCATTTGGCCTTGAGGTTTCTTGAGAGGAGAGGTCTTTGACTACCATCTCTAAATTTATAAATATTTTATTCAAGTTATTCCTCTATATTTTATATGTTTGTATGAATTTATTCACTGTATCTAAATTTTCCAATTTAGTTCACAAGGCTTTTTATTTTTATTTATTTTTTTAAAATATATATATTTCTTTATTGATTTCAGAGAGGAAGGGAGAAGGAGAGAGAGATAGAAACATCAATGATGAAAGAGAATCATTGATTGGCTGCCTCCTGCACGCCCCCAACTGGGGATCGAGCCCGCAACCCAGGCATGTGCCCTTGGCCGGAATCGAACCTGGGACCCTTCGGTCCGCAGACTGACACTCTATCCACTGAGCCAAGCCGGCTAGGGCTCACAAGGCTTTTTATATCTATATGTCTGAAATAATTTTTCTTTCCAAATAATTTTTTCATGCATTATTTCTCTTTTCATTTCTTTATTATGGTATAATTGATATATAACATTAGTTTCCGGTGTACAGCATGATTTTATATTTGTATGTATATATTGCAGAGTGATTAATAAGTTAACATTCATCAACAAACACAGTCATAAAAATTTTTTATTGTGATGAGAACTTTTAAGATCTACACTCTTAGCAACTTTCAACATCCCCTATGAGAGATGGACAGATCCTGCAGGCCAAAAATCAGTAAGGTTAGAGTTGTTGAACTAAACAGCACCAATCAACTGAATATAATGGGCATCTATCAACTGCTTTATTTGACAGTGACAGAAAACACATTCTTCTCAAGCTCACACTGAACAGTCACCAAGATAGACCAACCAGATTATGGCCCATGAAACACCTTAACAAATTCGAAACCATACTATGTTTGCTCTTAGACCACAGTGGAATTAAACTAGAAATCAGTAATTGGAAAATCCTAATACATGGAGATCAAACACTTCTAAATAACATATGGGTCAACAAAGAATTCTCAAGAAAAATTTTACAATATTTCTCACTAAATAAAAGGGAAACCACAAGTTATTTGTGGGATACAACAAAAGCACTGCTTAGAAGAAACCAAAATTTTGTTCTTTGAAAAGATCAGTACAACTTAAGCCAGGCTAACTACAAGAACACAAATTACTAATATCAGAAATGAAGGAGGAGACATCACCACAGATACCACGTACATTAAAAAAGGTAATAAAGTTTAGGACTGCATGCTCACAAATTTTATGAACTAGATGAGCTGGCCAATTCATTGAAAGATGTAATATGTCAAAACTCACACAAGAAGAAATAGATTATTTGAATAGACTTTTATCAAATTTAATCAATCATTAATAGCCTTCAAAAACAGACAGCAGCAGGCCCAGGGTTTGCTGGTAAATTCTAACAAACATTGAAGGAAAAAAATTACACCAGTTCTCTATAATCTTACAGAGGGTAGACTCAGAGGAAATACTTCCTGACTAATTCTATGAGCCCAGCATTACCCTAATACCAACACCAGACAATTATAGACATCATAAAATAAAACTACAGACAAATATCTCCTATGAACATAGATATAAAAATCCTTAGTAAAAATTTTGCCAATGAGGAGTGACATCAGCATCATGGCGGTGTAAATCATTCCTTTTTTCCCTCCTCTTTGTCTTATAACTAAGCAGAGATCCATCTACCTGTGCACCCAAATGTGGCTTGGACCAGGGAAGAGACTGAGGACCCAAAAGAGTGGCGGCAGCAGGTAACCATGACCATTGACAGTGGTGGTAGAAGATGAATGGGGGATCTACCTGGCCACTTGTGTTGTAGCTGGAGGGACCTGTTGCTCTCTCTGAGGAATGATTGCAGTAACTCAGAAGGCAGGAAAGAGAAGAAGGCAGACAGAGTTGAAAACACTTTTCTTGCTGTCTGCCCTGAGATTCTGGCAAGAGGTCTACCCACAGACCTTTGAGACCACCTCCAACTCTACTAGAGGATCTCCCTACCGGGCAGTGGACACACCCAAAACCCCAAGCACATACCTCCCTTCACTGCCACCACCCCTGCTTTTTTCCCTCCACCAGTTTTTTTCTTTGTTTGTTTAATGGTGAGTTACCTCTAGTAAGAGAAACCAAATACTATCACACACAAAAATACAATATTCCAGTAGCCAAACCCAAAGACACAGAATACTGTGATCTAACAAAATTCAAGATAGCTGTTGTGAAGAAATTCAATAAGCAGAAAATAAACAAATGGGACTACATCAAAATAAAAAACTTCTGCACAGCAAAAGAAACCGTCAACAAAACAAGAGAGCCCACTGTATGGAAGAACATATTTGGCAATGATACATCTGATAAGGGCTTAATATTCAAAATACATAAGGAACTCATACAACCTAACAAAAGGAAGACAAACAATCCAATTTAAAAAATGGCAAAGGACTTAAATAGACACTTCTCCAATAAGACATACAGAAGGCCAAGAGACGTATGAAAAATGCTCAAAAGTCACTAATCATCCGAGAGATGCAAATCAAAACAACAGTGAGGTACCAATCTCACACCTGTCAAAATGGCTACCATCAACAAATGACAAGTGCTGGCAAGGATGTGGAGAAAAGGGAACCCTAGTACACTGCTGGTGGGAATGCAGACTGGTGCAACCATTATGGAAAACAGTATGGAGTTTCCTCAAAAAATTAAATATGGAACTGCCATTTGGCCCAGTGATCCCATTTCTAGGAATATATCCTAAGAAACCCAAAACAGCAATCAGAAAGAATTTATGCATCCCTATGTCTATAGCAGCACAATTTACCATAGCTAAGATCTGGAAACAGCCCAAATGCCCATCAGCAGATGAGTGGATAAAAAAAAGCTGTGGTACATTTATACCATGAAATACCATGCAGCAGTAAAAATAAAGAATTCTTACCCTTTGAGACAGCATGGAGACCTGGAGAGTATCATGCTAAGTGAAGTAAGTCAGTCAGAGAAAGACAAGTATCACATGATCGCACTCATATGTGGAATCTAACAAAATAAACTGATGAAAAGAGTGGATCCAGAGACACAGAAGCATGGAACAGAGTGCAGAATCTCAGAGGGAAGGCAGGGGAGGTGGGAGGTAATCAGCCAAGACCTTGTATGATAACCCATGGACACAGACAATAGGGCGTTGAAGGCCTGTGCTTGGGAAGGGGTCAGTGGAGGTAAAAAGGGGACATATGTAATACTTACAACAATAAATTTATTTTAAACATTTTTGAAAAAAAATAAATTCAATAAGCTATAAGAAAACTCAAAAAGGCAATACAGTGATCTCAGGAATAAAATGAACGAACGAGGAATACTTTATTGAAGAGACTGAAATTAAGAAACCAAATTCTGGAACTGAAGAACTCAGTAAATGAGATGAACAATGCATTAGAAAGTATTGGAAAGAACAGATCAGATGAAAGAGGGAGGGAATAAATGAGCTCAAAGATAGTAATAAAAATATTCCAGGTGGAAGTGGAGAACAGATTTTTATAAAGTGAAGAGATGCTACAAGAATTTTCAGACTCCTGGAAGAGCCAACATAAGATTAATGGATATACCAGAAGGAGAAGGGAGCAGGAACATATTTAAATAATAGCTGAGAACTTTCCAAATCTGGAGAAGTAACTGGATATACAAGTCAATGAAGCTAATAGAACATCTTATTATCTCAACACAAAAACATCTTCTCCAAGACACATAACAGTCAAAAGTCAATGATACAAAATTTCAAAGTGGCTGCAGGTAAAATACAGTAAGCTACAAAGCAATCCCCCTTAGGCTATCAACAGATTTCTCAGCAGAAACTCTACAGACCAGGAGAGTAGAATGACTTGGTTGAAGGATTGAAAGATAAAAATTTCCAACCAAAAACATTTTATCCAACAGTGTCATCCTTCAAAGATACAAAGACTTTTCCAGGCAAACAAAAGTTGAGGGAGTTCACAGCCACTAGACCTACCATACAAGAATTGTTGAAAGGAGCTCTGTAAGCTGGGACACGAAACTTATTAAGATGATAAATGGACAGTCAGAATTAGAAGAATGCAACTCTTTTTAAAAAATAGTATTTTTATAATTATACTGATTAAAAGAAAGGAGCATTAAAAATAACCATACTTCACCCTAGCTGGTTTGGGTCAGTGGATAGAGCATCAGCCAACAGACTGAAGGATCCCAGGTTTCATTCTGGTCAAGGGCATGTACCTTGGTTGTAGACTTGATCCCATGCGGGAGGCAACCAATGTGTTTCTCACATCAGTGTTTCTCTCTGTGTGTGTCTCTTCCCCTCCACTCTCTAAAATTAAATAGAAAAATATCCTCAGGTGAGGATTAACAACAACAAAAAACCATACTTCAATTTGGTAATGAAATCACAGAATAAAAAGATAATTTGTGATATCAAAAATATAAAAGGGGAAGAGTAAAAGGATGGAAATGTTATAAGTCAATGCAGATAAATTACAATCAGCAGGAAAAGGACTATTATATCTATACTTTATGTAACTACAAAAGCAAAATTCTGGAACAATGACACAAAACATAAAAAGGAGAGACTGTGAATCACCATGGAAAACACCAATTTACAAAGATAGAAACAGAAGGAAAAGTAAACAATGGAGAGATAAAATGACCAGAAGGCAACAAATAAAATGGCAGTAGTAAATCCTTACATATCAGTAATCCCCCTTAATGTAAATGGATTGAACCCACCTATCAAATGGCACTCAGTGGCTAGCTGGATGAAAACAAATAAAAAACAAGAGTCAACTTTATGCTGCCTACAGGAGACTCATTTCATCTCTAAAAATACATATAGGCATTCCAAGCAAACAAAAAGCAAAAGAAGGCAGTGTAGACATACTTATATCAGACAAAATAGACTTCAAACCAAAAAGGGTAATAAGAGACAAAGGTCATTATCCTCCTATATGATAAAAGGGTAATATGCAAATAGACCGAATGGCGGAATGACCGGTTGCTATGATGCACACCGACCCCCACGGGGCAGACGCTCAATGCAGGATCTGCCCCCTGGTGGTCGGTGCACTGCCACAGGGGGAGCGCTGCTCAGCCAGAAGCCGGGCTCAGAGCTGGCGAGCCAGTGGTAGTGGCAGGAGCCTCTCCTGCCTCCACAGCAGCGCTAAGGATGTCCGACTGACGGTTTAGGCCCACTCCCCATGGGCTGTGAGAGGGCGCAGGCCAGGCTGGGAAACCCCCAAGTGCACGAATCTCGTGCACCAGGCCTCTAGTATGATGATAAAGAAGTCAAACATCAAGAGGATATAACAGTCTTAAATATATATGCTCCCATCACCTGAGCACCAAAGTATATTAAGCAAATATTAACCAATCTCCAGGGAGAAACAGATAATACAATAACAGTAGGGGACTTCAATATTACACTATCAGCAATGTATATATCATCCAGACAGAAAATCAACAGGGAAACATTGGAATGGAATCACACATTAGAAGAAATGGACTTAACAGGCATTTACATGACATTCCCTCCAACAGAAGCAGAATACACAGTCTTCTCAAGTTCACATGGAACATTCTCCAGGATAGATCATATGATAGGACACGAAAACAAATCTTAGCAAATTTAAGAAACTGAAAATATACCAGTTATCTTTTCTGACCACAATGGTATGAAACTACAAATCAACAAGGGGAAATTAAGAAGGTCTACAAAATATGAAAACAACATACTTTTAAAAAACAACCAATGGGAAAGAGAAGAAATCAAAAAGAAAATACGTTGAAACAAATGAAAATGGAAATACAACATATCAAATATTGTGGGATGCAGCAAAAGAATTCTAAGAGGAAAGTTTATAGTGATAAATGCATATGTTATAACTTTATACCTTAACGAACTAGAAAAAGAACAGATTAAGTCTGAAGTTAGCAGAAAGAAGGAAATAATAAAGATCACAGAAGAAACAAATGAAATAGAGACCAGAAAAAAAAAATTGAAAGGCTCAATGAAATCAGAGCTAGTTCTTAGAAAATATAAACAAAATTGACACATCGTTAGCTAGACTAAGAAAAAAAAGACTCAAAATTAGAAATGAAAGAGGAGACATTACAATGGATACTACAGAAATACATATGATAATAATAGACTATTATGAACAGTTATATGCCAACAAATTACACAACCTATAAAAAATGGGTAAATTTCTAGAAACACAAACTACCAAGACTGAACCAGAAAAAATATAGAGAATCTGAACAGACCAATAACGAAGCAAAGAAACTGAATAAATAATCAACTCCCAACAGAGAAAACTCCAGGACTAGGTTGCTTCGCTAGAGAATTCTACTAAACACCGCAATTAACACCAGTCCTCCTCAAGCTATTCCTAAATATCAAGGAGGTGAGTACACTTTTGAACTCAAAACCAGATAAGGATACCACAAGAAAACTATAGACCAATATTCCTAATAAATATAGATGCAAAAATTCTCATAATTTTAGCAAACAAAATTTAAGATCACATTAAAAGGATTATATGACTAAGTGGGATTTATCCTTGGGATACAAGGATAAACATATGCAAATCAATAAACGTAATAAATCATCAATAAAATGAAAGATCAAAATTACACCATCATTTCATAGACTCAGAAAAGCACTTAACAAAATAAATCCTTTTATGATTAAAAAATAAAACACAAAAACCCTTCACAGATTGGGTATAGAAGGAATTTACCTAAACATAATAAAGGCCATATATGGCCATATATGACAAACCTACAGCTAACATTATTTTGAATGGACAAAAATTGAAAGCATTTCCTTTGAGATCAGGAACAAGACAAGAATGCCTATTCTCACCACTCTAATTCAGTATAGTACTACTCAGTAAGTACTGAAAAGTTCTGGCCAGAGCATTTAGGCAGAACAAAGAAATAAAAGGCATCCAAATCAAAGGATAGAGAAAAATTGTAACTACTTGCTGATAAGATCTTATATATGTAGAAAATCCCAACGAGTTAGTCAAAAACTACTGGAATGGCCCTGGCCAGTGTGCCTCAGTTGGTTGGGCATCATCCAGTGCAGCAAAGATTGCCAGTCTGATTCCTGGTCAGGGCACATACCTGGTTTGGGGCTCAGTCCCTGGTACGGGGTGTGCAGGAGGCAGCCAATCGATATTTCACTCTCCCTAAAAATCAATTTTAAAATACATTTTTAAAAACAATTGGAATCAATAATTTTAGGATAGAGGCAGGATCCAAAATCACATACACTAATGATGAAGCATCTGAAAAAGAAATAAAATGATCCCACTCTTGTGCATAAATACTAGGAATAAAATTAACCAAGGAAGTGAAAGATCTGTACAATGAAAACTATAAGACTTTGCTGAAAGAAATCAGTGAGACACAAGAAAGAAATCAATGAGACACAAATGGGAAGACAGTCCATATTCATAGACTGGAAGAATGAATAGTTAAAAATGGCCATACTACCCAAGGCTATCACAGGTTCAGTGCAATCCCCATCAACATACCAAAGGCAATCTTCACAGAAATATAAAAGACAATCCTAAAATGTGTGTGAGACCACAAAAGACCCCAAATAGCCAAAACAATCCTGAAGAAAAAAAAGAATAAACCTGGAAGTAACACGCTTCCAGATTTCAAATTATACTACAAGCCGTGATTTAAAAAAAAAAAGTATGGTACTAGCACAGTAACAGACACATTAAACAGTAGAACAGAATAGAGTTCCCAGAATTAAGTCCAGCATATACCATCAGCTAATTTTTAACAAAGGAGCCAAAACCACCCAAGGAGAAAAAAGGATAATTTCCTCAACACATAGTGCTGGAAAAACTGGAGAAACATATGCCGAACAGTGAAGTTGGACCCCTGTATCCATACCACTCATAAAAATTAACTCACACTAGATCAAAGATTTAAACATGCCCTGGCCAATGTGGCTCAGTTGATTGAGTGTGGTCCCATGCACCAAAAGGTCGCTGGTTCAATTCCTGGTCAGGACACACACAAAAAATTAATTAATTAAACGTAAGACCTGATACCATAAAACTAGATGAAAAGATAGGGAAGAATCTCATTGACAGTGGTCTTGGCAGTGATTTTTTGGATGATAACAAAAGCAAAAATCAACAAATAGGACTATATCAAACTCAAAAGCTTCTGCACATCAATAGAAATAATTACCAAAATGAAAAGACAGCCTGTAGAATGGGCAAAAATTTTTACGGACCACATTGGATAAAGGGTTAATATCCAAAAATTATAAAGAACTCATACAACTTACTAACAAAGAAAAATATACAATTTTAAAATGGGCAGAAGAGCTAAATAGACATTTTTTCAAAGAGAACATCAAAATGGCCAACAGACAAATGAAAAGATGCTCAATATTGCTAATCGTCAGGGAAATGCAATTCAGAACCACAAGGAGATAGTACCTCACACCTGTTAGAGTGGCTATCATCAAGAAAAAGAGACAGCAGGTGCTGGCGAGGATGTGGTGAAAATGAAATTCTCATACATTGTTGGCAATGTAAATTGTCCAAGCACCATGGGAAACAATATGGAGATTATTCAAAAAATCAAAAATAGCCCTTGCTGGTTTTGCTCAGTGGAGAGAGTATCAGACTGAAGGATCCCAGGTTCGATTCCAGTCCAGAGTACATGCCTGGGTTGTGGGCTTGATCCCCAATAAGGGATGTGGGGGAAGCAGTCAATCAATGATTCTCATCATTGATGTTTCTCTCTCTCTTTCCCTCTCCCTTCCTCTTTGAAATCAATAAAGATATATTTTAAAAAATCAAAAACAGGTCTACCATTCAATCCAGCAATTCCATTTCTTCATACATATCCCAAGGAATAGAAAACAAGATTTCAACAAGATACGTACACTCTCAGGTTTATCACAGCATTATTCACAATAGCCAAGATATGAAAACAACACAAATGCCTACCAACGGGTAGATAAAAATGATGTGGTCCACATACACAGTGGAATATTTAACCATGAGAAAGGAGGCTATCCTGCTATTTACAACAATATGGATGGACCTTGAGCACATTATGTATGCTAAGTGAAACAACTTACTTACATAGGTAAGTTCTATATGATATCTCTTATATGTGGAATCTAAAAAAGTCAAATCTGAAAAAAATAAAAAAGGCAATAAAATGGTAGTTACCAGGCATGGGAAGTGGGGGACAAGATCAAGGGTGTTTAAGATGCAAACCTACAATGAGTAGTAAGCCATAGAGATCTAAGGCACAGTATAATGAATATAGATAATACTATTGTACTATAATTATGTACTGTGACAATCATATTACTATATAAATGTATTAAAATAACATGCTATACACCTTAAACTTGCACAATGTTAAAGACATTTAAATAATAAAGTTTATGAAAGTGCTAAAAAAAATCCAATCGAGTGTTTATTCCAAGTATGCAAGGCTGGGTTCAACATTCTAAATTCCATGAAGTCAAGTTATTATGCTGCACACCTTAAACTTATATGGTGTTGTATATTAATTATATCAATGTATCACATCAATAGCCTACAGTAGAAAAACTATATTATCTCATCAACAGATACATAAAAAGCATTTGATAAAATTCAACACTCATTCATGATTAAAAACCAAAAAGGCTCTCAGTAAACCAGTAATAGAGGGCAGTTTCCTCAACTGAAGAACATCTGCCAAAAGAGTCTACAGCTAACACATTTAATGATGAAAAATGGATTTCCCACTAGGATCAGGTACAAGACAAAGATGCCCCTTTCACCATTCCTTTCAACATCCTACTGAAAGTTCCATCTAGTACAGTAAGAAAAGGAAAAAATAAAACTGTCTTTCTTCACAGATGACATGACCATCTATGAAGAAAATAAATTTTAAAAACTTCTGGAACTAATACATGATTATAGTAAGGTTGCAGGGCACAAGGTTAAAATACAAAAGTCAATCATTTACCAGCAATGAACAAGTGGATTTGAAATGGAAAACAATACCAATTACATTTACCCCCCCCAAAAATGAGATAATCCAATTGTCCCCATCACAGTAAATGACACCATCATCCATACAATTGTTCAAATCAAAATTTTCTCTCCTTCCCTCTGATATATAATCCACCATTAAATTTTTTAAAAATATATTTTTATTGACTTCAGAGAGGGAGAGGAAGAGATAGAAACATCAATGATTGAGAATCATTGATCAGCTGCCTCCTGCACGCCCCCACACTGGGGATCAAGCCTGCAACCAGAATTGAACCTGGGACCCTTTAGTCCGCAGGCTGATGCTCTATCCACTGAACCAAACCAGCTAGGACTCCACCATTAAATTTTTAACCCGCCTTTAATATACACTGAGTGGCCATATTATTATGATCTCTGAATGCATAAAAATCTGGCCACTCAGTGTGTGTGTGTGTGTGTGTGTGTGTGTGTGTGTGTGTGTATTAGAGGCCTGGTGCATGAATTCGTGCATGGGTGGGATCCGACCAGCCTGGCCAGGGGGAGGGGACATGGGTGGTTGGCCGGCCTACCTGCTGGTCGAACTCCTGGTCGAGGGGACAATTTGCATATTAGCCTTTTATTATATAGGAGGATATACACTGAGTGGCCAGATTATTATGCGTTCAGAGATCATAATAATATGGCCACTCAGTGTATATCTCTAGTTTGCTCACCCCTCTTCTACCATTGTCACACCAGTTCAAGCCAGCATCACCTCTAACCTAGAGAGCAACCTACTAACTGTGGGGATCATTCTCCACACAGTCATCATTTAAAAACCAAACAATTAAGTTTGCTTCCTGGTAATGTCTCCAAAGGTGTCCCACTGTACTTAGAAATTCAGACTAAAGTGCTGGCTCAAAAAATCTTAAGAGATGTGGCTCCTGCCTATCCCTCTGACCTCATCCCAGGCCACTCCCCCTCGCCCACTGCACTGACACCTCATTGCCTTCCCTTCTGTTCCTCAAACTTATGCCTCAGGGACTTTGCACTATGGTGTGCCGGTTAATAATGCGGATTTTGTAATAAAAGAAAACAGGATAATTTCAAGAGAAACATCAAAAGTGCTTTATTCAATGTCCATCGCTAGCTACACATTTCCCCATCTTTCAGGTAATTTGTGGACACCGTCCCAATAGAAATTCTTTTGTTTTGAGGTAAACCATTCAGAGACCCAATTCTCCACTTCTTTGTACGTTTTGAAGTGCTGCTCGGAAAGTGCATGTGCCATCGATCGGAATAAATGGTAATCTGAAGGAGCAAGGTCTGGTGAATACGGCGGGTGGGTTAATACTTCCCAGGTAAGATCTTTTAACATGTCTTTAACTGGTTTTGAAGTGTGTGATGGTGCGTCATCATGAAGCAAATTTACTTTGCCATGTCTTCTGGCCCATTCTGGTCATTTCACGATCAAAGCGTGGTTCAAATTGATTATTTGTTGTCAGTAGTGATCAGTATTAATGGTTTCACCTGGTTTTATTTTTTTTAATTTTTTTAAAATATATTTTATTGATATTTTACAGAGAGGAAGGGAGAGGGATAGAGAGCTAGAAACATCGATGAGAGAGAAACATCGATCAGCTGCCTCCTGCACACCTCCCACTGGGGATGTGCCCGCAACTAAGGTACATACCCTTGACCGGAATCGAACCTGGGCCCCTCAGTCCGCAGGCCAAACCGGTTTCGGCTTCACCTGGTTTTAGAAGCTCATAATACACCACACCTTCCTGATCCCACCAAACACAGAGCATTGTCCTCTTTCCGAAGCGATTTGGCCTTGCAGTCGATGTTGATGGTTGACCTGGATCAACCCATGATTTTGTGCATTTGGGATTCTCAAAATAAATCCACTTTTCATTGCCAGTCACAATTCGATGAAAAAAAGACCTTCTTTCGTGCCGTTGAAGCAACATTTTACTGGTGACTTTTCGGTGTTCCGTTTGTCTTTCGTTCAGTTGATGTGGCACCCATTTTCCTTCAAAATCTTTCCCATTGCTTGTAAATGATCAGAAATTGTTTGCTGAGCAACATTTAATCTTTCTGCAAGTTGTTTTTGAGTTTGAAATGCATCTCCATCCAATAATGCTTGTAATTGTTGGTCTTCATACTTTTTCGGTTGACCTGGACGTTCTTTGTCTTTCACATCGAAATCATCACTTTTAAAGCATTTAAACCAGCGTTCACAAGTATCTTGAGATGGAGCATGTTCACCATAAATTTCCCGAAGTATACGATAACTTTCAGCAGCACTTTTCTTCAAAATAAAGAATGAATTAAAACTTCCCGCAAATGCTTTTTGGCACAAAATTCAACATTTTTTAAGCGTAAAAATATCTATGATGTTAACACCTTCAGAAAATTTGACATATGAAGTTTTGAAGCTTGTTGGCAATACAACAAAATAGCATACATATCAAATCGCATATATATCAACATATGTGTAACTCCATCTATTGAAAAAATCTGCATTATTAACCGGTACACCTGGTACATGAAATGTTTCTCTCTGCTATATCATGTAGCTATATCTTCTTTCCTTTTGGAGCTCTGGCCTGCTGAACCAATTCGAAATCTAGAAACAGGACTAGATAGATTAAAAATTAGTAAACCAAAAAACTCAGATACACCAAAGTTTGTGAACCAATAAGCTAAAGTTTCTTTTCCTTATGTCTAGAAGTTACAGATTTGTTAATGAACCCGGAAATAAAAAGCATCCGAGTATCCAATAAGTTTTCTTGTTTCCCTTAGAAATACTTTTTACATTCAGTGCATGTAGTTGGTAGATAAGGCCACATATCACTCCAACAGCAATATATAGGCCTAAAGAGGAGAGGTGTAACATTGTTATTACATTCCATAGAGAGTTGCAGTCAGCAGCCAGCCTGTTCCATGATGTCATCCAGGGATTCACAATTTTTTTTTCGTCCTGACCTATTTGGTTGAGGTTGGGTTGAATGGGTTCTAAGGATGAGACTAGCCAGTTGATGGGTTCTAATTGACAGAAGATAATTTAGAAGTCATGCTGTTTAAGACATTGGTCCAGAATTAAGACTCATCAAATCTGCTTATTCTATTGGTAAGAACTTAGTCATATGCTACACCCAACTAAAGGCAGGAACCAAACAGGTAACCACTTGCCAGCTACAACTGTGGAAGCAGGGAAGAGCAGATTTGATGGATTCTGCCAGTGTATGTGGAGCAAGTTTTATTTAACACTTAAGGTTACTCAAGGACATCTGTTCTACCGCAGAATGACCCAACAGATTGGAGCTAGTTGTTTGCATATATTTCACATGAAGGCATTTTGGAATCAGATTGTTGATATATAAGGAATCCTCATTTGACTGATGTGAAAACAGACTAACCCTCCAAGTCACAGTGACCAGTAGTGGAATTTTTCTTATACTTGCACGTTCTCAATTCCCACAAGTGCCTACTCTAATCTAGTATCGAGAGGTACACACTGCGCTAATTGGTTTGGCTCCGTGCATTGAGCGCTGGCCTCGGACTGAAGAGTCAAGCACATGTACCTCAGTTGCAGGCTCAATCCTGGCCCCGGTCGGGCCACATCACATGTGGGAGGCAACCAATGGATGTCTCTCTCTCTGTCTCTCCCCATCCCTTCTACTCTCCCTAAAAATAACAATGGGAAAAATATCCTGGGGTGAGGATTAACAACAAAAGATGTACACACTAAATAACTGGCTAGTCATACAACCACCTCTAAGCTGCTGAGACATTGTTGAGTTCATTCCATGATGTCTCTATTCCATACACTGGAAGCAGTATGCCTCATTCTGTTGAGTTAATAAAAACCATAAGTAAAATCTATTCCTTTCTAAAAATCTTGCCATAGAAGAAAAAATACTGATTGAAGATTATATACAAATACAGTATGAAACAGCTATTGTGCGGTAGTATTCTAGTCCTTAATGACTGTTACTTATGGGATGATTGTAGAAGTAGAATCAGGTGCTTACAAATAGGAAAACTGTAACGGTGTTTAAAGGCTTTGGAATTAAGTCATGGTTCAGATCTTGGCTCTACTACTTATTAGCTAGTTATAAGTTACTGTCTTGGAGCCTCACTTTTTCTCATTGTAAGATTTCTCATTAATAGAAAGTTATAAACAAAAAGTCATTTGATTAGGGTTACTTTAAAAGTGACAGTCTAAATCCACCCGCTTCCCAGTCTGTAGGGAGTAGAGAGAGCCTGACCAGCAACTTTAGAATGAGGTCAAACTACAGTCAATTCTACTAGTAATTCACAGTAGTTATGGTCTATAAAGTTGCTGTTAAGTACTGAAACATTACTTCCAGGGAAAAACAGGTCCTGCAAGCCTCTGGTCACACTTCCATCAACCAATCAATATATAGCCTTGTGCCCTATCCAGTTTGGCTCAGTGGATAGAGCATCAGCCTGGGGACTGAAGGGTCCCAAGTTCGATTCAGGTCAAGGGCATGTACCTTGGTTGTGGGCACATCCCCAGTAGGGGGCATGCAGGAGGCAGCTGATCGATGTTTCTATCCCTCTCCCTTCTTCTCTGTAAAAAATCAATAAAACATATTTTAAAAATATATATATAGCCTTGTTTTATGTTTCTTTAAAGACACTTCATTTAACATAGTGTTGATTCATTTACATTGAACTCACAGCCTCAGAATTATAATTCATGCCTGAACAAAGCTAATCTAACACTTGTATTTTCTCTGTAAGGCACATCACAGCTTTCTTGTGCTTAGGGACACTAGACGGCACTTCAGCACTATACTTGGTGGCTATTTTAAATAGCAAAATCACCCACACATAGCACAAAAATGTGGGAAACTGAATATATCACGAAAAGACACTTGTTTACAGTCTGAGAGCTGAAACCTGATGGCAGAACATCACCTTGTCCAATTTCAGCTAGGAATGTGCACGGCAGTCAATGCAAACTTCTGTCATTCGACATGCAGCCTCACATGACTGCTTAGGTGCTGCCAGTACTGATTTGGGGGTTACAAATAGATTTTAGAAAGAAGGCAAATTCAATACAAAATCAGCAATTAACATTCTTAATTGGTAAATCAATACCAAAGATGTAATGTATAATCACTCTGTGTGCTGAAGAGTTCAGAATCAAATAAAGCATAGCCTTGTTACCAATGCTGTCCTTATGGATGGAAGACACACAAGGATTACCATGGTGTGTAATGGTAACTGCTACTAAAATAGTAAGTAGAGAGAGGGGGCGCACAAGCACCGAGGAAAGCCATCCACATCAGGCTGAGGCAGCAGAGAAAAGCTTCCCAGGATGCGGACTCAAGAAGAGGGCTTGTTGCTGTTGCTATTGTAAAAATTAGTATGAATCATTTAAAGGAAAGGGTGTGGAAAGCAGAAACTCTAAGGAAAAGACTGTGAAAAGCCCCCAAGGTGCCAACACCCACCCACACAAAGGGTGCCATGAGCTGGGCAGCAAGCAGGTTGTGCTATGCGGGGGGTGGGGATATTATCAGTAAGAATGCTCTCGCTTACTCACCAGCCTGTCTCTCCTGCAGCCTCAATTCCCTGTCGACTGGATCTCTCACCAGCACACACCATACCATTCTTTCTCCCACCTTTATGAAGTATTTCCTTGACTCTGCTTCCCCTTCCAGCTACCATGGATAACAAAACTATTTGAGAGCCGTCTGTACTCCTTATCCCATTCCTCTTAATTCTCTCTTGAACCCACTCCATCAGGCTTTCCCTTTCCCTTATTCCACTGAAATCTGTTCATCAGAGTCAGCAATGCTTCCATGTTGCTAAATCCAGCATTTAGTTTGAGGTCTGTGTTTTTCTGCTGTCTGCAACCTTTGACATCATTCCTCCTCCTTGGAACAGGCTCTTCACTCCGCTCCTACAACACTTCTGTTTTTCCTCCAGCCTCA
Organism: Plecotus auritus; assembly: GCF_963455305.1. NCBI lineage: Eukaryota > Metazoa > Chordata > Mammalia > Chiroptera > Vespertilionidae > Plecotus > Plecotus auritus. The sequence continues at coordinate 186,244,921 of NC_137771.1, read as the reverse complement.
CTGGTCGCTCATCTCCGTTTTCCTTGCTGTTTCTTCCACACCAAACTCATGTCTTAATTTGGAATGTTTCAGGGCTCAGCCTTTAAACCTCTCTTTTCTGTCCCTATTCACTCTGTGATTTAATCCTGTCTGAAAACTTTAACCATTAAAATCTGACAATTCCTAAATGTGTATCTTCCAATTCTTACCTCACCCTTTATCACCTGATTTATACATGTAAATACCTACTCAAAATTTTATTAAATCATACAGGAATCATACAAGTGTATCCTCAACTGAGCTCCTGATCCTTTCCTCTAAAACCTGCTTCTCTCATATCCTCTAAATCTTAGTTAATAGCAATTCCATTCCTCCAGTTGCTCAGGCCAAACACCTTGGAATCATCTTTGAACTCTCCTGTTAACTATGATAACCACACCAGCCCTCTTCCCCACGCCCCCACCATTATGTCTTATTCCTCAGAAAATCCTGTTAGATCTACCTTTAAAATATATCCAGAGTTCAACTTATTTTTGTCAACTCCACTGTTATTACCCTGGCCTAGGTTACCATCATCTCTCATCAAAATAATTGCATTTAGCATATTTTCCAGGTCCATCCATGCTGTCCCAATGGGTAAGAAATCCCTCTTTATATTATGCTAAGTGAAATAAGCCAATCTCGAGAAAGAAAAATATCACATGGTCTCACTTATTTGTGGAATCTAATAAACAAAATGAATTGACCAACAAAGTAATACCTGAAGTATGGAGGCATGGAACAGACTAACATACCTTGATGTGAGTTTGGGGGGTGAGGAGAAATAAACCAAAGAACTTATATACTTATATGCATAGCCCATGGTCATGGGCAATAGGGTGGTGAATACCTGGGAGTGAAGGGTAGGTAAGGGTGGGGAGGAGGGGGAGGAGATATCTGTAAAACTATAAACAACAAATATATTTAATAAAAAAGGTAATTGCTTTAACTTCTTAGTTAACATTAGTTATCTGTTGCTGTATAACAAATTATCCCAAAACTGAGCATTTTAAAATAGACATCCCCCAGTTTCTGTGGGACCAGAGTACCAGGGTACCTCAGTCAGGGTCCCTCACGAGGCCGCCGTGAAGCTGTCAGTCAGAACTGCAGTCTCATTTGAAGGCTCACCTGGAAGGATCAGCTTTGAAGCTTGTTCACGTGGTTGCTGACAGGATTCAGTTTCTCGTGGGTTGCTGGACCAATAGCCTGTTCCCCACTGGCTGCTAGTTAGAGGCCACCTTCAGTTTTTGCCACGTGGGCCTCTTAAAGGCAGCTCACAAAATGTCAGCTGGCTTCCAACAGTGAGCAAGTGGGAGCCAGAGAGAATATGCAAAATGGAAGCTACTGTCTCTTTATAGCCCAATTTCTGAAATGATATCCCACCCCTTTTGCCATATTCTATTTATTAGAAACATGTCTCTAGGTCCAGCCCACTCCAGGGGATCACACACCAGTGTGAAACTCCAAAGAAAGGAATAATTAGGGGTATCTTAGAGGCTGCCAACCACAACTGGTCTGCTTTCACCTTAACCCTACACACACACACACACACACACACACACACACACACACACACACACACACAGTCTTTTCTCAACCCATCAGCTAAAGCAGTTTTGTTAGAACTCATGTAACAGCCTATTACTCTGCTCAAATCAACAACTTCCCAACTGTAAGGAAAAGCCACAGCATTAACAATGGTCCACAAAGCCACTTTGGCCTCATCTCTTGTTACCTCCCTGCCTCCTCTCCAGCTTACTAGCCTCCTGGATGTTCCTCAAGCATGGTACCAACTGTTTCTTTATAGTGGCTATTTGCTCTGTCTGCAAACTTTTCTCAGGTATATGCACGGCTTATTTCTTCAGGTATTTATTCAGCTATCTCAGTGAGGCCCTTGCTGATCACCCTATTTAAAACTGCACATTCTCCTATCCCCTTTCTTTTTTCTCCCTGCCAAAGTATTTCTCATTATATATTGCAGGATATTGTATTTATTTTATTACATCTCCACACACTAGAATGTAACCTCCATGAGGGCAATTACTTTTGTATGTTTTGTTACTGCTGTATTCCCAGGATAATGACTGACACAATAGGGAATTAGAGGCATTTATGTGAATGACTGAATAAATTGTGAAAGCTTTGGGGAGTCACCAAAGGATCTTAAGCCTTTTAGATAAATCATCCTGATAACAGAACAAGTAATTGAAGAAAAATAGACTAAAGGCAGAAAGAACGTATCAGCCAAAGCAGGCACTTAGACAATACATGATGAAAACTTAAATGAAAGTGACACACTAAGAATCAAGGACATCATATGGACACATGAAATAGTGAGGAGAAATGATGAGGGCTCCCCTAACTGGTCTACAAATTCAATACCACCATCAAAATCCCAGCTGTTTTGTTGTTGTTGCAGAGATTGACAAGTTGATGTTAATATTTGTATGGAAGTGTAAGAGGCCCCAGAATAGCCAATATAATTTTTAAAAAGAACAATTTGAAGGGTTTGCACTACCTGATTTCAAAACTTTACTAAGTTACATGAAACTATGTGGTTCTGACATAAGGACATATAGATCGATGGGAATTGAGAATTAACACACACACACACACACACACACACACACACACACACACAAATTTATCTGTATTTTCCTGATGGGTACCAAGACCAATCAATGGGAAGAGAGTAGTCTTTACAACAAATGGTATAGGGACGACTGGATATTCACAGTATACAAAAATTAACTCAAAAGAGGTCAAGGATATAAAGATAAAAGCTAAAATTAGAATACTCTTAGAGGAAAATGCAAGCATAATTTTCCTGACATTGGATTAAGTCATGGATTCTGAGATTTGATACCTCAAGTGCAAGCAACCAAAGAAAAAAATAAATTGGACTTTATACAAATTAAAGTCCTATGCCACAAAAAAACGTTGTGAAAAGTAAACGACAATCTAGAAAATAGAGAATATTTGTAAATCATACATCTGATGTAGATCTAGAAAAAGGAACTCATACAAATCGACAATGACAAATAATTCAATGTAAAAACGGACACAACAACCCAAACTGAGTAATGAATAGAAAAACTGAACAGACCAATAACTAGTAAGGAAATTGTATCTGTAGTGAAAAACCCCACAACAAAGAAGAGCTCAGAAAACCAGATGGCTTCATTGGAGAATTCCACCAAATATTTAATACTGATCATCCTCAAACTCTTTAAAAAAAAAAAATCGAAGAAAAGGGAAAGCTTCCCAATTCATTCTGTGAAGCCAGCATTACCCTGATATCAAAGCCAAAGAAACAAGAAAACTACAGACCAATATCCTTAATGAATATTGATGTAAAAAGCCTCAACAAAATACCAGCAAATCAAATCCAACAGCGCATTAAAAAATTATACGCCACGACCAAGTGGGAGTTATTCCTGGAATTCAAGGATGACTCAACATAGGAAAATCAGTTATTCTAATATACCAAACTAACAGAATGAAAGGTAAAAACCACACGATCTTTCTAATTGGCGCAGAAAAGCATTTGACAAGACCCTTTTAGATTAAGAAAAAACATCAACAAACTAGGAACAAAAGGAAACAATCTCAACACAATAAAGACCATATATGAAAAGCCCACAGCTAACATTATACTAGTACTCAGTGGTGAGATGCAAAGCCTTTCCTCTAACATCAGAAACAAGAATGCCCACTTTTGCCACTTGTATGCAACATACTACTGGAAGTCCTAGTCAGAATAATTTGGCAAGTAAGAAATAAAAGGTATCTAAATTGAAAGAAGTAAAATTATGTCTTCAGATTACAATTTTTTATGTAGAAAATCTTTTATGATAACACATACAAAACCCTCACCTTTTTATAAGAAGAAAATATTAACAGGCTTAAAGTGAGAAAAAGTAGTAGTAGGGGATTTCTCACTATCCCACTTTCATCAATGGATAGATTATCCAGACAGAAAATATGAAAACATTGGACTTAATGACATATTAGACCAGATTAATATCTAGAATTTTTTAAAAAAAAAACCCTCCTGCAACTCAACAAAACAAAAAAAAATCAAATGACCCAATTTAAAAATGGGCAAAGGACTTGTATAGAATTTCTCCAAAGATATACAAATGCCCAACAAGCACATGAAAAGGTGCTCAACATTGCTAATCAGAGAAATGCAAATCAAAATCACAATATCACATCATACCCATTAGGATGGCTAGTATCAACAGAAAAAAGATAAAACAAAACAATTGGTGAGGATATGGAGAAATGAGAACCCTTGAGTACTGTGGGTAGGACTATAAAATGATGCAATTGCTATGGAAAACTGCATGCCAGTTCCTCAAAAAATTAAAAATAGTACTATATGATCAAGCAATTCCAATTCTAGATATATATACAAAAGAACTAAAAGGTCTCAAGAAATATATGCACACTTAAGTTTACAGCAGCACTATTCACAATAGCCAAATGTCCACTAACAGATAAATGGATAAAATATGGTATACACATACAATGGACTATATCCTGTCACATGCTACCACATGGATGAAACTTGAGGACATCACGCTAAGTGAAATAAGGCAATCACAAAGACAAATACAGTGTAATTCCATTTATATGAGATAGCTAAAATAGTTAAACTCAGACACAAAATAGAATGGTGTTTATCAGGATCTGAAGTATGAATATGTATTTTCAATTCTCTTATACTAGAGGCCCAGTGCACGAATTTGTGCATGGGTGGGGGACAAATGGGAGTGGGGCCAGCTGGGGAGAGGGGCAGAAGGCAGTTGGCTGGCCGGCCAGCCCTGCCCCCTGGTTGAAGGGACAATTTGCATATTAGCCTTTTATTATATAGGAGGATTATCAAGACTGGAATTGCTAGGTCATATGCTAATTTTAACTTTTTGAGAAACAGCCAAACTGTTCCAAAGCAGCAGCACCAGTTCAGTCTCATCAATGTTCCAATTTGTCAAAATCCTCAACACTTATCTTTTTTATTAAAGCAATCCCAATGGGTATGAAATATTTCATTGTAGTTTTGATTTGCATTTCTCTAATTACTAATGATGTTGAGAATCTTTTCATATGCTTATTGGCCATTTGTATAATTTTTTGAGAAATGTCTTTCAAATCCTTTGTTCATTTGTAAATTGAATTGTCTTTTTATTAAGTTATAAAAGCTCTTTAAATATTCTGGATATAAGTCCCATTATACTTTTTAATTAGTGGTATATTTGTTGATATAATTATCACAGCTTTTTATATTATACTTCATTAACTGAAAATATTTTCTAAAATACATTTTTAAGTATATCAAATGTCACCTTAAATATAAATTGCATATTTTAAAATTTAAAAAGCAACCACTGCTTTTTCAAACAAATGAATTCCAAGCCAAGGAGTGGGAAGTATGGGGACCCCTAGGTTAAAAGATTAGAGATACATGCAATGTATGGACCGTCTTTGACACCTAACTTGAATTGGAGAAAAAAAAGAGACAATTTAAATACTAACTAATCACTAAGAAATTGTTAACACTGATGGTATTATGGTTTATGTTAAGAGTCTTTATCTTTTAGACATACATAGCAATTGCTAAGACTTTCTTCAAAATAAATCCAATTGGGAAGATGGATGGCATATAGATAAATCAAGACTAGCCATGAACTGATCATGTTGAAGTAGGTTCATTAAACCATTCTACTTTTGTGTATGTCTGAAATTTTCCATTTAAAACTTACAAAGCACTATGCAATGTCCACTATGTGTAAGAACACAGGAAGCTGGCAGCAACAAAACACTACCAACTAAATTTTTATTAAGAATTCCCAGTCGAGAAACCAAGATGGCGGCATAAGTAAGCAACTAAACTGCTGCCCCACACAACAATTTCAAAACTACAACTAAAAGATAGAACGGACACCATCCAGAACCACAGGAAAGCTGGCTGAGTGGAAATTCTACAACTAGAAGGAAAGAGGAAATCTCACGGAGAAGGAGCGGCAAAGAGCTGAGGTACGGAGACATGCGCGCGCAGAGAGGAAGGGTGGCGGAGTAACTGGCTGGCTTTTTCTGGTGGGAGGGGGAAAGAAGCCCCCGACTGCACTGAACCCCAGTTCCAACTGCACTGAACCTCAGTTCCGGGCAAAACCCTGTAGACCCAGGCTCATACAGGGCGAGTTTAAACTGTCAGGTAGAGAGAAAGGCACCCGGAGACTCGGAGACTCGGAGACTCAGGAGAGCCGCAGCGGCAGGGGTCTGGAGGCGCGAGTGTGCACAAAGACTGTATAGGTTACCACAGGCTATCCCTAGCAGAAGGGAGTCGGAAGCTCCTGACTGCACTGAACCCCAGTTCCGACTGCACTGAACCGCAGTTCTGGGCGAGCCCTTGGGGACCCATGCTCTTAACCGGGGAAATCTGGACTGTAAGGCGGAAACTCGGGAACCACGGAAGGCAGAGGTCTGGAGACTCGCGCAAGGGCAGGGCTGACGGGAAGCCAAGACTGTCTGCCCTGCCCTGAGACTCCACCCCTTCCAAGCTGAGCACAGAGGCTTTTGTAATCTGGCAAGGCTAATCCTATAAGGCTGTCTCCAGCACTGAAAATCTCCCAGTGTAGACACAGCTGATCCTCACAGCCAACTGGCCTGCAGGTCAATTCCTCCCAGTGATACCAACAACAATCAAGACTTAACTACAACAAGGCTGTACACACAGTTCACAAAGGGGTGCACCAAGAGTGTCCACCTCAGGTTAACTGGGAAGGCCGACCCACTAGGCCATATAGGAAACCTAGCACACAAATCTACCCTACCAACCCAGGGAAGCAGTGAAAATGCAGCGTCAAAGAAACAGATCACAAATGAAAGAAATGGAGGAAAACAAACGACTGGATATAGAATTCAAAACCACGGTTATAAGACTTTTCAAGAATATCCTAGAAAAGGCCGATAAATATAACGAGACCCTGGAAGATATGAAAAAGGACCAACTAGAAATTAAACATACACTGACTGAAATAAAAAATATTATACAGAGACCCAACAGCAGACTAGAGGAATGCAAGAATCAAGTCAAAGATTTGAAATACAAAGAAGCAAAAAACATTCAACCAGAAAAGCAAAAAAAAGAAAAAAGAATCCAAAAAGTTGAAGATAGTGTAAGAAGCCTCTGGGACAACTTCAAGCGTACCAACATCAGAATTATGGGGGTGCCAGAAGAAGAGAGAGAGCAAGATACTGAAAACCTATTGGAAGAAATAATGACTGAAAACTTCCCCCACCTGGTGAAAGAAATAGACTTACAAGTCCAGGAAGCGCACAGAACCCCAAACAAAAGGAATCCAAAGAGGACCACACCAAGACACATCATAATTAAAATGCCAAGAGCAAAAGACAAAGAGAGAATCTTAAAAGCAGCAAGAGAAAAACAGTTAATTACCTACAAGGGAGCACCCACACGATTGTCAGCTGATTTCTCAACAGAAACTATGCAGGCCAGATGGGAGTGGCAAGAAATATTCAAAGTGATGAACAGCAAGAACCTACAACCAAGACTACTCTACCCAGCAAAGCTATCATTCAGAATGGAAGGTCAGATAAAGAGCTTCACAGATAAGAAAAAGCTAAAGGAGTTCATCACCACCAAACCAGTATTATATGAAATGCTGAAAGGTATCCTTTAAGAAGAGGAAGAAGAAAAAAGTAAAGATAAAAATTATGAACAACAAATACATATCAACAAGTGAACCTAAAAATCAAATGAATTAAAAATCTGAGGAACAGAATAAACTGGTGAATATAATAGAATTAGGGGCATAGAAAGGGAGTGGACTGATAATTCTCAGGGGGAAAAGGGTATGGGGGGTGCAGGAAGAGACTGGACAAAAATTGTACACCTATGGATGAGGACAGTGTGAGGGGAGGTAAGGGCAAAGGGTGGGGTGGGAACCGGGTGGAGGGGAGCTATGGGGGGAAAAAGGAGAAACAATTGTAATAATCTGAACAATAAAGATTTATTAAATTTAAAAAAAAAACTCAAAAAAAATAAAAAATAAAAATAGATTTAAAAAACCACCAAAAAAAAAAGAAAGAAAGAAAGAATTCCCAGTCATCTCAGAGCAAGAGCTCTGGGAAACTTAGTAATGAGGGTGTGACATACCCATGCAATTATTTGTCAATGTTTAGGTAATACCACCAGTCACAGGCTAGCTAAGTAGCTGTATCAACCAACTATGATACACACAATAGCACAAAGCACCAGCCATCAGCACCACTCCTCACCTACGCAGTCCGTCTCACTAGAGTTCACTACAGGACCAGAACTGCCACTGAAGAGTACAACTACCCTCACTGGCTACAAAAAATTACTACCTTCAGGTAAATACATGTCTATTGTAAGTAATTTTATAGCAATCCCCCAGGCCACCTCATACTCACCCAAACTGCACATCCAATAGACACATGGAAGACAGTTGGACAGTTTTTAGAAAGTTAAACATAAATTTTCCAACCAATGTAACAATTATATTCCTAGAAATCTACCTAAGAGAAATGAAAACATACGTCCACACAAAGACATGTACATAAACATTCTTACCATTCTTAACAAAAATGTGAACAATCCAATGTCCATCAACTGGTGAATGGATAAACAAAATGTAGAATAGCCATACAGTGGAACACTATATAAAGGAACACTATATACAGGTATACACTACAGCATGGATGAACCTCAAAAATATACCAACTGAAAGCAGCCAGATACAAAAGACATCAAATTGTATTAATTTCACTTATAGTTTCTAGACAGAGAGTATCTATAAAAACAGATCAGTGTGGATGCCTAGGGCTGAGGCCAGCAAAGGAGCATGAGGGGAACTTTTATGGCTGATGGAAATGTTCTAACACTAGACTGTGATGATGGTTGTACAAAGTCTATAAATTTACTATTGAATCTTATACTTACATGGGGTGAATTTTATGGCATATAAATTATATTTCAATAAAGCTATATTTTTATAGTACCATTACAACTAACTTAGGAATGACTCTTTTAAAGCTCTGGCTGACAGCCTATTTATTGTAGCTTAAGTACAATAAATTCTAATATAAGAATATTATTAGCATTTGTTTAATAACTAAACATGCTATTTTTAAAGGATTCCAAGTACACACATCTCTAAATCTTACTGAGCAAAATATTACTCTTTTAGCTATGTGTAATGTTAACAAATCATTGTCTACAGCTTACATGGGGTAAGTTTTATGGCATAAAACTCAGCTACATTAGCCTTTTCTCTTTGCCACTGTTTTCCCCTAATCTTATGCCCTACAGTATTCCTTTTAGTGAAAAATCTATTTGTTAGTGCCCAAGTTTTCCATTAGATACAAATTTTCTTAGAATATTTCATAATCTGAAATAAAGTTTTAATATATATATATATTCTAAATGTAAAATAAGCATTATCCTTGTTTTTTATTTGGTGATTAAGCTACTCACATGCTGCCTCTGATAAGTTTCAAATTTTTTATTATTTCAAATCAAGCTTTCTTTTCATTATTTTGGTTCAAATCATTTTTTTTGCTTTAAACTGATCTGACAGATTCTTCTTTTTAGAGCAGTGCTGTCTTCTATGACCAGGCCAGCTTTAATTTCAGTTTGATTCCATCTCTTTCCAGTCCACTGAAAAACCTGCCAAAGAGGATTTCCCTCTAAGCCAGCATTAAAACATTTTTTTTAACCAAACACTTCCCCCCCCCCCCAAAAAAAAATCTCATATGCAATGCCAAGTTCTACAAGGATTAAAGTAAAAAGCTACAGATGAAGTGGAAGAAGAGCCAGCCTGCCTGCTACGGCCCAACCTCAAGAAATACAGCAGCCTTAAGGTATGGCTTAAAAACCAATGTTCTAGGACAAGCAACATTGATTTCTGCACAGCACAAATACAAAACAAAACATACTTAAGCAAAACTCGTAAGAAAAACTTGGATATATAAATTAAAATACACATTTTATAATCTCAGTTTTAAAAATAGATAATTATAATGATTCACAAAATAATATGCCTTTAAAATTCCATAAATAAAGACATTGCTTTCAGGAATTTCATCTACTACAACAAACGCTGTGCATCTTTTATCAGAATTTCCCTCATGACATAAAAAAAAAGTCAACCAAAGAAGTCAAAAGCCACATTAACACAAAACATTGAGCCTAGTGGAAAGTTGTCATATAAATTAGCTGGTCAGCAGGAAATGCCAATTATCCAACAGGCCATTAAGAAAATAGGATGGCAAGAATGCTCTGGTAAAACCATTTATGTAACTGTGTTATAAGGTTAAAAAACAAACAAAAACCAGCATTATCTGCCTCCAGAATCAGATACAAATCAAGCCAAATATTCAACCAAAATGGCAACAAATAGTAAGCATAAACCTGGAAAAGGAGCATGTACTATTATGAATTTTCCAATTTATCTAAACTGTCAAATATAAACCCCTTCCCCTCAGAAATCAAAGGTAAAGGTACTGTAATATTGGACTTCACATTTTTATAAAATAAAAATAGAAATTATTACTATATGGTTGTAAAAATGGAGGCAAGTAAAGAGTTCAGAAATATACTTGTTTATAATCAATTAAATGATTAGCCATAATTTGAACCCTAATTATCACATTTTGTAGAAATCACAATCCAGGTATTGTGTCCTCAATTATTAAGATATATGTTAAATAGTTCACATTTTAAAAACATTTTAGCATTACATTACCAAATTTGATAAAATCTTATCAAAACATCTATGTATTCAATATAAATCATATTGTTAAAAGTATAAACATTTAAAGAAAACTGCTGAGGTGCCAAATAAGTATTTTCTATTAAATATACACAAATTAACATTTAGAACTACATAAATTAATTCTTGCTAAAAGTTGATTCAGGTTTACAAAGGCATACTTTGTGAACTATAATAAATTTCCCCAGCACCACTTTTTTTTTATTCCAAAATTATTTCATTAGGTTTAACTTTCTTCTGTCATTCATAAGTAAAAGTTACAGAAGGTTTACAATACGTAGTTTGAATAGTAACGTTTTTAAAAAATCTAAGCAAAGTGCACATTAAACTAGCTACAACTACTCAAACTTATCAAATAAAAAATAGAACACTTCATTCACTTAAGTCTGAGGAAAAAAATAGTATACCTTGCTTAAATAAGAATTCCCCAGTAAGGATATTATATAAAAGATTTCCCATGTATTTTATTAAGTTTACTTTCTCTCATTAAAACTTTTCTTAAAAAGTCTAATGAAGAACACATACTTACAATGCCGTATTATACAACTACAGTACTGTTAATTAAATAAAGCAGCCCAGTATAGCTGTAAACATTTTAAATGTAGTAAACAAGACTTGGCATGTCTTTTCTTCCTAAAACTTGCCATTACAATGCTCTTTCCAGGGAAATTATTCTTCCTGGATAAGTTTCAGGTATATTTTAGTCTTTAAAAATATTACACTGAAATAATGTGTGAAAAGATTTAGGCATGGCAATTTCACTGAAGCTTTTATTGCCTCTGTTGTAATATGACAGGGATTGTAAAAAACACAATTGAACTTACAGAGATATGCCGATGATAGTCAATGAAGATAATCTTGATCTCAAGTATTTTTATATGTGGGCACTTCTAATTTTATACACTTTAGTATTTTAAAAGCATTGTATTTTAAAATGTGTACCTGTTTTGACATTTGGCAAAGAGGGAACTGTACCTGTGGTTCAGTTTAAAACAAAGAATCAGCATGGGGAGTTTACCAGAATGAAGATGGAAACACTAATGAATTAAAGCAATTCGTGTGTGTGTGTGTGTGTGTGTGTGTGTGTGTGTGTGTGTGTGTGTGTGTGTGTGTGTTTCAACCTCTTTCTCACAGACATGCACTCACATGCATGCACTCACACACACAACCATACGTGTAAGCATTTTTAGTACAGAATATTCCCTGTAACCAGACATTTATCCTCAGAGTAATCATACCACATTAAATCAGTCTTCTCTTTTCAGCCCTAGGAATAATATTGTTTAATTCTAAGATGCCATCATAGAGTGAACAACCTTAACTTTTATGCTACATAATTATATTCAAAGATTACGTATTTTTGTTTATAATTACACAGTAATTATAAATGTTTAGTACCAAACTGATGACAAATACTATTTTGTTGAAAAGGTCTTACATTTAAAAGGAAAAGTCTGTAAAACCCAAGGCACTAGGCCATGAACCAATATCAGACTTTTATGAAAAACAATTTATAATGGGGGGAAAAAACGAATGGGATCTCATTTCAAGACACCGCATACTTGAATTAATCTATCTGAAAACAATACCATAACTCAAAATCTTCAAGACAGGAAACAAAATAATACATATATATTTTAAATTTTTTCATAATTGAAGTTCCTCTTTATATTTACAAATAGGAAAATCAGGAAATACTTGAAAGGGAAGCAGCAGGATTCTTCTTTTTTCTTCCTTTTTTTTTTTTTTTTCCAAATAACCAATTCCAGTAACCTGAATACAAATTTTCATATTTTTCTTTTGGAAGAATATGATTGGAATATTAATGTAAGATCTGTGGGAAACCTTTCTAGTCAATTTCAAAATCATGTAAATAAAAAGTGGTCTTAATATGTCATTGTTCTTAAAATCATTTCCACATCTAAAACGTACTGCTAATCTGAAGTACATTCCTTTGATAATTTCAACATTAGATCTTAGAGAGTACCTGGATACACCAAGCAAAACCTATTCCTGTTAGAGTCCATAGGCATCCAACATTTGAAGTTTTACATTTTTAACCTACCTTACAGAAATCTTTAAAAAAGCAATTAATCCTCCTTCATGTGTCAGGAAGTGAACAGGAAAATCAGCATTTTCAGCATAAAAGCAGTTCATAGATCTTGTAATGAATATAATACATACAAGATAGAATTCTGCTTTGATGTGAAAACATCAAATTTGAGTGAAACAAAAACAGTAAAGAGACTGGATAATTTACAAAAATAGAAGCCAGATTGGTATTTTGCATCAAGTGCATGCTTGCTTGAAAATCTTTGCTCCTGAAGTATTTTGGCAACCACAGTGATTAGCAGTTAAAGCAGTTTCAACAAAATAAGGTCATCAAAAATGGACTATTTGTCTGAAAAAGCAGTACCTATGAGGATTGAACGTCATGGCTCATCACAACCATTTTCAAAATTTAATTCCTACTATCTTCTTATAAATTAAGAAAATTTCATTTTTGTTCCATGGTGTGCTAAAAAAATAAAATAAAATAAACCCTCATGCCTAAATTTAGAATATTGTATTGTGTAGCAATCTAAAACATTCAAAACAAATTAAATAGTTTAAGTTATTCAACAGGCATATAAGCATTTCAAAATCATAATGAAATCCAATTATGTGCTGCAGAATGTAGACAGTAGAATCTAACATTATGCAGACATTTTCTAAATAAAAGCTCCCTGTAGGACAACTATATATAAACATAGGTAAGATAAGTAGAGTAGGTCTGTGTGACCTTTTGAAATTGAGGGTCTGAAACACAATAAATTTTTCAGGTAGGCACAAGAAGTTATCCTAAAAATTTTTCACGTTGGTTATTTTGACATTTTTTTCTTCAGATTCTCTACTCACATCAACAATACATGTGATTTTCCAGGAAAAAAAAAAAAAATCCCCCAAACCAAAACACTATTCCAGATCTGGTACACTTAAATATATCACTCTCATTGGAAGTGCTATTAGCATAGTCTTTGCAACTAGCCCAAAGCATATATTTAAGAAGTTTTTATAAATTGTTTGTGATGTTCATGTTTAATTCTTATGCCACACTGTTTTCTGATGAAGACAGCATTGTGCTTTATGCAAGAATGGAAACCTCAAAATAATCACCATAAAGCTTCTAAGACTCATGGGAGAATAAACTAGGATGGTCCACAGATATAAGATGAAATCCACAATGTAGAATTATAAATGGTTAGAGCGGCCCAGACTAGAAGACAAGCCCAAACCACCATTAGAAGAATGAAATACGATATGGTCCAAGATGTATCCTTAAAGTTTTGTCTCAACCCTCAGTCTGAATTACGAGGATTGATCTTCAGTTCAGTCCAGCCAGCAGAAATTGACTGTGCAATTTTCCGTTGTATTTATTGTACAGACTATGTACATTCTAGAAGGTTCCTTTAGTGCTACACTGTTGTACTTTTTGTCCCAGCAATTTGAGGGCGTGCAAATTCCACAAAGTCATCAATAAGAACAGGCCATGCTCCTGGGGGGGGGGGGGGGGGGGAGGGCGGAAATATATGGGAGGAAGGAAAGAAAAAAAAACAGAAGTAAGACTAACATTTTAATAGGTTCCTTTATATTTTAACTATCTTCCACATAATAAAGTATATCATTATAAATATTCCCACTGATAGGAGTTTCAAAATTCAAGCTTTATAGAGTTTCTACCTGAAGTTTTCTTGTATTCTCTCTGCTCTATTATTCTAACACTTGACCATTCTTTGAATGATAAAAATAACTCTTCTGCTAATCCATCAATAATATTATAGTTTGCCTGGCCAGAGTGGCTCAGTGGTTGAGTGTCGACCTATGAACCAGGCCATTGTTCAATTCCTGGTCAGGGCACATGCCCGGTTTGTGGGCTCCATCCCCAGTGTGGGGCATGTAGGAGGCAGCCAATCAATGATTCTCTCTCATCTATCTCTCTCCCCCTCGCCCTTTCTTCCTTCCTGAAATCAATAAAAATATTTATTAAATAATAATAATATGATTTTCTGAAAGCCACTGAAGTCAGGCCACTACAGCAATTTGGTCAAATTTAGTAGCATAAGGAATAACTATAATATACTGGCATGCTGCCAGTGCTTAAAGCATAATAGGTAGGAGGAAACAAATTTTCAGGCGTTTTTTGGAAATCTTACAAAAAATCTTAAGAAAATTAACAGCAAGTATCCAAATCTATCCTTTTTCATGATAAATACTAAAAAATTTTGAATTGCACGCCTCTATACATCCACATGCCAACCTCTAAATCAGAAAGTTCTTCAGTTTTTTGTAAGGCCTAGCAGCACAATTATCATTCATATGCAAGATTAGGCATTTCTTACTTTTTAGTGAACACTATAAATTACAATGAAAACAAAAAGAATAAAATAACATCATCTCTGGTTAGATTATATGAATGGCTCCAAGACACTTTTAAGGAGGCCAAGGACACTGGAGATTTTTCAAAGAACACTGCTGTCTGTTCAACAATCTCAAAAACAGATCCAGCTAATTCTTAAGGGGGGACTAGGTATGTATGAAGAAGTCAATATAAATCATTGCCACTTCTAGATAAATAGGTAGTAGATGGTAGCATCATCATCTTTACAGGAAGAAATAACAGAAAAGCACTTAATCAGTGAATATTTATTGAATGTCAATAGTATTATAGTAGGCAGCTGAAGTACATTTCAAATTAGACAAAGTCACTATACTTAAGGAGTTTACTATTCAACTTCACAGACAAGACAAACACATAATAGTAAGATATACATATAAGTATAAAAGTACTTTGCTAAGAGAACAGGTTTCCTAAAATAAACTGAAAAATCTCTAAACATGAATGAAAATTACACCTGTTTGGAAGATATGACTACTGAGTTGGTATTTAAAGAAACTATAGACTAATAAAGAAATAAAGGCATTCCATACATTTAGAAGAGCACAAATAAAAGCTCAGAAGAGGGAAATCCAACTCCAAGAAAAACAGAAGTAGACAAGAAGTTCAAAAGTATATGATAAAAGAAGGCAGGTAAAAACAAAAAACTGGAAGGGCAAAACTTTTTATTACCTTCCTCATCATAATTAGACATGTCATCTGCAATCATTGTACTGAAGTCTAGAAGAAGATTCCAAGTATCTTTTGGTATGGATCGTTTATGGTGTTCCTATTTAAAAAAATCCAAATCACTAAAAAGAGTTTGTTGTTTTTTTTAAGTCCAGATGATACTAAATACAAGAATGCAAACCAATTTGTGTATAGAAATTTTACTAATCAAATTTCTCATTTTATGTTCATTACATGCTCTGATAAAAGTCAATCATGCTTTAAAATATATCATGCTTTATTTTCAAACAAAACAAAATGTTAGAGAAAACAAGGAACTGCAGAAAACATGAACTTACCAACAAAAATTTATTCCATAAGTCTAAGAATTTAAATCTTCCATTAAGCACTAAATTCCAGTAGGCAATGGCCATTTCTAGATCTGTAATATTAAAAATAAATTACGTATGTCAAATGCCATGAATATTTGTCCTTAAAAAACAAACAAAAAAAAAAAAACAGGTTAGACCAAAGACAGACTTAAAACAAAAAACACCAAAAAACAAAACAAAACAAAAAAAAAACACTAACCCTTGTGCTCTGAATACTTACATATTAAAATTTCCCGAAAGAAATAAGCCCAAGGTTTGTATCCTGGCTCCATCACCAATGGACGGTCCCATCAGGGCAAGAAGAATACCACTTACCTCAAAGGGTGTTTCTGAAGTTTCAATTAGATAATGTAATAAGCATGCTTGACTAGTTCATCAGTACTCAAATGTCAATGTATACCAGTGTTTCCCAACCTCAGCACTTTTGACATTTTGAGCCAGATAATTTTTTGTTGTGGAGGGATGTTCCATGCATTGTAGCAATAGCAGCATCCCTGGCCTCTAACCACCAGATGACAATATCAGCTCCATCCTATCCCTGGTGGTGACCACCAAAGATGTCTCCAGACATTGACAAAGGTCCCCTGAGAGACAAAACTGACCCTAGTTGACAGCCACTGACATACACCTACAAGTTGTAACGCAAACAATTCCTATACACAATCCTAACCAATTTTCCAAGATGTTAGTTCTCTGATCCTGTCCTCAAGGAGACTATTAATTTTTATTTAAAATTAAAATAAACTAAGATTTGTTTTAAAAATTTGATGAAATTATGTAATGCCCATTTAATTATGATTGTAGCAGAAAAGGGTAAAGAAGCAATACTGCCACATGACAAAGACCTACTCCTGACAAATGACAGAGAAAAAGACCCATCATCTCTTTCAAGGAACTAAAGCAGTTAACAAGGTATCAAGCTTTAATGAGTAAATTTACATCTCCAGGTCAGGAAAAATTACATCCTAAGTAACTTAACACATTGCAGGCGGATCATGAGCCTTCTTATGTTTTCATATTACACAGTGTTTTACATAAATGTTAAAGGCACGCCTTAAAAATAAATACCCATTGCATTTTGAAGTTCTTACATGTTCTTACAAGCTAATATCTTTTTAAAGTATGATACTTTGTAAAGTGTTTTTTGTACTCGTTCAATAGAAACTTATCTGGCCACTGGGTAAAGCTAGCAATAAAATTACTGGTGCGCAATGTGTTAAAAGTCCTTTTAGATATGAGCTCCAAAACACTATTGATAATCTGGGGAATCATGAGAGACTAGGAAGGACTTAAAAAAGACTCACATCCTACCTGAAAGAAAAATATAAAAAGGCCATAAGGAGAAAAAAAATCCCATCTTCATAGGATCTCAAACACTTCAAGGACAGGAACTACATATACACAAACTGGCAGACTGAAATACACAGCTATTATTGAGAAACTGCTGAATGAATGAATGCACTTCCTATGGTCCCACGTGCAAATGTACTTACCTTCAAACCCGTCATTCCCTCTTCCTTTAAACTCAATGGAGTTTTTTTCCTCCTATCCAAAGATAAGCCCCTACCACCACTATTCTGGATCCAGTACCACCCTGCCTCTTCAAGAAATCCTGTCTATTGTCTTTTGATTAATTTTCCTCCCCTTCCTACATCTTCAACTTTGCCTTCTTCTGGCTTTCCCCCTCCACAAAGAAACAAGCTCAGGTTATCAGCTATGTTTAAAAAGTCTATCTTGGGTCTTTCATTACCTTACTCTCCTTCCCTTCACAGATAATATTCTACTTTCATACATAATGTGTTCCTAAAACATGTCTGAAAGTCAAACTCAGAGCCCCATGTTTTAAGAGAACTAGAAATATGACACCACCAATTCCTAATCACAATTCCTTTTTAATCTTTGTAGTCTGTAAAGCTCTATACCCAAAATTCCTTCCAGGTTCTTTAATTTTGTCCTTTTCTTTACCAACCGTCACGCTTTAAGTGCAGTTAAGTAAAATTGCTGTTATTAGCAAGCAGAATAAGATTTGCTGTTATTAATATGCTTAATGATTTCCTTCTTCACTTCAAATGCATTAAATGTATACGAACTAAGCTCATTATTAGTGTTATAATTTTTTCTTTTTAACTAATTTTAACAAAATAATGAGAAACAATGAAATGTTTAAATAACTGCAAAACATGAGACACCTATAAATGCCCATTTGTCAGCCAATACCTAACATAAGGCTCTGACAAGTATACATGTATGATGTTTGAAAGTTCAGGTTGTAAAGAACTTTTTGTAATCTACATTCATTACCCCATTTCCTCACCTCCACACACTATTTAATTCTATAAACTAGTCTCTACTTCTGCAACTCCACTAAAAGTGATCTCTGGAGTGGTTCCCAAGTAAACACTTTTATGTCCTTAATTTACTTCGCTCTCTGCAGTATTTGACAGAACTGAGCACACCTCCTAGATGGAACTTCTTTCAGCTTTAATGGTAGCACCCTACTGACTTTCCTCTGTCCTCTCTAGCCTTCTTACTTTTTTTACAGGCTCCTCTTCCTCCATTCATCCATTAAATGTCGGTGTTCTGTAACACTGTATGTCAGCAATAACCACTTCCACTTCCCTCAGATTTTTCAAACCTTTACTTTTTTTCACACTAACAACTCCTAAATCTGAAATTTCTATCTCTATTTTTCTAGATTCATATATCTGATTGCCTAAGGACATCTTCAAATGGGTAGCCCCCAAAAAACTCTAATTCAATAGGGCTCAGACTGAACTCATTATCTTACCTCTACAGACCTGCTATTCCATTTCTCTCAATAAATAGCATCACCCTACAGTGTTTCTCAATGAAACATCTCATTCTGAGGAACTGTCCTACGTATTGCTGGACATTTAGCATCCCCCTAATGTAAGCAGAAACCCTCAGTCATTATGACACCCAGCAGACATCCCCCACGTTTCCAAATAGTCAAATGTGTTGAGAAATGTAGGGAAACGCCTTTCTTCTTCATCACATACTTCCAGTCGAAGCTCTCTCATTCTGACTTCTCCATCTCCATTGGCAAGGGCCTATACTAGGGTCCTCTTCGTGTCTAGCTAAATCACTGCAACAGCTTCATAACCAGTCTCTCCCTCTAGTTCTGCCCCTACTCCTTTTAAAGGATCAACAGTGCTTTCAAATGAAGCTTTCAGGCATATTAATTTGGTGTCACTTCCATGTTAAATTCTTCAATGATTAAAACAACAAGATACCACTACACACCTTTTGAAATGGCCAAACTCCAAAACACTGATAACACCAAAAGCTGGCGAAGGTGTGGAGAAAGAGGAACTCTCATTCATTGCTGGTGGGAATGCAAAATGATACAGCCACTTTGGAAGACAGTTTGGCAGTTTGTTTGTTTTTTAATATATTTTTATTGATCTTTTATAGAGAGGAAGGGAGAGGGATAGAGTTAGAAACATCGATGAGAGAGAAACATCCATCAGCTGCCTCCTGCACACCCCCCACTGGGGATGTGCCCGCAACCAAGGCACATGCCCTTGACCGGAATCGAACCCGGGACCCTTCAGTCCGCAGGCTGATGCTCTATCCACTGAGCCAAACTGGTTAGGGCAGTTTGGCAGTTTTTTACAAAACTAAATATATGCTTACCATAAGATCCAGCAATCACACTCTGTAGTATCTACCCAAATGAAGTGAAAACTTATGTCCACACAAACACCTGCCCGTAGATGTTTACAATAGTTTTATTCCTAACTGCCAAAACTTGGAGGCAACCAAGATGTCCTTTAGAAGGTGAACAGATATATTGACTGTGGTACATACAGATGAAGGAATATTATTCAGTGCTAACACAAAATGAGCTATTAAATTGTGAAAAGACATGGAGGAAAACAAATGCATATTAATATTACTAAGTGAAAGAAGTCAACCTGAAAAGGCTATATACTGTAAAATTCCAACTGTATGACATTCTGAAAAAGGCAAACTATGGAGACAGTAAAAAGATCAGTGGTTGCCAGGGGTTAGGATGGAGGAAAGGATGAGTAGGCAGAACAGAGAGTGTTTTTAGGGCATGATGCTATAATGGTGGATACAAGTCATTATATATTTGTCCAAACCCACAAAATGTACAACACCAAGAATGAACCTTAATGTAAACGTGAACTTTAGGTGATAATGCTTGGGAGGTGTGGGGGGGAGGTTAATAATGGAAGAAGCTAAGCATGTGTGAAAGGGGGCATATGGGAAATCTCTGTACTTTCTGCTCAATTTTGCTATAAGCCTAAAACAGCTCAAAAATTTTTATTGAAACATGTTTTTTACTCTACAATGATTTCATTTTCTATTGCCGTCAGATAAAATCTACCATCTCTAGTCAAATGAATTTACTTGCAGTTTCTCAAAGTTGCTCCATCTCTCTCCACATTAGAGATGACTTCTTTTTCTTTCGTCCTTGAAAATGTGTAATTCAATCTTTATGAAGACTGTGCAAACTCACCCAGACAGACAGACTTAAGATGCTCCTGACACCATGCTCTCAGAGTAAGCAGTCAATAAATGTTGAATGAAAAAGGAACACTCAAAAAGAAGTTAAAATTAAGAGTTGAAACAGGGATAAAATTAAGTTGAACTGAGATAAAATGTTAACTGCCACAAGCACAGGAAAAAGTGCCTTTAGACAGAAATGTTTGAGTGACAGAGAGAAGAGCCTAACTAGAGAGAAGTGCTTTATTTAACATAGTTTCAGCCCCTTAAATTTCAACTCCAGCACTAGTTAATGATCTTGGGCAACTGAATTCATGTCTCTAGTTCAGTTTAAAATAAAAATAATTGTATGTAGTCTCACAGGTTGTTGTTAAGGATTAAATGAGTTAATACATATAAAACATTTTAAATGGAGCCTGGTAAATATGAGTTCCTTACTATTACTTTTTTAAAATAATTTAAAAAATTTATTACAGATTCTGAATCAGTATTGAAAAGAACAAATTCAATAGTAAGATAGAAAGAAATAAAAGCAGTTAGAATAGAAGGAAAATGCAGAGAAAAGGAGACAATCCCTTACAGTAAAATTAAAAATGCAGAGGTAATCCCTGTGTCATTCTTTCAAATAGAATCAAAAGGCCAATGTGTGATTTCATAAAAGATGATCAACTGAGTGCCAGAAGAACCTGAAAATGAATTAAGATCGGATCCAAACACTGTCCCTACAGCAAACAAAATGTTGCCAACTCACTAGGGAGGACAGAATAGTAATTAAAAATCCTATTCAAAATGTTTTCATTTACTTAGAACTATCTACAGTTAGAACAACATAGTGTAATTTTAAAAATGCAGAAATTGGAGTCAGATCTGAGGTTGAATCATAGTTCTCACATAACTCTAAAGTTATGGGCTTTTAATAAGTCAGATTCTCTGACATGATTTTCCTCATCATGAAAAGAGGATAACAGGTTTCTTTTTATTTAGCACAAAGGTTTGTTACAAGAGCCAAAGAGGATTTTATAGATGGAAATACACTTTAAGAACAATCAATAAAATTATTCCTAAATATTAAAGTAAATGTTTAACAATGTTAAAAACTTTTTAATCATTTAACAGGTGTAGGATTCTAACTGAAAATCACAGTTTACAAGAATAACCTATAGACTTTAGTCTAATTAAAGTTCAGGATGGTCCTCAAAATGACAGGGATGTTAAAGAACAAATGTAATTTTTGACCAAATAAATAATCAGTCCCACAAGAAATAAGAGACCCACAGTATTCTACATTAAACAGTCTCTGTCTGAAGTATTATGTTCAGCTTCAAGAGCTCTATTCTGAGAGAAACTGAGAGACTAGAAATGTGTCTACAGGGTACAGTAACAGGAATAATAAAGGTCTCCTCAAATGAATAGTTAAAATAATTGGGATACTGACCTGGAACAAAGGAGAAGGGTGATAGTGACCTTTTAAGGTTAGACTTCCTCTGTGTGTAGTAGAGGACAAATAAGACCAATGATGGAAGTTATAAAGACAAAGATGTTAGCTTGTAAGGAAGAACTGTGTGATAATAAGAGTATCCTGTGAAGAGAATGGAACACTTCCTAAAATAAAATGCCCACTTTCCCTATGTTCAAA
Organism: Plecotus auritus; assembly: GCF_963455305.1. NCBI lineage: Eukaryota > Metazoa > Chordata > Mammalia > Chiroptera > Vespertilionidae > Plecotus > Plecotus auritus. Next base: position 186,222,478 of record NC_137771.1, on the reverse strand, counting down.
AGGAAAAGTTAAATGAACATCAGGTATGAATGCTACTTTAGATCTAACAGAGGACTTATGAAGTCCCTTTCAAAAATTTAAGATTCAGAAGACTATCAGAAATGGCAGGCAGGTGACTGAAGCAGATGGTGATTAAGGAAGCACCCCATCCTACTGTCACAAGAAATAAGGTTATAGACAATGACAAAAAATGAAAAACACCAGCTCTTACTATCACTCGCACAGCTCTCCTACATAATAAAGAGCTAATATGCTAATGGTCATGATGCCCTCACACCATAACAACCAATCAGGAGAAGGCTGTGTGTGTGTGCGTGGTGGGGCGGAGCCACTACATTGCTCAGACAGGGCGGAAGCGGGGAGGCGCCCGGAGAAGGCGGGACCATCCCGTGGCGGGGAGGGCAGGGGTGAGAGCCCATAGCACCCCCCTCACCAGTCCTTCGCCATCCACCGCTTGCACTCAGCGTGCCCGCCGCCCACTTGCCAGGGGAAGGAGAACAGCGCACGCTGCCAGGAAGCGGCGCTCAAAACCCTGCAGCAGGCGAGGCTTCCACGCTCTACTCCAGCGCCATGATGGGGCGGAGCTCCTGTGTTGCTCCAGAGACAGGGCAGAAGTGGGGAGGCGCCTGGAGGAGGCGGGACCAGTCCAAGGCAACTCACGGAACCGAGGACAGGACTTGAAGCAGCCAGAGAAGGCTGGAGGGGTCGGGGGCAGGGCCAGGCACGCTTGAGCTCTGGATGAAGAGGTTACGGTGTCAAGGCAGGGCAGCGGGCGGGTGGGCAGGGTGCGCACGGGTGGGCGGGGTCACGTGATTCCACGCACTGGGTCTCTAGTCCTATATAATAATCCTATATAATAAAAGGCTAATATGCAAATTGTCCCCTCGAATGGGAGTTCAACCAGGGGGCATGGACGGCCAACTGCCCACAGCCCCTCCCCCTGGCCGGCCCAGCCCCCAATCAGCACCCCCTACTCCAATTGGGGGCAGGGCCAGCCTGCCAATCACCTGCGGCCCCTCCCCCTGGCCGGCCTGGCCCAATCGGCCCCAATCAGGGCAGGCCTTGAACAAATTCATGCACCGGGCCTCTAGTCTATATAATAAAAGCCTAAGCGACTGTTACAGCTGAATGACCAGAATGACCGGTCGCTATGTTGCGCAATGACCACCAGGGGGCAAACACTCAATGCAAGAGCTACCCCCTGGTGGTCAGTGTGCTCCCACAGGGCTCACAGCTGGTGAGTGCAGCAGCAGTGGCAGGAGCCTCTCCCGCCTCTGCAGCAGCGTTAAGGAGCAGCGAGCAGTAAGGAGCGAGGGGTCCCGGACTGCGAGAGGGCAAAGCCAGGCTGAGGGACACCCCCCCACACCCAGTGCACGAACTTGGTGCACCGGGCCTCTAGCATATGAATAAACCACAATGCTGTCACTGTTACTCTTTGCCAATTTGTTTTGGATCTCACTTCCACTCCTATGATCTTCTAATTACTCTCTGCCAAATACTTCAATATATGAACCTTGTAAACCCTTGGAAAGGCTGTCAAGAAAACTGTTTTCTTTTTAATCAAGTTCTTCAACTAAACAAGTCATTACATTTTCTGATACCCAACACCACTGCAAAACAAAAAGCGAAACTATGACTTACTTTTATTTCAGTTTTCTTTTTTTAATTAAGACATTTTTAGTTTTAGTTTCAAGTTTATGGAAAAAATTGAGGGAAAAGTACAGAGAGTTCCCCAAAACCTCTCCCTCTCTTCCCCCCATATCCAGTATTTTTAACATCTTGTAATTGATAAGCCAATATAGGTATATTATTAACTAAAGACCACATTTTACATTAGGGCTCACTCTGTTGTACATTCTATGGCTTGGGGGAGCTTAAAAATAAATTTGAAAATTGTTGTTAAATATACAAAACATGAAATGTATCATCTTAAACATTTTTAACTGTGCAATTCAGTAGTGTTGGGTACATTCACACTGTTGTATAACTAATCTTCAGAACTCTTTTCATCTTGCAAAACAAAAACATTATACTCATTAAACAGTATCACATTTTTCTTAAGCTCAATACCTACTAGATAAAAGAATAAACATAATTTTTAAACTTAATTCCTCTGCATAATCTTTTTCTCAATTTTTTCTGTAACCTAAAAATCCAATTTACCATATTATATACAATTAGCTATAAAAGTTTAGTTTTGCTTTATTTTCATCATATAATGAAAACTAAGATTCAATAACAAAACTACATATTTACCCAAAAATATTATTTATTTTGTACTCCAGTAAGGGTTAGGGGATATAAGTAAAAAAGATTCATCCCCTTTAAATCATCGATATTCACATTTTGTTTAATCTTACCAAAATATTGTTATATTTCTAAACATAACAAAAATAGTTATCTTAGTGTATACATATAAATTAAACACTTTAATTGGTTTTTACATGTGGAAAGCAAAAGACTAGAAAGAACAGCCCAGTTAACTGGTGGCCACAGACAGAAGATAGAGAAACCAACCCTAGGTATACCAGCTTATTCTATCTGCAAAATGAGAAATTTTTCTGTGAGAATATCCAACCTAAACTGAAGAATCAGTTGGAAATGAGGCTTCACTGTTTAGAATTTTGCTTTACAGATATTTTATAAACCTTTAATCAGTTTCAGGTTTGGTCACTCTTTAGGCCAATTCTTCCATACAAATGTTCTACATTCATCCCTTTCTCACTAATGTTCAATCACTTCCTCAGTCTAATCCCTATTCACATATCTTTTTCTCAGTGCTTTCTCCCCCACCCCCCTAATCTAAAATATAAAGAAGAATTAGTACAAGAGACTCCTAATAGCCTCTTCAACTATTGTATATTCAAAATAAAAAAACAAACTCACTTCAATGGGTAACTTATTTAACCTACCCGAGTCTCAGTTTCCTTATCTGCAAAGTAAGAATAAAAAAATGGCTAGTGTCCTATTATTATGTACCTGGGACACTGCAAGTGGTGAATTATTGAATGAAATAATAACTTCATGAAGTTGTTAAACATTAAATGTGGCAGTGTATGTAAAGTTCTTAGCACACTGCCAGGCATACTGAAAGCTCATGTTAAATGCAAGTTACTGCCATCATCAAAATCTTCAGTGCCTCCCCATTGCCCACAGATTCCAATTTAAACCTTTCTGTTCTGTTTTTAAAAGAAGCCTGTGGTTACTGAGCCTTAATGTGTTTCACCAATTTAATCTCCAAACAAGCACTAAAATCAAGTCAACATTTTCTGGCTTCCACAAAGCCAAGTTTATTTCTCAAGTTTCAGACCCTCATTCACAACTACCCTCTCACTGGAACACCTTCTATCTTCCCTTGCCCAGCCAAACCCTTTAGTCACATCCCATCTTCCCCGGAAGCATGTCCCAACCATTCCAGCTTTTACTCATTTCCACTTTTATCTAAAACCCTCACACACGTTATTTTATATTATCTGCTACTGTCCAATCTTTCTGGGTAAACTGTAAATTACACTGTAGCTTTTAGTTCCATATTCTCTATGCCATCCCCAAATGTATGGATATTACATACAGTATAGATTAATCTAAATTGTTAACAGTAGTTATTTTAGGATAAGATTATGAATGATAATCATCTTTTTTTTATTCTTTCTTATGGTTCCCAAATAAATCATTTTATGATTCACAAATCCTATAATGCTATTTTACAGATCCATAGTGAAATAACTTATGATCCTAAGTTTCTACAATATCTTCTGGGAAATAAACAAATGGACGTACATATGTCAGGGGAATTTTAACTATTTATTTTCTGTACATTTCTTTAAAAAAAAAAAAAAATCAGTGGTTCACATGTGATATCCAGGGTAACCAACCCTATTTCTGAATGTGCTCAGTATTGGTCAAGTAACCAGAAGTTCACTGTTTCTCACTGCTTTTCAGGAACTGGTATTTTCATATTTTTTGCTCAAAACACGTAACTTTCTATTACAAAACAAAAGTGACACTGTCAATGTATTTGAAACACCAAATATAATTTTTAAAAATTCTTACCTAATCCTTTTTGTCCTGGATTCTTTGCAAAATTAAAAGTAAACTGGTAAAAATCCTTAAATCGTCCTGGTTCTTTCAATTCTTGTTCCATCTTGGGTATCTGGGCCTTTAGTTTTTCTATGCTGTCACATCTACATTGTAAAATTAAGTTTATAAAAGATAAACTTTTTCACTATAAATTAAGGACTTAACTTATTCCTATGATAGCTTATCTTTATTTCATAGAACTTTTTAAAAATCAGACAGCTGTCATTCTCTTTTTACATTACATAAACAAGTATGGGTTTAGTTAGAGGAAGAAAAGGTCTGGAGTGATTAAATGTTAGAAATAATTACTATTGTGGAAAGAAATGGGTCATTACTTTTAATTACATAACTCACTGGACTATTAACACACCTGAAATGTAGAGGTCAGCTGTCGTGAACAGATGAGAATGTACACTAATCAACAACAATCACCAGTTTAAACTGTAGTAGATATTCCTTTGATGGTAACAAACCACATGTCTAGCTTCCAAACTAACTGAAAGCATAATTTCTTATTTTGGTGAATGCACTCTTCTTGAAAAGTTACTTTTTGTTACATATAAAGTTTAAGTATCTGCTGAGCACCCTAGCATTTCCAACTGAAGTTAGAATCCACAGTAAGTTCTATTTTTTGCAAACTATTCAACTTCTAAGGAGTTGAAAGGGTCCAAGTACCAGTCTTATTTTCCATATAATAGCCTTAAGATAGAAATATTGTATTTATATAGAGTCTACAAAAGTAATCACTCCACTTTTTCTTCTGATCTTTTTGCTTTTATTTTCCTTCTATGTTCTTTATAATGCCTCCCAGATCATTGTTTGTAAATTAAATTTTTGATTTGGAAGTTCATCATGTTATAAATTCAGTTTCAAAAGAAAAAAAAAAAGTGCGTCATAACATCTGCCCTAGCACAGAAAATTGCAAGTTCAGGATGGGGCTGGCTTTGGCTGTGGAACACAGTGTCTAGGCCAGTTATTAATTTATTACCTCTCAATTTTAAACCCACTCTTCTTTGCCCTAAATTGTGACTATCTGTAATGGACTATAAATTGTGAGATTTTCTTTTCTTGCCAGTAGGCTCACTGTTAGGTTCTACCAACAGAGGGCAATGAAAGGCTGAAAGAGGAAAGGAACTTTTCTTATCCCAGTTTGTTTTCTGCAGAGAGCAAGGGTTCCAGTGTGCTGGAAGGTCCCAGCAGTGTTTGCCCATGGTGGCAGCTCACATGGCCCCACAGCAAATGGCCTCTAGCCAGTTTTTTCTTCATCAGAGTGGCCGACAAGGCAGGCATCACAGGCTTTGTGTTCTGCGGCAGCCATGCCCTCTCTGAGATCCCTGTGAGGATCTCTTAAGTTTCTAGGTTCCTTGCTTACTCATTTCCCTCAGTTCCAGGGGTGGTGGCAGTTTCTTGCAACTGCAACCTCTGTTATACCTCAAAGCTTTCTTTCACCCTTTTACATAGTAAAACAGTATTTTAAATTTAACCTATTCAAAGTACTGATATATTTGTGTGTCTTGTCTGGACCCTGATTGATTACAGTGCACCTCAGGCTCAAGGTCAGAATGCCTGGGATCAAATCCTGGTTCTAATACTACCTAACTCTAGTTCTCTGTACCTCAGTTTCCTCATCTCTAAAATGGGTATATAAATACTTCTCATACACAGTTATTGTGAAGAGGTAGGTGAAGTACTTACAGTTCCTGAAATAAAATAAATGTTCAACAAATGTTAGCTATTATTATTTGATAGTCACCTACTGAAAACAAAGGGCAGCCTGTTACCTATCCACAGACTGAGTACTTTTGCAGCCTCATTAAATACAGACAACTAGAGGCCTTAGGTAAAACCTCTACCCATGGCTTTTCAATTTATTTATTCCAAGTCATTTAAGCTAATCAGATGTCAAGATAAACTGAACAAAAAGTGATTAGCAACTTGTAAAATTTTAAATTCTAAGAGCTGTTCATAAATTCAGAATTTGCAGCCTCACATTATGAAATACCTTAAAACTTGCTCATTTCAATATCATGTTAAATATTAGTAATTTTATTAGTAATTAAAATAGTACTTTATTTTAATGTAAGTACAATGCAAATGGAATAGGCTGTTCTAACTATACAGATAACTTGACAAACCCAGAAAACTGGATAACATGGGAAGGAATTAGCATATTAGCCCATTTCTATTTATAACAATGTTTGTGGGCTGACAAATTTGTTTACATTAAAAAACTCGTAATTCATTTCCATAGTAATTCTCATAGTAATGAACTTAATTTCCTTTGATAATTATGTACTCACCCTAATTCTGTCATGCCGTCCATGAACTCTTGCTTGGAGAACTCGCACTGTGTTGCTGCTCTGAACTTCCACGCAATGATTAACACACTAATGCTGGCTGGATCGAGGGCCAGGTCATCACAGAACTGTTGTATACCATCTATTCCAATTTTATTTTCATCTTGAGGATCTTCACAAATAACAATGCAATATTAAGTTAATGCTGTACTTTATTATACTATTTCTAAAACTAAAAAGGTAATGCTTTATGCTCCATTAATAAATGATCACATAGACCAGTGGTCGGCAAACTGCGGCTCGCGAGCCACATGCGGCTCTTGGGCCCCTTGAGTGTGGCTCTTCCACAAAATACCACGTGCGGGCGTGCACGTACAGTGCGATTGAAACTTCGAGGCCCATGTGCAGAAGTCGGTTTTCGGCTCTCAAAAGAAATTTCAATCGTTGTACTGTTGATATTTGGCTCTGTTGACTAATGAGTTTGCCGACCACTGACATAGACCAAAGACATGAAGCAATATTACTAAGTATCTCCCCTGTAATATTCAAAGCCGATGTGCCCTCAAAATAGCACTCTTAATATGAACAGGAGGTGGTGGAGGGTAGAGGGAGCCTAATATATGGTGACGGAAGATGGTTTGACTTTGGGTGGTGGGCACACAATGCAATATACAGATTATGTATCATACAAATGTATACTTGAAACCTATACGACCCTAGTAACCAATGTCACCCCAACAAATTTAATAAATTGTGAAAAGATGGATTCACACTTCATGCTACATACTAACATAAACTCTAAAAGAAAGATGAACAGGAGAATACAGAGTGGGGCAAAAGTAGGTTTACAGTTGTGAATACACAAAACAGAGTTCATTCTTGTATTAATTATTGTTATTTTCCATACAAACAACTGCATATCTACTTTTGCCCCACCCATTTTTATATACAGATGGGCACTTAATTTTTAAGTCTCATTTATTCCTATGAAAAATGTCCCAAATCATATACATTCAGAAAATCAGACAGTCTATATAGTGATAAAGGATTTTTACTGAACCTATCCATATTTTAAGTAAGCATTCTAAATTAACAGTATTCTATACAAAAAAATCTTTTTTCCTTAAAACTAAGTTCACTCTACCACAGCAATTACTTCTTGAGAGTATCAGAAAAACCATAAACTCAGCTATTAAACCCTAATCTCAACAATATAAATATCTGTTGTTCAAATTAAAGAAAAATACCAACTACCAATATTTACTTATCAGACAGAAAAACTTTTAAATAATGACAAATACAAGGAGAAAGAGGCACTCATACGCTGCTGCCAAGTGTGCTTTGCTAACATCTCTAACAAAAAAAAAGTGACTTTTCTGATTTGGGGGAATGAGTTATGCATAAAATATCCCATTTTTGAAAAGAAATTTTAAACTTTGTATACATATTTCTGCATAAACAAAAAAGACATTGAAGGATCCACACCAGAATTAAGTACTGGTTCCCTCCGGAGAATAAATAAGGAAAAAATGGAGAAACTATTAACTTTCTTCATTCATCTATTTTGTATTATTTAAATATTTTAAAGAGCATATTACTTTTAAGTTCTTTAAAGGTTATTAAAATTATCATGCAGGTTTTCTTAAAATCAGTTCAGCTGAATTTCATTAAATGGGGGGGGGGGGGCGGAGGGGAGACCCCCAGCCCCCATTCTCAAATTCTATTATGGGGGAAGAAATAAAGAGACTAAGAAAAAATAATAGTGGAAAGAGAAAAATAATTTATCTTAGATCTCTTTGACGTAATTCTAAGATCTACAGAGTTCTGTTGAGATATCCACATATATCATATGTTCTATGTATTATGCATATATATAAATACCTATATATATGTTCTATGTATTATTTCTCACAAGCAGCATGTAACTTTGGAACACCTGGTTCAAAATATTTAAAGTTACAAGTAAACACTCACCTTTGTATCTATTGTATAGTTGTTCTAACTTCTTCCTGTCCAATGATCCTTTTACACTCTCTCGTATATAAAGTTCAGGATTTTGGAAAAAATTGTCTGTTGCAACATCTAACTTCCAGTCATTTTGAGACAGGCAACTTACTGCTGTTTTTTCACTAGATTGTGTGAAGATCATAAACTGACGAACTTTATCCTTCTGCGATGATTTCAACTTGTTCTATTGAAACCAGAAAATAAACTGAAATACTATGTAAAAATCACAGAACAGTAAAGTGGTATTTCTATATGCCTGACTAATCACTCAGCAATACTTTTTCCTCATAAATTATTAAAACAGTTTAGTTCAAGATTTATTTTTGATCTACAATTAATCAGAAAGACAAATCTTTAAGAAATCTAAAACACAAAATTTAGTATCATTTTCTAAAAGAAACTAGGAGAGAGGCAAAGGAAGTTCAACCATCCTGCATTTCTTCTAAAAGTGGATCCTGAGAGCACGTATAAAGGCTGTAGAAGGGAAATATAACTACTCTAAAAACCTTGACCAAGCACAAAGTTCTAAAGGGATATACATATAATGACTGGTGGGGAAGGTGACATTATCTAGCCAGCCAGAACAATCAAATGACCCTGGGTAACAATGAGATAAACAGGTGTTTATTGCAGTCCTAAAACCCACTATAAAAAACATAGGGTATAATTCTCCTCCCAACTCTCTTCTCTCCTCCCTTGTTTTCTTGCTATTTTATAGCAAATGTGAGAAAGTAACAGACTATGAGTAGCTTCTATTTTCTTGGTGGTGTTCAGAAACCAAGATAATTACCAATAAAATTTCATAATCAGAAGCCCTTGAAATATGAACAACTACCATGCATCCTTCCAACAAAGGTAAACAGGACTCTCCCTTTCCCCCTGAAAGAACCACTGCTTCCCCTTAGCCTGAGCCTAGCACAGCCTCTCTCCAAAAAGCCTCTCTACTGTAAGAATAGCCTTTTCTCACTTGCCTTATGTTGATACTGATTCATTTCTCATCTGGCCTGAACCCTAAGCAAAATGAAACAAGGCAATTAGGCCCTGCACTCTCTCCCACTATTAAGGACCATGTTCTCCCTCCTCTCCCACCCAAGCTAGTCTCCTATGGAATTCCTAATACTATCTCTCAGCAAAATACTTGGGTTAGCTCTGGCCAAGGTGGTTAGGTTGGCTGGAGCATCATCCCATACACCAAAAAGTGTCAGGTTCGATTCCCGGTCAGGGCAGATAGCCTGGGTTGTAGGCTGGATCACCAGTCCAGTGTGTATGGGAGGCAACGGATCAATGTTTGTTTGCTTCTTTCTCTCTCTCCCCCTCCCCTTCCTCTCTCTCTCTTAAAAAAAAAATTTTTTTTTAAACCAACTTGGGTTTTTCCTGAGCTACTACTACAGCAAATGAAGGAGGGAAAAGGATGTATGGCATACATTAATAGATACAGAGTCCTGTGGTATAAGCAACCATCTGAGAACCCCAGAATCTTTTATCTGACCCAAAGTGACAGATCACAAACTTCAACCCCCTGATTGTACAGATGAGAAAACAGAAGTTTAAAGAATTAGTTCAAAACTTATCCAGGGTATTATTAGTGGAAATGGGACAAGAACAGAAAGGTCTTATAAATCCAAGTCATGGTAATCTTATAAAACCACATTATTTGATGTACAGATTTATAAGCCTTTTGAAATTTTCAGGAAAAAGACTACCAAAAATATAATTCCACCTATCCCAAAGTAAAAATAACACTATACAAAAATCAAACATGAAAAACGTTTATGCCCTGGAGTCTGACCTGCCAGCCATACTCCCCTCTGTAAATATGCTATTGCTTAAGATTTAGATTAAAATTTCAACCTCTGTTCATTAAACTGGAGAAACTATAACTCCAATAACCTTCTGTTACTTCACTAATAACTACCACCTCTGGACACCAGTAACTCATATCCCATTATACAACACATCTCTTAAATGTCTAAGATTCTTCCCTTTTGAAAAGTGTCTCCTCAAGACATAATTCAATTGCAACAAACCCACAATGAAATCAAATCCCAAGGAAGATATTTAATATACTGTTTAATTGAAAGGAAACCACTTTGATTTCAATTTTTGTTAGTAAAAACTATTTTTTTTTAAATTTCTATACCTTTCTCCCTGGGAAGATATAGTATCGTGACATATGTTTCAATCCTTCTTTGAAGAACAGGGAAGTACTGAGGGTCCCTATGGTCATCAGTGACCACTATATAGTGTACAAAGTGTTGGAGATTAACTGAGAAGTATTACTGGCCACATCCTGGAAATTATTTTTAATTAAACCTGATACAAGTGTTTAGGTTGGCTCGAGCCTCATCCCACACACCAAAAGGTGTGTAACTTTCCCCCCATTTTCTTAATTGTTGTTGGAGGCAGCAAAACAATCAGGATTATTTGGGGTTTTATCATAAAGTATTAAATCTAATGCACTGTTCCCTGGAACTTGAATCACTTTTTTTGAAGAGAAGGAAAAACACAGCTTAAGTTAATTCCAAAAAGAGCTGTTCACTCTCCTAATGACTTCCTGTCAGAGAGCAAGGTATTAGAAAGTTGGGGGAACAAAGATAAAAAAATCATCTTACGCACACAAACTAATAACAACATTATACAAGTGAATTATTTAATTCCAGGTCATATTTTATTTGGAAAAAAGTATATGTATTAAATAATGTCTATGTATATACATATATAAACTATTTTAACTGGTTTAAATTTTCAGTATATGGGCAATATAAATATATTTTCAGAAAACAGTCTGCAGCTACCCATTTCTAGCACCATAAAAGCTAGTGAGTGATACCTGGCAGAGAACTGATAATATGGGTTCCTGCGAGGCCAAGTAGTAATAAGCAATCCCAGTCCTTCAAAGTCTGATCAGTATCCTCTGCCTCCTTCTTGTATTTATCATATACTCTTATTATTTCTCTATTTACTCTCTGTGCCTAGAATAAATCTTAACACCCACTGTCCTACTGAAGAGGATGTATTCAATTCTGTGATCTGAAAGGTTGTCCTCGAGTAAAGCTGGAGTGGACTACATTGACCTGCCCTTCTCCAAGCCTATTTATGAGAGCTGTAACACTCCCACCCCTTTCCCCGGCCATATGGGGGCACCAGGCAAGGTATTTTGAGAGTATGGTACCAAAGGCTGTAATTTTTATCAACTTAAAGAAGAGAAAAAGGGTATCTAGTCAGCAAATAATTATTTTATAGGAGATGAGAGGATGGACAGAAAACTGAAGTGGAAAAGAAACAGATGGATGTTTTCTATTTCTACTATAAACCCAGTGAGGAATCTTCCTAAGACCAAAAAGATATGACAACTACAATGATTCAGCACTCAATTGTAGTATATGCCACTTACTTTAAGATCTATTTAAAAGAAACTAGAGTGGTCACTAAATAAAATTAGGTAATACAATATTCAGTACTCAAATATAAAAACTATCTAGATATTAAATTTTCAAGGAAATTCAATAGTGGTAAGTAAAATGTATAAAATACAGGATATAGTCTGATTATTTTTTATTTTAGAAAAATAAAAGGAGAAGGGAAGAGGAAGAGAGGGAGAAAGGAAATGAGGGAGGAAAGAAATGCTGTCTCTTGTAATAGAAAGCTACTTATAATTGTATTAAAGATTACCAACATTAGAAGTACCACCATAATCTGGACAATAAAAAGCACTTATTTGCTCATCTTTCCAAAATAAAAAAAAAAGGTTGTTAATACATATAATTTAATACTTAAATCTATCACATGCTTGTAAATTTTTTCACTCAAGAAATGTAAAAATCACATTTAAAATTATCTAGGGAAAAAATCAGACAAATACTTTGAATGTAGCCAAGAATCATGTAAGTAGTCAAGTATATCTTACCACTGAATCTACAAAGTCTACTGTGATAAAATATGGACTCAGAAAGGCTTTATGGTAAGAAAATAATAATGATCATAAAGTTAAATTTCTCACATACGTATTTCTCTTAAGAAAAATAATAAACATGGTAAATGATTTTCTAGTTAACTAAATCCTGACAATTTGAAATGAAATAATTTTAATGGGTAAGTGATACTTTTAAAAGCAAAAAATTAAGACACATTTTATTATTTCTATTATTCTAAATTTTCATCTTCTCACCCTTGACTTAATTCTAGTTATCTCAGGAGTTGATGAATATAGCTCACAAAAGGCAATGTTCTAACAATCAAAACACTGTAATGACCACTCATAATTCTCACTAAAAGCTCTGTATTTTCCATATGATTAAGTTTAACTTCATCTGAAACTTAAGAACTAGTTTAAGTCCAGAAAATCATACTTTCCATATATGATACATAGTATTCAGTAAAGCCAAGTATTACAATATCCCAAACCACTCATCTATAAAAAAAAAAACTTCCCATAGATTAAAGGTCTGAAGTCAAAAGTGCAGGAAAAAATCAATTCAACTAACAAGCAAAGTTCTGCAAGAAAGCCAGGCTAAGAATCTGAGGAATAGCTAGAAATCCTCTTCCCTTTCACCTGTACAGAGGCAGTATATGGTTAGTGAACAGTGCAGACGCTCAAGCCAGACAGGCAGCATTTCAATCCTACCTGTGCCTCTTAATTGCTGTGTGATTTTGGGAAAATTACTCAATCTCTGAGTGCTTCAATTTCCTCATCTGTAAACAGGGTGTGAAGGTTACATTAATTCAGGTTAAACTCTAAGAACTGTAACTAGCACATAGTAAGTCCTCTTTACAAGTGCATGACCAAATAATAATAAATACTCCAGAGAAAAAAAGTAATTGTGTAAATGGTAAAGAAAGAATGATAACTATAATCAGAAAACTAGCAGCTAATATGTATTTGAACTCCTACTGTGTACCAACTATGCAAGGTGGTTATCTTTGATTCCATTTTACAAATGAGGAAACCAAGCCTCACAGCTCAATTTATCTAAGGACACAGACTTATCTAAAAAGCAACAGAGCCTGGTGCCTAACTTCAAGGCATGGTCTTTCCATTTATTCTATCTACACTGTCATCAAGTAAAAGAGGAAAAGGGCAAAAGTGCAAATACTGAGTGTGTGTGCACTGGGGGGAGGAGGTGAATTGGAATATTTCTTCACGTAGTTTTATAGAAAAGTTAAATATTCAATTGACCATTCCCCTTTCAAATGTAAACAATCTGCATTCTGAATAAAATGTACCCATTAAGCTTATAACCTAACTAAAAAGGCTAATTTAGGATGGAACTTCCCTTTTAGAGTTTCCTGGGAGGGAAGAGGGTGGGAAAAGAGAGGGATAGGTTATTTTTAAGATAAGTAATTCAACAGGAAGAAAAATGTGTTTGTAGTCCGGTAAGTCTGTTTTTTAAAAGATGACCATAATGTATAGCTTTAAATGTGCAGAGGAAGCAATGAGTCAAGTTTCCTTTTCCAATGAGAAGACTTGAAACCCAGAGGAAAATACAAATACATGTACAGGCAATGGCCAGAAAATATAAGCAAATGTGTAAATTTTCAAATATTAAGAAAGACAAAACCCCTCCATATTCTTTTAAATGACAATCTGCAGTTTAGAAACATCACTTATGGTTTGGCCTGTGACTCTTATCGTTCATCTGTAAACTTCCTGCACTCTGAATGACAAAATGAACTCTTCTTTAAGAGGTGCTATACTACTATTATACGAAGTCAAATATGGAATAATATATAATTACTGTATACTATACAATTAGTATCCCCAATGATGTTTTATATTATGGCAATTCACCTGGGAAAAAGTTCAGAAAGTATACTTGTAAGATCCAAACTTACAATCTGTACTTTTTTTTAAAGAACTTTTCTCACAGGCTTAAAAAAAATCTGTTAATGGAAATTTAAAGGTTTTTCTCTTCCCCATTCACAGAATTAGATTATTCAAAAGATGACTACCATGTAAATGGAATGTTTTGATTCTGGTTCAGAGAAAACTGTTTTGACTATTAAAAAGTTATTTTTGTTAATTCCAGATTATCTACGATAATAGGATAGAAATTACCTCCTTAAAATACTTGTGTTAGTTATCACATTTCAATTGATTCCTCCAAACTTACTGCTTCAACTTCTAACAAGCAGTCAAGGGAGCTCCTCTCCATACACATCTTTTCTTTTTTTGAAAAAAAAAAAAAAAATATATATATATATATATATATATATATTATTGATTTCAGAGAGAAGGGAGAGGGAGAGAGATAGAAACATCAATGAGGAGAATCACTGATCGGCTGCCTCCTGCACACCCTACACTGGGGAATGAGCCCACAACCCAGGCATGTGCCCCTGACCAGAATGGAACCTGGGACCCTTCGGTCCACAGGCCAAAGCTTCATCTACGGAGCCAAACCAGCCAGGGAAGACATCTTTTCTTTAAAAAAAAAAAAAAAAAAAAATCATCAGCCCTAGCTGGTTTGGCTCAGTGGATACAGCGTCAGCCTGCAGACCAAAGGGTCCCAGGTTCAATTCCAGTCAAGGGCCCACCGTACCTCGGTTGCAGGCTCCTCTCGGCCCAGGCCCTGGTTGGGGGCGTGCAGGAGGCAACCAATCAATGCGTTTCTCTCACAGCAATGTTTCTCTCTCTTTCCCTCTCTCTTCCTCTCTCTCTAAGAAATCAATAGAAAAATATCCTCGGGTGAGGATTAAAAAAAAAATCAAAATACAATGTTACTAACAAGAAAATAAAGAATTAAATGAGAGTTTTAAGTTCCATAGTTAAAGAACTTATAATGACTAACACTCAACAGTCACGCAATGTTTCATAAAGAGAATAAATGATCCCTGAAAAAATGAAGTCTCCTAATTCTAATATTTAGTAAATCCAGAAATATAAGAATCCTATGAATAATAAACAAGCCTCTAAGTGTTTATTGAAATGAAAAATATAACAAAGGAATGGGCCATGTCAACTTATCTCTGTTGCTGAACACTTGTTCAGTGTTGAGGGTTGAAAAGTGTATTATAAGAGTGCTTTTCCAAAGTTAAGTTCTTTAGAAAAACTCTTTAAATCTCTTAAATTTTTACAATGAAAACAAGCAGCCTAATCACTGATTACGCACTAATTATATAAATGGGTTCCATAGTGATAAAAGATGATTTAGGTACATTTTTTCCCTTCTGTTTTTGCTTTTTCTTAGGTGGGGGGTATACACCTAAAGTGACTAGGCAAACTAGACAGTCAGCAGGTTATTCAAGAGCTTGTTTGTGTCCACAAAGCAATTGAATCCTATTTGGAACTATTTCTCTTCTTCAAATGTCATGGCTAACACTATCACAGGGTGAACAATACATACTGAAACTTAAAAGGGGGATTTCTCACAGATTTTCACTATGGACCTAATCTCTGAGGCCACTTGACTCAAATAAGCTCAGCTGTTTTAAAATTTAAAAAGAACACCACTACTGCAATGAGTTTATTTTACATTCAACTTTTTTACTGTATGTACCAAAAGTTTTAATTTTTCAATTACTTAAATGTTTAAGTGAGATAACTTGATTATGTATGGAAACAACTATCCAATATAAGGAAGAAACCAGAGTGAAACTAATAAAAAAATTCCACAACTGTACCAAAAGGGTGCTTGCTGAGTTTTTTGTTTGTTGTTTGTTTAAGAGGAGGGGGTAAAGTGTGTAATGAGAGACCAAGCTTCTAATCCCTGCTCTGCCACATACTCGCTCTTTACGCTGGTCATATCATTTAGAACTGATAAATATTCATTTCCACATGTTAAGAGGAAGTAGCAGTAAATACCTCACAAACTGGAGTGGAGATTAAATAAAATAACGGTGGTAAATAAACCAGCAAACAGTATGTTCTCAATAAATGTTAATATCCTCCTTTCTCCCCAATGGCCCAGTTTTCAGCATGTAGCCATTAAACTATACACAAACTACTAGAACATATTCAAAAGCAATCTATGAAAGATATTTCTGTGCTGTTTTAACTAGGTGAAACTCAACAGTCAACTATTTTTTACTGAATATTGGACAGTCATTTTAAAGAGAATTCAAAACTCACAGAAGCTTCATGGTAAAGAAAACTATAATATGGGTTTTGTCTTCAAAAACTGCTTTAAAAATAATTATTATAATATTGCAATAGCACACTATGGAACAGCAGAAACAAGGTCCATCATACCACTCAGAATCCTTCAGTGGGTTCCCATTTGTCTTGGAATAAAAACCCAATATCCTTTCAATGCCCACCCATGCCCATCTCCACTCCTCATCACTCAGACCTCATCTACTCCAATGCTAACATGACACTGTCTGGGGGAGAGGGAGCCCCATACAAACTGCTCCAGCAACACTGATCTCAATGTTCCTCAAATCTCTCCCCACCGTATTTCTGTGGGACTCACTCATTCACCTCCTAGTCTGCTCAAAATTCACCTCACCAGCAGTGAAGACACCATTTTGTAACCCCACTTCCACTGCATCCCAGCACTCTCAATTCCCCTCCCTACGCGGGGCTTTTCTCCCATAGCACTTAACACCTTCTAACATAGTAAGGAAGAAAAAGATATACTATGTTTATCTGTCTCTGCTGACTAAAATGTAGCTCTCACCAGAGCAGGGATTTTCATCTTTCAGTTAAACAAACATATATATATATATACACACACATACACACACACACACACACACACATCATCTTTCAATTACACAAACTATATATATATATATATATATATATCCCCAGTGCCTTGAACAGTACCTGGCACATAATAGGTATTTAATAAATAATCATCAAAATTAGGGCCCTTCTTTAATTTGCTTTTATATATATAGTCAAACAAATGTAAAACAAGTTCTTAAAGAGACAATCTTGAACAGGCCTATAGTCATTCGGACTTATAAACGCTGGTATTTGTTCAAAATACAATCTTAAATTTCAAAGTCTGCACATTTTTAAAAAAATTAAAAAACAGTAACTAACATCATTAATCATTCATTCATTTAAATTTTGTTATTTAAAATATCCATTAATAATACTTGGGTTTTCATGTTTAATATATTTTATTTTCAAATCCAATTTTCAACCATTTCTACAGATTTCATGTGAGTCAGAAGACTGATTGTATCACAAATACTGGGGGAAATAGTAAGCCAGGAGAAAATAGTTTCAATTCTACAACAAAACAATTTTGCAACCTTGAACTTCAAAACATCCTTGATCCTCAATTTCTTCTTTTGTGAAGGGGGAGTAAATAGATGATCTCTGGAGTCATTTTAGGTCTAAAAATTCTATGATACTGTGAATCAAAAATCTAGTAGGTTACACAGTCTACAGTACACACTTCTCACACCTCTAATAAAAATCATGGGGGTGGCTCAGTGATTGAGCTTCGACCTATGAACCAGGAGGTCACAGTTTGATTCCCAGTCAGGGCACATACCCGGATTGCAGCCGATCCCCAGTGTGGGGCGTGC
The DNA here is from genome assembly GCF_963455305.1 of Plecotus auritus. Lineage (NCBI taxonomy): Eukaryota > Metazoa > Chordata > Mammalia > Chiroptera > Vespertilionidae > Plecotus > Plecotus auritus. Next base: position 186,204,611 of record NC_137771.1, on the reverse strand, counting down.
AGGAGGCATCATTGATGATTCTTTTTCTCTCTCTCCCCCCTTCCTCTCTGAAATCAATAAAAAATATATATATAAATCATTAGAACCAAAATTTTATAGTTGAATGGAACTTTAGAAATCATCAAATCCAATTATGTCATCTTACAAATAAGAAAACCCAAAAATTCTGACCACTTTTTAAAAGATTTTCAGGAGTAACAGAATATTGTCTACTTTCTGAATTATTTTTAAAGTTATCTGAACAATTTTTTTTCTTATACAAAATATTTCAGATTATCCCATCATTTAAGCTTGCCCCCAAATTGACAACACGTGTCCTAGCAATGGGCTGTATTACACACACAGCAGAACAAAACAAAAAAAAATGAGTCCAAAAATTACATTGAGAAACAATTATAAGGAACTTATAAAACAATTTTTAACCAGAAAATTCTTATGGCCTAACTTCTATTAGGGCCCACGGTGATTTAGTTTCTAAACTAACTAGAGCTACCAAGACAATTCTAGTGACATGATCTGAGTTCAGCCACAGAAGTGTTTTAAATTAGTAATATCTTGTCACTACTGGTATAATTAGATGAGTTATGGCTAAGATCCAAAACTAGCTATTTAATATTAACAAAAGGACAGAAGCTTACAAGCTCCAATCCAAGCTGAACTCTCAGATGAAGCACACGAGAAACCTGAATTCCTGAACAGGTGATGCGCATTATCAGGACCTTGGCTTTCAACAGGATGCTGCTGGCTGGGAGGTTACTAAGAACAGAACACTTTTCAATGCCCTCTCAGTGCTTACAGGGAGTTACATCTCCTCGCTTTAGGCTTACTATTCATCTACATGCCAAGGGTCTGGGAACTTGAGGAGTAATGTCTATGACAGTCATAATACGTAAGAAACTAGAAACTGTTTAGACGCCCTAGTGGACCTTTGAACACTGTATTATCAATCCCAACACTGACCTGTACTTTATGACTAAGTTTTCTTATAAGCAGTAAGTTTGTATGGAACTTCCCCTAGAATATAAATCTTGAATATATGGCAAACTAAGCGACATATCTATATGACACCAAAATTTTGCCAAGTTGGAAGCTGGGGCTAAGTAAGTGTCATTCAGCAGAAATAAGACCAACTAAAAACAAAAGACACTGGGGCATTCCCTTAGCGCAGACACACACGCATGCACCCTCCTCAAAGAGGCCTTTATGCTGCCCATGAGCCCACGGACAACAATATCATTTTTACTGTCTATTCATACAGTAACCTGCCTGGAATTCAACTCATGCTCAGGCTTTAAGGACAAGCATCGCTTCTGAAAAACAAAGAGTCCCACAGAGTCAGGTACATCACCACCAAAATGTAAACATAACTTGACCACCACGTTAAATATTGTGTTGTGTTTTTCCCCCAAAACAAACAAAAACAAAAAAAGAGGGGGGGGGAGATCACTTGACAAACTGTTTTTTAAAAAAATCACAAGTGGTCTTTTTAACTGGCGTAATAAAGCAATCACTCCTCCCACCCCAAGCACATAAAATATGTGCTCAAAAGCTAGCAAGTCTGTTTCTCCTCATTTCATGAAATTAGAACAGGTTGCACTTCCGTACTCCCCGCCCCCCCCCCCCACCCCGGTCCCCCAAGCCCAGCGGTCTCCAGGGTTCTCCGCGGAGAAGTAAATATCATCTCCGCCAACGGGCCAGAGAAACTCCTTTTCCAGCTGGGGACGCGCGGAGAGGTGATGGAGAAAGGAGAGGGCTGACCCCCCGCCCCAATCACAGCCGCCCGAGACCCGCGGTGCAGGCGCCGGCGGAGGGGAGCTCGGCAAAGTCCTTCCCTCTGCCGGGGAGGGGGGAGGCTCTGCACCCGGAACCGCGACCCGGTCCGGGCCAGACACAATGGAGCCAGCGGCCCGGCAGGAGCGGGGCCGTTGCCGTCCCCTCCCCCCCCCCCAACGCTCCCCCCGCGCTCGGCCCGGCGAGGGCACCGGGGGCCGCTCCGCGCCCCAAACTCCCGGGCTCCCGACTAGGCCCGGCTCCGCTCCGCCTCCTCGGCTCTCGCGTAGCGGCGGCGCCGGCGGGAAGGGGCGCAGGAGGCAGGGAAGGCGGGAGCCGAGCCGCCGGGGAGCGGAGCGCAGGCCGCGGGCCGGGCTCGGGGCGGCGGGGTCGCCGCGGGGCGGAGGGGCGGGCGGGTGCGCGGCGGCGCGGCCCCGGCGGCGGCGGCGGGCGGGCGGCCGGGTGCCTCACCATGTTGGTGTCCTCCAGGCCTCTCCCCTCCTCCTCCGGCTCCGCAGCGAATGGACGGCGGCGGCGGCGGTGGCTCCTCTCACGGGCTCGCCGGGCTCCCGCTCATGCGCAGTGCGGCCGGCCCGGCGCGGCCCGAGGAGGCAGCCCGGGGCCTGGGAGGCGGAGGGACGGGCGGGGGGCGGGAGCCCCGCGCGGGGGTTCCCCGGGGCGCGGGGTCTCCCGGGCGGGGGGGCTGGGACGGGGACGCCGGCGGGGCAGGGGGCGACGCACGCCCTCCGCGCGCCGACATCCTCCCGCCGCCCGCGGGCTCCGGCGGGGAGGGGGCGCTGGGCACCCGCTTCCTGCGCTCCTTCCGCCGGCGGACCGCCCGGCCGGGTCTACACAGGCTCCGGGAGGCGGGAGCCGCGGCCAATGAGTTGTGCAGCGGGGGGCAACTGGAAGGGATCGGACTAAGCGCTAGCTCCATCCCAAACCACCCCATCCGTACAAAAGAAGCAGAAAATAGTGAAAGCCTCACCCCACGTTCTCCTCTCCCCTCCACCCCCAGTTCCAGTATCTGGAAGGCATCAGGTCCCCCACGTGGACGTGCTGGAGGAGACCTCAGTCCAGCCGGGCGGGAGCTGCAATGCCCTTTAGTGTGGCGCAGGCTCTTCCCAGACATAAGTGGCCACGGCGAGACCGTGAGCAGAGTCCTGGGGTTCCAGGCGAGGAGGACTGGGCGATCAACACCCCACGCATTGGATGCGGCTAGTGGGGGAAGTTGCAGTATCAGCGTAGCTGTTTGCTCTAAATTCCCAATCAGTTCACCCTTCCTAGGATAAGTTTTGGGAAGTAATGAACACATTTTTCACTGACGACTGACGGACGTCAGGGTGGGTGAACCGTCCAGGCTTGGTTCTAAGTCTCGTGAGGATGAGGGCGCCAGGATTCTGAGCTGGGGTCAAGTGGACAAGTATGCTGCAGGCAGTACAAAAGGCTCTTTGGAGTGGTCCCTGCCCGTAAGAAACTGGCTATCCTACTGGAGAGATGAGACACCTTTCATACACGAAGGAAGGAAATAAGAGATAATAAAGCAAACGTCAGAAAATCACAACCAGGAATCAGCCCAAAGTTAAGGTGTTTCAGAACAGAATCAACCTCAGTGGAGGTGTTACCACCCTCATCTCTAACACCTCCCCCCCCCCCCCAACCCCTCAACACAACCAGGTATAAGCTTCCAGATCAACAGTATAACTAAATGACTTTGAAGTTCTTATTAAGGCAGTAGAACTTGGGCAACTCCTGGGGGCCTCCTAATGCTTCCTGGAGCCAACCAATATCAGGAGTTCCCAGGACTCTGCCAACACAGACACTCATCCATTCTTCCCACCAATCTTTAGTGGGCACATCCTAACACACCACACTGCTTGCTAGGCTTTGGGAAATAAGCTCTGTGAGGACAGGCCAGATCTGCCTCCTGCAACAAGGCCGAAGCTGGGCCACATCCATGGCCTTTGACCTGAAATAGCAACTATACCTAGGGTCTTAATGAAGAATATTCACTGTATCTCTTTCCCTGCACTGTTATATTTCACTGAGATATTAGCTCATAAGTTTTCTTAAGCTTTTGCCTAATTGCCAACTCCAGTGGACAGTCCTTAGTACACATTCTATTTGACCTCTCTCTTGCATTTAAACATTTCCTCAAGTTTCCTCTCCAGCATTTTCCATGATCCACTTTCTTCCACATTTCCCCCTTCCCCTGTGAGCACTGTCCTTTGCTGACTCAACTCTCATTGGCTCTCAACTGCTGGGTTTTCCAGAACCATCCCTGAATCTCTTCCTGCATACAACCTGTGTGGTGCTCTCACTCACATTCCCACAATGTCAATTACTACCTTTTTGTTGTTGTTAATCCTCACTAGAGGATATTTTCTCCATTGGTATTTTTAGAGAGAGTGGAAAGGAGTGGGAGAGAAAGAAACATCGATGTGAGAGAGACACATTGATTGGTTGCCTCCTGAACGTGCCCCGACTGAGACCAGGGATCAAGCCTGCAACCGAGAGGCCCTTGACTGGAATCGAACCCAAGACTCTTCAGTCCTCGGGCTGATGCTCTAACCACTGAGCAACTGGCTAGGGCTCAACTACTGCCTTTATCTGAGAAGTCCTAAATCTTGGCTTCCAGCTCATTTTGGTCATTCCAGAAGTCCATCAATATTGACAAATCCAAACCTGCTTTTCCTCCTGTCTTTTTACCAAATCATCCAAACTAGACATGTAAGAGTCCTCCACAACTTCTTCTACCTCATCCTCCTTAATCTAATCAGTCACCAAGACTCACTTTTACCGCCTAAATAACTTTGAATCTGCACTCTACCCTCCCCATCCCTCAGCCAAGCTGTTACCATATCTCTTCTCATCTTATCAGTAGCCTCTTGACTAATCTCCTGGCCTCTACTCTTTCCCCACCTCTCTGTAATACAAATCTGAATTTGTTCCTTAAAATACTCCAGTGGCTCCATAAACTTGAGCCTCTATAGTGTGGCCTATAAGGCTTTCTCCCCATAATCTGTCCACTCACCTGGCCATTTCCCACCACTTTCCACAGCACCTCAGATGTCAGTTTTAACAATCCGAATGTGCCCTACTCCTTCATGTCTCCTTGCTTTCATTCTGCTATCCTTGGCATACTTGCTAACACTGACCAAGGGCTTTCCATGTACCATGGACTAATTTAAATCAATGATACAGACTACCTCACATAATCCTCACTTTGATCCTATGAACTATGCCCAGTGAATATACCTATTCTGCAGAGAAGGCCCTAAAGCATAGGAGACTAAATAACATGCCTAAGGCTCCTCTGCTGGTATGTAGTAGAGCTGGGATTTAAACCCAGATACTGTAGTGTGTCTACAGTCTATTCTCTTAACCACCACTCTGTATTTCCTACCAAGTCCTCATACTCAATTCAAACACCACCTTCTCTGTGTCTCCTGACCTCATTCCTGATTCTAGCACTTCTGTGACACCTTGTATATACTTTGTTGCACTTATGACATCATATGATAATCATTTGCCTACATGACCACCTTCCCTGCCAGACTGTGTACTGATCCAGGCCAGAGACTCAGTTGCACACATCTTCAAGTTTTCAGTGTCAAAGTGAATGCCTGGCATATATGACACATACATGCTACATGGTAATGGTTGCATAAATTAAAAGGAAGAAGATGTCTAACTGATGTCTGTCAATATGCCTTAAGACTATGCCTACATTGTTTGTTATTGTAATGGAATGTCTGTCCTCCTTGGCAGATGTATATTATACCATATGGTCAGATGGTAAATGTAGTAGCAACTGTATCCATTACTGCACTTCCAAGCTATGGTAGTGAATGTGAAATGGAGACTTATTACTCAATCACTGTTATTGAGTGAGGGAAACATTTATTAAAGTTATCCTGATTATTTTTAAAATGGAAAAATCCTGAAGATAAAGCATAAATTACAAGATTTGATTAAATAAAGACTATTCATTAACATGTTCATAGTACTTTTTTCATCATGAATTTTCAGATAATTAAGGCTTTGAGATTGTTTTAAACACAAAACTCATAAAGATTATCTTCTATGGTTACAAGCTCAATACAATAATAAGAAATAAGAGGGAAATTTCTAACTAAAATCCACTATCCTCATTCTCCCTCTCTCTACAGATAGACATAGATATATATTGTATATCTCCATATACACACATATATGTATCACATAGCTCATACACACATATATATTCACTGTACACCTCTAGCTATATAAACAAATTGGTACAAAGTATTTGTAGAGTGTAATTTTTCAAGGTAAAACAAGCAACTATTTGAAATAACTGTTACCTGAGATCCTTAAAAATCCATTTAGGCTAAATATATTCACTGATAAAATTGTTGCAGCTCTGTTTAAGGAACCGTGTAAAACCAAGAATTCCATACTTTTAAAATCTGTCTTTTAGCAAAGAGAAAGAGCAGGAGTGATCTGATAAGACAGACTGCTAACCTGTCTGGTAGTTCATCCAGCTAGAATTAAGCCTGCAGGGTAACTATGTGTACATAGTTACAGTTCAAAGGCATTATCCTGGGATGCACAGCCACCACCTTCCCACACTTAACTTGGGTGAACTCAGTTTTGCCCAACATTTACATAAATGTGCTTATTGAAGTCAAGCTTGCCTATTTATAAATACGTAAGAGTAAAAAGTTTTAAAGGGTGAAGCAGACCTCGGGGGCAGGGGTAAGCCCAATGTAGCTGCAGGAAATCTAACGTGAGAGCTAGAGTCCCAAATTCATGCCAAACTCACCAGAATAGTGGAAGCCTTTTGGCTCTCCCCTTCCTGACAAGCGTTACCGGTGAAGCCGAAGAAACGACTGACTGCCTGGGACTTTCTCCCCCACATTCTGAACCATTTGAAGAGGAATCCTTAATCAGGACAAAGGGATAAACCTCAAGGACTGTCCCTAGGAAACTGGGCACCATTGTCCTCTTCACACAAAAGGGCCAACAAAAGCAGTGTTCAATGGGTCACCTTCTAAATAGGAAAATGGGAATATTTACCAGAGCCAGTCTGTCACCTCAAGGTACATGTGGGTCTGTTGATTTTAGCTGCTCCACACTCATGGTAGAGGAATGGACTTGCGGTAACAGCTAAGACTGGAGGGCCAGCGATGAGAAACCAAGCCCATCACTGATGATGTCACAATGTCCCACTGTCCAAAGGTATTCATCCTGGACCTCCCTGCCCAGCCCAGCTTTGTCCCTCCTACATGAGACTGTGGCTCAGCCTGCTGTCTGTCGTGGACAGCTCTAATCAGTTGCAAAGAGTGAATTCATTGAAATCGTAATGGCTTTGAGGTTGTTTTGAGGATGATTCAGTAGTACTCTGAAATCCAGGCTGTTTGTCCCTGGATACTTCTGGTATCCTCACCAAGGCATTTTTCACTGGTGATGACAGAGAAAATGCTGGTATTGAATCAACACCTTGCTTTTCTCTCTTTATTCAGAGGGTAATGCATAAGGCTACCCTCTGGGACTCAGTATTCTCAATTACAAAATGAGGTTGAATTGTATTATTTTCTATTAAACCCTAAGTTTATTTGATTTTATCCCAGTAGACTATTATGAGCTGTCCTTAAAGATGAGGAAAGAATAGCTTGTCTCATTCACTCATTCATTCATTCATTCATTCATTTTTAAGTGTATGAAGCACCGAAGCAAGCACTGTCTGACAAATATAATGCTAGCCACAGTGTGAGGCACATATGAAATTTAAAATTTTCTAGTAGTGACGTTAATAAAGTAAAAAGGAACAAGCTTCACTTGTTTTGTTTTTAATATTTAACCCAAGATATTGGAAATACTAGCATTTCAACATGTACTCAATATAAAATAGTATTCAGATATCTTACATTCTTTCTTCATAGCATGTCTTTGAAATCTGAGGTGCGTTTTGCACCTAAAGTTCATTTGGACTAGTCACATTCCAAGTGCTCAGTGATCACATATGGTACTTGCTACTATATTGACCAGCACAGGCCTGGGCAGTGGCTGGCCTGGAGTAGATGCTCAACAAATGGGAGTAAATAAGTACTCTTACTTTCAGGAAATAAATGAAAAGCTGGGATATCTACAGATAATCAATAGTATGCATAAAAATATTTAGCATTCAGGAAACTAGCGCAGTTTAGTTGGAGAAAACATGTATCTGGGATAAATGTTTTCAGTGTGTATAGCAAACTAGGAAAATTACCAGTGCAAATTTGTCTACCAAGCACCAATAATGTGCCTGATTATGAACATGTCTTCCTGTTAAATGTGATTTCTGTGTAAGAATTGTTCAACCAAAATAAGACATATATAAAGCACTGAAACATATCCCACAGGTACTCTGGAGTTTTGAGGTGTGTTTTTCAGGGTTATCCAGTAAATAAGTAAATGGCATTTTCTTTAAGACATGTTACCCTTTTCAAAGAAATTATTTGGGATGGATGAAGAGAGAAGAGTTTGGTTCAAGAGAAGGTTTCTGTACGAATATTGTGAAACTAAAAAAGTTAATAGCAGGGTCAGATTAGCCTGTAGCACTGTGAAAGAGAAAGACAAAAATAACAAAATATGAATATTATGAGATTATCAATTTGAGAATAAATACACAGAAAGAAGAAGTCAATGAAAGAATCTAATTATGAAGCCTAAATGGGTCAATCTGTTGTTGGAGATCAGGGAGAACCCCTCAGGATATTTGAGAAAGAAGATGACTAGGCTAAGTTCATTAGAGATAAAATGTGATATGGCCGCTCTTAATGGACCAAACGTGAAAGAAAGGAAAATGCTGTGGCTAAAAATCACTACTTCAAAATAAAATAACAAATTTGGGAGAATTTGAAGAGGTCTCTTGATTTTGTTGACATGACCTGGAAGCAGGGTGTGTGGGATGGGGGTTGCGTGGAGAGGAAGGAAGCTTGAAGGTCTTATGGTCAGGCCGGACAGGTGAGCTCTGGGGAGGTGTTGGTGACAGCACAATTGGCAGATCAGGTCTGGCTGGAAAGAACACCCCGAGGGAGGGGTCAGGGGAGAGGAAGGGATTATTTTCATTCCTGATGGATGGCATATAGCCCTACAGAGTAACAACGTAGCTGTGAAATGTGTAAGAAAACACCCCGCTCAGAGCGGCTGGGCACATGTGATGGGGCCACATACCTTGGGTGAAATGTATGTATGGCTCAGAGCCCAGGTTCTTGGGCCAGGTGTGTGTTATTTGGTTGATTCTGAGAAGAGTCTAAGAATTGATTCCAGTCCTTCAGGTGAATGATTTCTCAAAAGCAATAATAAATAATATTAAGTCAATTATGAAGTCCCTGAAGTTGACATTTTTTTCTCTTTAAAATTTTTTTCATTTCTTTTTTTGTTTCTAATTTTATTTTCTGCAGTTGACATTTTTTTCATGCAATGTTATCTTTACATTATTTGAAGTTCAGATCCCTTGCTATTTTCTTTTCACATATGTGTTGTCTTCTTTGAACTTCAATTCCCCTGACTGGAAATTTTGGATTAGATAAATTTTTGGTTTGCTTCCAAATTCAAATGTAAGCTTTCCTAAAAATTCCAGGAAATATGCCCTGGCCTGTGTGGCTCAGTTGGTAGGTGTCTGTCAGTCTGTCATCCTGTACACTGAAAAGTTTCTGGTTCAATTGCCGATCTATGTTTTGCTCTCACATCCATGTTTCTCTCTCTCTCTCTCTCTCTCTCTCTCTCTCTCTCTCTCTCTCTCTCCCTCCATCTCTCTCCAAAAAATCAATAAAAAAAATATTTTTTAAAAAATTTGTCTTTACTAGAGGCCCATTGCATGAAGATTCATGCAATAGGCCTTCCTTCCCCTGGCTGCCGGCACTGGTTTTCCTCTGGCACCCGGGACCCAGGCCTTTGCTCTGGCCGGAGCCTTCAGTCTTCGCTCCAGCCAGAACACTGCTCCTGTAGCTCCCTCCGCCTCCCTCCCCCCCCTCATAGCAGACGTCCTGCCCCGCCCAGCCGCTCTGCACCTGCATGCGTGCTGCCCAGAGGCCCGGAGCGGCTGGGAAGCGGGGCTGCTGCAATCCTTGTTGGGTTAATTTGCATACTCACTCCTGATTGGCTGGTGGGCATCACAAAGTGATGGTCAATTTGCATGTTTCTCTTTTATTAGTATAGATTGATTTTAGAGAGAGAGGAAAAGATAGGGATAGAGAAATAGAAACATCAATGAGAAAGAAACATAGATCAGCTGTCTCCTACATGCCTCCTACTAGGGATTGAGCCCAAAACCCAGGCATGTGCCCTGACTGGGTATCAAACCAGTAACCTCTTGGTTCATTTGTCAATACTCAACCACTGAGCAACACTGACTGGGCTCAATAAAAAGATTATTTTTAATTCCAGGAAGTATCATTGTTCTCACTCAGTCATCTATTTCAACATTCATTGAACACCTGTCAGTGAATACATGTCACAACAGTAAGAAGCCCTAGGAATACAGTGAAAGAACCAAACAGTCCCGGCATCCCTGCCCACACACCCCAGGAACTCAATGTGGAAACTATGAGAGGTGGAAAAGGGTTGTACAAGCCTTGCATCTGGGAAGCCCAGCAGGACTATGGGTAGAGGGGAGGCTGTGTGCAGTAGAAGAGCATGGGCTTCGAATAGCCTGAATCTGTGCTTGAGCCAAATTCTACCATTTGTTATGAGGGTGATGTTGGCATATTTCTTAATGTGAGCCCCAGTCCCTTCATCTGTAAAATACCCACCTCAAGGTATTGTGTGAAGAGTAAATGAGACAGGCACTTGACAAGCTGTGGTTGCTCATACGAACAGACTGCTAAGGAGTGAACAAGCCATGAGTCTCAAGCTGAGTTGACTTGGTTTTCAGAACAAGTAGTGAGGTTTGGAAAGGAGTAGTTCTTTCCTGTTACATTTGGATGTCTCTTTAATCAAAAAGCCCCCTCAAGTAGAGCATTGTGATTGCTCTTCACATCTCATAGACTGTAAGATAACCCAAAGCAGCCATGATCACAATAAGTATTAGGGTTACATGATGAGGCAAACACAGGTTAGATCATCAGCGCCCTCCAAACATCATATCAACACAGATTCTTCTGACACTTGATGTGGCTCTGACATCTGGAAACACTTTGACCAGTAGAGCCAGCTTGATTGGCCACACACACACACACACACACACAGTGATCACATTTCTTCCCCAAATCTCAAAGGGCCATGATACAAAGTTAATACATAGTGAATGCATACTCAGAAGACATGTTGCAATCCCCCCATGCTGCAGAAGAGAAGCAGAAGGTGGCAACTTCCTCCTCTCCTGTCTGTGATCAGTTTAGCAGTTTGAAATATGTAGGTCCTGGCATGCCATCTGTCTCTGCTCATGTCTGCAATAGACAGACACATAGTGTGACTAGAGGACTCTGGTCAGGTTCTCAGATGGAACATTGGTTTTATTTTGGTGGCCAAAGCAGTAGATAAGATCTGGTTTCTACTTTTAAAAATAACTTATGAAATTTGTTTCTCAAAAGGAAAAAGAAACAGTTGAATAAATGCAGAAATTACAATAATACAAATTTTTATTTACACATGTCTGTAGAAGCAAGGCAGATGTCAATCTCACAAGACCAGTATTTTCCTGATTCAAAACAAACAAACAAAAATACATCAAAGAAAATGAAACTACAGGTGAATATCCCTCAAACACAGATGCAAAAACCATTTCAAAATATTAGCAAACTGAGCCCTGGCCAGTGTGGCTCAGTGGAGAGAGCATCAGACCTCCCACCGAATGGTTGTGGTTTCAATTCCCAGTTAAGGGCATGCACCTGAGTTGCAGGGTCAATCCCCGATTCCCGGTCTGGGCAAGTGCGGAGGCAACCAATAGATGTGTCTTTCTCATATCGATGTTTCTCTCTCTCTCCCCCCCCACCCCCCGCTTTCACTCTCTCTAAAAAGCAATGGAAAAATATCCTTGAAGAAGAACAAAGTAGGTGGGATCTCAATACCAGATATCAAGCTGTATTACAAAGCCACTATTCTCAAAACAGCCTGGTACTGGCACAAGAACAGACATATAGATCAATGGAATAGAATAGAGAACCCAGAAATCGACCCAAATCACTATGCCCAATTAATATTTGACAAAGGAGGCATGAACATACAATGGAATCAAGACAGTCTCTTCAATAAATGGTGTTGGGAATATTGGACAGATACATGCAAAAAAAATGAAACTAGACCACCAACTTACACCATACATAAAAATAAACTCAAAATGGATAAAGAACTTAAACATAAGACGGGAAACCATAAAAATACTAGAGGAATCCACAGGCAGCAAAATCTCAGACATATGCCGAAGGAACTTCTTCACTGATACTGCCCCTAGGGCAATGGAAAATAAAGAGAAAATAAACAAATGGGACTACATCAAAATAAAAAGCTTTTGCACAGCAAAAGAGACCATCAACAAAACAACAAGAAAGATCACTACATGGGAGAACATATTTGCCAATGTTATCTCCGATAAGGGTTTAATCTCCAACATTTACAGGGAACTCATACAACTTAACAAAAGGAAGATAAACAATCCAATCAAGAAATGAGCAACGGACCGACAGAAGGAAGGCCAAGAGACATATGAAAACATGCTCAAAGTCACTAATTATCCAAGAGATGCAAATCAAAATGACAATGCGGTACCATCTCACACCTGTCAGAATGGGTATCATCAACAAATCAATAAACGACAAATGTTGGTGAGGATGCGGAGAAAAAGGAACCCTTGTGCACTGCTGGTGGGAATGCAGACTGGTGCAGCCACTTTGGAGAACAGTATGGAGTTTCCTCAAAAAACTAAAAATGGAGCTCCCATTTGACCCAGTAATCCAACTTCTAGGAATATATCCCCAGAAGCTAGAAACATCAGTGAGAAAGGATATATGCACCCCTATGTTCATAGCAGCACAATTTACCATAGCTAAGATTTGGAAACAGCCTAAGTGCCCATCAGCAGATGAGTGGATTAAAAAACTGTGGTGCATCTACACAATGGAATACTACGCTGCGCTAAAAAAGAAGGAATTCCTACCATTTGCAACAACATGGATGGAACTGGAGAGCATTATGCTAAGTGAAATAAGCCAGTCAGAGAAAGATAAATATCACATGATCTCACTCATCTATGGGTAATAATGAACAACATAAACTGATGAACAAAAGCAAGTCCAGAGACAGGGAAGCATTGATCAGACTGTCAAACCTCAGAGGGAAGGTAGGGGAGGGTGGGGGTAAGGGGGCGAGATCAACCAAAGGACTTGTATGCATGCATATAAGCCTAACCAGTGGACACAGACAACAGGGGGGTGAGGGCATGAGGACAAATATGTAATACCTCAATCAATAAATTAAAATGAAAAAAATATATATGTATATATAAATATCCTTGGATGAGGATTAACAACAATAAAAATTAGCAAACTGAATTAAATAATGTATCAAAAAGATTATGGACCATCACCAATTACCTAGGAATGCAAGGTTGATTTAATAGTTGAGAATTAATTAATGTAATACCGTAATCTATAATAATAAAAGCCTAAGTGACCATTGCAACCAAACAGATGACCAAACAGGCTGTGTGGGGCGACCAGGCCGGCAGAGAGTTAGTGAGGGGCGACCAAACGACCGAACAGCAGGCTGTGTGGGGCGGCCAGGCCTGCGGGGGGGCAGTTTGGGGTGACCAGGTCAGCAGGGGGGGGCAGTGAGGGGCAACCAGATCGGCAGAGGGGGTCAGTGAGGGGCGACCAGGCTGATGGGGGGGGCATTTGGGGGTGACCAGGCTGGCAGGGGGGGCAGTAAGGGGCGACCAGGCTGGCGGGGGGAGCAGTTAGGGGTTACCAGGCCAGTGTGGGGGGGGGCAGTAATGGGCAACCAGGCCAGCAGGGGGGCAGTTGGGGGCAACCAGGCTGGCGGGGGAGGGCAAGAAGGGGCAACCAGGCCGGTGGGGTGCAGTTAGGGCGACCAGGCTGGCAGGGGGGGGGCGTAGTTGGGGGTGACCAGGCCAGTAGGGGGGGCAGTTAGGGGAAATCAGGTTGGCAGGCAAGTGAGCAGCTAGGATCCCATGGTCCTGGATTGTGAGAGGGATGTCCGACAGTCGGACATCCCCCAAGGGGTCCCGGATTGGAGAGGGTGCAGGCTGGGCTGAGGGGACCCCCCCATGCACGAATTTTGTGCACCGGGCCTCTAGTCTATAATAATAAAAGCATAATATGCTAATTAGACTGGACATCCTTCCTGACATCCTTCCTTCTGGACATCTTTCCTCCAGACAAAGCCGCAGTGGGTGGGGGCCATGGCAGAGGTGGCAGAGGCCCCCAGGCCATGGTGGCGATGGGGGGTGGGGAGTGGGGCCAAGGCCCTTGCACAAATTTCATGCATTGGGCCTCTAATCCTATCTAATAAAAGAGTAATATGCAGATTGACCATCACTCCAACACACAAGATGGCTACCCCCATGTGGTCAAAGATCCTGCCCCCATGTGGACACAAGATGGCCACCACAAGATGGCCAGCAAGGGAGGGCAGTTGGGAGGGACCAGGCCTGCAAGGGAGGGCAGTTGGGGGTGATCAAGCCTGCAGGGGAGGGCAGTTAGGGGTGACCAAGCTGGCAGAGGAGGGAAGTTGGGGGGGACCCAGGCCTGCAGGGGAGAGCAGTTGGGGGGGACCAGGCCTGCAGGGGAGGGCAGTTAGGGGTTACTAGGCCTGCAGGGGAGGGCAGTTGGGGGGGACCCAGGCCTGCAGGGGAGAGCAGTTGGGGGGGACCAGGCCTGCAGGGGAGGGCAGTTAGGGGTTACTAGGCCTGCAGGGGAGGGCAGTTGGGGGGGACCCAGGCCTGCAGGGGAGAGCAGTTGGGGGGGACCAGGCCTGCAGGGGAGGGCAGTTAGGGGTGACTAGGCCTGTAGGGGAGGGCAGTTAGGGGAAAACAGGCTGGCAGGGGAGCAGTTAGGCATCAATCAGGCTGTCAGGGGAGTGGTTAGGGGGTGATCAGGCTGGCAGGCAGAAGCGGTTAGGGGCAATCAGGAAGGCAGGCAGGTGAGCAGTTGGGAGCCAGCAGTTCTGGATTGTGAGAGGGATGTCCGACTGCCCGTTTAGGTGGGATCGGGCTTAAACGGGCAGTCGGACATCCCTTGAGGGGTCCCAGATTGGAGAGAGTGCAGGCTGGGCTGAGGGACACCCCCCGCCCCCTGCACGAAATTCGTGCACCGGGCCTCTAGTAATAGGATAAAAGACAAAACCACACAATCATCTAAACAGACGCAGAAAAAGCATGTAACAAAATCCAACAACCATTCCTGGTGTAAATTCTCAACAAACTAGGGATAGAAGGGAAGTTCCTTACCTGATTACAAAAACCTGATGCTAACATCATACTTAATGATGAAAGATGGAATGTTTGTCTCTAAAATGGGAAAAATGCAGATATTTGCTCTCATCACTTCTAATCAACCTTGTACTGAGATTCTGTCCAGTCAAAAAAATGTTTTTAAGTCATCCAGGTTGGAAAGAAGTAAAAATCATCTCTATCCTCAGTGACATTGTCCTCTATGTAAAAAAACCCCAAGGATTCCCCTACCCTCTGCCCAAAACTGCTATAATTAAAAAATGAATACAGCAAGGCAAATGGATACAGGATCAATATTTTAAAAATCAATTGTATTCCTATATTCTAGCAATAAACAATCCAAATTGTTAAGAAAACAATTTCATTCACAAGAGCATAAAAAATAATACTTAAGTCTAACAAAGAAGTGAAATATTTATATTATCAAATATTGCTGAGAGAAATTAAAGAAGATTTAAAGACTCATGTCCATAGATTGAAACACTCAATATTGGTAGGATGGTAGTTCTCCCCAGATTGTTGTATAGGTTCAATGCAATCCCTATCAAAATGCCAGCAGTTGATGGAAATTGATAAATTGATCCTAAACTTTATATGGAAATTCAATATCAACAGTCCTTAGGGAAATGCCAATTAAACCTCAATGAGATAATTCTGCATATCCACCAGAATGCCTATAATTTAAAAAGACAGTCCTTCTGAAGTTTGAGTGAGTAGCTGGAGAAAGTGGATCCCTCAGGCATTGCAGATTGGAATGTAAAATAGAAATTTAAACTGTGAAAATTATTCTTAAAATTTGAACTTACTGCCCTGGCTGGTATGCTCAAGGGTTAGAGCATTGGCCTGTGCACTGAAGGGTCCCAGGTATGATTCCTGGTCAAGGGCACATACCTGGGTTGCAGGATCCATCCTCAGCCCCAAGGGGGCATGTGCAGGGAGGTAATCTATCAATGTATCTCTCTCACATCAATGTTTCTCACTCCCTCCCTCCCTCCCTCCCTCTCTAAAAATCAATGGGAAAAAATATCTTCACAAAAAAAATTTTTTTTAACTTACCACCCTGGCTGGTGTGGCTCAGGTGGTTGGAGCATTGCCCCCTGCACCAAAAGGTGGAGGGTTTGTGTCTTGGTGCCGGGACACACCCAGGTTGCAGGTTTGATCCCCAGTCAGGGCCCATATGTAAGGCAACTGATCAATGTTTATCTCTCTCCTCTCTCTCTCTCTCTCTCTCTCTCTCTCTCTCTCTCTCTCTCTCTCGCAAATCAATTTTTTTAAATTGAATTTACCATATGGCAAAGTAATTTCACTTATCCAGGAGAAATATAAGAGGTATACCAAAATGTGGCATTCTACATAATAGATGAAAAGTGGAAATTATCCAAATACTTATAAATTGGTAAATAAAGAAAATGGGATATATTCATAGTAAAAAGATTCTGTGTGGCCCCTGCTTCTTCCTGCTCTCTTACAAATTGGAGTCTCCCTAGATTGAAAGCAAGCAAGGACAGTGATCTACTGGCTTCCAGTAGGAACCTTCATGTGGAAAATTCCCCAAACACAGAAAGTATTTTCAATGACTATTATTGGATGTCACAAAACACGACAGATATCCACTGTGTTCTCTTTAGGACCCCATCTAGGGTCACAAACTTGGGACTCTGACCCAGGACACTGAAATTTCCAGGGCTGAAGAAAAGGGATGGGACAAGCATACCAATGTCAAAGGCAGGCAATGCTTTGTGTGTAGACCTGCCCTCTTCCCCAAATGCACAAAAGCAAGCTTTGTGCCCTGGCCCCCAGCAGTAAAATTTCTAAGCATGGCTCTGCCAAGTCCCTTTCCACTCCAGCTTCCTGGACCCCCTTGCCTCCACTTACTTGGCATTCTGAGCTCCCCAGTCAGGTCTCCAATCTGTCCTGCCTACCACTACAGTCTCATTGTCCTCAAGGTCAGTTCACCCTTGTCACTTCTAGCACACACACACATAAAATAAAATAAAATAAAATAAAATAAAATAAAATAAAATAAAATAAAATAAAATAAAATAAAATAAAATAATTCCAGTGGCCACTTACTTATTGTCTGTATCACCCAAAATCTTCAGCTTGATGTTTAGAAGCCAGTAGATCACTCCTCACTTGCTTTCAATCCAGGGAGACTCCAATTTGTAAGAGAGCAGGAAGAAGCAGGTGCCACACAGAATCATCTTTTTACTGCTGATAGTATTCTATTGTTTGAATATATCCCATTTTCTTTATTTACCAATTTATAAGTATTTGAATAATTTCCACTTTTCATCTATTATGTACAATGCTACATTTTGGTATACCTCTTATATTTCTACTGGATAAGTACCCAGTAGTGAAATTACTTTGTCATATGGTATGTTCAATTTTTAAAAAATTGATTTTGGAGAGGAAGAGAGAGAGAGGAGAGATAAACATTGATCAGTTGCCTTACATATGGGCCCTGACTGGGGATCAAACCTGCAACCTGGGTGTGTCCCGGGACCAAGAAACAAACCCTCCACCTTTTGGTGCATGGGACAATGCTCCAACCACCTGAGCCACACCAGCCAGGGTGGTAAGTTTAAAAAAAAATTTCCTTTCTTGCATGTTTCCCATTAGGGTGAGCCAAAAGGAAAACTCCTGGGAGTCAGAGGGCAGATAGGAAGCAGCAGCCATTTGGGACTCAAACACATTTCAGCTGATCTGCTGAATCATCTTATTGGCATGAAGCAGCAACTAGGCCTACAACTTCTCTCCTTTCCCCTGGATCCTCCTTCAGCTCCTTTAACACAACAGCCAGGTGTTTGTGCTCAGCTGTGTGACATAGGGCCCTCGCTTCTGCAGAACAGCCTTGACACCAAAATGTCAGAGGTGATAAGAACCGACACAGCTTTCAAGTTCATCCTGTCGGGCTTCAGCTCATGTTTGTGGGTTCCAGCCTTCTTTTGATCTCCCCCACTTTACATGCATCATAACTACCTACACAGTGGACTTCAAGTGTCAACATTAGACATGGAGACAATAGCCTTCCAGAGACTGCTTAACCAGCTCTCACAACTGTGCAAGGCCAACTCCCTGTAATGGTGGATGATGGGTGGATGGATGGATGGATGGATGGATGAATGGATGGATGGATGGAGGGATGGAGGGATGGATGGATGATAGGTCTATTGGTTCTGCTTCTCTATCAGGTATACATTTGTCCCCATCTCTATCTTCTACAGGTGTCCTCTTCTTTCAACACCCAGTTTCTCCATGAAGCTGCCCCAGGACCTAGAGCTAAGAGTGACCCTCACACATACATGCACAGAGAAAAAGTTGTGCAGCCCACGCAGGCTATTTGAGATCCCTAGAGCACTGGGCTAATTTTGCCTCATCTCTTAGATATGGCTGCCCATGTCATTTTTCCTCTATTAACTACTTGTCCCTCCAAGGGCAGGGACTGTGTGTCATACATTTTTAGGTCTCCCAGAGTATTTTCAACTGGCCTAGGACTCTGGGCAATGAACTAAATTGAATGGGACTAAAAACTCAAGGGAAAAGGAGGGTTGGTAGGATGATAAGGACTTCAAAATAAACTACTTTTAAAAAACATTACCACCTGCCTGCCTGGTGAATGCATGTCCACATGTCAGCCTCGGGATTCCTCTTCTCTCCAGCCACAGCCAGGGACATCGGCTTTCTAGCAAGGAAACACAGAATGAAAAGAATGTAAGAGCGCATACCTCCCTCCCCCAGTTATTTGCTAGTTCATGCAATTTGATGTGTAATGATGCCTATCGATGAGAAGTGGGAAAAATCATCTGCAATATGATTTTTTTTTTTTTGCTACCAAGGCTCTTTTACAA
Source organism: Plecotus auritus (assembly GCF_963455305.1). Lineage (NCBI taxonomy): Eukaryota > Metazoa > Chordata > Mammalia > Chiroptera > Vespertilionidae > Plecotus > Plecotus auritus. The sequence goes on along the minus strand of NC_137771.1, from coordinate 186,185,552 downwards.
GGAGCCCTGAATGATATGATTTAATGAGTAGAACTATTACTCCAACTACTGTCTGCAAGGTAGTAATATGGATCAGAGACCATTTTCAATATGTAAAAATGTCAAACAGTAATGTTTGGATAAAGAAAAAAAGCATTCTACTGCTAACAGATTAATTTTTTTTCTTTTAGCAGGGACTATTTTCATTCAGGGTGGTAATTCACAATTATTCCAAGCTCATTATAAACCCTATATGTTATTCAATTACTTTAATAAAAGGAGAAATTACTCGATAACTTCTTAATAAATATATGTAATTTGTTAGGGAAATTGTTTTAACATCTAGTGTTCCTTCAATTGAAATAATTGAGGAGACTCTAAAAGGATAAAAATGTTCAACCACTATACTAGATATTAATACATATTAGAATAGATATTAAAAACTGAGTCTTCAAAATATTAAAAATTCACTCCCTTATTGTGTATAGTATAAATCTAAAATCAAATAATGCAATGAATTAAAGGAAACAATTTCAACAAAGGACATATAGCAAAAGAAATAGTTTCTGATAGTATTACAGGTTTATAATGTCAATTTCAATTTTAATTAAAACAATTTGAATAAAGAAAAATGAGTCATTTTCACCTGACTTGAAAAATTGCAGAGAAGCAAAGCTTTTGTTTTGTAATTTTCCATTTGTCTTATTGGAAATTTTTTATTTTTATTTTTTTGTTCTGTTAGCTGTGTGCTCTATTGATTAATTCAATCCAATGCCAAGGAAGGCAGGAATCAAGATGCTGGCAGATGTTGCCGCTTCTAACAGAATATATAAGAGAAGAGCCAACTGGTTTTTATGTTGTGGTTTCAATTAGAGCTTAGAATGAATAAACTCATCCAAGAGAATTCAGGATTCCACTGGCCCTGAGGAAACTCATAAGATGAATCATTTCTGTTTTATTCCCAAATAAACATAGATTTTAAAGTTCAGACAGGAGTCAAGTAAGCAGTTTCTCACTAACCAAGCTTCTGTGTCATCCTCTCCCTTCCAGGTGGATGCCTCTAAGTGATGCAGGACCGATGCTGCGACCCCAGCAGCGGAGTCGGGGAGAGACCCAGGCAAGAGCACAGGCAGGCAGGCTGGGACATAAAGGTGGAGAGAGTATCGAATGGTGCGTGGTGGATTATTGGGGCTCCGGTCATATTTAGAATTTACTGGGACTCGGTAAGGGATAATTATGCAGTTTTAAAAATTAGAATGATAAAGATCATGTAGCAACGTGGAAAATGCTTATGATATGTTAGGTAGAAACCATCAGGATTGAAACTTTAGAAACACTATGATTTTAACTATGTAAAAAGTGTGCCTATTGCCCTAGCTGGTTTGGCTCAGTGGATAGAGTGTTGGCCTGCGGACTGAAGGGTCCCAGATTCAATTCCAGTCAAGGGCACATGCCTGGGTTGTGGGCTCGGTCCCCAATGTGGGGCATGCAGGAGGCAGCCGATCAATGATTCTCTCTCATCATTGATGTTTCTATTACTCTCTCTCTCTCCCTTCCTCTCTGAAATCAATAAAAATATATTTTTTAAAAGTGTGCCTATAAATAAAAGGTTGAAAGAAAATGCAATAAAATAATAACAGTGGTTATGTTAATGTAGGGAAATTATGTATGATTTTTAAAATATGTATGTCTGGTCTTTAGTAGATACCAACCAATTTCTTCTGTTTTTCTGTTTCTGCTACCTAACATTTTTTAAAATTGTATGATTGTAAATTAAACATCTTTAAAACTAAATTTTCTTCTTTTTAAAGCCTGTATCCAGTATATGTGTATTTATATTTATATTTTTCATTTATATGTAAAACAATAGTAAAAGAATACAATTAACTTTTAAAAAAATTCTCACCCAAGGATTTGTTATTTATTTTAGAGAGAAAAGGGGGTGGGAGGAGAGAGAGAGTGAGTGAGTGAGTGAAAGAGAGAGAAACATTGATGTGAAAGAGAAACATCAATCAGTTGCCTCTCATATGCACCCTTACCAGGAATTGAACCTGCAACCTTTTGATATACAGAATGATGCTCCAACCAACTGAGCCACCTGGCCAGGGCCAATTTTAATTTTTAAAATATGGCAAAATAAAATAAAATATAGGTATTTTATTTCTTTCATTAAATTTTACTTAAATATTAAATAGTGAATAATATAATGTATTTAATAACACAATACGTAGCAGGGATCTTACACATGTAGGCCTTTGATACATATTGGTTGAATAGATTTGAAATCACTCATTCGTTTGTTCATTTATTAAACAAACATTTACTGAAGACCTACTTCACGCCCCCCATAAAATGAGTATTTTTGCTGACTTAGAAAAGGACCAAGTGATTTTCTAAGTTATAAAATATAATTGTGTACTTAAAGGTGCAAAAAACATGTGTACAGTTTATCAAATTGTTGTAAAATGGCCCTAGCTGGTTGTTCAGTGGTTAGAGCATTGGCCCACGAACGGAAGGGCTGTAGATTCGATTCTGGTCAAGGGCATATATCTCCATTGCAGGCTCAATCCCAGCCCCAGTCTCTCTCTCTCTCTCTCTCTCTCTCTCTCTCTCTCTCTCTCTCTCTCCCTCCCATCCACTCTCTCTAAAAATTAACAGGAAAAATATCCTCGGGTGAGGATTAACAACAACAAAAAAGTTGTAAAATGAATCCCCTTGTAACCAACCTTCCCACGCAGGACAAGAAGTAGAACATCTCAGTGCCCCAGAGCTATAACACTTCTGGCCCGATCCTAACCTCTGCCTGTGCCCCAGCGGTCACCAGGACAGAGGCCAGTGTGCCGGCAGCTGAGGAAGCTCCAGGGTCCTTGCTTTTGTGGGCCCTTCCCAGCACATTCACTTTTCTTCTTAAAATTGGCAAAAGTAAACTGTTAGGGTGGCCGAAGGAGGAATGCACGAGGCCAAAAGTGGTAAAGGTTTATAAATTTGTTAGGTCCTCTGGAGACCACATGGGCTGAGGCCCCCAGTGGCGCCAGCACCCATGGATGAGGAGTTGGAGATTTTAAAGGACTCTAGGTGAGCTTTTTCGGTGGGGAACTCTGTGGGCGATCCGGATCCTGGGAAAGACTGGAGGGGAAGGATAATGGTCTTAGTAGATGGAATGTGGTCTAAGCGAAAGGGAATGTCGGTTGTGAAGTGGCCTAAAGGTCAGTTCCCAGGGGAGGGGGTATCAATTCAATTATTTGATCAGACCTAACATAAACATTTTCCCACATTCAGTTAAGACCTCTTTGTACTTTCATAACTAATTCATCATGTCCCATTCTTTGTCTTAAATAGGGTTCCCCCCAAATTGTATTAGCTTCAGGGCCCACAAAATCTAGATCTGCCCCTAGACCCACTGTCATGACTATGAGGCATTCTTTGCCTCCAGATGGATTATACCATGTGAAACTGTCCATTTCCCATTTTAAAATGTTCCAGTATTTCCATGAGCTCTGACCCTTGGCTGCTCGGGGAGCTGCTTAGAGAGAATGAACTGGCTTTTCACAGCATCACGGTATAAGGTTTGGAGTCTGTTTCACAGAAATGGACCACGAGAGCTGCGGAGAGGCCTCTGCTTGGCTTTCTCTTCTTTATGAGACAAACAGGGACCCACAGAGCAGAGAGAGGCCAGTCAGTCACCTCCCGGACTAGTGCCTCTAAAGCAGAGTCACTAACAGAAGACTAGCTTGTTAGACATAGAATATTTACAACAAATTTGAATAGTCTGCCACCATTTAAGAGTCAAAAGATTTCACGCAAAACATTGGCTCTCTGACTTCCTCTGAGCACGTGGAAGATGTGACCACTCTGGCTCACATTCCCTGAAGGCCAAGGGCCTGGCACTGACTGGGTGGAGCTGAGGAGCAGCTGCTTGCTGAGGCCACGCCTCCTCCCTGAACCACCATTCCCTCACTTACAGGTGTTATCTGAGTGTTTGGTCCCTTTAGGCATTTGGGAACCGGCTCTAACCTAGTATCTTGTGTTAGTACAAAATGGTCTCTTCAGTGATTTTGAAAAATTAAATTTAAAGCCAGCAAGGAACAAGTTCTCCCAAATACAAGGTGCCTTTCTTGCCTATAGTTCCTGAGCTCTTTACAAAGCTGCGTGTAAGAAACCTCCCCAAATGGAGTTAAATGATCTAAGTGTACACACAAATAAAATTAGAAATGTACAAAGGTTCATCTCAAGTGACATAACTTCCCACTTAGAAGCAGTAAGAAGCACTACGTCTAACTCTGTCAATCCTGAATTTTTGTGTGAATCAAAAATCTCACCTGGAGACCTAAAAACAGATTGCTGGGCCCATCCCCAGAGTTTTTTTCTGGCTCAGTAGGTGTAGAGTGGAGCTGAGAGTGTGCATTTGTAAGAGGTTCCCAGCTGCTGCCCATACTGCGGGCCCTGGAGCACTCCTTGAGGATCCCTGATGCATGCACTCAAAATGTGGTCCCCAGGCTAGATGCCCGGGAGCTGGCCAGGAATTGGAGACTCTCAGGCCCTCTTTAGACCAGTGGAATCAGGATCTGCAGGTGGTTTGTAGGAATGTTACATGTTGAGATGCACCGGACTAACTTGACCATTACAAAACCTTCCTGGTTAAAGAAAAAAAAAAACCACACAAAACACAAACCCTTGGGCCATTTGCTAAATATACAGAATACCAGGCCTTTCCCTTAGAAATTCTTATTTAGAAATCTATTTTTCCAACCATTCCAGGTGATTCTTATCATCAGGAAAGTTTAGGCTAAGGATAATATTAATAAATCTAAAGAAAGAATCCTATCTAATAAAAGAGTAATATGCAAATTGACTGTCACTCCAACACACAAGATGGCTGCCCTTATGTGGGTCAAAGATGGCTGCCCCCATGTGGACACAAGATGGCCACCACAAGATGGCCAGCAGGGGAGGACAGTTGGGAGGGACCAGGCCTGCAGGGGCGGGCAGTTAGGGGCAAACAGGCTGGCAGGGGAGCAGTTAGGCATCAATCAGGATGGCAGAGGAGTAGTTAGGGGGTGATCAGGCTGGCAGGCAGAAGCGGTTAGGGACAATCAGGAAGGCAGGCAGGCGAGCAGTTGGGAGCCAGCAGCCCTGGATTGTGAGAGGGATGTCCGACTACCCGTTTAGGCTTGATCCTACCTGGATCGGGCCTAAAAGGGCAGTTGGACATCCCTCGAGGGGTCCCAGATTGGAGAGGGTGCAGGCTGGGCTGAGGGACACTCCCCCCGTGCACGAATTTTGTGCACCGGGCCTCTAGTCATATACATAAAAGCCTAAGCGACCTGAACATCTGGAACAACCAGAATGACCGGAACGACCAGTTGCTATGATGCACACTGACCACCAGGGGCCAGATGTTCAATGTAGGAGCAGCCCTCTGGTGGTTAGTGTGCTCCCACAGCCAACCTCCCCAGGCTGGCTGACCTCCCATGGTTCCTCCTTCTGGCCGGCAGGCCCCAATCACCTGATCGGGGCCAGGACCCAGGCTGGGACAGGGAACCAGGGGTGGGTGGTGGCAGACATGGCCCCTTTCCCACAGGGGCTGAGGTCCGGCTCCCTCCTCAGGGCCAGTGGCCAACCTCCCATATTCTGTCCCTCCCCCTAGCTGGCAGGCTCTGATCAGCCCACCACCCACCTGCCATGGTGGAGGTGCAGTGGTGAGGGAAGGAGGAGGTGGGGAGGTGGAGAACCGTGTGCTGGTGGGGCGCTGATGATGGTGGCATCGGCATCTGGCGTCTGTTCCTTCCATGCCTGGCCTGGCAACCATCGCCTCCTCTCTGGCCTGGCCCTGACTGGCCTGGCCCCGATCGGCTCTGATTACCGGCCAAGCCTAGGGACTTCACCCGTGCATGAATTTCGTGCACTGGGCCTCTAGTATGTTAATAAAATGAGATGAGCAATGAAACATAAAACACTGGGAAATTCCAAGGGAGAAAATTGGTAGCATGTCTTCAACCATGTGGGGCTCTATAGGTGCTGGTATGCATTCCTTTTGTGGAGAGAGACGCATCAAATCATCAGATCCTCTAACAAGCACCAAGCTCCTTTTATCTGGGTCCCTTCTCCTCAAGAAAACTTGTCATTATAATTGGGCTTCCATGTGCTTTTAAAACCAGGAGAAACACAACGGTCAAATCAATACTCTAAGTATTCTGATGTGAGTGACAAGTGCATATCTCACTGGGAATCAAGAAATCAAGGTGTTGACATATTTTTCTGTAGGTTCTATTACTGTCTCCAAGAGATCAAAACACCTGTGTTTTAATAACAAAATTGAATTGCTAGGCATGTGATTATCTTATTTTATTTGAGGAAAGGACAAATAAAGTAGATTTCACTATGTCGTTTTTAACTTTTTAAATATACATTCAATTAAGCAAGTCGGATTTTTTTAAAGGAAAATTACATTAGCAAATAATAGAAGTGTGCAAAATATACAAGAAATGGAACATCTAAAAAAATAGTGGATGAGGAAACTATCTTTAAATTAATAAATTCCTCAGTTTTGCCTTCTGGTGTGGCTCAGTTGGTTGGGTGTCATCCCCAGCACTGAGGTGCCCGTTCCATTCCCAGTGGGGTGTGCTCGGGAAGCAGCTAGTTGATGTTTCTCTCTCCCTCTCACTTCATCTCTCTTTAAAATCAACTTAAAAACATATTAAAAATCTCATTGTTTTTATTAGTGAAACATCAGCTTTAGTTAAGTCACATTTTCCTCTTTCACCTGTCTCCACTATTCTCCAGGAGGAGGGTGACATTTTACCCTTCTGCTTAAAAGAACTGCACCATCATTGAGTCCACCTACTATACATTTTTCCAGACATCAGGTATGTCCAACATCCTTTCGCAAAATCTCTGAGAGTTGCACTCATTGCCTGTCCATCCACCACTCAATCCCGCAATTTTCATCTGAGAGATTAGCAAACTCCCTGTTAATGTGGAAGCATGGTATTTCTGTTAAGGTTTCAAGTGAATAATCTTATTCTAGAAAAGAAGCAATCAGAGGACCCGTTTGTCTGGAGGATGTTTGTTGGGAGGAGTGCTCCACCCAAGAAAGGTGGTGTCTGTGGTGTGGGGAATGACTCAGCAGAGGAGTCCCCTCAGCTCCCTCCCCAGAGCTACAAACGCCAGTCTCTCCTCACTCAAGTCTACTCCTCTCCCCCCTCCCCGCACCAAACCCAGGGGGAGTGGCTGAGAGTGAGTCTTTGTGATTGGCCTTTTAAGAGGGTGTCTGTGTCCCTAGTAGACTGCTGTCTGTGCTGCAGTACAGAATCCCCACTGATTTTCACAGCCAGATGTTACGTGGGTGCCTCTTCCTGACTCTGGTGCTCTGGGGTAGGAAGCCTGGTTTGAGGTTGAGACCCCACCCTTCTCAGGGGAACTTTGCAGCTGGATCTCCCTCTAGAATCTCAGCAGCCACCTGTGTCTGGCTTCACAGGGCCCTTTTCACGTCTTAGTCCTTTCTACCAGTCTCAATGTGGCTTTTTCTGTACATCCTTGGTTACAAGAATTCTCTTCAGCTAGTCTTCAGTTGACTGTTCAGGTTGACTGCTCTATATTTAAGTTGTAATTCTAGTTTGGTCCTGGGAGGAGGTGAGTGTAACCTACCTTTTAATATATATATTTTTATTTGGAACCATTAAATGCATTATCTATTCAAAAATTAAATTAATACTTCTTTGAGAAGCGACTAACAATATTTACATGACCAAGGAACTAAAGACCTATGGTTTTGCTAGAATAAATATTCAATAATTATTTGATACCTTGTATTAATGTGAAATGACTCCAGGTGAAGGTGTGTGATGGGCCAGGCCAGTGGTAGGCAAACTGCGGCTCGCGAGCCGCACCGCGGTTTGCCGTTCTGTTGACTGAGTTTGCCGACCACAGGGATAGGGGCTTAATCACAAAGAACAACAACAGCCTGTAATTATTGGAATCGAGAGTCTAGGTCAGTGGTTGGCAAACTCATTAGTCAAAAGAGCGGCAAACCGCGGCTCGCGAGCCACAGTTTGCTGACCACTGGGCCAGGCCTATGAGAGCAGAAGGGAAGGTCCAGGGGCAGTGCTGCCCATCATGGAGGAGGCAGTCTGTTTACTCTGGCCCATCCAAAATGGGTGCTCCAAGTGGGGCCTGGTGAGCACTAGGGGAACAAACTTGGGCGGAATGCCAGTCTGAATTACAGTGAACATGAAGCCTGCTTGCAGTAATAGAAGAAACCACATGTTCCTATGATAGAGGTGGTAATGATAAAGGATTAAGAAAAATTGAGAGAAGTCCCCAAGTTATCTTTTTGTTGTTTTTAGTGGTGTTGTTATTTTTGTTTGTTTTGTTTTTTGGTGAGGAGGGAGTGAATTTGGAATGAGAATTATAATTATTTCTGATCTAATCAGAAGGGTGTATGTATGAAGAATGATGTTAGCCACCTAGGAAGGAGGGAGGTAGAGCAGGGCTGTGGCTTGGAGGTTTAAGGAGCAGTACTCAGTGTACTTGCAACTCACTGTGAGCTGAGCCAGTTAGAGGCACCAAGGCATCCTGACTCCTGGGATCCAGAAGGTGGGAGATAAGTGTCGGGGTGACAGGGTAATCACTAGTATCAGGACTGTTTTGCACCCCCTGCTCCAGAAGGAATGGTGTCCCAGGGTTACTCACAGGGAGGGGGCAGTGTGACTGAGAGCCGTGGGCCGGGCCCCCTGGAATGCCCTAAACACAGTCTGGTGGGGAAGTGCCACTAAGGCCCTTGGAGAGCAGTGAGTCGTCAGTAGGAAGAAACCAGTGACCCAAGGTTCCTGCTCTGGGCACGGAGCAAGCTTTTGGGCACATCCAACTCCTCCTCTCTCACCATTTCCCTCTTTCTGGGTGTCTTGAAGTTTGGTGTGAATATCAAGAGTGCTTTTTGAGATCCTCTGATGAAAGGTGCAACAGAAAGGCAAAGTATTACTATTAACACTGTAAATATTTTAATGACCAGAGCAGAAGTGCCACCGGCAGGCAGAACATAGATGCATATTTCAACTTCTAATATTCCTAAAAGAACGAGTTAAGGATAGCAAGAGTGAGAAGAGAAGCTGATTGTGGAGGAAAAAAAGATGGTGAGTTCAACTAAGGAAGAGACCTCCCTGCTCTGGTCCCAGCAGAAGTGGTGATGCCCACCCACCCACACTGAGGCTGAAGCCAGACACCAGGGTCTTTCTTCCTATGCACACATGTGAAAACTGATGGGGCAGATGGAGCGAGTCCAGGCCCAGCCTTCATGCAAGAGGTGAGCTGCTTCTGGGCGTGCTGCTGTCCGTTAGTGCACAGGCCAGCCTGGGAGCAGTGTCCCAGGGGGAGGGGAAGATGGGGCTTCCCCTGACAATACCATCTGGGAGACACTGGAGCAGGCTAGAGCTGTGGAGGGAGCAGCGAGGGGACAGGGCGATGCATGTCCAGGCAGGGTGTTTCACCCCTGCCGGACCTGGGAATTTTGCTGGCAAGAGAAACCAGCTGGGCTAAATTAGAGCAGTTTCATAATTGCTCTCGAGCAATAACTGGAGTTAGAAATTAATAACTACCAGTTGAATATAAATGATGTTCCAGGCACAGCGCTAAAGGCAACCTCTACATTTTCTCATTTATTCTCCAAAACAACCCTATGTGGTCGTGCTGCCGGCCCATTTTACATGGAAAGTGTCTTGCCCAAGACACGACTATAAATAGCATGGTTAGGGTCTGAATGCAAACATTTTAACTTCAAAGTTGCTTGATTACAATGCTATGCGGCCTCCCCAATGATTAGAAAGCAACCATCAGGGCTCTTAAATTTTATTGTTTTCTTGCTTATTATAGGCCTGAACACATACATTGCATCGAGAATGTTATTGTCAAAGATAAGGTAGCAAATTGCTTTCTTCCAACTATATGACTCTGGTTTTGATCCATGCCTACAAATGGGTCTTATCCAAAGAAGAGCTCCTTTCCCCCCGCTCCCCCCATTGATTTTTAGAGAGAGTGGAAAAGACAGAGAAAAATATCAATGCGAGAGAAACACATTGATTGGTTGCCTCCTGCACGCACCAGGACTAGGGCCCGGGCGTGCCCTTCACCGGAATCGAACCCAGGACCCTTCTATCTGCAGCCAACGCTCTATCCACTGAGCCAAACTGGCTAGGTCAAAAGAAGAGCTACTTTTAAGTCAAGAAGATGTGGTTTATCTTCCCTACCGGACTGCAGCCCAGGCTTCAATATTTGGTGCCTCTTTTGGATTCACTGTCTTCAGTCTCTGTCTACTTTCCAATCTGTACTCCAGACTGTGGGCTGAAATAACTCTGAAAACAGCCACTCCCCATCCCCTCTCTGCCACACCCCGGTGGTCCAGCCCTTGCTGCTGGCTCTCTCTGCGCCAGACGCAGTGTGCTCTCAGGCCTTAGTTACTAGCCCTTGCCAGTCCCTCTTCCTGTAACGGCCTTGCCTTACCTCCTTTCTCCATCTGGCCAATGGTTGTCCTGCAAAGTCCAGGCCCAGTGTCACTGCTGCTCCCTCAGCTTCCTGGCCCAAAGCAGAATTTCTTATTCCACTCACCTGGTCCACCATGGCCTCTAGTGCACAGGTGTATTATATTACTACCAATCCATTATAGGCCTTTTTCTGTTTCCATTCATTAGGGTAAGGGCAAAACCTACTTCTTACCATCTTTGTTTCCAGAGGCTGTAGAACACAGCAAATGCTTTATCTTAGGAAGAAACACAGGAAGTCACATACCAGGGAACTGCTTACACAGCACACAACTGGCCATGAGCGGATTCAGCCAGTAGGTGGGTAACTGGCCTAACTGGCTTCAAATTCCTTCTTACACATTATCACCCGTGAGCAACACAGTCACTTAATGAAATAAATACCGGTAAGGCATTACCCTTACCCAGAAGTTTTGGCTTCAGGTTAAAGACATTAGTACATTATTAAAATGTTTTTTAAGTGTTTTTCCCTAGGACTCTACCTTGTTCCAATGAAGGATATGAAATAGTGAAAAAGCAACCCAAAATTTCTACCAGTGCACTTCTGCTTTTCCCTCTTGTAAATACAGTTTTGTTTGGACAGAAGAAAAGACTCTGTTGCTGAGACTATAGTTTAAAATGCTGTCCTAACCAGTTTGGTTCAGTGGATAGAGCGTCGGCCTGCGGACTGAAAAGTCCCAGGTTTGATTCCGGTCAAAGGCATGTACCATGGTTGTGGGCACATCCCCAGTAGGAGGTGTGCAGGAGGCAGCTGATCGATGTTTCTCTTTCATCAATGTTTCTAAATCTCTATCCCTCTCTCTTCCTCTCTGTAAAAATCAATAAAATATATTTAAAAAAAATAAAATGCACTGGTTTAGATGGCTCCTAGTCCTTACCTATCTCCCGCCTACATATCTGTAAGTACTTCTTCCTAACTAGTTTCCCAGCTGATAGTCTTCTTCCTCCATCCAACTTGCATATTGTGTATTTGAATTATAAAAGTTTACATGGCACATGTTAATTACAAAACAGAATTGTATAATAAATCAAACAAACCAGCCACCCAGTCCTACAACTAAAACAATGGTAGCTTACATCTCCCTGCATGTACCTCACCAAGCTGAACCCTGTGCCTAATACCGGGAGCCCATCACCATCTTTAACTTTGAACTTTTTATTCTATAATCATGCATTGCTTAACAACGGAGGCACATTCTGAGAAATGTGTCATTGATGATGTTGTCATTGTGCGAACATCATAGAGTGCACTTGCACCCACTTAGATGGTATTGCCTACTTCACACCTGGGCTGTATGGTCGGCAAACTGCGGCTCGCAAGCCACATGCGGCTCGCGAGCCGCGGTTTGCCGCTCTGTTGACTAATGAGTTTGCCGACCACTGACCTAGACTCTCGATTCCAATAATTACAGGCTGTTGTTGTTCCTTGCGATTAAGCCCCTATCCCAGTGGTCGGCAAACTCATTAGTCAACAGAGCGGAAAACTGCGCTCGCGAGCCGCATGTGGCTTGCGAGCCGCAGTTTGCCGACCACTGGTCTAGGGCCTAGGGCCTAGGGCCTAGGCTATAAACCCATGCATCATGTTACTCTACAAAACAACACAAGATCAAATCAAGCACAAGAGAAAATGATTCAATCAAGAGACTCCATGAAGAAAAGATGTCTGAGGCTGCTGCTGGTGTGACATGGCACACTTTTACAGCAAACTTTATAAGTAGAAAGAGTACATTCTAAAACAACAATAAGAATATAGTAAATACATAAACCAGGAACAGTTGTTTATTAGTATTATCAACTCCATGTACTGTATATAATTGTATGTGCTATACTGTTATGTGACTGGCAGTGCAGGTGTGTTTACACCAGCATCACCACAAACACGTGAGTAATGCGTTGACACTATGACAGCTGGGAGACAGCTCCACTATAATCTTACGGGACCACCATGTGTATGCAGTCTGCTGACTGCAATGTTGCTCTGCTGCCTGTGACTATATATGCATACACCTGTGTACACATACACACACATGTTTATATATGTATCATTACATACTATGTACTAGAATTTATTATTAATATTTAACTTGGATACATTTAGAAAAAGTAATTTTACAGAAAGTGTGGCTAAGTATAGAAAGCCTCACTGTGCTAAATACTTTTTTCATGCTTTCATTAGGAAAAAGATTTCTATTTTACTTTTTCATTTTTGTCTAGACCCTGTTTGTTGCTATTACTAATAGATATACGGCCCTCTGCATTTTCACATTTCCACTGAAGTATTAATTGTTTGTTGAATGAGTTATTGCTGCATATGAGACTATATTATATGTTGTGGAGAATACAAAGAAATATAAGAGATGGTCTCTGCTTTAAGATGCCTATGATTTAATTGGGAAAATAAGACATAATTATGTCAAAATTTATGTAGGAAACATCAGGTTCAAAATTAATTTATCTCCTGGCTGCCAAGGAAGCAATTCCATTGTCAAGAAAGTGATGAGAGCCGAAACTGGTTTGGCTCAGTGGATAGAGCGTCGGCCTGCGGACTGCGGACTGAAGGGTCCCGGGTTCGGTTCCGGTCAAGGGCATGTGCCTTGGTTGCGGGCACATCCCCAGTAGGGGGTGTGCAGGAGGCGGCTGATCGATGTTTCTCTCTCATCGATGTTTCTGGCTCTCTGTCCCACTCCCTTCCTCTCTGTGAAATATCAATAAAATATATTAAAAAAATAAAGTGATGAGAAAGGTACCAAATACTAAAATTGGAAATGCTGAGTTCTCAGATAAATCTGATTACACAGCTTTGTTAGAATGCTCATTTTTCCAATGATGCAACATGAAAGTCAGTACCCTGAGATGTGAGTGGGGTGAAGATGGATGCCATCTGACTGGTGCAGAAAACAGGTATTTCAGGAGCCAGGTTCAGAGTTCTGTGAGCAGCTATGATCAGGTAGTGTTTATAAAGGAAGGAGAACCCAGGGGGCAGTAGTTGGCGGGGGGGGGGGGGGGAGGGGGGGGAGAAGGGTGGTGGAAGTCAGGGACTAGCAATGAAGAAGCAGGGATTCTCTGTTGAAAATGAGCGAGCTGGCCCTGACCGGTTTGGCTCAGTGGATAGAGCGTCGGTCTGCGGACTGAAGGGTCCCGGGTTCGATTCCGGTTAAGGGCATGTACCTGGGTTGCAGGCACATCCCCAGTGGGAGGTGTTTCTATATATATATATAGACTTAAATGTTGACTTATTTATTCTACTTTTTTTTGTTTGTTTAATCCTCACCTAAGAACATTTTTCCCATTGATTTTTAGAAACAGTGGGAGGGAAGGGGAGACACAGAGAGAGAAACATTGATGTGAAAGAGACACGTCGATTGGTTGCCTTCCGCACACACCCCGACCAGGGCCAGGGAATTGAGCCTGCAACCGAGGTATGTGCCCTTGACTGGAATTGAACATGGGACCTTTCAGTCCATGGGCTAATGCTCTAGTCACTGAGCCAAACCGGCTAGGGAAATTTCTTCTACTTTTTAAAGTATAGTAAACTATATTCTTAGAAAAGTAGTCAAGTGCTGCACAACGATGTTTTTGTGAAGGACTGCTTACATCTAGGACAGTGGTCCCACAAGATTATAATGGAGCTGAAATTTTCCTACCGCCTAGTGACATAGCCATCAGAGCATCATAGCGCAAAGGCTGCAAAACCCAACAGGGCTGTGGTTGCCATGGCAAACAGCTTTAAGCTGGGTGTGGATGCGGTGACACTGGGGAGCTTCTAGAGGTGTTCCTGAGGAATTAGCTAATGAGGAGTGCATAGCTGAAGAAGAGGCAAGAGAAAAAGAACCAGCAGAAGAAAAAAGAAGGCCCAACCCCCAAGGAAATTCTTAGTGAAAGCTGTTAGCAGAAGCTTTTGCAGGTTGCATCAAGCTCCTTAAAAAGTTTGAAAACACGGACCCCAACACTGAAAGGTTTTCATTAATAGGAATGTTCATGATGCCTTATGTACTTGCAAGCAAATCTCTGATAAAAAAACAAAAACAAAAACAAAGAAACAAATGGAGTTAATGACCATGGACATATTTCTGAGGAGCCACCCCTCCTCAGGAGGAGCCTGGGGCAGTCCTTCCGGAGGTGCTCCAGAAGAAGGCACTGCTCTCGTAGATACAGCTCCTGGAGTGTCACAGCCCTGAAGATACAGCAGGGGGACCAGAGGCGGACGTGGAAGACACATCTTGATGACCCTGACCCTGTGTAGGTCTAGGCTAATGTGTGTTTTTGTTTTAGTTTTTAACAAAAGGTTTAAAAAGTAAAAAAAAATAAACGTAAATAGAAAAAAGCTTATAGAATAAGGATATAAAGAATATACTGTACTATTTTTGTACAGCTGTATAATGTGCTTGTGTTTACCGCTGTGTTACAGTTGCCTACAGTATTCCGTACAGTATCTGTTGTTAAGTGGTGTGAGATTGTATATATATTTGTACAACCTGAGTAGGTGCAATAAAGGCAGAAGCCGTCTAGACAGAAACTTTCCAATCACAAAGACAAGAGCTAACACCCATGCCTGTAAACTCCCCAAATAAACTCCCTAATAAGGTGAAAACAAAACCTCGGTTGAGTTTAGCACTAGCCATCTGTCCCTGAAATGTGTTACTGTCATTTTTGTCATGATTGTGACTGGGAAATAACCCAATAAGTTAAATGACCTTCTCTCCTCCACTCATTCTCGTCTGATAAAGTTGCGCCCGTCTTCCTAAAAGAGACCACATTGTATAAAATTTGAGGCAGAAGCAAGCCATATTAGCTTCCAATAAAAAAGTATAATTCAATGTTATTAGTATGAAATATTTTAAGATAATTTATTATTTGTGATCAAAGTGTATGATTCTCAAATATGAAAGGGCTTTAACATAATCATAGAATCACTGAATAAAACTGCTGTTTCCAGACCCCGAGAAAAGCAGGAAGGCACTTGCTCTTTTGGTGTAGAGATACTGCACTTAAGATGTTGTTTCACCGGCCATCTCTTTGAAGGGAGTGTATTCTGCTTCCCTTTCGTTGGATTCCTCTTACTCAAACTCGACTAACGGAGCGTGTCTGTTGGCCTGAGCGCCTTCTTTGTAGAGCACTCTCTTGATGGTGCCGTCCTTCGGAGCCTTTATGGTGTGCTGCAGGGACACAAGACACGACAGGCAACGGTTGTGACACTAACGAGGACCAAGCACATACCGAAGTCAGAGTGAAAGGAAGCCAACTGCTTTGATGTTATGTTGTCTATCAATGTTTCCCAACCATGTTCACGTCACAGAACAGAGAAAATAACATGTTCATGGTGCGCCAGTGAGCTGACACACCTGTAGCCCACCCAAGGTCACCAACTAGGAAGCTCCCAACCTTCACAGTAGAATCACACCTGGGAAGCTTTTAAAAAGCGTTGGGGCCCTTTCTGGGAGATCCCAGTTTCAACGGGTGCAGGGAAGTAGTTTTTAAAAGCTCCCAGGTGTGGCTGACAAAGTGTGGCCAGGTCTGAGAACCACTGGCCTATAATTTCCAACCACCTGAAAACCTAAAGAGCTAATTTAATATGACTGAGCTTTTCACCTTGACACGGAGCGTTGGCACCCTAGGTTTGGCCCTGGAAAATACCCATAGCTAATATTCAGTTGGGTTATTGCCTGAATCTAAGATATTAATGATTTCATTCATTTCATAATCAAACGACAGGTACGATTTCACAAAATTAAAATGAGAAGAATGTTTGTTTTTTCCCGCAGTTAAAGCTTTATCAGCTCATGGCTCTTAATATGTAAAATGGTATTAACTTACTAAATAAGGGAAAAGAACAATTAGGTCTGCTAACTGCCCACAGTTTACCTGGCAACTGACCTCACGATGGCACGTACTTACCTCCATCTTCATGGCGATCATGACCATTAGAGAATCTCCAGCTTTCACCTTGTCTCCAGCTTTTACAAGCACCTAGGGGTCCAGAGGGACAAGTTAATCCTTGGGAACACAGAGGTCCTCTGTGGTCCACAGAGCTGATACATAAATGAACACAGCGGACGCATGAGTCTGTGGTTGTCCTGTCTGCCAAAGACAAATGCAGAGACCTACAGGGCAGCCTGGCATCGCTGGCACTGTTGTCAGCGGGAGGCACTACTTGGTTCCCCATTCCCACCCCCAAGCCATCTAGTTTTCCTTGAAGCAGATTAATATGTCTTATGTATCTTGAGACCCTTCATGAGTGTACAGACAAGACATACTACCCATGCACATGGACAGCAGTGTGGTGATTGTGGAGGGAAGGAGGGTGGGTGGAGGCAGAAGAGGGCATAGAAGAGATAAATGGTGATGGAAAAAAGAAAAGGAAGAAAGGAAGGAAGGAAGGAAGGAAGGAAGGAAGGAAGGAAGGAAGGAAGGGAAGGAAGGGAAGGAAGGAAGGAAGGAAGGAAGGAAGGAAGGAAGGAAGGAAGCTGAAGGAAGGAAGGAAGGAAAGGAAGGAAGGAAGGAAGGAAGGGAAGGAAGGAAGGAAGGAAGGAAGGAAGGAAGGAAGGAAGGAAGGAAGGAAGGAAGGGAAGAAGGAAAGAAAGACATACCACCAAATGGGGAGAACTACTATCCTTGAATGTCTTCACCATAGTAGAATAGAAGGGCTTGCCTCTGTTTGTCTAGTTTTTAGGTTGTCTAGGATATAGTGTTTCAGGTCCTCTGGCCCAGTGCAGTAAATAGACTATCTTCAGGTGAAAGAATTATACTTGTTGGCAACCCCAGAAAAATCTATTTTCCTTTTTATATGTATAAATGAACTCATGCAGCCCATATGGTCTCACTGTTTGCTTGTTTTTGCTAACAGAGTTACCAAGGAGTGTTTGGAAACACAGTAAACTCAGTCTCTACAGTCCATGTGTAGAACCAAAACTATGAAAAATGAGAAAGAGCCTTGAAAGCCCCCCAAATCTGCAATGCTGGGTGAGGCCTTGGTGTCAGAGGAAATCAATGGTCTGGGTTTAGGGCCGTTTTGGGGAAAACATGCATCTTTAAATGTAAGACCCTATTCTGCACCCTGTGCAGCAATGCCCACGTCCTGGGAGGCCTGTGAGGACCGAGAGTGAATGAGTCTCCAGCTCACACTGCCTCTCAGCAAACATTTCTAGGGGAACGTTTGGTGAAATCACTCAAACTATTTAAATAGTTTTTTTCTTCTCTTTTTGGAGTGGTACCAAGCAGATACAGTTGAATTTTTAAGACTTAAATTAATTTGAGGGCACGCTACTACATTCAAGTATTTAAAAGGAGATGTCTGACCTATTACCACTTGAGGGTATATCAGTATGGATCTCAGCTCTGGATACATACTGCACTCAACACCAAACCACGTTGTTCTCCACCAATACCAGTCTTTCACATTTTAACACTGATGCAGTTATGTACTTTAGAGAAAATGTCATTATTCATGACAAATTACTGTTAAATTTAACAGTACAAAACAACCCTTTTGCCGTGGCCGGTGTGGCTCAGTTGGTTGAGCACCAAGGTCACCGCTTCGATTCCCGGGCAGGTCACATGCCTGGGTTGTGGGCTTGATCCCCAGTAGAGGGAGTGGAGGAGGCAGCTGACTGATGTTTCTCTAATTGATGTTTCTTTCTCTCCCTCTCCTTTCCTCTCTCTCTTAAAAAAAAGAAGTCAATGAAAACATGTTTAAAAAAGACAGCCCTTAAGAATAATGCTTGGTGAATACTCTTATTTTAATCATAACAAGACAATTTAAAGTATTTGTACTTTTATGGAAATTCCCATTTTCAAAATTTATGTTAACAGTGTTTATTGTAAATTAGGTAAATTGGTATTTTCACTGAAGACTGTAATATAGAACTTGAATCTATCATAGAGTCCCTTGATTTCTTGAAATGAATGCTTTCCAATGAATGACATTTAGAGAGGAGAAAAAGAACATATATGGCATAGTTCAACAAAGACGTCTATTGGGCCTTATTGGGCATTATTCTGCACACATTCGCATGGTTACCTTCTCAACGGTTCCAGTCATGGGCGCTATGGCACCTGCCTGAATTCCTTCTGAGCTCACAGAGGACAAGTATTTGGGGACTGGAATATCAAACTGAACAGTTCCTTCCTATAAACAGGAAACAAACCAGAAATGAAATCAATATCTTGTTCCTGTAATTTTACTAATATACCTGACGTAATGATTATTTTCAAGCTATCTGTTAAATATTCGTCGTCTTTAACACCGGGTTCTAATCCAGCTTTGTGACCTTAAGAAAATTACTAAACTCCTTGGTTTCGGTCCCCATTATGCAGGAGTAATGGTATACAAACCTCAGAGGGGATGCAAGGGATTAATACATATATAGCTGTTGGTAAAAGACAGCCACTGACTGGAGGTTATTTTTAGTAACATCTCCGCCATCAAGTGCTTAGTCTGAGGGAGGAACTGTTCTTAACAATTATATTTATATAATTGTCACAATAACCTTATGAGGTAGGTATAGTTATTATTCCTGTTTATAGATGAGGGAACTGAAGCCCAAGGTCACACAGCTGCTCAGTGGTTTGAATTTGAATGAAAGCAGCTTCATTTTCCAGAACGTAAGCTCTTCGCCACTCACCATCCTGCCTCCTCCATCATATGGTCACAGCGTACTGACTATGGGAAGGAATGCCTGGCAAAGTGAGGTCATCCTCGACTCCATATACTTTACTTGATGACTAAAGGCACCTCATCACGAAGGACTGTGATCTGTGAGATGGTTCCCAAATGTGAGAAGACTCTGAAGAGACCACAGTATAATTGATAACCCATGCAGGACCCTAAGGTCTCTTGATAAATTCCTAACCAAATCCACGCAAAGCCTGCCTCCATCATCTGCCAAGAGCACACCACTCACCCCACTCCCTTCCTACTGAACACCTTGCCCCCGGGAACATCTGGTCCAGCTCCTCTCCCAATGGCCACCTCCTCCCAATTCCCCAGGTTTCAAGTATCAGGAGGATGGCGGTTGGGGAAAGTGTTAAGGTATCAAATCCCTGAGAGAACAGGCCCACTGAGCAGGGAGATATTCTGACAAGAAGGGTGTAAGGACATGTTTCAGAATTAAAGGAAGAAAACGAGTATGTGTCTATCAATGAGAATCTGTGTGAACAAAAGAACAAGAGAAGGCGGGAATATGGCAAAGAAACAGAGTGGAGAGGGAAACACAGAAGAGATTGAAGGAAGGAAGTGGATCTTTCTAATCCCCTTATCTCTGGTCAAGCAATTTTCTCCCAACACCAACAGAGTTATTACAAAGAAGAGACCTTACCACAGAAAATAGGTAAATTGTGTTTTCCAGGATAATTAACTTAGTTTTACTAGAAACTCCATTTATAGAACATTTCAAGTAAGTACAGTCTCCCTCACTATGAAGATCACCGAGTACTTGGAAAGTTTTATCTCCAATCTAAAAAAACAGAAAAAAAAAACACAAAAAAACAGAGAAGATCCTTAAAGTAAACGAACAACACTACATAATTAATAAAATCAGAATTAGTTTCAAAAGGTAACAGGTAAAATGTCTTTTTTTTTTTTAAAGTCATGTAGAAACTTTCCCCTTAAGATACATAAACGAAATACTCTAGGTAGAAACAGTAGTAAGATAATGAGAGGAAAACATAGTTACATAACATATTCATAGCACTCACAATGCTACAGATAAAGGTTCATGCAAGAATAGCAATACATGTGAAATAGATGTATAAATCAAATTAAGCAAAATTATTAGAATTTTGTTGGGAATATATATGTAGTACATGTTTGCATTCATTTCTGAGTATCCAAAGTCAAGTTTAGTTTTACTGTGCCTAAGTCAGTAGTGAAAAAAGCCAGAACCACATAATTAGATGGTATTTCTTTTATCTCACCAGCATGTAGATCCTATTTATGGGTTTCAGTTGTGATTTAAGAAGATAAGTTAGCTGGATATTGACCACAATTTTCTCTAAGAGAAAGTTCCAAAGAACAGATTTTACACTTAAATCTTTCAAGGTAGCTGGCAAAAGGACATGAAACCATTCTGTTTTAAAGAATGTTTTCTCTCATATATATTCAAACAAAATTCCCCTTACATACAGAAAATCCACTCTTCTGTGTTTATTTTTCATCTCAATTCCCATGATGTTAGTGTCAAAATCCCGTGGCTACTCTTTTCAAATATATTATGTAGGCTAAGGTGAAATAGGTTATACTGCAGTATTTATACACTGCTTTCATCTATCCTAAATTAAATATGCTTTGTAACCCACTCAAATGGCCATTTGAAACTTGGTAAAATTCTAAGGATATAAAGGTTAGATTGGGAACAGTTTTGTTTAAAGGTTTACAATAGCACATTGTAAATTTGTGAATGTAGTTCCATGAGTAGATTAGAACAAATCTGCCATTTTACCAGTTGTCAAGGGACAAAAAGGGGTCACCAAAATCAGTATTATATAAAATTTATTATATAACATTTAAAATACTTAGAAAATTCTCAATTTTGGCATATTGAATGGCACAGACACTCCCCAGATAGCTTTAGGAAACTGAAGTTATTTTAAAAAGGGGATGAAGAGTCACAGGGATGTAAAGTACAGCACAGGGAATATAGTCAATAATCCTATATAATAAAAGGCTAATATGCAATAGACCGAACAGTGGAATGGCCAGTCGCTATGATGTGCACTAACCACCAGGGGGCAGACACTCAACACAGTAGCTGCCCCCTGGTGGTCAATGCGCTCCCACAGGGGGAACGCCACTCAGCCAGAAGCCAGGCTCATGGCTGGCAAGCACAGCAGCAGTGGCGGGAGCCTCTCCCTCTGTGGCCGTGCTAAGGATGTTTAACTGATGGTCTAAGCCAGGCACTGGGCCTCAGCCGGCAGTGGGACATCCCCTGAGGGCTCCCAGACTGTGAGAGGGTGCAGGCCGGGCTGAGGGACCCCCCAGGCCTCTAGCATTATAATAATGCTGTATGGTGCCAGATGGGTACTAGACTTATCAGGGTGATCACTTTGTAAGTTATATAAAAATCTGATCACTTTGTTATACACCTAAAACTCATATGATACTGTATGTCAAATGTAATTGAAAAATTTAAAAGGGAAAAAAAAGTACCAATATGAATTACAACTCTTATAATTAAGGGAGGTAGACTTCCCATAATTTTTCTCACTGATAGAAAGAAAACCAATGTGTCTCTCCAAGTGCTGGGCAATCAAAAGCTTATCTATAATAATAAAAGCACAATATGCTAATTAGACTGGACAGCCAAACGACCTTCCGGATATCCTTCCAGACGAAGCCGCTGTAGTGGGGGCTGAGGCAGAGGCAGTTAGGGGCGATCAGGCAGGCAGGCGAGCAGTTAGGGGCAATCAGGCAGGCAGGCAGAGTGGTTAGGGGCAATCAGGCAGGCAGGCAGAGTGGTTAGGCGCAATCAGGCAGGCAGAGTGGTTAGGGGCGATGAGGCAGGTAGGCAGAATAGTTAGGGGCAATCAGGCAGGCAGGCGAGCAGTTAGGGGTGATCAGGCAGGCAGGTAAGCAGTTAGGGGCAATCAGGCAGGCAGGCAGAGTGGTTAAGGGCAATCAGGCAGGCAGGCAGAGTGGTTAGGGGCAATCAGGCAGGCAGAGTGGTTAGGGGCGATGAGGCAGGTAGGCAGAATGGTTGGGGCAATCAGGCAGGCAGGTAAGTGGTTAGGGGCGATGAGGCAGGCAGGCGAGCGGTTAGGAGCCAGTTGTCCTGGATTGCGAGAGGGATGTCCAACTGCCAGTTCAGGATCTGGCCTAAACCAGCAATCGGACATCCCCAAGGGGTCCCAGATTGTGAGAGGGTGCAGGCCAAGCTGAGGGACCCTCCCCCCGCATGCACAAATTTCGTGCACCGGGCCTCTAGTTATTAACAAACCCATTTTGCAGGATTTGAAATCTCTTAGGTCTTATTAATAATGATTTATTCAATTCTCTGAATTTGTACCTTACTATAGAAATTTGCTTGAGTTCTCACATTGTTGTTTAACTCTTTCAGCATTTCATTTGCCAGTGTAATGGATTTCTTTTACTTGAGGGCTAGTATGAAAATTTTGACTAAAGATTCTCAAAGAATGACCTGTGGATCACTTGGGGTTCTTTCAGGGGGTCCACGAAATCAAACTATTTCACAATAATACTAATGTAATTTGCCCTTTTTAACCCACATTCTCTCATAAGTGTACAGTGGAATTTTCAGAGATGCAGGACATGCGATAATGTTATCACTCTGTGGCAATGGAATGTGTGCTTGTGTAATCTTAGGTTCTAAACTCGTCTCAACTTATCCTACAACGCAACAATAAAAAAATCAATCTGATTTTTAAAAAATGGGCAAAGGACTTGAATAGACATTTCTCCAAAGAAGATAGACAAATGGCCAATTAGCACATGAAAAAATGTTCGACATCATCAGCCATCAGATAAATGCAAATCAAAACCATAATGAAATACTACTTTACACCCATTAGGATGGCTTTATAAAAAGGAGAAAAAAAAGTTGACAAGAATGTGGAGAAACTGGAACCCTTGTGCACTGTTGGTGGGAACATTAAATGGTGCAGCCACTATGGAAAACAGTATGGTAGTTCCTAAAAAATTAAAAAAATAGAACTATCATATTTATGATCCAGCATTTCTACTTCTGGGTATATGCCCAAGAAAATTGAAAACAGGGTCTCGAAGAGATATTTATACACCTACTATTATGTTTATAGTAGCATTATTCACAATAGCCTAAAGGTGGAAGCAACCCAAGTACCCATCAATAGATGAATGAATAAAAAAAAAAGTGGTATATACAGTCAATAAAATATTAGTCAGCCTTAAAAAGGAAGGAAATTTGGACACATGATACAATATGGGAGAACCTTCAAGACATTATGCTAAGTGAAATAAGCCAGTTCACAAAAGGACAAATGCTGAATGGTTTCACTTATGAGTCACCTAGCAGCCAAATTCATAGAGACGAAGTGGAATGGCAGTTGCCAGGGGCTGGGGGAAGGAGGAGTACGATGCTCTTGTTTAATGGGTATAGCGTTTGAGTTTTGCAAGAGGAGAAAAGTTCTATGCATGGATGGTGGCGATGGTTATACAACAATGTGAACGCAATGCCACTGAACTGGACACTTAAAAATGGTTAAAATGGTAAATTTTGTTACTTATACTTAAAAATATACATCAAAATAATTAAAAATGTTCTCAGTTTAATTTTCTGTACAGTAAAAATTAATAGGTGTAACTAATACAAACAAAGCTCTTTAGGGAGTTTCAGTGATTGTTAAGAATGTACAGGGGTCCTGAGACCGAAAAGTTTGAGAACCGCTGCTTTAGATATAAATATATCCACACACTTCAGTGTCTGACTCAAAGCTATTATTTTTTGCCAACTTTTGAATCACAGCCAAACTGAGGACAAAATCAGAAAATGTATAGGGGGTAGTGTCCTCCAATTGGTCTGAAATAAAAGCACATGACATTCTCCTAAGTATAGACAGAACGGTCAGTGGCTTAAGAGAAACCGGAGAGCATAAAAAGACCATTCTCAGTATGAGAGAGATCAGATGTAGAACAAAACCACAAAGGCTTACCTGCATGCTATATGACCCATCCTGATTGTATGTTACAGCTATGGCTACATCTTCAGGGGATAAAAATTAAACAAAATTAGAAGACCTTCATTTTATTCAGTAACTGAGATTCCAAAAATCTGATTTTCAACATAAAGATAACTAGCTGTTAGGGATAGCAACATCTGTTAACTCCCTGGCAATAAAGATTAAAACAAAAACAAAACAAAACAAAAAAACACACAACTTATCAGGCAGGTTTCAAAAAAGGTGAATTTCAAACATTTCCTCTTTAGAAATGGAGTTTTAGCTTTTTAAGACTGTAGGCTATTTTAGGTATTTTTTTTTTCTATAAGAAAGGCTGCATTGTTATGGTAAAAACTGTAATTAATTGGGAAAAAGAAGTTCTGGTTTAAGATCCAAATCTGCCATCTGTGTGGCATGATCATCTCTGTGATCTTGACTAAGTCACTTAAAATCTCCAGGTCTTGGTTTTCTGATCCATTTGACCCATTAAATAGATGAGATGTAACAATGATGATATCAATGTGAAAGTACTTTATAAACTGTAATAGATTATCCTATCTAATAAAAGAGTAATATGCAAATTAACCATCACTCTGCTACACCCACAAGCCACGCCCACTAGCCAATCAGGAGCAAATATGCAAATAAACTCAACCAAGATGGCTACGGCCAAAGAGAGCAGGAGGGAGGCATGGGTTTCCCCGGCGATGGAGGAAGCCAAGCTTTCCGCCTGCCCTTGCCAGCCTAGGCCTCCACTCAAGGCTACAAAGTTTCAGTGATAGAAGATACATAAATCCAAACAGAAATGGCGGCAGCCACGGAGCTGGAAAGAGCAGGAGGCTAGGGTTGCCCCCGGTGATGGAGGAAGCCAAGCTTTCCGCACACCCTGGCCGGCCCTGGCCTCCGCTTAAGGCTACAAAGTTTCAATTATAGAAGATACATAAATCCCCCCAAAAATGGCTGCCGCCATGGAGCAAGCAGGAGGCTTGGCTCTGCTCCAGGCTACAAAGTTTCAATTGTAGAAGATAAATAAACCCCAGATACCAGGGCCTCCACTTGGGTCACCAGGGGGCGTGGCCGGCCTGCAAACCACCACAGGCCCCTCGCCCAGGCCGCTCCACGCCCCAAGGGAACCCCCACCCTGATCCGGGACACGCTTCAGGCCAAACCAGCTGGCCCCCACCCGTGCACCAGGCCTCTATCCTATCTAATAAAAGAGTAATATGCAGATTGACCATCACTCCAACACACAAGATGGCTGCCCCCATGTGGTCAAAGATCCTGCCCCCATGTGGACACAAGATGGCCACCACAAGATGGCCAGCAAGGGAGGGCAGTTGGGAGGGACCAGGCCTGCAAGGGAGGGCAGTTGGGGGCGATCAAGCCTGCAGGGGAGGGCAGTTAGGGGTGACCAAGCCAGTAGAGGAGGGAAGTTGGGGGCGACCAGGCCAGCAGGGAAAGGCAGTTGGGAGGGACCCAGGCCTGCAGGGGAGAGCAGGTGGGGGGGACCAGGCCTGCAGGTGAGGGCAGTTGGGGGGGACCCAAGCCTGCAGGGGAGAGCAGTTGGGGGGACCAGGCCTGCTGGGGAGAGCAGTTAGGGGTGACCAGGCCTGCAGGGGAGGGCAGTTAGGGGAAAACAGGCTGGCAGGGGAGCAGTTAGGCACCAATCAGGCTGGTAGGGGAGTGGTTAGGGGTGATCAGGCTGGCAGGCAGAAGAAGTTAGGGGCAATCAGGAAGGCAGGCAGGTGAGCAGTTGGGAGCCAGCAGTCCCAGATTGGAGAGGGTGCAGGCTGGGCTGAGGGACACCCCCCTCCCCTGTGCATGAATTTCATGTACCGGGCCTCTAGTACAAATATAATATACAATATATTCATTATTATGTGACTACAGAATTGGTTAAAGACTATCCAGGGAGATGGAAATCGAAAATTTTGTGGGCTAGAGAATGAAGACCAAAGTCATTCCATCTAGTCCTGACACTTCAACCATCATGTTTATGCTGCCAGCTCTTATCTGTTCCCAGTCTTTCTGCAGAACTCTAAGTCGTGTCCAGTTAAATGTTCCATCCATACTTTAAAATGAACATAGTGTGTCCAACAAATCATCTCCCGCCTCCGCCTGCTTTCCCTCCTGCCCTGTGAGCGCCATGACTGGCAATGTTATTCCCCTTGTCACCCAGGTTTAAAACCTGTCATTCTCACCTTCTCCTTTGCTTTCTACTTCCAACGCTCACCACAAAACTGCCAAAGTCTTCCCTTTGGATGCCTGGACTACCCATTTCTTCCGCCCGCCCCTGATTCAGACAGCGGCTTCAGGCCTGGCTGACCTGAGGAGGTCCTGCCAGGACTTCCTGCTCCCTGTCCCAACCCTCCCAGCTGATTCCTAGCATGTCCTCACCACAGTGAAAACACTTGGCTTTGTATGGAGAGCACCAAACTCTGTCCTATTTCCCACCATGCTTCCACACAGCCCTGTGTCCAACCACATGGGAAAATGGGTCAATTAACATTCTCCTGGTGTCTCTATCCTTCCCCTCTATGTGCCCTTTGCCCAGGCTCCTCCCACTGACCCCCCACCTCTCCTTCACATCGCGCTCACGGGGGAAGAGCCTGTCGGGGAGGAACGAACCCTCTCTCCGCTGTACATTTAGACTTCTACATATAAACACCGTTAGGATTCTCCCCTCAGCAGGGTTATGATAGAGTGATTTTTCTCTTTATCAATTGTTTTAAAAAATTGCAAAAATAAAAATGTTCACAAGGCCTGAAAGTCCTCCCAGTTGCCTAGATGTAAGTACTATGAAACGCTGGAACGTGTGAATCCTTTAGGACCTTTCAAAATACACAGGCAGGTTTGTATTTTTCTTTTATAAAAACAGGACGTTGCTATACTTATTGTTCTGCAACCAACTTTATTGTAGTTAACATGTGACATACAGACCTACTTTGTTCTTTTAACAGTAGCAAGGGAATAGTTCAAAATAATAATGATGATGATGATGACAGCTAATGTTTGTTGACTGCTCGCTACATGCCATTCAATGAGCTAAGTGCTTTACACATGTTGTTTCGTTTAATATCTACAACAACACAAGGAAGTAACGGCCACTGCCATGCCCATGTACGGCTGAGGACAGTTGATGCTTACAGAGTACGGGACTTGCCCAAAGGTCACAGGAAACAAGGGAGCCAGAATTCAAACCCATACTGTCCTCTGACTCCAGGGCCGCACCATTACCACTACGCCATCCCCTTCCCAACACACTTCTCCTTTGCCAAGCGGCAAATTCCTTAAGGGAAAAACACAGGAACAAAGACCTCTTTTACCTCTTCTTCACATTGTTCAGAATATTTATTTTTTCATAAACTTTGCACTGAATGTATAAATGAATGAAACGTCTCTATCCTGTATCTTGTCAATAACTTTAACTCTTTTTAAGAGAAAATGCAGGGGTCAGGGAAAAGGAGGGGAGGGGAGATATTTGAAGATGCTATGAAGCTGTTACACTGCCAGCTTTGAAGACAGGAAGATAGAGGGGCCCTGGGTAAACTAACGCAAGCAGCCTCTAGAAACTGGAAAAGGAACCAGTTCTCTCTTTGAGCCTCCAGATGGAGCACAGTCCTGCCAGCACTTTGACTTTAGGGCTCCTGATCTCCAAAACTGTAAATTCGTGTTATTTTAAACCACTAAGTTTGTGGCAATCTGTTACAGCTGAAAAAAAATCAATCAATCAATCAATCAATCAATCACATCTTCAAAACCTTCCTATTCATTCTGCCGTCAGAAAGCTCATTTTCACTTGAATACTGGATTTTCTTATTACCTTGCCTACATTTTTCTCCCCAGGATTAAATCAAAATGCTGGCATATCACATAAAGCTCCTCAGTCTCGGCCCCTATCCGTCTACCCAGGCTCATCAACCACCACTCTCCCTAAGAATACTTTGCTTCCCATTTAGCAAGCCTTTATTGATTTCCCAACATTCCACACTCTTTCCAGAATCTGTCACTTCTGCCCCAGGGATTTTCCTCCTCATTATTTAGCAAGCAAATCTCTACTCATTCTTAATGTATTAAATCTATCATTACCTTTTCCGCAAAGCCTTCCCTGACTTCTTTAGTCAGGATGCAGACCCTCTCTTTGAAGATCCCATAAAACCTGTATTTGCAGAGTACATTACACATTTTACCTTGAAAATCTGCCTCCAACTAATCTGTGAGCTTCTCGAGGGCAAAGATCATGGCCCTCTATTGGTTTACTCCCCTTTCCTAGTAAATATTAAGTACTCAATCAGAGCTACTGAATAAGTGAATGCATATATACTTTAATGTTCTTTTAACCATAATACAAATTTTCCAGTTCACACTTATATACATTTTATCTTAAATCCTCCCAATATTCTCATTTATCATTTTCTGTCTTTAATGTGTCCTTACATACTTAAAACACAACTATTATTCTAGTAAAAAAAAAAAAAAAAAAAAGAGAGAGAGAGAGAAAATGCATATGATCATCCCAGATCAGTTTTCTTTCAATTTATAAAATATGAAATCTTGTAATAACATGAATGCCAATAGAATCACAGTAAAGACATTGCCAGAAAATGTCTAAATTCTTTTATGTATAGTAGGGTAACTCAACTTTTTCCCCTCTCCCCTAGATATCTCTTGACCGCCCACAAGAGAATCTTAGACACCTCTTATGCATTTAATAAGGTGTGAAAGTTTAACATGATGCAGTGTTAGGTAAGCACATTTACCTTGAAGTGTGGGTTCAAATTCTGGCTCTACCAATTCCTTTTGGTGTGATTTTAAGGAAATTATCATTCTCCCTAAGCTTTTTACAAAGGTTTTATAAAGTTGACACTAATAAGAACACCAATTTCATTGGCCTGTTCTGAAAATGCAAAAGAAATAATTCATGGAAAGTGCTTAACACAATATCTCACATATACCAAACAATAAGTCTTAGCTATTATTATTATTATTTTAAAATATATTTTATTGACTTTTTACAGAGAGGAGGGGAGAGGGATAGAGAGTTAGAAACATCGATGGGAGAGAAACATCGATCAGCTGCCTCCTGCACACCCCCTACTGGGGATGTGCCCACAACCAAGGTACGTGCCCTTGACCAGAATCGAATCTGGGACCCTGGGACCCTTCAGTCCGCAGGCCGACACTCTATCCACTGAGCCAAACCGGTTAGGGCTTAGCTATTATTATTATTATTGAGGGCAGGGCAGGGTTCTGTGAAACATGGCCACTGGTAACAAAGTGAGAATATCTTTCAAGCCCTGATTATTTAAAATACTTGGCCATTCTCACTGAGACCATTAAGAGTTGGTTCTACTTTATATTCATAAATGCTTCTGGGCCCTTAGGCTTCTCGTTTGGTGCACTCTCATTCAACCACAGTCACTGCGATAGCCTAACATTTCTGAAAACTGTGACATTCAGACCTGGATTATCGTTGAAAAATACTGCCAAAAGGAAGTAGTGAACAGCAATCATGTTGGCTCTTCAATTACATTTAGTTTTTAAAATAAAAAAAATCCAAGAAATGCAACATAATTCAAAACACTGCTCTGTGCCTCAGTGAAGATCCATGCCAAATAACACAGTTGGCTCATCTGCATTATAATCACAGGCTATTTTCCTGTTTAATTTAGATTGAAGAGGCCACTTAAATTTTATTGCTGCTGATACTTGTATTCAGCATATTCAGCCTAGTGTAAGATACTTCCACATTTCGGAGGCTGTTTTTTAGGATGAAATGAATAAATACACCCGCATAAAATGGATAGCTTAACCATTTGCAGAATGCTACTCTACAAGGGATGTTTGCAAACTTCCTTTCCAAGTACTCAGTGCACTTCAGGTAATGACCATCTAGGCTCAGGATGAAACATATCTAAGCGCTGTAACCCAGTCAACTGTGTGAACAAGGAATTTGTTAGGAAGTGAGTGGGTGTCTACATAGAACTGGGGTAGAGAGGAGGGTGCTGTGATGAGCTGGCAGGAGGATTCTGTTCTACCTGATAGGCACGTTTTATAATGGAGTTGTCAGAGGTCGAGGATACCTCACCTTCAAGGTTACCCATCCTTCCTGCTCTGACTCTGCCCCCCTCTGGCTTCCCATGCAAACTGTATTGCAGCCAGAAGGCATATAGCCACCAGCTACCACATGATTCTGGTCCCTCTGGTACACTGTTCCAGTCCAAATTTTGTGTCAGCCTCTCCTAACTTCAGTTACAATAAATCAGGTCCCACCCTGAGCCTACTCAAATTAGTGTGCAAGCAAAAATCAATTTGCCACTGGAAAGGTGGTGGAAATAGCATGGAATCAGAAAGATTAGGTGTCAAACATTGGTTCTGCCACTTACTAGTCTTGAATAAGTTATTGTACCTTCCATGCCATCGTTTCATCAGCCATACGTGGCTGTAACATTGACTCCCCCTTATTAAATTGTGAAGATAAAATTTACATGTGATAAGGCACTTAATAAATTACATTTCTTTATTAACACACTGCCACCTGAAATACTGCCTGAGCAGTGGGTAATCTTTCTTGCTTGGAGTTTTGGATATTGTTTTTCTTATTTAAAGGAATACATGCTCACCCTGGCTGGGGTTGCTCAATGGTTAGAGCGCCAGCCTGCGAACCAAAGGCATGTGCCTCTGTTGCAGGTTTGATCCCCGGCCTCAGTCCTGGTCGGGCATGTGTGGGAAGCAACCAATTGATGTATCTCTCTCACGCTGTTAACTCTCTCTCTCTCTGTCTCTCTCCCCATCTCCCTCTTTCTCTGCCCTCCTTCCTCCCTCCCTTCCACTCTTTAAAAATCAATGGAAAAAATAGCCCCCAGTGAGGATTTAAAAAAAAAAAAAGTAATACATTTTCAGGAGGGAAAAGAAGGGTAAAAAAATAA
Source organism: Plecotus auritus (assembly GCF_963455305.1). Classification (NCBI taxonomy): domain Eukaryota; kingdom Metazoa; phylum Chordata; class Mammalia; order Chiroptera; family Vespertilionidae; genus Plecotus; species Plecotus auritus. Next base: position 186,154,465 of record NC_137771.1, on the reverse strand, counting down.
ATAAATAAAAGTACTGCATTCTCACTGAAGAAATACAAAGCAAAGAAAGTACACAGAAGCATTGGTGGGGGGGAAAGACTGCCTCAAATCCTACCACCCAGTGGTAACCTCACTAAAATGTTGGCAAATTTCACTTCAGTCATTTTGCTATGTATGTTTTATAACATATTTTTAGAATATTTACAAAATACAGAAAAAGTATAATGAAGAAAAAAAAAAAATCAACTCTACCACCCAGAGCAAATCAATTCTATCATTTTGGCATACTTCCTCACAATGTTTAGGCCAGGGATCTTTAAAAAATATATAATTGAATGATTGTGGCTGAGCTGAATCCATTTTTTCCCCAGGTAAATGTGATCTATTTCTATAAAGCACATTTCCCTTCTAATAAAACATTACTTACTGTTTTCACCATCCCTAAGAGTCATGTTTCTGGTGTAAGAAATATTCAGTCTTCTTCCACTGCTGGATGCAAAAGGAGAATATTGATCTAAAAGAAAATTCAACAGCAAATTTACGAACATCAAGCCTACTAAATTTATACCTTACAAAAGAAAACAGGAACACAGTTCCACTGGCAGCTCGTATATGTTTTCTTTGTTCTTCTCATTGCTTTAAATTTAAATGAGATATTTCAATTTACATCTCAGGAGATGTCATATGAAAAATCCCAGCTTCTCTTAAAAAGTGAGAATATGTGCAGCCTAAACTCTCATCCTCTGACGGCATGAGCTGCACCGTGGCCATCCCTTCTGATGGGGCTACTGCATTCCAGGTCGCCCAAATCTCTACCTCTCGTCATTTTCCTTTCACCTGGCCTTTCTTATTCTCCTATGTTACTGGTCCACCTAGAGGGGCTTGAGTGTACATCCTCTGCTGGACAATATCCAGAAGCTACAGCATGACTAAATTGAAGCAATTTACTCTGAAGTTCCTATCTGTGCTGGTTATAAATTTTAAAAAGAGGTGAGAGTGAGAAGACACTCCATTCTAAAAAGGCCAAGAACAGGCAGGCTTAGGAATGCCATATGGAGCACACTTACATGCACTTCATTTAATGTAACAGGACAAAAGGAGAAGAGAGCACAAATCTCCTAAAGATGTAATTATGTGTTTTAAGCTTTCAATATAACTTTCTTGATTGAATCTAGAAATTAATGATCCTAAAAATAGCATCCTATAATAATATAATAATCCTAACAATAGTGAAGAGATAAGTGGATTCCATTTTTTTTTTCCTATTTGCTCCAAAAGTCAGTTAGCGTAAATAAATATTATTGAGTAAGTTTGGGAGAGCTCAGGTTTTGCTCAATTTAGAGGGAAGAACTGTTTAAAGGAGAGCTGACTGAAACTGTAATAAGCTAGTGAATTTTCATCATGAATTTCCAGCTTCTGGGGTGTTAGGAAGTTGGGCACTGACTTAGTGAGATGCAGAGGCAGGCAGTCAGGACGAACCTCTGCCTGTCTTTCCCAAGCTCCGACTCTATGACACCGTGGAGTAACTAGGTCTCTAGTTAGTCATACATTTGATCACAGAATAAAAAAAGAGCGGAGGAAATAACCATAAATCATGGGTAACCCAGTGGAATCCGAGTGCCTCCTGGACCCGGGAAGTTGCTGCAGGTACAGAGGCTACAGCAAAGCAGGCCACGGGGAGTGGTGGATAAAAGAAGTTGGAAGGGATCGGCATGGGCTGCAGCAAGCACTGGTGTTTGGTTGAAAAGAGATCCATCTCTACGTTGTTAGGTGATTAGTTAAGTTCTATCTAAAGGGTTAGAAGTGTTTATGGAATGTATCCAGAATATGTGAAGAGCTCTCTTCATCCTAAAAGTCACATTAGCAGAGGATGGTGTCAATCACTGAGAGAAGAAAGGGAGGCAAGAGTAGCATAAAGAAAAAAAACATATGGTCAATAATCTATCTATATATATAAAAGCCTAATATGCAAAGTGTCCCCTTGGGAGTTTGACCAACTGGGAATTCGATCGCTCGCTATGATGTGTGCTGACCACCAGGGGGCGGTGCGGAACGAAGGAAGGTCCGGGCCGGCGGCCGGCAGCCACTAGGGACCCTACCTGTGCATGAATTTCGTGCACCGGGCCTCTAGTTATTCATAAAATCTTGATAAGCAGGGGAAACGGAAATGCATTGCATACCTTGTGTCTGAATTTGGAAAACATCTGACATGGCTTTCTCCTTGAGGATGAGGCCCAGAGCTGCCTGGCATAAAAACTCTTTGGCTGTGGCCTTCCGACTGGGCAGCAGTTCTTCCCGGTGCTGAGGGATGAAGTCAGTGTGCACGTTCCCAGCTTTGAACTCCGGGTGGCCAGCCAGCCGGAGGAGGAAGTCAATGTTGGTGTGCAGTCCAACAATCTAGGAAGAGAATAAAGCCCACGTCCCAAGGAGTGGGGAAAACAACATATTCAGAAAAACATTTGTACGGCTTCTGCTCCTTTTGCTGAGTATCTTCCACTGTCGACAATTCTCAGGCAAACAGTAAAAACCCACTTCACCATCACTGTATTTCTGGACTTAACACTTAAAGCTACATCCACTGTGATAAAGAGGCCAGAGGAAATGATGTTAGTGTAGGTAACGTGGAGAAGACATTTAACTGACTTGGACTAGGAAAGTGATAAATGTGAAGAAACTTAAATGAAATTTATTGGCAAGACTTTGAAGACCTGCCACTCAGAACACTGTCACAGCAGAAGGCACCATTACTACACTGGGGAGGGGACTGGATGAAATTACCTCAAAAGAGCTTCCTTCCAACACTAAAATTCAAATTTTACATACCGATATAAAAGTAAAAAGGTATAAAACATAACCCAGTAAATGGAATCAAGGGTAAAGCCAGCTATCTGAGCCTCGAGTTCCTTCATTTGTTTGTTCGTTCATTCATTCATTCACCATATACTGAGCACCTTGTAAGTGCCAGACCCTCATGAAGATACTGGGGACAGAGTGAAGAACAAAACACACAAAGTCCTTGCCTCAGAGAGCCTACAATCTAGGGAAAGATAATAAACAATATCTATAAAAAATTCTAATGTAATGTCAGGTGATATGAAGAAAAATAAGGCTGTCTAAGGGGACAGAGAACAGCAAAGGGTCCTATTTTATTTTATTTTATTTTACTTTATTTTTTACTATAGGCCCAATGCACGAAGTTCATGCAAGAGTAGGCCTTCCTTCCCCCGGCTGCCGGCACCGGCTTCCCTCTGGCACCCAGGATCTGGGCTTCCCTCCGGCCTCTGGCAGGCACCTGGGACCTGGGCTTCCCTCACAGCCCCGGCTTCGTCCGGAAGGTCCAGAAGGACGTCCGGTCTAATTAGCATATTATGCTTTTATTATTATAGATTTTATTGATTTTAGAGAGAAGAAGGGAGAGGGAGAGATAGAAACATCAATGATGAGAGAGAATCATGGATCATTTGCCTCCTGCATATCCCCTACATGTCCCCTACTGGGGATCGAGCCCACAACCAGGCCATGTGCCCTGACCGGGAATCAAACTGTGACCGCCTGGTTCATGTGTCGATGCCCAACCACTGAGCCACACTGACTGGGAAAAGGATCTTGTTTAAAATGTGACAGCCTTGAAAGGACTCTGAGGAGGTGAGCAGTGCCTGAGGGTGGTGGGAGGGAGCCCTGTGATCATGTGTGGGAAGAACACTCTGGAGTGAAAACACACATGGCGCAATGCTGTGTGTGTCTAAAGAATGGCAAGGCGGCCAGTGTGGTTGAAGCCACAGAGATCAGAGGTTTTTAATGACATACAACAATCAGAATATCATGGGTTAAAAAGCAATCCTTCTATGAAGCTAAATCAGCTGGTACAGGACTTACTGCACCAAGAAAATTAATGTGCTACAAAACAGCAACAAACGATGAAATGGATAAAACTGAACATAATTATTTTCCTTTGGAGAAAATAATACCAACTGTAGGCCACACTTGTATAGCGACCACGTTTCCGTGGTATAGTGGTTATCATGTTCACTCACACACGTGTGGAGCTGGCCTTACCTACAGGATCAAGAGGAATTTCCTATCGATTTCCCTGAAGTATAACACAGATCCTAACAGTTTCAGTCCTGCAAGCTTTCTTTTCCAGCTGGAATCAAGAACTCCTCAAGCCCATAGGAATTCTCCCACATAAAATGAATTTGATCGTGACATAGGGGTGGTTGGTGGAAATAAGTTGACAAGGACAAAGGCTGACCACTCCTGACAGATGTGCTTGACTGTGGAGATACAGAGAGCATCAGGGTCACCAACATGGCCCCGTCACTCACGTGGTACTGACGAAGGCTGTACCTCAGCTTGGTCAAGGCCGCCTGGCGATCTGCGGCCCACACGACCAGCTTCGCAATCATGGGGTCATAATGCACGGACACTTCATCCCCTGAAATTGAAAACCACAACAACCTCTCAAAGTCAAAACCAAGTGATACAATGTGATAGCAAGATGTTCTGCTGTGGCTTTATATACATTTCACACTCAGTCCTCACAGACCTCATGACAGATATTGCCATCACCATTTTATTCGTGAGGAACTGAAGCTCATAGGGTTTAAAAACTTATCAAATGTCCAAGGAGGGTGTGGCCCTCCTGTCCGTTCAAAACGGTGACCCAATGACACACGGGCCGGTTTCCCCATCCTATCTTCTTCTTCTTGGAAGTCAGAACAAACTCCCTCTACCTCTCATATCACAACTGCTCTGCCCTCAGCATTCCCTTCCCTCCACCGTTTCCCCCATCAGACAAATAAGGGTAACCATTCCTGCGTCCTGTGGTTGTTGGGAGGACTGACAATAAAGTGCCAAATGTCGTACCTGGCAGAGCTGATAAACAAATAGCAGTCATCATTATTACGGTAGAGAACAAGAATCTCAATCACTGGTTAGAAACTAGGTCAAAGCAAAAGAATGTGGTATATTTCAAAGACTATTGTGACCCTTGTTGTGATTTTGGCAGGTCACTTAACCCCTCTAAAACCCAGGGTCTCCATATGTAAAATCAAGGGGTTGGATTACACTTCCTTACCCATCCATCCCCCCCACTCCCCACTCCCCCACCAACACATCCTGAACACCTTGTAGGCCTAGGCTTGAGCAAGGTGCTGCAAATACACCATAGAAGACAGTCCCTCCCTTAAGAATCTTACAGTCTGACGGGAAAACAGGCCAGGAACAGGTTACCATAAGATAATATATAATAAGGGCCAGGTCTGAGGGATGCACGGGAACGCAGAAGAGGAGTGTTGGGAGAAGCTTCCTGGACTAGATTGTCCCTCCCAGCGTCACGATGTGACTCTGGGAGCACTTCTCAGAACGGCATCTCTTATCCTTTGAGCCCGTTTAAGGTACACTGCAAGCTTTGCTTGCCCTACAGGTTTTTCCTTTTCTATTGCAGGGCCCCTCTTTTCTTTCCAAGATGTTCTGCTATGAAGTTAAAAATGTACTGACTACCAAAGCTCGCTGTGGCTTAGGCAAGAGCTATCAAAGTGGTGCCAATGTATCATCAAGAAGCCCCAATGCCTCATTTTGGCTTTCAAGACCCATATGATTTACTCTCAACCTGTGTCTGTCTCCAGCCATACCTCCAACTACTTACCATCCTAAACCATTTCCCAGCCACATATTTTCTTACAGTTCTTCAAACATACCTTCAAGTTCACTTTCCTTTAATGTGTTTCATCTGCCTACTCAAATCCACGCTAGAGTTCCTCTTTTAAAAGTGTCTCACATTAGCTCTTAGTCCTGGAACTGCTCTGCAACTAAAGTTAAGGTGGCAACAGACGGTGGTAGCTCAGAGCACGGACTCTGGAGCCAGAATGCCTGGGTCTGAGTCTTGACTGCAAGGGTGATCTTGGGCAAGTCACTTAACTTCTCCATGTCCTGGTTTTGTCATCTAGAAAATGGGGGTAAGAATACCTACTCATAGGACAGTGCTCACGGTTAAAGGAGCCTATACAGAGAAGTCACCTAGAACAGCACCTGCACGTAGTGCTAAATGATTGTTAGCTATGACCATTGTTACTGATCAATGCTGAACTGTGATAGCTCTTGTGTTGTTATTTTTTACTTTTAATTTCTTTTATGATTGTTTAGCTTGCACTAAGTTTTCATATTAATTCTCCAGCTTGACTTGAAGGCAGAGTGCCTTACGCATAGCGAATATCAGTCACCTTAAATCATGTTTGGAACCAGGCAAAGTAAAAAATATAAAACAACACACACAAAATATCTATTGCTTAAGTTTGATCAAGTACTGCTGCGTTCGAAAAAAGAGCCTATTGATTAAACTACTAGTTATTCTTTAAAAATAACGATTCCAGAAGGAAAAAATAAATATTTCAGAGAAATCAACTAAATCCTGTATTTTAAAACATACTAGACATTTCCACAAGACACAAGGAAAAGACCCCATCCAAAAATAATAATGCACTAAAAGTTAAAAAGACTTTCTGCTTCACTTCCTCTTACCTTGCCGCACTCCAGTTTCAATCCTCGTGGAAAGGTCCGCTGGCGGGGTGGAGAGGTGCACCAGCGGCCCGGCCCCCGGCATGAAGTTATTGAGAGGGTCTTCTGCGTATATTCTAGCTTCAAACGCGTGGCCCTGCAGAGTTATTTCTTCCTGGCTCAAAGGAATCTTCTCTCCTGCTGCAATCTGGTAACAGAAGAGTATGTACTTCCTATAAAAATCCACCTTAAAGCAGCTATGAGACTAGCAAGTTGGTGGTCGTGCCTTTTTTATGTAAAGTGTACATTTGGACTTCACAATGAAGCCAAATAAAAATCATGATTTTACCCACCGCCTCGAGTATTGGGCATAAAGAAGATATTTAGAAACAGATGCAGCTTGCCCAGCTGGCGAGGCTCAGTGGTTGAGCATCAACCTATGAACCAGGAAGTCACAGTTCGATTCCCGGTTAGGGCATATGCCTGGGTTGTGGGCTCAATCCTCAATAGGGCGTTTAGGAGGCAGCCTATCAAAGATTCTCTTTCATCATTGATGTTTCTACCCCTTCTTCTCCCGCTCTGAAATCAATAAAAATTAAAAAAAAAACACCAAAAAAACCAGAGGCAGCTTGAAAATAAAGTATTAATTACAACGGGCTTCTAGAGTTTTTAAATAGAAAATGCAAGCAAACTGCTGACTAAATTATAAATATAAAAATCAGTGTTATTTTCAGTATAATTGAAACTAAGATTTCTTTCTGGCACTATGCTCTCAGTTTTCATCTAAAACAGTGGTCGGCAAACTCATTCGTCAACAGAGCCCAATATCAACAGGACAACGAATGAAATTTCTTTTGAGAGCCAAATTTTTTAAACGTAAACTTCTAACGCCATTTCTTCAAAATAGACTCGCCCAGGCCGTGGTATTTTGTGGAAGAGCCACACTCAAGGGGCCAAAGAGCCGCAGGTGGCTCGCAAGCCGCGGTTTGCCGACCACTGATCTAAAACATTAGCACTCAGTTACAAAATCAATCTTTTTTTAAAAAATAGTAAATTATTTGTTGGTGTTCACAGGTATAGGTAAAGTGTAACATTAGACATCTTTGTAATTTTAATCAGCAAATGCGTGATAAAGCAAAACAGAAAGGGGAACATAGTTTTTCAATTTTATTATGTTTATGTACATTGCATAGCACACATTATAAACAGAAAAAGGCTATTGGAAGACTTGCTATCACACTTTCCCCTTAAGTTTTCCTCCAAGATGAAAAAATGATAACCTGAGAAAGCAAAAGCTACAGGGAAAAATCTCTAAGTAACTTAGCATCACATTGAACTAAACAGATAAGCATAAAACAGAAGCAGGTTCCATCTCTTTAAATATGTAAATAAGAAAGATCAGGAACCACAGCAGTTAGGAATAAAAGGAAAGCAGGCAGAACTGAATGTCTTTATGGCACAGTGTTTCAAACCACAGACTGCAGCCATATTCCTTAGGAACCTTTTATCCTCTGTGATTTCAAGATTCTGAACTCTTTTGGGTTACTGCTTCAGAAAAAAAATCTTCCTTTTCCTCGAATTGTGGAAACATAAGCACTTTTCCAGAAGTTTCTAAATCCACTACAATTTTCCTGACACCCACTAACACTTACTAGCCCGATGTGCCTAGTTTTCATTAGCTCCCAAGGCTATAGAGGCCCAAAAGAGTCTTTGGGCTCAATTAAAACCACCAATCAACCCCAAGGAAATTGAAAAAGAAGCATATTGTCCACAGACATTCCGAAAAAAAAAAACAAAATTATCCAAATAACCAAGATTTTAGCATCACAATTTGAAAAAAACAATTTAGATTCAGGATATATATAAGGAACCAAGAATCCCACAGAGATTGACTATTCATATGACTTAAAAAACTTTAAAAAAAAAGAAGGCTGAGATACAATCTATTGTTTTCAATAAAGAGAAAAACATGCTAAACTATTATTAATAATATTTGAAATAATATGCTTTGTGAAACTCTGGTTTAGGCCAGTGCTTCTCACACTATTAAAATAAAAGAACAGTGTGGACTTAAAACTTTTGTAAAACAGTAGATATGTCACAGCAATGCCAAATTGCTTTACTTTTTAAAAAATATTTATTTTTATTGATTTCAGAGATAGAAACATCACTGTTGAGAGAGAATCATTGATTGGCTGCCTCCTGCACGCCCCCTATTGGGGACAGAGCCTGAAAGCGGGCATGTGCTCTGATTGGGAATCGAATCGGGACCTCCTGGTTCATAGGTCAATGCTCAAACACTGAGCCACACTGGCCGACGCCAAATCACTTTAAAAATTTCTAATCATGTACTGTGACTGTCTCATACTTATCCCACTGTGGGCCAGCAATAGTGTTTAAGTCAACACTTGCACATGGACCCTTCTGTGGGTCTAGACCAGTGGTCGGCAAACTCATTAGTCAACAGAGCCAAATATCAACAGTACAACGATTGAAATTTCTTTTGAGAGCCGAATTTTTTAAACTTAAATTTCTTCTAACGCCACTTCTTCAAAATAGACTCGCCCAGGCCGTGGTATTTTGTGGAAGAGCCACACTCAAGGGGCCAAAGAGCCGGATGTGGCTCGCAAGCCGCAGTTTGCCGACCACGGGTTTAGACCATTCCCTTGGCTCTTCCTTCTGGCTGCCGGCCAGGGCCTTCCTTCCCAACCCTGTGTTAGCTCATTTCATCCTGGCTGGCATCTGTCCTGCCTCTAAAATCTAACGACTGCCTGGCCCAGAGTGATGTGGCCCCAGGTAGAGTACCAGCTTTTGGTTTTGAGGCAATGTGGTCACCAGCCATTGCCAATAGCAGCAGCTCACCTGTTGGCTGCCCCATGACTAACGGGAAATGATGGTAATGAACAGACTGGGAATCTGTGTCCATAAAGTGACAATAATGTCATAGCATGAAATGCAGTGTCACCTTTAACCTCCCATTTTCCTGTGCCCATCACAACCAGTAACAACTGAACCCTTATCCAAAAAGACACCTTTCTTTAGGAGGCCAGAAGGTAACGCAGTTTCAAGACTGATATTTCATAGAAAAGTCATTCCCACCTTAAGCTGCCATTCCACCAAGTCAGTTCCTGTGATCATCTCAGTAACAGGATGTTCCACTTGCAGCCTTGTATTCATCTCCATGAAGTAGAAATCATGCTTTGAGTCCATAATAAACTCCACGGTTCCTAAAAGTAAAATACAATGATCACATTTCAATAGTATGTAATTAGTAGCAAATTAAAATGATGTATCAGTTTTACCACTGTGTTCATTCAATGGTACTTTGTATTTCATGAAAAAAAAGTCTCACATGTTGTAGCAGCAAATGACTCTCAGTCAAGACAGGGAGCCACATGAAATTTTGCACAGAAAAATGTATTTGGGGTTTTGAGCAAAGAGTAAGCCCAAGATACGAAGCAGTGAGAACATGACTGCCATGTGTTACTGCGTCAGTTCAACCAGGTCCTGGGAACTGTACCCTGTGACATCCCATCTCACTTTAACCCTCTGCAGAAAAATACAATCTTTTTTCCTTAGTTTTGGGCTATTGGAAATTTCCTTTAAAAGTCCTTTTGCTGGTGACGCATTGAAAAATTGCTTAGCAACTAAATATTATGTTAATAATGTTTTACCTATTGGTATTTTATTAGGCACTACAAAACTTCCCCAGCTTTACCTATATATATGTGTGTGTGTGTGTGTGTGTGTGTGTGTGTGTGTGTGTATATATATATATATATATATATATATATATATATATAGCTAATATGCAAAGTGTCCCCTCGGAGAAACCAAGATGGCGGCATAGGTAAACACCTGAACTTGCTGTCTCATACAACCACTTCAAAACTATAACTAAGACACTGGGCATGAGGGCATGCGACAGGGGTTAGGGGAGGCTGGGGGAAGGTCAATGGGGGGAAAAAAGGAGATATATGTACTAATATATGTAATACTTTAAACAATAAAAAAAATTTTTTCTAAACTATTTGAAAAAAAACACACAAAACTATAACTAAAAGACAAAACGGACATAATCTAGAACCACAGGAAGGCTGGCTGAGTGGAAATTCTACAACTAGAAGGGAAGAGAAAAGCACACTGAGACTCAGAGGAGCTGCAGAAGGCAGAGGTACCAAGCCGTGTGCGCAGAGAGGGCTGGCGACTGAGTACGCAGCTGGATTTCTCAATCGGGAGGAAGACACAAGTTCCCGACTGCTCTGAACTCCAGTTCTGGGAGAGACTCTGGGGACCCAGACTCATACAGGGAGAAACTGGCGGAACTCAAGGGCGGCTTTCTCTCAGAGGTGCTTGCAGCGATTACCAAGGGACACTGAGACCTGGGGGCCTCTTAGGGCAGGGCTGATGGGAAGTCATTGCTGTTTGCTCCACCCTGAGACTCCGCCCCATCCAAGCTGTGCACAGAGGCGTCTGCATATGAATGGTCTGGTCCTTTGAAATCTAAACTTACCTAACAAACTGCAGCTGAGTCAGAGAGACCCAGAACATCCAAAAGAAGGCCCAGGTCCCCACAGCAGGTTGCACTGCTTCACAGCTGGGCCTCATCTGGGCACCTCCAAACCCCAAACAAAGAAGAGGAATCTGCAGATCTCTCCGAAGCTCCTGCTGGGTGGCCTCAGGCAGAGGCTAAATTAGTACCTCCTTGGAGATCCAAGAGCCAGTGTACCCAGGGGTCAGAGTGGGACCATCCAGATTACAACTCCTCAGATCCATAAGGGACACACTCAGGGGCAGACTCAGTGAGCACCAAAGCCCCACTGAAGCAAGTCTTGCCTCATAAGGGTGTCTCCAGCACAGAAGTTCTCCCATCATAGACACAGCTGATCCTCACAGCCAATTGGACTTAAGGTCAATTCCTCCCAGTGATACCAACAACAATCAAGGCTTAACTACAACAAGACTGTGCACACAGCCCACAAAGGGGTGCACCAACAGTGTCCACCTCAGGTAACTGGGGAGGCTGAGCCACTGGGCCCTATAGGACACCTAGCACACAAAGCCACTCTATCAACTCAGGGAAGCAGCCAAAATGTGGAGACAAAGAAACAAATCACAAATTAAAGAAATAGAGGAAAGTAAACTATAGGATATAGAGTTCAAAACTACCGTTATAAGGTTTTTCAAGAATTTTCTAGAAAAGGCCAATAAATTTAGTGAGACCCTCAAGGATATGAAAAAGGACCAACTAGAAATTAAGCATACACTGACTGAAATAAAAAATAATATACAGAGATCCAACAGCAGACTAGAGTATGGCAAGAATCAAGTCAAAGATTTGAAATACAAAGAAGCAAAAAACACTCAACAGGAAAAGCAAAAAGAATCCAAAAATTTGAAGATAGTGTAAGGAACCTCTGGGACAACTTCAAGCGTACCAACATGCAAATTATGGAGGTGCCAGAAGAAGAGAGAGAGCAAGATACTGAAAACCTATTTGAAGAAACAGTAACAGAAAACTTCCCTCACCTGGTGAAAGAAATAGACTTACAACTCCAGTAAGAGCACAGAACCCCAAACAAAAGGAATCCAAGGAGGACCACACCAAGACACATCATAATTAAAATGCCAAGAGCAAAAGAAAAAGAGAGAATATTAAAATCAGCAAGAGAAAAACAGTTACCTACAAGGGAACACCCATATGATTGTCAGCTGATTTCTCAACAGAAACTATGCAGGCCACACAGGAGTGGCAAGAAATATTCAAAGTGATGAACAGCAAGAACCTACAACCAAGATTACTCTACCCAGCAAAGCTATCATTCAGAATTGAAGGGCAGATAAAGAGCATCACAGATAAGAAAAGCTAAAGGAGTTCATCACCGCCAAACCAGTATTACATGAAATGCTGAAAGGTATTCTTTAAGAAGAGGAAGAAGAAGAAAAAGGTAAAGATAAAAATTATGAAAAACAAGTACATATCTATCAGCAAGTGAATCTAAAAATCAAGTGAATAAAAAATCTGACGAACAGAATAATCTGGTGAATATAATAGAATCAGGGGCATAGAAAGGGAGTGGACTGACAATCCTTGGGAGGAAAGGGGTGTGGGGGGTGCGGGAAGAGACTGGACAAAAATCGTACACCTATGGACGAGGACAGTGCGGGGGGGCGGGTAAGGGTAGGGAGTGAGGTGGGAACCGGGTGGAGGGGAGCTATGGGAGGAAAAAAGAGGAACAACTGTAATAATCTGAACAATAAAGATTTAATTAAAAAAACAAAGCGTCCCCTCGGGAGTTCGACCAGGAGACCAGGAGTTCGATCACTCACTGTGACGTACACTGACCACAACAGGGCGGCGTGGAATAAAGGAAGGCCTAGCCAGCCGCCAGCAACCAGGGAAGGAAGGCCCCGGCATCCAGAAGGCCCCGATCGGCCCTGATCGCCAGCCAGGCCTAGGGACCCTACTTGTGCATGAAATTTGTGCACCAGGCCTCCAGTTAAAGTATAAAAATTCATCCCCTTTGCCTGGCTGGTGTGCCTCAGTGGTTGAGCGCTGACCCAGGAACCAAGAGGTCATGGTTTGATTCCTAGTCAAGGCACATGCCTGGGTTGCAGGCTCAATGCCCAGTTGGGGGTGTGCAGGAGGCAGCCGATCAATGATTCTCTCTCATCAGTGATGTTTCCATCTCTCTCTCCCTCTCCCTTCCTCTCTGAAATCAATAAAAATATATTTTTTAATTGTCTTAAAAAGAATGAACCCTAATGTGAACTATGTTTTCTGAGTGGTAATAATGTGTCAGTGTAAGTTTACTGATCAGAACAAATGTACCACTCTGATGTGGAATGTTGATGGGGGGGAGGCTGTGTGTGTCTGGGGACAGGGAGTATATGGGAAAATCTCTGTACTTTCTGCTCAATTTGTTGTGAAACTAAAACTGCTGTAAAAAAAATAAGCTTTATTAATTTAAAAAATCAATTTCATAATTTTAATTTAAAGTAAGACTGAAAATATCGAATAGCATTATACATATTAGGATAAGCATTATTTAGTAAAAGGCTTTTTTCAAACACATATGAATATAAGTATAAACACACACACACACACACACACACATATATATATGGGGTCTCAATATAAAATATGGGTGTGTTTGTTTTGTTTTTTTCTTGTGGATCTGGTCAAAAGGTTTGAAAACCACTGATATAAAAGCTATATGTTTCTTTTACCTCTAAAGCATACATAAATTATTACTTCTCCTCTTTAAGAAACAAATCTTAGCATACCTGCTCCGACATAATTTACAGCTTTAGCAGCTCGGACTGCAGCTTCCCCAAGCTTTTTTCTTACTTCAGGTTTAATACCGGGCTATGAACAAATATTTAAATAAATTTCCATTAGTACTTTGTCCCACTAGAAATTCCCACTAAGATCCAATATTACATCTTCATGTAGCAAATATTACATTCAAGAGATAATAAAGATAAAAAGCTGTCACAAGGCCAAAGTTTAATGGTTCTGCTAGTAATTTCTATGACTTGCAGATATTCCTCAGCTTAGTGATATATCTGTGTCCCTTGTTCCTACATAACTGTTATAACCATATGTCTACTTAAAATAAATGTATCAATATAAAAACTTTGAACAGTCCCTATTTTAAGATGATAAAGCAATCTGGATCAGCTGTGCAATAATTATCTTGGAATACGGCAAACCTTGAGATTCAAAGTTAATAAAAATGGTTCAAAAAAAGAAATATATGTCAATAAATAGCCAAAGCTTTTAACATTTTAAAAACTGAGCTCTACAACAGTCACTGTTTCAAAATAAGACTTTACTGAAATTATTGTTGTTGACATTTACTTCAAAAGGTATAATATACTCTACAACAGAAATTAAAATTTTAATATGCGAATAACAAACTGATTACCAGAAATCTCAGATCCCTGAGCTGATAAAACTACACACTGATAAAAACATGCATGTTTAGTCTCCCCTTATCCATGGGGAAATGTGCCAAGATCTCCAGTGGAGCCCTGGCCGGTGTGGCTCAGTTGGTTGGAGCGCCGTCCTATACACTGAAAGGTGGAAGGTTTGATTCCTGGTCAAGGCACATACCTGGGTTGTGGGTTTGATCCCCAGTTGGGGAACCTGCAGGAGGCAACCAATGGATGTTTCTCTTCCTCTCTAAAATCAATAAATTACTTAAAGATATATATATATATCTTCAGTGGATCCCTGAAACCACAGATAGTACCAAACCCTATGCATGTTTTTCCTATACCTACAGACCTTTTAACTTAAAGGAAGCAATTACAGCTTCTCTTTGACAGATCCAAACTGTCAGCATCACTACTCTTGCACTTTGGAGCTATTATTAAGTAAAATAAGGGTTACTGGAACATAAGTATGTAATGTGATAGTCAATCTGATAACTAAGACAAATAACCAAGTGACTAACAGGCGGGTTAGCCGATGCAATGTGGATACACTGGACAGAGGGGTGATTCACATCCCAGGTGGGATGGCATAAGACTTCATCACACTACTCAGAACGGTGTGCAATTTAAAACTTATAGATTTTCAGGAATTTTATTGTATTTTTGGAATTTCTGACTTAATATTTTCAAACCACAATTGACCATGGGTAACTGAAGCTCTAGATAAGGGGGGACTACTGTATACGACCTGGAACAAGAAAAGAAGCCTGTGGCAGTAGCAGGCTCCAAAGAAATGTAAATCCAAAAATAAGTAAAACCATGCCTGGATGGTGTGGCTCAGTGGTTGAGCATCGACCCAGGAACCAAGAGGTCACTGGTTTGATTCCCAGTGAGGGGACAAGCCTGGGTTGCAGGCTCCATCCCCAGTAGGGGGCGTGCAGGAGGCAGTCAACTGATGATGTTTCTCTCTCATGGATGTTCCTATACCCCTCCCTTCCTCTCTTTCTAAAAATCAATAAAAACATTTAAAAAACAGACAAACCAGGAGTAGGCCTTGGACCCAGAGAACAACCTAAGCCAGTCAAAATTTGTCAAATAAGAGCAAATCTCTCTCTTCCACAATACAGTAGGAAGATGACTGATATATTTCAGGTAACCTTAAACAGCAGTTAAAACAAGTCTTCTGCATAGAAAATACATTCAATTAACCAGACCATTTCATTCCTTTAAACATTTTGTTAATTACAATTTAAAATCTGCATGGAAACACGATATAGCTGCTCACTCTAAGTCAGAACCTTAGGTCAGAGGAGAATGTCCTAAAAACTATTCAGATGGCTGAAACCGGTTTGGCTCAGTGGATAGAGCGTTGGCCTGCGGACTGAAGGGTCCCGGGTTCGATTCCGGTCAAGGGCATGTACCTTGGTTGCGGGCACATCCCCAGTGGGAGGTGTGCAGGAGGCAGCTGATCGATGTTTCTCTCTCATCGATGTTTCTAGCTCTCTATCCCTCTCCCTTCCTCTCTGTAAAATATCAATAAAATATATTTAAAAAAAAAAAAAAAACTATTCAGATGGAATACAGCCCTGTTGTGTCCTGTGTGGTAGCCCCAGAACTTCAACCCCTCATCCCCACACTGCCAGGGGGAAGTGGCGGGGGGACCTTATCCTTACTAGTATACTACTACTTGGAAGCAGCTGTCCAGCAGGACTTTGGGGGAGACACTAGCTTCACAGATTTCTGATATGAAAATCAGAGTGACTAGTGTTTCCATTATAGAGAAGATTACAAACTTCTTTACAAGGTCCTTACCCCAGGGGCTTCCTCAATGATCTTCTGATGCCTCCTCTGGACACTACAGTCTCTCTCAAACAAGTACACAGCATTGCCATGGTGATCACCAAACACCTGGACTTCTACATGCCTATTTAAAAGCGAACACTCATGTTAATATACTTTCCTAAGGATGACAAATCTCACATTCCATAAGCCAGACTATTGTCCAAGGTGACCAGGATTCCTCTATTTTTATTTTACACACTAGAGGCCCGGTGCACGAAATTTGTGCACCGGGGTGTGTGTCCCTCAGCCCAGCCTACACCGTCTCGAGGGATGTCCGACTGCCCGTTTAGGCCCGATCCCAGTAGGATCGGGCCTGAACGGGCAGTCGGACATCCCTCTCACAATCCAGGACTACTGGCTCCCAACTGCTTGCCTGCCTGCCTTCCTGATGGCCCCTAACCGCTTCTGTCTGCCAGCCTTATCAACCCCTAACCATTCCCCTGCCAACCTGATTGATGCCTAACTGCTCCTGCCAGCATGATTGCCCCTAACTTCCTTCCCCTGCAGGCCTAGTCACCCCTAACTGCCCTCCCCTGCAGGCCTGGTCACCCCTAACTGCCCTCCCCTGCAGGCCTGGCTCTCCCCCCAACTGCCCTCCCCTGCAGGCCTGGTCCCCCCCAACTGCCCTCCCCTGCAGGCCTGGTCCCCCCCAACTGCCCTCCCCTGCAGGCCAGGTTGCCCCCAACTTCCCTCCTCTGCCTGCCTGGTCACCCCTAACTGCCCTCCCCTGCAGGCTTGATCGCCCCCAACTGCCCTCCCCTACTGGCCATCTTGTGGTGGCCATCTTGTGTCCACATGGGGGCAGCCATCTTGTGTATTGGAGTGATGGTCAATCTGCATATTATTCTTTTATTAGATAGGATAGAGGCCTGGTGCATGGGTGGGGGCTGGCTGGTTTGTCCTGAAGGGTGTCCCGGATCAGGGTGGGGGTTCCCTTGGGGCATGGGGCAGCCTGGGCGAGGGGCCTGTGGTGGTTTGCTGGCCAGCCACGCCCCCCAGCGACCCAAGCGGAGGCCCTGGTATCTGGAATTTATTTATCTTCTATAATTGAAACTTTGTAGCCTTGAGCAGAGCCAAGCCTCCTGCTTGCTCCATGGCCACAGCCATTTTTGTTGGGATTTACTTATCTTCTATAATTGAAACTTTGTAGCCTTGAGTGGAGGCCAAGGCAGGCCAGGGCTGCGGGAGCTTGGCTTCCTCCATTGCCGGGGAAACCCAAGCCTCCTGCTTGCTCTGTGGCTGTAGACATCTTGGTTGGGTAATTTGCATACTTGCTCCCGATTGGCTGGTGGGCGTGGCTTTTGGGTGTAGCAGAGTGGTGGTTAATTTGCATATTACTCTTTTATTAGATAGGCTATGCATGCCCAGGGACACAAACAATAGAGCTGTGAAGACCTGGGGGGAGGGTGAAGAGGGGCAATAGGGGGAAAAGGGAGGGACATCTGCAATACTCTCAACAATGAAGATAAATAATAAAACAAAGAAACCAGGAAGTCAGTTCTGGCCAGTGTGGCTCAGTTGGCTGGGTTAATTCCCAGTGAGGGCACATGCGCAGGTTACAGGCTGGATCCCCGTAAGGAGTGTGCAGGAGGCACCCAATTGATGTTTCAGTCTAACATCCATGTTTCTCTCTCCCCCTCTTCCTTTCTCACTCTCTAAAAAAAAACAAAAAAAACAATACAAAATTTTTTAAAAAAACAAAAAAAGCACACAAAAAACAAGAAGTCTCATAATGTCCTGTTCAGCAGTGGCTCAGAGCTGTTCCTTTCTGTTCATTCCATAAAATACTTCATTAAACCACTTGGAAAAATTAATTTTCTTGATTTATCAGTTCCACTGGATGGTCCATTTGTCAATTTTCCTACCTGTCCAACACAATAGAAGTTGATTTCTTCCTTTTGGATTTGCCTTCTTGACCTTTCCTCCTCTTTTTATTTATCCTTAAGCTAACATCGCCAAATATACTCCTCTTATTATTATTTTGAACAAATTGTTAACTGTGAAGTCCTTGTCTAATATTCTTCCTTTATTAGATCTGAGTTTCTAACCTGTATCATTTTCCTTCTCTTTGAAGAACTTGTTATTGTTACTTGCAAGGCAAGTCTACTGGTGACAAATTCCCTCAAATTTTGTCTGAGGACATGTTTATTCCTCCTGCATGTCGGAGGATAATTTCATTGCATATAGATTTCTACATTTTATATATATTCCACTCCTCTTGATTCTTGCTTGCATGGTTTCTGTGAGATGTCTGATGTACTACAGGAAGTTTTCACCCCTCTGGCTTTTTCCAAGATGTCCTATTTGTGTTTGTTTTCTTACGTTTGAATATAATTTTAAGATTTCTTTGATAGTTATCCTCTTTGATGTCCTCTGAGCTCAGTCCTCTGAGCTCCCTGGTTCTGTAGTGTGGTGTCTGTCATTAATTTTGGGAACATTTTGGCCGTTATTACTTTGAAATAGTTCTCCCATTCCTTTCTTTCTTCTTGTATTCAAATAAGCACATGTTACCTGGTACACCTTTAAAAATTGTCCTGCAGTTCTTAGATAGTTCAGTTATATTGTATTTGTTTGTTTTCATTCTCTCTTCTCTTTGTATTTGTTTGGGAAGTTTCCATTGACATATGTTCAAGGTCACTGATTCTTTCTCCAGCTGTGTCTAATTTACTGATTAGTCCATCAAACGCATTCTTCCTTTGTTATGATGTTTTTTATTTCTAGCATTTTCATTTGATTTTTTTTCTTAAATTTCCATCTCTTTGTTTACATTACCCTCTGTTCTTGCATGTTTTTTTTTTACTTGCTCCATTAGAGCATTTACATATTAACCACTTACTTTAAATTCCATAGATAATCCAAAGATCTGTGTCACATCTCAGTCTAGTTCTGATACTTGCCTTGTCACTTCAAATTGTGCTTTAAAAAATTTTTTTTAACCTTTAAGGCTTGGAAATTTTTTTTTTTAAATCCAGATGTGATGGCCCTGGCTGGTGTGGCTCAATTGGTGGAAGCATTGTATAATACACACCAAAAGGTGGTGTGTTTGATTCCCGGTCAGGACACATATCCAGGGTGTAGTTCCATCCCTGGTCGGGATGCGTGTGGGAGGCAACCAATCAATGTTTCTCTCTCACATCGATGTTTCTCTCTCTCTCCCCCCTCCTCTCTTTAAAATCAATTAAAATAAATAGACAAAAAAAGAAAGGAAGGGAGGGAGGGAAGGAGGCAGGGAGGGAGGGATGGAGGAAACCAGATGTGATGTGTCCCATACCAGGAACTGAGGTAAACAAGCCTTGAATGTTTAATGTTAATCGGGTTTGGAGGCATGTTGTGTTTCATGTCTGCAGCAGCAGGCGGTGCCAGAGGCTTCACTTTCCTCCAACATCCTTGGTTTCCTTTTGTTTCTCCTGTTGTCTTTGGGCTTCAACAAGAACTGCTTTCTGGACAGAGTCTGTGTCCTGCACTTGTTTCAGTTGGAATCCACTGTTACTGTACAGGAGCTCGGTGACATGGTAGGGTGCAGGGCCGGGAAAACGCTCTATGATCTTATGATTAAATCTCAGTGGTTTAGCTGACCTGACTCTGTGTCTCATAAGTGTTTTCCTAATCCTGTTCACGCTTAGGTACAACGGGCAGGTTAGAGGTTAGACCTGGCTAGCTGCCCTTCCCCCAGGGCAGAAAAGGTTCTGGCAAAGCTTCCCTGGGAGTGTTTGCCTTTGTTCCTGAGAATAGACTGCTCTGGGCCTATTTCAGAGGGTTACTTTTCTACCCCCCAACCCCAAATTTTAAGAAATTGCTTGGATTTTCACTGTGAGAACTTGGTGGGATTCCTGGCAATAAAACTAATGAAAAGTTGGAAGGCCCCCCTAACACTGGGGGGCTTAAGGATTTTCTCACTATCAAGCTAGTCCACAATGAATCTCCAGTAATTTGTCAAAATTCCCATTTCAGTGTTCCTGTAAGCTTATGGCTCCAGCGGCTCCTGCTCCTGGCAGGAGGATGCTGGCTGTGCTTCGCTGTGTTCACGTGCCTGCCCAGACTTTGGGGTGGTGGCTTCCCTGTGCCCTCGGTTCTCGTATGGGTCTAAGTCACTGACTTTCATTCTGTCCAGCTTTTTTACTTGCTCTTCAGGTGTAACAACTTCCAAGCTCTTTCCATGCTGGAGCTGAACAACCTGATTTTCAAATTACAATTATAAAATTCTACTTTCTACGGACCCTCCCTTATCTTTCAGCTGCTTCAGAGAGGACGGCACTGTAGCAGGGGCTCCAGGTTTAGAAAGGAACATGCTGGGGCCACACCAAGAGCAGAACACAACACAGTTTTTATTCTGAGGTCTCAAAACTTTGACACAGTTTTCCTTTGGCTACGTACAAAGGAAGATCACGGAGGATCTGTTTTCTGTTTTGATTCTGTAATCATCAAGTCACTTGTGCCATTTTCCTTTTGCTGACTGATCTTTTCTGCTGCTTGACCTAACTTAGAGGATCCGGAGCACTATCTCAGAACCAATCCTAGCCGCTCCAATCAGCCACTGGGGGTCTGGCTAGATACTGGTAGGTGGATACAGCTGGATTCTATTAGAAATGCCTTGATATTTTCTAAAAGTTCTAAAGTTTTTATTTTCCTAGTTACATTTTAAATTCACATAGATTATTTATTGACTCTGAAGTGAAGACGGAATCCGGTTTCTTTTATTCCCTCCAAATAGTACACTTTGAAGACTATTTTCTGTCCCAGCCTTTCAGATAGACACAATAACTGATCAGATCTAGAAAACATTTTGTATGTACTTTTCTCAGTTACCAGCACCATCTTGACAATTTTCTCACCCTCCATTAATTCAACAGGTAACTATTTAGCAGGATATAACATAGTGTATTCAGTACAATTATCATGATATTAAAATATTACTAGAAAATACGGCACAGAAATATATAGAAATATTAATACACTTAGAGAATGAGATTATGAGTGACTTTGTTTTCCAACTCCTGTATTTTCCAAAAAATCTGTAATGTATTCACATTACTTCTATATTAAAAAAACTATTATTGATGCCTATCATAAAGAAAGTAATATGCCAGGTAGTAATATATAGGGGGAAATGAAAAAGAAATAGACTAGCAGGTCCTTGATTCCCAGGAGTTTCCCAGCTATTGGAGGAATAAATTACAATGTGAAGTAATATGTAGCTAACGTTTCACAAGGAAAGAATTTACAGCTTCAAAAACTGTTGGAGCTTAGAGTTATAGTCACCGAAATAGCTAGCCGATGTGTTCACAACAATCTAACTCAAGAGTATGCCACTTGGGCCGAAACCGGTTTGGCTCAGTGGATAGAGCGTCGGCCTGCGGACTGAAAGGTCCCGGGTTCGATTCCGGTCAGGGGCATGTACCTTGGTTGCAGGCACATCCCCAGTGGGAGGTGTGCAGGAGGCAGCTGATCGATGTTTCTCTCTCATCGATGTTTCTGGCTCTCTATCCCTCTCCCTTCCTCTCTGTGAAATATCAATAATATATATATATATATATATATATATATATATATATATTGTTAAAAAAAAAAAAGAGTATGCCACTTGGAGAATCGGTCTATTCTTTTGGAAAGATACTGTGGGAGGGAGCCCTGGTTTATCTTAGAATCTCTCTGTCTTTTCCTGGCTTCCCACTAGCAGGCGGCATATGTTATGCGCTCCTAATCAACTGGCTGACTTTAAAGTTGACTTTTTTTTTTAAAACAAACTCTAAATGAATTTAATTTACTGTGCCATGTTCAGGGACAGTTCTAAGCTTGTATGATCTGAAACAAAAACTATTTGGGGGCCCTCTTTAAAAAGAAGACACAATAGGTAATGGAACTTGGAAGAGGTTCATGCAAGGGAAGCTTCAGCTCATTAACTTCAAGGTAAATCCCTCTCTGGTCAGGGTCCCCAAAGGCGTTATTCTTTATCAGGTCACTGGACATACAGGATAACTATATCTACATCTGTATCTATTAAATTACCAAAAAGTCTATGAAGCAGGAAGCTTTTACAATCAGTACCTTATTTTAAGCAATAGGCACAAAAAGAAAACTCCAGAAAATAAAAATAAAAATTAGGTATTTACATGGCATTTGTTATTGTGGTACCTGGAGAAGCAGTTTAGTGCAGTGGCTCAGAGTGTGAATTTCAGAGTCAAACTGCCTGGGCTGAAATCCAAGCTCCACTACTTCTTAGCTAGGAGACCTCAGGCAAGTTATCTGATGTGACTATTCTGTTGCTCAGTATCCTCACCTGCAAAATGGGTATACTACCCTCTAAAGGGGTTCTTGCAAGAACTAGATTAGAATTTGGACAGCAAGATTAGTTAGTATATGTAAAATATTTAGGACCCAGCATATGGTGAGTGCAATAAAAGTGTGAGCTGTTGGTAACACATCACTTACAATTATAATTTAGTTGGGTAACTATTTCCATTTTCTGAGCATCTCAACTGATGCTTACAGAGTTCTGTAAAATATAGCTTAATTTCTTTTTTGTTTTTGTTTTTAGAAAGTGACATGGGCACATAGTAACCTGAAGATAGATGAGGTGTGATTGTGCTAGTGTGCTCTTGAAACACATTGGTTAATCCTCACCCAAGGATATTTTCCCCCCATTGATTTTTAGAGAGAGTGGAAGGGAGGGAGGAGGGGGAGAGAGAAACATCGATGTGAGAGAGACATCAATCGGTTGCCTCTTGCATGTGCCCTGACTCGGGCCAGGATCTGGCCTGCAACCTAGGTACATGCCCTTGACCGAGAATCAAACCCGGACCCTTGGGTCTACGGGCTGACACTCTAACCACTGAGCAAAACCACCCAGGGCAATATACCTTAATTTCTTACAAGAATTTTTTTATTTTAAAAAGACCCTAAATAACATCAAAAAGTAATGGATTGAATGAATTAATGGCATATCAATATCATGGAACCAATATTAAGGTCAACAAAAAGAATGAGATCTATGGAAAGATCTGACATGGAAAGATGTCTGATATAATATTAACATGCAATATTATATAAGATTTGATTCACTGTTCTTCTGTATGTATGTTGTATTCTGTTTGTATATGTATAAATGTATCTATTCACATAGAAAATGCCTGGAAGTATGCATACCATACCATTATAGTGGGTACCTCAGGGGTGGGATTGGGGAATTTATGTACTTATGTCTTACTAGAACTTTGTATTTTATATAATGTGTGTGCATTTTTTATAATTTAAAAAATCTGAGTCAGAAAAAAAAGCTAACCCCACCTTGGAGTGTCCACAAACTTCTCAATCAGCATAGCATCATCGTTGAAAGACTTCTTTGCTTCCCTCCGGGCTGATTCCAACTGTTCTTGAAATTCTTTTTCTGATCTAGCGATCCTCATACCCTAAGATGAAAGGTAGATTTGACTACAACATAAATAAAACAAAGGAGAGTAGGCAGAAATGGAAAATATGAGCGCACACAGTCTTACTTTTCCTCCTCCACCACGGACGGCTTTGATCATGACGGGGTAGCCGATCCTCCCAGCATGCTCTCTCAGGCACTGGTCTGTCTGGTCCTCACCGTGATAACCTTCCACAACAGGCACTCCAGCAGCAGCCATTATGGATTTGGATGTACTTTACAATAAAAAACCCGAGATACCCAAATTCCATGAAATTTCATACAAGAGAAACAAATACAGCCCAGTCTACAAAATATAATGGAACTTTTTATTTTATGTTTAATTTTTTCTTTTTTATTAAAATTATTGGGGGTGATATTAGTTAATAAAATTTTATAGGTTTCAGGAGTATAATTCTATAATACATCATCTGTATTATAATGGAACTTTTCAAAGAAAACACCCCATAGATAAAGAAAGAACTACATCTAGGATAACAAATATTAATACAAATATTAAAATATCTGTTGATTTCCCTCAATCCAATTTTTCATGTGGTAGCTCATCCTACCTTGTTTTTATTCCCCCAAAAGAATTAGCATGTTGAATAGAAATACTAATTAGCTGAATATTTTCTGTAACTCCCTGGAGTGGCAGATAAACAACTTATGCCTATTACAACAAAAGTGTATTATTGGCATGTCTATTATAGGTAAAATAAATCATTTCAATTGACCTTATTTAAAAAACATAAACTCATACCTCTTTATACCCATGTCCCTAATTGCAGACGAGGGAGGACCTATAAAAATAATTCCTTCTTGCTTACATAGTTCGGCAAATTCCATGTTTTCTGAAAGAAAACCATACCCAGGATGGATAGCCTAGAAGCGAGAAATGAAAAGACAAATTTACTAGCACTCCACTGGCAAACTGGGATGCAGGCGGCATCCTTTTCCTGTGGGGAGGCCTCTCTGTATGCTGGTGGTACCTACACTACGCTATCAAAGCCTGTTTCCAAACAGACATCTGAAACATTCACACTCAGGTTCTGAAGCCTTACCTGAGCCAGAAGAATCTGTATTTCTTTTTATTGTGGTAATATATACACAAGATAAACCTCTATTTTAACCACGTTTAAGTGCACAATTCTGGGCACCCATTACCACCTACCATCTCCAGAAGCTTTCATCACCCCAAACAGAAACTCTGTACCATTAGACACTAACCCCCCACTCCCTGGTAACTTTCTGTCTTACAAATGTTACTTTCTGTCTCTATGAATTGGTTTATTCTAGGAACCTGGTATAAGTGGAATTGTACAAACATACCCTTTTGTGTCTGGCTTATTTCACGGAGCAGAATGTTTCCCAGGTTCATCCATGTAGTAGCATGTATCAGAATTTCATTCCTTTTTCAAGGCTGAATAATATTCCTCTGTATGTATATATTCGACATTTTGTTTACCACTCACCTGTTGATGGATGTGGATTGTTTCCACCTTCTGGTTATTATGAATAATGCTGCTATACTAGTACACATTGATGTACCCGTATCTCTTTGAGTCCTTGCTTTAAATTCTTATAAGTATCAATCTACAAGTGGAATGGATGGATCAGAGGAATCTGTATTTTAATTTATAATAATACTGCTTTTAGGGTAGAATGTCAAGGAGTATACGTAGGAGTAAAGGTAATGGGGATTTCTTGACTCTGCCTTCGTACAGGGCTGGCCCAGAACTGAAACTGTGGAACCCACAAGCTGAGAAGAGCACACTAGCACAATCACACCCCATCCATCTTCAGGTTACTATGTGCCCATGTCACCTTTCTAAAAAGAAAACTAAGAAGCAAACAAAAAATCATATGCTAGAGCCTGTATACACTGAGTGGCCAGATTATTATGATCTCTGAATGCATAATAATCTGGCCACTCAGTGTGTGTGTGTGTGTGTGTGTGTGTGTGTGTGTGTGTGTATTTATATATATATATTAGAGGCCCGGTACATGAATTCGTGCATGGGTGGGGTCTGGCCAGCCTGGCCAGGGGGAGGGGACATGGGAGGTTGGCTGGCCTGCCTGCTGGCCGAACTCCTGGTCGAGGGGACAATTTGCATATTAGCCTTTTATAGGATATATACTGAGTGGCCAGATTATTATGCGTTCAGAGATCATAATAACCTGGCCACTCAGTGTATACTTTAGTGAAAGCAGACCACCTCAGACTTTTGCCTAGTTATTTGCAAGTTCCTCAGAGTTTTAACAAATTTATGTATCTGGCTTTCTCACTTACAAAAGAGGACAATGGGTGACCCAAGAACGGTGTGTTTTCTTAGGGCAAACATGCCAGCAGTAAAGAGGGAAGACACAGGAGAGCAAACAGCTGCAGCTCAGATAATTTAGTGAGGGAGGAAGCAACTCGATCTCCCACTTCAGTAGCCCTCAGGACATCTGCTCTTCTAAAATAATAATTATAACCAAGCCTATATAATAAAAGCCTAATATGCAAACCAACCGAACTGTGGAATGATGGGTGGAACAACTGGTTGCTATGACGTGCACTGACCACCAGGGGGCAGACGCTCAACACAGGAGCTGTCCCCTGGTGGTCAGTGCACTTCCACGGGGGGTGGGGTGGGGTGGGGTGGGGCACTGCTCAGCCAGAAGCCGGGCTCACAGCTGGCGAGCACAGTGGCGGTGGTGGAAGCCTCTCCCGCCTCCGGGGAGGCGCTAAGGAGCAGTGAGCTGAGAGGTAAGGAGCAGTGAGCAGGGGGGCAGTAAGGAGTGAGGGGTCCCAGACTGCAAGAGGGCACAGGGTGGGCTGAGGGAACCCCCCCCCCCCAGTGCACGAATTTCATGCACTCGGCCTCTAGTTGAATATAAAAAGAAAGCTCTGCCAACCCTATTTCAAAATAGTTACATTTAAAGGACATTTCAAAATTAAAGCAGTTAGCTTCCAATGTCTGGGAAACTCATGTGAATAGAAAAAACCATATCTTACTGATGGCAAACAACAAAATGCTAAATACTGAATAAAATGCGAAAAGTCACATTTTGATGTCAGTTTGGAATTTTGTTTCTTTCAAACTAATGCTCAATTTTAGACATTTTCTATGAAATGATCAAATGTTATTTATGCTAGGCAAACTGAAAAAGATCTATACTCAGTCCTCCCTGGTTTGCTAACAGCTTTTTTTTTTTTTTTTTTAGGTATGATTTACATATATAACATTCACCCATTTATAGTTTCATGAATTTAGTAAATTTACACAATTGTGCAACTATTACTGCAATCCAGTTTTAGAACACCTCTATCACTCAAAAAAGTTCCTGTGTGCCCATGTGCATAATTAATTAATTCTTACTTCTAGAACCAAGCAACTTACTGACCTGTCTCTGTAGTTTCACCTTTTTTAGAAATTTCCTAGAAATGTAATCATACAGTACACATAGTCTTATGTGTCTGACGTCTTTAACTTAGCGTAATTTTGGGGGAGAAACATTTTAAATATATATTTTTTATTGATTTCAGAGAGGAAAAGAGAGGGAGAGAGAGATAGAAACATCAATGATAAGAGAGAATCATTGATTGGCTGCCTCCTGCACACCCCCTATTGAGGATCGAGCCTGCAACTTGGGCATGTGCCCTTGACTGGAATCGAACCCAGGACCCTTCAGTCCGCAGACCAACGCTCTAGCCACTGAGTCAAACTGGCCAGGGCACTTAGCGTAATTTTTTGAGGTTCATCCTTGTTATTATCTGCATCAGTAGTTTATTTCTTTTTATAGAATTGTTTCCACTATATTCTACATGTAGTTCATGATTTCATTTGGATTTTTTTCCAGTTTGGGGCCATCTATACTAATAAAAGGGCAATATGATAATTAGGCCGGGAGACCTTCTGGACGTCCTTCTAGACAAAGCCATGGTGGCAGGGCCGAGGCAGAGGTGGTTAGGGGCAAGTAGGCCAGGAGGGGAGGGCAGTTGGGGATGATCAGACTGGCGGGGGGGGGGCAGTTGTGGGTGAGCAGGCCAGCAGGGGGGGCCAGTTGGAGGCGAGCAGGCTGGCAGGGGGGCAGTTGGGGGCGAGCAGGCTGGCGGGGGGGGGGCAGTTGGGGCGAGCAGGCTGGCAGGCAGGTGAGCGGTTAGGAGCCAGCAGTCCCGGATTGCGAGAGGGATGTCCGACTGCCAGTTTAGGACCCAAGGGGTCCCAGATTGGAGAGGGTGCAGGCCGGGCTGAGGAACCTCCCCACCCCCACCCCCCCCAGTGCATGAATTTTGTGCACCGGGCCACTAGTTATAAATAATGCTGTTATGAACATTCATATAAACCTATTTTTCATTTCTCTTGAGTAAATGCTCGGGAGGGCAACTGTTGGGTCAAAATATGGTAAATATATATTTAACCTTTTAAGTTTTCTAAAAAAGCTGTCCTATTTTGCATTTCTACCAGCAATATCTGATGGTTCCAAGTTTCTCCAAATTCCTTCCAACACTTATTATCTGTCTTTTACATTTATAACATCCTAATGAATGTGAAATGGTATATAACTGTGGTTTTAACGTCAATTTTCCTAATGACTAATGATACTGAGTATCTTTTATTGGGCTTATTGGCCATTTGTGTATCTTCTTTGGTGATGTGTCTATTTAAATCTTTTGCCCATTTTCTTCAATTGGGTTGTTTGAGTTGTAAAGTGTTCCTTAAAAATTCTGGATACCACTCTTTATCAAATATATGTTATGCACATATTTTCTCCCAGTCCATGGCTGGTCTTTTAAGTTCTAAATGGTTTCTTTTGAAGAGCAAAAGTTTTAAATTTTGGTGAAGTCTATTTTATCAATTTTTTCTTTTATGAATCTTGCTTATGATATTATATCGAAGAAATTATTGCCTAACCCTCTTAAAGATTTTCTTTTATGTTTTCTTCCAGAAATTTTATAGTTGTAGGTCTTTCATTTAGATATATGCTACATTTCAAGTTATTTTTGTTTTTTATGAAAAGTATAAAAGTGTAGGAACTAGACTTTAGGTTCATCTTTTTATATATAGATAGCCAATTGTTCCAGCACCATTTGTTGAAAAAACTACCCTTTCCCTATTACATTACTTTACTTTATTCAAAAATTAATTAACCATAAATGTGCAACTTTCTGTTCTGTTACACTAACCTGTATATTTATCCTTCTGTTAACACACTATTGGTTACTGTAGCTTTATAATGAGTTTTGAAATAGAGGGTCCACCAAGCATGTCAAACTCGTGGCTGGCAGGCCGCATGCCTCGTTTAAATGCCCTACACATTTATTAGTCTTTTCAAACTTGTTTTAACTATATACTAGGCATTTAGCTATTTGAGGACTAGGCTTGTCAATTTCTATAAAATAGCCTGTTGGGATTTTGATACAGAGTGAATTAAATCTATCAGTCAATTTGGAAAGAATTGCCATCTTAACAATATTGAGCCTTCCAATAATTTATCTACCTATTTATTTAGGACTCATTTAATTTCACAGCAATGTTTTAGTTTTCAATACACTGGTCTTGAACTACTTTTGCTAACTTGGTTACTATTTGATTTTGATGATACCATTTATGACTATAACTGTTTTCTTAATTTCATTTTCAAAGTGTTGCTAGCTTCCCTTCTTTTGAACAGATATGAAACTGATCGAACTCTGATGAGCTAGATAAATACCCTCCCTTCAAACTAAAAAGAAAAGCAGCTATCTACCTGTGAGTATCAAGTTCAATCACACATTCTGTGAATGACCTCAAAAAGTTTAATTTCTCTTAAGAAGAATAGCTTACTATATCCAAACCACAGTATTCTTGGGCATCTGAATGGATTAAAAAAGAAAAACTAGCAATACTACTACCACCAGTGGGCAATTTCCCTACCCATCAGGCATATATTTAGCTGCCAATTCACCTGGTGGTTCACAAAATTGTAAGCCTGTTTGGATTGTTCATTCCATATTAATGCTTTAAACAGGAAAGACAGAAACTGGGAATGGATAAAAATAGAAAATGTATTCTCTAAATAACAAGTAATTTTGTGAAAACTGGGCAACACGTTTACTTTTGTGTTGTGTATTTCTTCATCACCCTTACCTGTGCAGCAGAGATCTTGGCCACTTGCATGATTTTCTCCATAGATAGGTAGCTCTGCTGAGAGGGAGCAGGACCAATGAAATGCGCTTCATCTGCCTGTTTAACAAATGGTATATGTTTAGAAATCCACAGACCTAGTACTCTATATAGGACTGCTTCAGGAACATAGAAACAGAGGTAGAAATAGAAATAGAAATATAGAAATGCGGCTCCCCAAGAACAGTACAAAAGTACCAGCTCATATCTATGCTATAAAAATAAGCCACTGTGGCCCAGACGGTGTGGCTCAGTGGTTGAGCATTGACCTATGAACCAGGAGGTCATGGTTCGATTCCTGGTCAGGGCACATGCCCAGGTTGTGGCGTCAATCCCCAGTCGGGGGCGTGCAGGAGGCAGCCAATCAGTGATTCTCTCTCATCATTGATGTTTCTATTTCTCTCTCCCTTTCCCTTCCTTTCTCTGAAATCAATAAAAACATATTAAAAAAATAATAATCCAATCTGAAATCTTTTGCATTAGGAGAATGCCAAAACTTGATTTTTATGTATAACATATGTCACACACTAAAGTAAAATGAAAGTGGCTTAGGAGAGACAGCCACAGGCATTCACAATATGGACAGAAAAGTGGCTAGAAAGCTGCATGGGCCTACTACGCAAAGCTGGAAGGCCAATGAAACGCATCACTGTGGATCTGTCAGTGCTTGGGGATCTGCTGTGGACATGACGAAGGACAACAGCTGAATTTATCCATGCCTGGGTTCTGTCTAAGGGATAATAGCTAGTTATAATTGCTAACACGTACAAACCCTGGGGGAGGAAGGTCCTTGTCGTTATAATTTTCCAGTTAAGCCAAGTCTCTGAAACACCGAGTGACTTGTCTAAGACCCTTGGCCAGTAAGTGGTAGTTGCTAAAACTAGAATCTTGATCCTTTTCCTTGCACATCAGGGATGTGGATATGAGCCCTTCAAAGTGTGGTCTGTGCATCAGCCACATTCTGTGAACTGCTTTAACCAATCCTTATTGACAGGACCTGGCGTGTAAATCAACTACATCACAGAGTACACTGTTTACATCACATTTTCCACTGGTGTCCTATTTGGAAAATGTCCCCAAAAGGAATTATTGG
This sequence comes from Plecotus auritus, assembly GCF_963455305.1. Classification (NCBI taxonomy): domain Eukaryota; kingdom Metazoa; phylum Chordata; class Mammalia; order Chiroptera; family Vespertilionidae; genus Plecotus; species Plecotus auritus. Next base: position 186,123,558 of record NC_137771.1, on the reverse strand, counting down.
TGAGCAGCTGAACTTATCTACTGCAACACTATAAACACTAGCAAATATAAACTGTCAAAATAAAGAACTAAAATACTGACACACTAAACAAATATGATCTCCTGTTTTTAGCAACATACCATGTCCACATGCATGGAGTTCCTGTCAGCCTCACTATAAACAGCCACGGACTGTATACCCATTTTTTTAGCTGTTCGCATCACCCTGCAGGCGATTTCTCCTCTGTTGGCAATGAGGACCTTGGTAATGTTGCAGCCTAAAACACCATAAAAATCATACAAAAAATATTACCAGGGAGCAAGGAATAAAAAGGCAAAATAAATATTTTATGATATTAACAAGCTGATAAATATTTATGTTGGTAAAATCCGCAAAGCAGAGCCTAAAATAACCATTTTAACTAATATTAGACATTGCATTTTTTGTCATTGTAATTCAAGATATCCTTATTAACACAAACTATTAAATTACTCAGATTTTTCAACTTAAAATAAAAAGATGCTTTGTTATGCCAAAGATCAAAATATCTTTAAAAATCATAGTTAATAATAATCTTTTTAAATTTTTGTTTTTCAATTACAGTTGACATTCAACATTATTTTACACTAGAGGCCCGGTGTACAAAATTCATGCACTGGGGGGCAGGGGGCAGGTCCCTCAGCCCAGCCTGTGCCCTCTCGCAGTCTAGGACCCCTCGGGGAATGTCCGACTGCCAGCTTGCAGCTGGATGGCCTTCTGCTGCTGCATGAGCTTCAGCAGCTGCTGCATGTGCACAGGCTGGGCCACCATGGTCTGTCCTGTGAACACCATCGAGTGGGTGAGTCAAGCACAGAGGCAGGCTCACCCTGAGTTCCCTGCACTTCCCTGAGTCACTGAGTTGTTCAGACTGACTGCCTTCTACAGAGAATGGCGCCGGGATTGGGCCTAAGCTGGCAATCAGAAATCCTTCTCACAGTCCGGGACCCCTCTGGGGATGTAGCAGTGCGTCAAGCAGCAGGTGACCAGGGAAGAGCCCGAATCGGGGCCAGGCACCGCTGGCACTCATCACAGTCCACTGCACCTGCTGCCGCAGAGGTGGGAGAGGCTCCCAACACCATGGCAGCTGCGCTCGCCAGCCATGAGCCCAGCTTCTGGCTGAGTGGCACTCCTCCTGTGGGAGCGCACTGACCAACAGGGGGCAGCTCCTGCATTGAGTGTCTGCCCCCTGGTGGTGAGTGCACATCATAGTAACCGGTTGTTCTGGTCATTCTGCCGAAATGGTCGCTTTTATTATATAGATTAGTTTCAGGTGTACAGCATAATGGTTAGACAATTATATAATTTATTACAAAGTGATTCCCTGATAATTCAAGTACCCACCTGGCACCATACACAGTTAATTGCAATATTATTGACTATATTCCCTATGCTGCACTTTACATACCCATGACTATTTTGTAACTACCAATTTATTCATACCTCTCAATCCCTTTACCTTTTTCACCAAGCCCTCCAACCCCTCTTCCCCCGCCCCCCGCCACCTGGCAACCATAAGTTTGTTCAATGCATCTATTGAGTCTGTTTCTATTTTATTTTTTCTTTAGATTCACCATATAAGTGACATTTGTCTTTCTCTGTAGGACTTATTTGACATAGCATAATACCCTCTAGATTCATCCATGTTGTTGCAAATGGTAATATTTCCTTCTTTTTTATGGCCCAGTAATACTCCATTGTATATATCTAACCACTTCTTCTTCACCCACTTGTCTACTCATGGACAGTTGGGTTGCTTCCACATCTTGGCTATTGTAAATAATGCTGCAATGAACACAGAGGTGCATATATCTTTTCGAATGACTATTTTGGGTTTCTTTGGATATATACCAGAAATGGAGTTGCTGGGTCATAACTTAGTTCTATTTTTAACTTTTTTAGGAACCTCCACAGTTTTCCATAGGGGCTGCAATGACTTGCATTCAAACATTGTACGAGGACATTTCCTCTTCTCAACATCCTCCCCAACACTTGTTTGTGGATTTACTGATGACAGCCATTCTGACAGATGTAACATTCATTGTTTTCAATTTACGTTCTCTGATGATTTATGACATTGAGCATCTTTTATATGTCTAATAAACATCTGTATGTCCTCTCTGAAGTAGTGTCTATTCAGGTCCTCTGCCCATTTTTTAATTGGATTGTTTGCTTTTCTGATGTTGAGTTGTATGAATTCTTTATAAATTTTGGGTATTAATCCCTTAGCCAGTATATCATTTGGGAACATCTTCTCTCATTCAGTGGGCTGTCTTTTCATATTATTGATAGTTTCCTTTGCTGTGCAAAAACTTTTTAGTTTGATAAAGTCCCATTTGTGCCGGAAACCGATCACTGTCCCACTAATAGAGAGATGTGGAAAGGGAATCCGGAAGGCTAGTCAACCTTAATTGCTCTGAAAGGTCGGAGCTAATCACTCATTGTTTAGTTTAGATATTGGTAGTTGAAGCAGCCTCCACCTGTTACTCTTATGTAAATTTTTGCTGATTGGCTATTATTGGAATTTCCTGCCTAAAGGATATGGGTGTATCCCATAACCTTAATAAAAGGGATAGCAAAGCCAGAGCGGGTGGTAGTCCTCCCCCTAGAGGTGGACTCCCTCCTGGCCCCCAATATTCCCAAATTAATGCTTTTCTAGTCTCTTTTCATTTGTGTGCGGCCTTCTCCAGAACCACGCGGGACGTGAAAAGGATTCCCACACATTTGTTTACTTTTTCTTTTGTTTCCCTTGCCCAAGGAGATATATCAGAAAGAATATTGCTAAGAGAAATGTCAGAGTTCACTGCCAATGTTTTCTTCTGGGAATTTTGTGGTTTGGGATCTAATATTTAATTCTTTAATCCATTTTGAGTTTATTCTTGCATATGGTGTGAGAAAGAGGTCTAGTTTCATTTTTCTCCATGCATCTGTCCAATTTTCCCAACACTATTTATTGAATAGACTATTTTTACCCCCACTGTAGGTTCTTACTTCCTTTGTCATAGATTAACTGACCATATAGGTGAGGGTTTTTCTGAGCTCTCTATTCTGTTCTATTGATTTACTGTCAGTTTTTATGACTGAATCATGCTATTTTGATTACTCTAGCCTTGTAGTATAGTTTGGTATCAAATAGTGTGATACCTCCAACTTTGTTCTTCTTTCTCAAGATTGCTGTGGCTATTTGAGGGTCCTTTGGGGTTCCTTATAAATATTTGGATTATTTATTCTAGTTCTGTAAAATATACCATTGGTATTTTTGATAGAGATTGTATTGAATCAATAGATTCCTTTGGGAAGTACGGACATTTTAACAATGTTAATGAGCAGGGTATATGCTTCCATTTATTTGTATCTTCTTTGATTTCTTACAATTTTTCAAGTAAAGGTCTTTTACCTCCTTGGTTGAATTTACTCCTAGGTATTTTTTAATGGAATTGTAAATAGAATTGTTTTCTTAATTTCTCTTTTTGAGAGTTCATTTATTGATGTATAAAAATGCAACCAACTTCTGAACATTTATTTTATATCCTACTACTTTACTGAATCATTTATCAGTTCTAATAGTTTTTTTTGTGGACTCTTGAGGGTTCTCTATATACAGTATTATGGCATCTGCAAATAATGACAGTTTTACATCTTCCTTTCCAATTTGGATGCTTTTTACTTCTTCTTCTTGCCTGATTGCTATGACTAGGACTTCCAGTACTATGTTGAATAAGAGTGGTGAAAGCAGACATCTCTGTCTTGTTTCAGATCTTAAGGGAAACTCTTTTAATTTTTGCCTATTGAGTATGATGTTAGCTGTGGGTTTGTCATATATGGCCTTTATGTTGAGGCATGTTCCTGCTATTTCCACTTTCGAGAATTATCATAAACTAGAGGCCCGGTGCATGAAATTCGTGCATGGGGGGTGGGGAGGGATGTGTAGCTCAGCCCAGCCTGCACCCTCTCCAATCTGGGACCCCTCGAGGGAAATCCAACTGCCCATTAAAACGGGCAGTCACACATCCCTCTCACAATCTAGGACTGCTGGCTCCCAACCGCTCGCCTGCCTGCCTGCCTGATTGCCCCTAACCACTTCTGCCTGCCAGTCTGATCACCCCCTAACCCAGCCATGGGCAAACTACGGCCCGCGGGCTGGATCCGGCTCATTCCGCTGTTCTATCCGGCCCGCGGAGCCGAAAGAGTGGAGGGTTCTCTTGCTCTCCCCTCTGCTCCTTTACTTTGAATTTATATTAGTTCACACAAACACTCCATCCATGCTTTTGTTCTGGCCCTCCGGTCCAGTTTAAGAACCCATTGTGGCCCTCGAGTCAAAAAGTTTGCCCACCCCTGCCCTAACCATTCCCCTACCAGCCTGATCTACACCTAGCTGCTCCCCTGCTGGCCCGATTGTCCATAACCGCCCTCCCCTGCTGGCCTGGTCGCCCCCAACTGCCCTCCCCTGCAGGCCTGGTCACCCCTAACTGCCCTCCCCTGCTGGCCTGCTCCCCCCAACTGCCCTCCCCTGCAGGCCTGGACCCCCCCAACTGCCCTCCCCTGCAGGCTTGGTCTCCCCCAACTATCCTCCCCTGCAGGCCTAGTCCCCCCCAACTGCCCTCCCCTGCAGGCCTGGTCCCTCCCAACTGCCCTCCCCTGCAGGACTTGTCCCCCCCCAACTATCCTCCCCTGCTGGCCCAGTCACCCCTAACTGCCCTCCCCTGCAGGCCTGGGTCCCTCCCAACTTCCCTCCCCTGCTGGCCTGATCACCCACAACTGCCCTCCCCTGCAGGCCTGCCCCCCCCCCAGCTGCCCTCCCCTGCAGGCCATCTTGTGGTGGCCATCTTGTGTCCACATGGGGGCAGCCATCTTTGACCACATAGGGGCAGCCATCTTGTGTTGGAGTGATGGTCAATTTACATATTATTCTTTTATTAGCTAGGATGGGTGCTTGATTTTATAAAATGCTATTCTGCATCTGTTGATATCATAATATGATTTTTATCCTTTATTTTGTTTATGTGATGTATCATGTTAATTGATTTGCGGACACTAAACCAACCTTGCATCCCAGGAATAAATCCCACTTGATCATTGTGTATGATCTTTTTTATGTATTGCTGAATTTGGTTTGCTAATATCTTGTTAAGGACTTCTGCATTTATGTTCATTAGGATTATTGGCCTATAGTTTTCTTTTTTGTAATGTCTTTATCTAGTTTGGGAATCAAGATAATGCTGGCCTCATAAAATGAGCTTTGGAACCTTCCCTCTTCTTGAATTGTTTGGAATAATTTGAGAAGGATAGGTGTTAAGTCTTTTTTGAATGTTTGATAAAATTCAACTGTGACTCCATCTGATCCAGGATTTGTTTGAGAGTTTTTTGATTACTGCTTTGATTTCATTGGTAGTATTCACCTGTTCAGATTTTCTTCTTGATTCAATCTTAAAAATTTTTGTATTTCTAGGGATTTATCCATTTCTTCCACATTGTTCAATATGTAGGCATATAATTGTTTGGAGTCTTATAATTCTTTGTACTTCTCTGTGTCAGTTGTCACTTCTGGTCTTTTATTTCTGATTTTATTTATTTGGGTCCTTTCTCCTTTTTTCTTGATGAGTCTGGTTAAAGGTTTATCAGTCTTGTTCATCTTTTCAAAGAATCAGCTCTTGGTTCATTGATCTTTTGTATTGCCTTTTTTTTTTTTTTTACTCTATTCTGTTTATTTCTGCTCTGATCTTTATTATTTCCTTTTTCCCTTCCTTCTACTCACGTTGAGCTTTGTTGTTATTTTTCCAGTTCCTTTAGGCATAAGGTTAGATTGTTTTGAGATTTTTCTAGTTTGATGAGGTAGGCTAGTATTGCCATGAATTTCCTCTTATGATTGCTCTCACTGTGTAACATAGATTTTGTGTTGTTGTGTTTTCATTTTCATTTATCTCAAGGCATCTTTTGAATTCTTCCTTGGTCTCATTGTTAACCCATTAACTATTTAGTAACGTGTTATTTAGCCTCCACATGTTGGTGTGCTTTTAAGGTTTTTTGTCTTGCAATTGATTTCTAGTTTCATACTATTGTAGTCAGAGAAGATGCTTGATATGATTTCAATCTTCTTCAATTTACTGAGACTTGTTTTGTGGCATAACGTGGTCTATCTTGAAAAATTTTCCATGTGCACTTATAAAGAATGTATATTCTACTGCTTTGGGGTGAAATGCTCTTAAAATATTAATTTCATCTGGTTGAATGTGTCATTTAAGGCCACTGTTTCCTTATTGATTTTCTGTCTGGAAGATATATCCATTGATGTCAACGGTGTGTTAAAGTTCCCTACTGACTGTATTACTGTCCATCTCTCCTTTTATGTCCATCAAGACTTGCTTTATACATTTAGGTGCATAACTGTTTACAAAGACTATATCCTCTTGTTGGATTCATTCCTTTATCACCTTTATCATTATGTAATGTTCTTTTTTGTCTCTTATCTCAGCCTTTGTTTTAAGGTCTATTTTGTCTGATATAAGTATTGTTACCCCAACTTTTTTTTTTATTTCTATTTGCATGAAATCTGTTTCCCAACCTTTTATTTTGTCTGTGTGTGACTTTGTCTGTGTGTGACTTTCAATCTAAAGTGGATATCTTTTATCATACAGAATATACATAGAGCTACCCTATTATCTTTTGATTGAAGCACTTAATTCATTTATATTTAAAGTGATTATTTATAGGTACATAGTTATTGGCATTTTATTATTCATATTTATGTTCCTCCCCCCGCCCCCTTTTAAAGAAGCTCCTTTAACATTTCTTGGGTGGGTGGTGATGAACTCCTTTGGCTTTTTCTTTATCTCTCCTTCAATTTTAAATGATAGCCTTGCAGGGTAGAGTAGTCTTGGTTCTAGCTTACTTTTCATCACTTTGAATATTTCATGTCAATCCCTACTGGCCTGAAAGGTTTCTGTTGAGAAGTTAGCTGGCAGTTTTAAGGGGGTTCCCTTGTAAGAACTGTCTTTCTCTTGCTGCTTTTAAGATTCTCTCTTTGTCTTTAACCTTTGCCATTTTAATTATGATGTGTCTTGGTGTGGACCTCTTTGAATTCATTTTTGGGGGGGACTCTCTGTACTTCCTGCACTTGTGTTTTTCCTTCACTGGGTTAGGGAAGGTTCCAGCCAGCCATTATTTCTTCAAATAGGTTCTCAATTCCCTACTCCCTCTCTTTACCTCCTGGTACCCCTATTATGCTGTTATTACACTTCATGTTATCGCAGAAGTCCCTTAAATTTTCCTCATTTAAAAAAATTTTTTTTCTGCTCTGATTGGGTGTTTTCTGCTACCTTGTCTTCTAAATCGCTGATTAGACCCCCTGCTTCATCTAATCTGCTGTTGATTCCTTCTAGTGTGTGACTTTCAATCTAAAGTGGATATCTTTTATCATACAGAATATACATAGAGCTACCCTATTATCTTTTGATTGAAGCACTTAATTCATTTATATTTAAAGTGATTATTTATAGGTACATAGTTATTGGCATTTTATTATTCATATTTATGTTCCTCCCCCCGCCCCCTTTTAAAGAAGCTCCTTTAACATTTCTTGGGTGGGTGGTGATGAACTCCTTTGGCTTTTTCTTTATCTCTCCTTCAATTTTAAATGATAGCCTTGCAGGGTAGAGTAGTCTTGGTTCTAGCTTACTTTTCATCACTTTGAATATTTCATGTCAATCCCTACTGGCCTGAAAGGTTTCTGTTGAGAAGTTAGCTGGCAGTTTTAAGGGGGTTCCCTTGTAAGAACTGTCTTTCTCTTGCTGCTTTTAAGATTCTCTCTTTGTCTTTAACCTTTGCCATTTTAATTATGATGTGTCTTGGTGTGGACCTCTTTGAATTCATTTTTGGGGGGGACTCTCTGTACTTCCTGCACTTGTGTTTTTCCTTCACTGGGTTAGGGAAGGTTCCAGCCAGCCATTATTTCTTCAAATAGGTTCTCAATTCCCTACTCCCTCTCTTTACCTCCTGGTACCCCTATTATGCTGTTATTACACTTCATGTTATCGCAGAAGTCCCTTAAATTTTCCTCATTTAAAAAAATTTTTTTTCTGCTCTGATTGGGTGTTTTCTGCTACCTTGTCTTCTAAATCGCTGATTAGACCCCCTGCTTCATCTAATCTGCTGTTGATTCCTTCTAGTGTGTTCATCATTTCAGTTATTGCAGTAATAACTAATCTTTAAGTACTTTCTATGCTCCAGGTCCTGTGCTAAAAAGACTCTATCTAGAGTTAAACCTTCACAATAATTATATTAAGTATATATGATTATTATCTCAATTTCTAAAATGAAGAAATTAAGGTTGAAAGAGATATTACATTCCTGAAATTATATAGCTAAAGAAATGGTGGATCTAAGATTGAACCCAGGTTAGCTTCACTCCAGAATTTGAGCTCTTAGACATTTGGCTCCACTACCTCTATCACTCTGAGCACAGGGATGTATGATTCTCTTGTAATATAAATGAATATTGCACCAGTTCACTGTCATCAGTGCTATAATGACATGATATTATACTAATACATGAAATCCACTTCCATCATTACACACATATCTTTTGATTGGAGCACTTAATTCATTTACATTTAAAGTGATTATTTATAGGTATGTAGTTATTGTTCTTTTGACCGTTCATAATAGTTATTTTCTCAAAAAATAGGTTATATATAATTTAAAACAATGTTTTTAAATAAGGATCTATAGAGCCCAAGAGTTGTCACAGGTCACAGGGACTGTTGAGATGAAGTACACATTTGTGTTTAGCGAGGAGGGGGGAGAGAGCTACACCAATCACCCACAAGTTATATTTAAATGGGTTTTATAATTGGGAATTTCATGTAAACTTTTATTTGAAAAAAAAAAGTCCTGCTACTTAAAATACATGTTATAAAGCACTGATTTAGACCATCACAGTTATGTTTTTCTAATTCAATACACTATGAGAGTCAGATAGAAATAACATAAATATAAAATATATTTTCCTACATATTTTAGATACAACAGCAAGACATATGACATAAAGGAGATAAAAACGATGACAATACTTACTAAAAAAATTATCACAAAAATCCAAAACTTCAAAAGTATATGAGAACTACTTCTATTATGCACCAATTAAAGAATTAAACATTTCTGTTTCTTACTTCACCATCTGAAGCAAAGTCAAACAGTACAACAAAAACTGTTAATACCTGTGGTTGTTGCATACTTCATGGTTCTTTGCTTCCAAGCCCATCTCCTATAAAATGAATCCAAATGGAGTTATAATTAAATAGGATATGCAAGATCAGTCAATATTATTTCAAATAATCTAAATTTTTTAAAACCTGAAACCAAGTACAGATATGACCTTAGTTAAACCTTAGCCTACAAAGTGACTACTAAACATTCTTTGTGGAAAGAAAACTAATTTAGAAATCAGGAGTTACAGTTCTGGCTGTTCTCCCTGGCAGTTCATGTCCTTGAATGAATCATTTCACCTACTTGCTCCTGAGAATGGCATTTGACCAGAGTCAAAGATGATGACTGGAAAGCCAAGGTACTTCAAGATCATCTAGGTCAGCCAGGCCCGAGAGGCTCAGCTGGTTGAGCATCTTCCCAGGCACCGAAAGGCTACCTGTTTGATTCCTCGTCAGGGCACATACTGGGGTTGCAGGTGTATGGAGGTCCCGTTGTTGTTTCTCTCTCTTTCTCCCTCTCTCTAAGCATGTCCTCAGGTGAGGATTAAAATAAAATTCTAGTTCAGCTTTTTCCTAACTCTTTTTTTACTAGAACCCAAAGTAAAAACTGTATTTGACTTCATAACCAGGTATGCACACAAAACAGAAGTTTCCTAAAAGAAGACTTTCCCTGTATTTTGATTTTCCATTCTATTTTGTTCTATTCCATTTTATTAAGTAACTATGTTGGTCAAACTACAGTTTGAAGAATACCAATCCATCTCAACCCTCTGATAAGACAGGTTTGAACAATTAGGCCCAGAGAAGTAAAAGGAAGGAGCTGAACAAGGGAAGCAGAAAGTGCTGGCTGTGGGGCCTGCTGGAGGAGCCACCCACTCCAGCTGCTGGGGGTCCTGCACAAGTTGCTTTACATCAGTGTTAATCAATCTTTTGTTTTCATTGCCACCCCCTAGAAAATTTAAATACTAAGGAATAAGATTTTTGTAGGAGTGACTGAGCTTGGAGTGGTCACACTCCAAAATATCATGTTAATATCTGTTAAAAAAGAAAACCACAGCCCCAGAATTGTTTCACTTGTGCTAAAGCCCATGACAGCAAACCTAGACTTAATACCTGGTCTAATTGCATCAGTTCCATCCCTTCTTCCTAAAGAAAGAAGAGGCAATCTAAGGATTAAAAATGGCGGCAGAGTAGGTGGATGCTGCATGGACATGCTCCCAGGAACAAGCTGGAATTAAACTGAAATGCGGAAAGGCTTCCTGAATAATCAACGGAAAACTCACAGGAGAGAACCCTGATACCCAAGGACCAAAGGTGGAGACCGCATACAGACTGGTAGGAGGGGTGGAGGTGCAAAAGGGCTGGCCTGTCACCCACAGACAACAACTGAAGTCCCAGAGAGATATCTCAGCTGTTGGGGGAGGGGGGAGTGCCACTGAGAACTCTGGGATCTAATTCCCAAGCTGGGCTCCCCAGTAGAGAGCACCAAATCTGAGGAGGGTACCCACATAACATCTAGCTGTGAAAAGCAGCAGGGTGCTGTCTGCCAGGGAGTGGCAGCTGAACGTTCAAGCACCCTCTTGAAGGGCCAATGCACAAAAATTCCCTGTGGAGCCACCCACCTTGTACTCTGGCAGAGGGAGGGTGAAGTGAACTGGAGCTGTGAGAACAGAACCCAGGACTGGGGACTGGATAGAGCTCAGAAGGCAGACACCCCAAGTTTCCTGGGCTGAGTCATTCCCTCAGACAGCGAAGGACATCTTTCCCACATAGACATCTGCCTTGCCTGGGGGGAAGACAGTTGAGTCACCCTATTGGAAAACACATTGCCCTGAGGCCACTTAAGAGATTAAAAGCAACAATTAGCCTCCAGGCAGAAGCAATGCCCCACCCTATTGAAAAAAATCTCTCAGTACACCTGAGGACAATTGCCTGAGGGCAATTCAAGTCAGAATCCTATTAGTCTGTAAACAGAGGTGGTCTCTGAAAGCTTTGAGTCTTTGCCTGATCCAATTAGTCAGAAACAGCCTTTAACACTGTCCTGCACTAGAGATTGAGAGGTGTAGAGGACCTACCTAATACATAGTCACAAACCCAAACAGATAACCAAAATGAGGAAACAAAGAACCCCCAAATGAAAGAACTAGAGAATTCTCCAGAAGAAGAGACAAATGAGGTAGAGATAAGAAATTTATCTGAAACAGAGTTCAAAGTAATGATGGTAAAAATGCTCAACAGTATGAAAAAAGATATAGTAACTATGAAAAAAGAACAGTCTGAGATAAAGACTAATATAACACACACAAAAAAGCAGATTACAGGAAGCTGAGGATCGAATCAGTGAATTAGAAGACAGAGTTGAAAATATCACTCAATCAGAGAACCAAAAAGAAAAAACATTAAAAAACAGGAGGACAGCTTAAGGGAGCGGTGGGACAATGTGAATAGCAGGTGTGCCAGAAGAGACAGGAAGGGAGAAAGGAATAGAGAAGGTATTTGAAGAAATAATGGCAGAAAACTTCCCTAACCTGGTAAAGGAAAAAGTCACACAAGTTCAGGAGGCACAGAGAACCCCAAACAAGAAGAATCCAAACAGACCCATGCCCAGACACATCATAATTAAAATGCCAAAAATTAAAGACAAAGAGAGAATCTTAAAGGCAGCAAGAGAAAAGAAAACTGTTACCTACAAAGGAGCTCCCATAAGGCTGACACCTGATTTCTCATCAGAAACTCTACAGGTCAGAAGGGAATGGCATTAAGTACTCAAGGTAATGGAAAGTAAGAATCTGAGACCAAGATTACTATATCTAGCAAGGCTGTCATTCAAAATAGACGGTCAAATAAAGAGCTTCCCAGACAAAAAAAAAAAAAAGGTTAAAGGAGTTCATCACCACCAAAGCCAGCATTATAAGAAATGCTAAAGGGATTGCTGAGAAGAAGAAACAGAGAGAGAAACCTAGCCATACAGAATTAAAATGGCTATAAATAAGTATCTCTGAATAATAACCCTAAATGTAAATGGATTAAATGCTCCAATCAAAAGGTGTAGGGTAGCTGAATGGATTAAAAAAACATGACCCAACTATATGCTGTGTACAAGAGACCCACCTCAAAACAAGACACAACAGGATGAAAGTGAAGAATGGAAAAAAAAATTTCATGCAAATGGAAAAGAAAAAATAGCTGGAGTAGCAATACTCATATCCGACAAAATAGACTTTAAAATGAAGGCTATCACAAGAGACAACAAAGGTCATTACATAATACTAAAGGGATCCATCCAGTAAGAGGATATAAACCTGGTAAACATATATGCACTCAATATAGGAGCACCTAAATATATATATTAAAAAAAAAAATTCTCGAAGACTTTAAAGGAGAGATTGACAACAATACAGTCATAGTAGGGGACTTTAACACTCCTCTGACTTCCCTGTACAGATCTTCCAGACAAAAACTTAACAAGGAAACAGAGTCTCTAAAGGACACACTGAATCAGATGGATTTCATTGACATTCATAGAACATTTCACCCAATGCAGCAGAATATACATTCTTCTCAAGTACACATGGATCATTCACAGACCACACGTTAGGACACAAAACAAGTCTCTACAAGTTCAAGAAGATTGAAATCATATCAAGCATCTTCTCAGATCACAGTGGAATGAAATTAGAAATCAACTACAGTAAAAACACCCAAAAACATTCAAACACATGGAGACTAAATAGCATGTTATTAAACAATGAATGGGTTACAAACGAGATCAGGAAAGAAATCAAAAACTTCCTGGGAACAAATGAAAATGAACATACAACACCCCAAAATCTCTGGGACACAGCAAAAGCAGTCCTGAGGCATACCTGAAAAAAACACACAAAAACAAAAAACAAGAAAAAGCAGCTATAAACTATTTAACCCTACAGCTTAAAGAAGTAGAAAGAGAACAACAAGAAAAGCCCAGAGTAAGTAGAAGGAAGAAAATAATAAAGATTAGAGCAGAAATAAATAACATAGAGACAAAAAAACAAACAAACAACAATATAAAAAAATTAATGAAACCAAGAGCTGGTTCTTTGAAAGGATAAACAAAATTGGTAAACCATTAGCCAGACTCATCAAGAAATAAAGACAGAGGACCCAAATAAATAAAATCAGAAACGAAAGTGGAGAAGTAACCATGGACACCACAGAAATACAAAGGATTGTAAGAATATACTATGAACAACTATATGCCAACAAACTGGACAATGTGGATGAAACAGACAAATTCCTAGAAAAATACAATCTCCCAAAACTGAATCAGGAAGAATAAAAAAACATGAATAGGCCAATAAAAACTGATGAAATAGAAGAAGTAATCAAAAAACTTTCACCAAACAAAAGCCCAGGTCTGGGTGGTTTCACAGGAGAGTTTTTCCAAACATCCAAAGAAGAATTAACACCTATACCCCTCAAACTATTTCAGAAAATTCAAGAGGAAAAAGCACTTCCAAACTCTTTTTATGAGGCTAGCATTATCCTAATTCCAAAACCAGATAAAGAGACTATAAAGAAAGAGAATTACAGGCCAACCTCCCTGATGAACATAGATGCTAAAATGCTCAACAAAATATTAGCAAATCGCATCCAGCAATATATTAAAAAGATCATACACCATGATCAAGTGGGATTTATTTCAGGGATGCAAGGCTGGTACAATATTCACAAATCAATAAAGGTGATACATCACATAACAAAATTGAAAGAAAAAAATCACATGATCATATCAATACATACAGAAAAAGCATTCAACAAAATCTAACACCCATTTTTGATAAAAACTCTCAGCAAAGTTGGAATAGAAGGAGCATATCTCAACATGATAAAGGCCATATATGACAAACCTACAGCCAACATCATACTCAATGGGCAAAAACTAAAACCATTTCCTCTAAGAACAGGAACAAGACAGGGATGCCCACTTTCACCACTCCTGTTCAACATAGTACTGGAAGTGCTAGCCATAGCAATCAGATAAGAAGAAGAAATAAAAGGCATCAAAATTGGAAAAGAAGAAGTAAAACTGTCCTTATTTGCAGATGACGTGATTTGTACACAGAAAATTCCAAAGACTCCATCAAAAAACTACTAGACCTAATAATTGAATTTGGCAATGTAGCAGGATACAAAATTAACACCCAGAAATCTATGGCTTTTTAATACACCAATAATGAACTCACAGAAAGAGAAACTAAAAAAAAAAAAAATCCCATTTACCACTGCAAAAAAAAAAAAAAAAAATTAAGATACCTAGGAATAAACTTAACTAAGGAGGTTTAAAGACCTATACTCCAAAAACTACAGGATGTTGAAAAAAGAGATAGAGGAAGACATAAACAAATGGGAGAATATACCATGTTCATGGGTTGGTAGAATCAACATCATTAAAATGTCCATACTACCCAAAGCAATCTATAGATTGAATGCAATCCCCATTAAGATACCAACAGAATATTTCACAGACCTAGAACAAACTCTCCAAAAATTCATCTGGAATAAAATAAGATCCCAAATAGTTGCAGCAATCCTGAGAAAGAAGAACAAAGTTGGAAGGATCACAATATCAGATATCAACCTATATTACAAACCCACTGTTCTCAAAACTGCCTGGTATTGGCACAGACATATAGACCAATGGAACCAAACAGAGAACCGAGAAATCGACCCAAGCCATTATGCTCAATTAATATTTGACAAAGGAGACAAGAGCATACAATGGAGTTAAGATAGTCTTTTCAATAAATGGTGTTGGGAAAATTGGACAGATACATGCAAAAAAATGAAACTAGACCACCAACGTACACCATACACAAAAATAAACTCAAAATGGATACAGGACTTAAACGTAAGACGGGAAACCATAAAAATCTTAGAAGAATCCATAGACAGCAAAATAGCAGACATACTATGTTGCAGCAGTATCTTTACCGTTACAGCTCCTAGGGCAATGGAAACTAAAGACAAAATAAGCAAATGGGACTACATCAAAATAAAAAGCTTCTGCACAGCAAAGACATCATCAACAAAACAACAAGAAAGTCCACTGCATGGGAAACATATTTGCCAATGATATCAATGATAAGGGTTTAATCTCCAAAATTTACAGGGAACTCACACTACTTAACAAAAGGAAAATAAACAATCCAATAAAAAAAAGGGCAAAGGACCTAAACAGACACTTTTTGAAAGAGGACATACAGAAGGCCAAGAGATACATGAAAACATGCTCAAAGTCACTAATTATCCGAGAGATGCAAATCAAAACAACAATAAGGTACCATCTTACACCTGTCAGAATGGCTATCATCAACAAATCAACAAGCGACAAGTGCTGGCGAAGATGCAGAGAAAAAGGAACCCTCGTGCACTGCTGATGGGAATGTAGACTGGTGTAACCACCGTGGAAAACAGTATGGAGTTTCTCAAAAAATTAAAAATGGAACTCCCATTTGACCCATTAATCCCACTTCTAGGAATATATCCCAAGAAACTAGAAACACGAATCAGAAAGGATGTATGCACCCCTATGTTCATAGCAGCACAATTTACCATAGCTAAGATGCCCATCAGCAAATGAGTGGATTAAAAACCTGTGATACATCTACACAATGGAATATTACAATGCTGTAAAAAAGAAGGAACTCTTACCATTTGCAACAGCATGGATGGACCTGGAGAGCATCATGCTAAGTGAAATAAGCCAGTTGGAGAAAGATAAATATCACATGATCTCACTCATTTGTGGAATATAATGAACAACATAAACTGATGAACAAAAATAGAGCCAGAGGGGGAAAACAAATTTTAGAATATAATAGAAGTAATCCTGTTATTTGTAGATCTTTAATGTTTCCTACAACTTTTGGATATCATACAATGTTAGTACAGTTTGGGTAAAATTATTATACTTAAAATCTTTTTTCTTGAAATATTAATGTTTATTGCATGTAATATTATTATATGTAAGATCATTTTTCTTGAATAATTTGTTTATTGCATGTAACATTATATTTAAAATCATTTTTCTTGAGATATTAAGGTTTATTGCATGTAACATCATATTTAAAATTGTTTTTATTGAATTAAAAAGAAAACTGAAGGGAAAAAAGGCAATCTACCGTGATAAAAACCCTTGCTTTTCCCTTCCCCCCAAAATAAGATATCTGGTCTAAAAGCAATTCCTTCATTTCTTTAATATACCCCTGTACAACCCCTAGAAGCACCTTTCTTGTTGCTAGATGGAATTTTGTTTTTTAACACACCTAAGTTTTTTTCACTTTCTCAAAAACCTTTTTTTTTTTTACAACTGCTAGGGCTCAGGACAGGCAGTCCCAAGATATCACACAATGGCACGTTCATTATTTTGAATTAAAAATCACTTGAGCCCAGCAATTGTGGCTTGGTGGTTGAGCATCAACCCATGAGCCAAGAGGACACTGGTTTTTATTCCTGATCAGAGCACATGCCCAGGTTGTAGGCTGGATCCCAGATAGGGAGCCTACAGCTAATCGATGATTTTCTCTCTCTCTACAAATCAATAAAAACATATTTTTAAAAAACACGTGAGAAGCAGCAGGAGTGGGAGGAGTTCTCGGACTCTCCTCTGTCTCTCTAAATGCAGGAAATACATCTCTTTGTGACAGGTGTCCTACCTAGAGCAGAGTTTGTCAGCGCAAAATATGCCTCTTTGGAGGATATTGGTCGTTGTAGGCTGGCTAATTTCAAGAAACAGCAAACCTGGGAGAAGCTCTGAAAACCAAATAGAAGTTACCCTTTATAAGAGGACATTTACATTTGTAAGGGAAATCTCCTTTTGTGGGGTTGCTTCCTTCACTGTACCAGGAAGAAGCTAGCTAAACCTCTAGAAACCATTCTCTGTGGAGGTGTGCACTTCAATCTGCATAACAATCTTACCCTGTAACTGTGCTTAATCCCATAACTGACTCTCCATCCCCAACATCTTTAGTCTGGAGCTGAAGATGGCATTTAAAGTGACGGCTTTCCCCATTTTGGCAAGTTACTTAGTTTTCCCAGGTCTCTCCAATGTACACAGGAGGTACTAGTATACATGTTATTAAACTTTAATTTGTTTTCCTCCTGCTAATGTTTCTCATGTCAATTTGATTATTATTTGAGCCCGAAGAACCTTGAAGGGTAGAGGGGAGTTTTTCCTCCTCACTATAGGGCATTCTATAGGGCACTATTGCCCCATGATGCACACTCAATCAGCTGTTGCCATCTATGAAGGACTGATGAGAAGACCCACAGCTTCAACATTAGACTTCCACAGGAAGACGTTCTCGAGATGCTACTGCTTTCCCATATCTTTCCAATTCAGCTGACCTCACTTTCTTTCTTTTTTGTGTGTTAATCCTCACCGAGGATATTTTTTCCATTGATCTTCAGAGAGCGTGGAAGGGAGGGAGGAGGAGGGAGAGAATGAAACATTGATGTGAGAGAGACATATTGATTGGATGCCTCCCACATGCACCCTCTGACAGGGCCCAGGGATCGAACATGCCACCAGATATGTCCCCTTGGCCAAGAATCGAACCCATGACCCTTTGGTGCGCAGGCCAATGCTTTAACCACTGAGCCACGCTGGTCAGGGCTGACCTCACTTTTTTTAAAAAATATATCTTTATTGATTTCAGAGAGGAAGGGAGAGGAATAGAGAGTTAGAAACATCGATGAGAGAGAAACATCAATCAGCTGCCTCCTGCACACCCCCCACTGGGGATGTGCCCGCAACCAAGGTACATGCCCTTGACTGGAATCAAACCCGGGACCCTTCAGTCCGCAGGCCGACGCTCTATCCACTGAGCTAAACTGGCCAGGGCTCACTTTTTTTAAAAAATAAATTTTTATTGATTTCAGAGAGGAAGGGAGAGGGAGAGAAAGATAGAAACATCAATGATGAGAGAGAATCATTGATCGGCTGCCTCCTGCATGCCCCCTACTGGGGATCAAGCCCGAAACCCAGGACATGCCCTTGACTGGAATCGAACTCGGGACCCTTCAGTCCGCAGGCCGATGCTCTATCCACTGAGCCAAACCAGCTAGGGTTGACCTCACTTTTTTGATCTTCAAGGAGGGGGAATCAACTTTCCTGATCTTTATAAGGTATTTTCTAGTTCATAGCATCTTCCCATCCCACTCTCCAGATAGGTTTCTGATAAGATTCAAGGCCTGTCCTGGATATATGTGTTTTTCTCTCATAGATATTTCTATCTCTCTCCTTTCTTCTTTCTCTAAAAATCAATAAAAACGTATTTTAAAAAACCACTTGAGAAATGGCTGATTTTTGCTAAATCCAGCTTAGGACTTAAGTTTCAAGGCTATTGCTAACCTAAAGTTTTCTTATGTCATTTTCTAGTGAACACAGACAGACACACACACACACACACACACACACACACACACCACTTAACTATAATCCTCTATCCCAACAATGTTTTGATTGATCTATTCCATTTTTCAGCATGACCTAAGCTACAACTTAAAAAAAATGGCTTAAAAACCAAGATTAATAAGTTGCTTCTGAAACAGGTACAATAAAATATTCCCCCAAATTGCTCCATTGAGTCAAGCCCTACGAGAATAAATTGCTCCATGGAGGTAAGCCCTGTCAGAACTATGGCAGTTATAGATAGGTATCTATAAAACAGGAACTATGGGAAGTGCACTGATTTCTTTTAAGTTTGTTTTTCAAATCTAAAGCCAAGCCACAAATCCCAGAGACAAACTCAATACCTTGTTGGGAAAGTCCCTTCCTGAATCCCATAATAAGTCTTGAACAATCCTAGAATGCCTCACTTTCCTGACACGGGTACTTCAGTGGGAATCCAGCGTTCCTAAAAAGGAAAAAGCCAGCCAACTCCTAAATGTAAATGTCCTGATGAGTTAAGCCCAACAACTTCCGTGTTCCCAAGGAATAAGCCCCCCATTCAAGGTGTAGAACCTGAGGCCCTGCCTTCGTCTTCTCACCCTCTGCAGAGCCTCAATAAATCTTTGCTATTATCAGTGTCTCTGGTCTAAATTCTTTTATATCAGGAGACAAGAACCCAAACTCATTGGTAGTATTCCCATTTCTAAAATTCTACCACTAGATTTCTTTTCTCTGAGTTACTAGAGAATCATGATATAAAAAGAAATATAAATACCCTCTACACTGATAAGGTTTTCAATTCCATATGCCATTGCAACTCTAGTACTTTCCAGGTGGCAGCTACAAGAAAACAATTCTATATCCAATCGCTAAGGTTTAAGAGGGAAAGGAAAGAGAGAAAATATGTCTGCATAGTATCATGAAGAGCCCCCAAAAACCTAAGAAAATGAAACTCGGGAGAACAAGAAGAGCGCTAATAGTGCTTTTCTGTTTTATTCTGCTCTGGGGCGAGTCCTACAAGTAAATAACTGAAAATCCAAAGCATTGACATTAACTTGTGGAAAGCAAAAGCAAACAAGCAATTTTATCTAAATGGTTGAGTCTGCAAAGGCGACATCTGTTGATTCATATGTACCAGATTCCATTTAAGTCTCTTTCCATGTATTAATTCTTTTAATTTGCACAATCCAAAGTACTAGTATTATCTCCTGTAGGTACTAGTATCATCACCTCCTCCTAGGTCAGAAAATCAAAGCAAAGGGGTATTAAGTAACTTGCCCAAGGTTTCTCACACACCTAGCGAGTAGCAAAGCTGAGACCCCTGACTTCTGAGACTGTGCCCTGCAGCACTAAGCTATACTGTCTTTCCAGAATGATGGAGAATGATGATGATGAGACAAAGGAAGAAAAAGAAGCCTGCTTCCTGGGACAAAAGGGTATGTTTACTGCACAAGTTATTGTCACAGAAGCTTAAGCTCAGAATTTGAAAATGTTCTGGAGTCAGGTTAGCTGTAAGTCATCTGACAGCTTTGTTTAAATTTGCATATGGAGCTTCTGATAAAACAATTTCTCTGCCCCGCCCCCCGGAAGGTGAATTGGTTTCTGTTAACTTGATTCTTTCCAAAAATGAGCAAGAACTCCAGCAGTCTTTGTCTGACCTGGACACCTTCTGAGGGAGAGCTGAATCAAAGGGGACTTTGAGGGCGTCCTGGCTCCACCACTTACTACTTGTGTCACCTTAGGCAAGTCGCTGACGCCCTGGTTTCACTAGAACTGGGATTCTAAAGCTCCCTCCCCCCCCCCCACTCACTTCACGGAACGCAGTGAAAGCGCGGGGTAAGTGGTTCCGAGCTGTACACGCGTTATTCTAGCCCTTACGGAGAGGGGAGCAGGGGATGGCAGGCCCAGCTCCAACCCTCCCCTAGGCCTCATAAATGAAAAAAAATAGGGGCAAACCCAGCGCTGCAGGGTGGATGAGGGGAAGGAGAGGAAAGGGAAAGACTGGGCGTGGAGTCTTCTTCTCTATGCGTGGACTGAAAGCCAACCCCCCTCCCAAAAAGGGGCTGCTACCTCGGCGGCGGCAGCAAGCTCGGGAAACGCTGCCATTGGTTCCTCTCCGCCGCCACCAGCCGCACCGACACCACGGAGGTCGCCGCCATGTCCTGCAGCCCCGTGGCTCTCCCACTCGTGGGCGCACACCAGCTGCGTCCCACACTCTGCAAAAGCTCTGCTCCGCCCCGCAAGCCTCTTGTCCTCCGCCGGCCACCGTCCAGGTCAAAGCCGTGCAATGGGCCGAGCCCAGTGTGGTGGGCGTCTCCCCCGAAACCAATCAAAACACAGAGCAGCGCTTCGGGGCGGCGATTGGCCAATCGGGCCGCGTGTGGTCCCTGCCTCCCCCGCCCCCGAGGGGTCGTGCTGGCCGCCGCCTCCCTGGGACCTAGGGTTTCAGAGCGCGGTTTCTTCCCGCGCCACGCCTGCCGGCTTTCTGCTCTCCCCTCCGGCTGCAGGTAGAAGTTCCCTCCTTGCGATCTTATCCTTAGAGCCGTGGGAAGTAGCGGAGGAGGAGTCATGGGGCAAAAGCCAAATGGGGTGGAGAGCAGGATACAAAATTCTTGTTCTCCAAAAATGAAGAAAAAAGCTAAAATAAAATTGTAAAACCTCCCTAGCTTTTTGAAAACATGTTTTAATTGAACTATCGGCAAAGAGAAGTTAAAACCGGAATTGCAGAATATCTAGAAAATAAAGATACTGAAAGCACTGCATGTAGATGCTTATTCATAGTGAAAGTGAACGAAACATCCAATTCAAGGATTAGAAAAATATAAAAGCAAACACACGGAAAGCAGAATAGAGACATTATTAAACATAAAAGAAGAAAAAATGAATTAAGAAAACTAATACCAAAGGATAATAAGCCCAGGGATTCGGGGAAAAAAACCCACAAACCAACCTGATAAAATAGATGGTTAACTAATGTAATCAAAAGAAGGGGGGCGTGAACACTTGCCACAACTAAAAATATAAAGGGGGGACCTCAGATCTAGAAAACAAACATAGATTTGTAAGAGACTAACTTTGCTCAATTTAAGCAAATAAACTTGAACACCTGGATGAAATGGATGATGTTACAAGAAAATACAATTTACCTGAACAGATCCTGGAAGAGATAGAAAATCTAATCAAGCCATTCCCACAGAACTAGAGCATATTATTATTATTATTATTATTATTATTATTATTATTACTATTATTATTAAAGAACCACCTTTCCTAAAGCAGTGGCCCACCTGGTCTCACCAGGAAATCCTACCCATGTGGTAAAGAGTGGTTGACTCCAGTGCTGGAAGCCTGTCCCAGAGCGCAGGGAAAACGGAGTCTTCCTCATTCTTTTTATGAAATAAGCATAACATTGGCACCAACATCCGGCAAAAATAGGGTGCGCGCGCGCACACACACACACACCTGTAGTTCAATTTGACTTACAGTTATCAATGGGAAGATCTAACTTACAGCACGGTGACCATCGTTTCCAACACTGTGTTTACACTTGAATTTGCTAAGAGAGTAGATCCTAAGTGTTCTCACCGCGGGCGCACTATGCGAGGTGATGATGTGTGAACCTGAGTGCGGTCATCATTCCACTATGTGTGCATATACCAAATCATACATACCGCACTTCAAATATATACAACTTTATGTTTATACCTCAGTAAAGGCAGTAAAGCTGGGTGGTTGAGGGAGGAACTGAACAAGTATAAAGAAAAAACGAGAGGCGAGGGCGTGCCAGTGAGGCTGGCGGCCAGCCCGGGCTCCCTGCGGCCGCTAGTGGTTGAGCCCCCACCGGCCCGCTTCCTTCCGCGGTCCTGGGGCTCGGCGCTGGCGACCTTGGGCGTGGGAGGCTGCTGAGGTTGAGAGGCGGGTCCAGTGAAGAGCGGCGAGTCTCACCAGGTGGCAGGGAGGGCGTCCTTGGCTGCAGCCAACAAGGGCAACAAGCCCCGAGTCCGGGCGCATCCGCTTTGCAGCAGGTTATGATTATTACAAGAGTTTTATTAACTCAAAATAATGTCATCACAACTGTAAACCTACTTTTGCCCACCCCGGTGTGTGTGTGTGTGTGTGTGTGTGTGTGTGTGTGTGTGTGTGTGTGACTTAAATAAATATTACGTTTTGGAGCAATTTATTATATAGCAAAAGATAACTGATACACAGAAGGTGTACTTTTACAATGAACATCCATTACTCAACATGGTCTTTAAATTTCATTCATGTTGTATGTATTTTTTTTTTTTTACATGAAAACAGCACTATTTGTTTATCCAGTAACCTGAGGATGGACTTTGGATTGTTTCCAATTTGGGATGATTACAAATGAAGCTGCTATAGGTATTTTTTCTCACCTCCTTCTGTGAACATATGTACTCATTTTTCATGCATATACACCTACTTGTCAAATTAATAGCTCCGCCAACTATGTCTTGTGGTCCTGCCACTGTTTTTTGTAAATGATATCCAGTGGAATACAGCCATGCCTATTTGTTTATGTATTGTCTATGGCTGCTTTCATGTTACTAGCAGAGTTGTGTGGCTGCATAGAAACTGGCCCATAAAACCTACACTATTTACTATCTTGCTCTTACAGACAAAGTTTGCCAACCCCTGGATTGTTACATGTTTACGTTTATAAGAAGCTGCCTGAAAGTTTTCCTAAAATGGTTGTTTCATTTTATTCTATCAGCAATGAATGGCAATTCCTCATCAACACTTGGTATTGCCAATCTTTTTAACTTTACCCATTTTGGAGGTTGTGGAGTGGTATCCCATTGTGGTTTTAATTTGCAATGGCTAGACTGGCCTTGGTAAGTGGGGTTCCCTGCTGTGGAGTCCATATAGAGCTTCTGCCCCTGCCACCATGCCCACCCCATTCATGTGCCCATTTTGCAAATCCTGGTGTGGTCTGTGACAAAAGCTAGCTAACTTCTCCAGCGGAGTCATCTTGTCGACTTGGTTGTTCAGTGACCCTTTCAAGGTGGATGCTTTCTGGTAGACATTAACATGTGACGCAAAACTGTTCATACTTTACGCCTACTCTGATGTGTCCATCCACATGCCTCTATCCCAGAGCGCCTTGTCTCTGATCGTCCAGTCCTGTTCTTGCCAGGCCCCTAACCAGAAGACCAGACCATGCACTGTCCAGGACACCGGGTATTTTCTCACCCTGGGCTACCTTCCCTTCCATACAGATTTGGGTGACCAGTGCCCTGCTTGCTGCTGAGCCCACTGGGAAGATTCCCCTCCCTCCTGTCTTTCGGGTTCACTTCTGAATGTGGCTGTAATGCAGCCACTGTCCAGGTTTGCTTTGCACCCACATACCAAGCCAACTGATCTGTAAGCCAGTTTGGGCTTTCCTCCTTTTTCAAAGGGTGACACGCGTCCCCTCCCCCGACAGGGGCACTGGTGCTACTCTGGTGGGTGACACAGGGGCCTGGGCTACCGACCCACGTAGCCTATTCATGCCCTCTAGACCTGCTCGGGCTGGAACCAGGATGTACCATTTCCAGCTTATAATTGACTACTGCTGAGACCCGTCTACTTTATTACTGAGTGGATTTGACATAATCCAGCCCAAATGGGGCAATTCTGGATAATTAGTCACAAGGTCAAGTGTTCCAGGACCCAGTGACATGCCAACAGCTGTTTCTCTGCTGCAAATGGCATGGGCTTGGTCTTGCTCCAGAATGCTCAGGGTCTGTGTTATGATTCTCCTACTGACTTGTGTCAAAAATTCCATACTGTACCTTTCCCCACCACTGACACCTCTAACACCATAAGGTCTGCCTGACTGATGACGTAAGCAGCAGGGCTGATTGCAGTATCTGATGGCAGGCCTGCAGTTGCTTTACCACCCTTTCCTGCTCTGGCCCCACGCAGAACTGATAGGTTTCTATGTCACCTAGTAAATGGGCCAGAGGGATTCTCCCAGCTGTGGAATGCTGCCTCCAGAACCTGGAGAGGCCGACCTGGCTTTGTGCTGCCTTCTTTGTGGAAAGGATGCAAGATGCAAAACATGTGTCTTTTATTTTGAAGTAGTTATTCTGGCATGCCCCTGAACCCCTGGGTCACTAAAAACGTCACTGAAGTAGTCAATGCCTGAATCCTTATAGGGTTTGTGTCCAACCTCCTGGAACATGTGTCTTACCAAGGCCTCCAGCATACTGACCGCTTTGTGCTTATCTAATGAGCATGATGTGATCCATGTAGTGGTTCGGTGTGATCTCCCATGGGATGTCTGTCTGTGCCAGATCTCTTTGGATTATATCATGATAGAAGACAGGAGAGTTAATAAATCCCCGAGGAAAAGCTGTCAGTGAGTGTTGTAGAGCGACGGGACAATGATCAGCCTCATGGAAAGTCAAGTCAGCCTGAACAGTGGCTGGTCAAGGACTGTCAGCACCAGGGATTGAGGGGGTGCTTTCCTAGGCAGGTGCTACACCTGGGGCAGAGTTGGAAGCAGGCTAGAGAGCAACCTGCTCTTATTACCCTCTGTATAGATTCTTATTAAGTCATTGTTCTTAGTGTGCATACTAGAATTTATTTACCTGAGTTTCCCAAAAATGTAAGCCAGTAATTCTACAGTATGTACCTTGACAATTGACCTGGGATAGTCAGTCTCCAAGATGGCCCTCCTCAATTTCCGCCTCTCCTGGTATTCACAGCCTGTGTAGTCCCCTTCCACACTGTACCAGGGGTGGTCCTTGTGACCAGTAGGGTAGAACAGAAGTGTTGGTATGTCACTCCTGTGATTCGGTTGTCAGTCTCCTTTTTGGATCATTCGCTCTGGGAAAAGCCAGCTGTCATGTTGTGAGCATCCCTATGGATATGCCACGTGGTGTAAACTTGGAAGCAAATCCTTCAGCCCCAGTTGAACCTTCAGATGACGGCAGCTCTGGCCAACAATTCAACTGCCAATCAGTGAGAGATCGTAAGCCAGAACCTCCCAGTTAAGCTGCTTCTAGATTTCTGACCCTCAGAAACTCTGTGAGATAATAAAAGTTTGTTGTTGCCGAAACCGGTTTGGCTCAGTGGATGGAGCGTCGGCCTGCAGACTCAAGGGTCCCAGGTTTGATTCCGGTCAAGGGCATGTACCGTAGTTGCGGGCACATCCCCAGTGGGAGGTGTGCAGGAGGCAGCTGATTGATGTTTCTCTCTCATCGATGTTTCTAGCTCTCTATCCCTCTCCCTTCCTCTCTGTAAAATATCAATAAAATATATTTAAAAAAATAAAAATAAAAGTTTGTTGTTTTAAACTGCTAAGTTTTGGGGTAATTTGTCACACAGCTATAGATAACTGATACAGGACATCTTATTTATCTCAGCACCTACCAGAGTGTCTGGCATTTAGTAAGTCCTTAATCAATGTTGATTGAATAAATGAATGAATGAATGAATGAATGAATTATGAGAGCATTTAAGTAAATCAGTAATCCAATCAGATAGTCTGGACTGAATTGAGAGATTTAATTTGTAACTTTAACGTGGTTTATCTTCTCAGAAATTAAGTTTATCTCAAATAATGTGGCAATGAAGAATAGAACAAAATAAATTATTTATAGTAAGATGTCTTAACCTATTGATTCAAGTTACAACCTCCATATTCAAGGCCAACCACTAAGATTGTAAATGAAAATATTTATACAAGAAAAACTGAATTATAAGAAATAAGTGAATCTCCAAAATATGTTTTTATTACAAAAACGTATAATACAATTCAACATTCTTTTAAGACTAAAATCAGGACCTTGCCAATACTCTTGACTTGTAAGAGAACAAGTCTTGGGTGACTTGAATTATTCTTTTACTAAAGAATGCTAGAGGCATTTGGTCTTTATATTAATGTCCTGACTTAGTTCCTTTCTTTAGCAATAAAAACAAGCATGAAAATTATTTTTTTGGGGGGCAGGCTGCTTTACAGAATAAAATGAAAATAGAAAATGTGGCTATGAAAGTGCAGAAGTAGCAAGTTACCACTAGAGGGGGATTTACACTCAAGAAAGAAAAGTTGGTTAGCGGTTAGAAAATTGCTGTTTTCAAAGAAATAAAAAAATACCTTGACTTTACTCCACTTCTTTATCTTTAGAGCCACAGCTAAACAATCCCATTAAAATGAGAAGCTGACTGATGTTACAGAACCCCTCCCTCTCCTTTAAGAGAGCAGAACTTAAAGATAGGCTCCTTTATTACCTGGCAAGTCCTCCTTTAATCTACCCTCATGTGTCACCATTCTGGATAAATTTATTTCCTATGTAAAAGGGAGCATATGCCAGTGTGAGGCTTTGGGCAGCCCTTAGTATCATTTGTTCCTGTAGGCAACTTGGTGTAAACACCGGAGAGCTAGACCAGTGGTCGGCAGACTCATTAGTCAACAGAGCCTAATATCAACAGTACAACGACTGAAATTGCTTTTGAGAGCCAAATTTTTTAAACTTAAACTTCTTCTAATGCCACTTCTTCAAAATAGACTCGCCCAGGCCGTGGTATTTTGTGGAAGAGCCACACTCAAGGGGCCAAAGAGTCGCATGTGGCTCGTGAGCCGCAGTTTGCTGACCACTTAGTCCTAGACCAATGGGAAGTCTAATCCTGGCTCTGCCACTTGTTAGCTGGGTGGCATTTAAGTGATTAATTTTGTTAAATCTGAGTTTACTGTTCTATGAACCATGAGAATTAAGTGATGTAAATTATATAAATTAAATTATGTATACCTAGTGTCTGGCACATATATGTTCAATAATTAACGGTCATTATTACTGTTCCTTGCTTATTATTTTACTCTGTTGTTCATAGCTATCTAATTCTTAGTCTTTAGTAATTGTGGAACAGAAGTCGTCCATATAAACAGTAAAGCTGATTTGTTCCTCTTGTTGGTGTCAGATAAAAAACCTAGGCTACCTGTAAAATGTTGTTCTTTTTGATAGGCCATTTAAAGTGGAAAGGATTTAGTAGATTGCCAGGCATATGTTTGTCATATAAAACATAAAATATTGTGATTCCATTTTTATAGACAAAATGAGGCATTTTTTTAAATGGAAAAAAATCAAGGATAGAATAAAATCTTCAATGTGAACACAGGTAGCATTAATTACGCTTGATGCTTTGGTAAATTGAAGGCATATACCACTTTACATAAATCATGTTAATTTAATATATCTCAAATGTTGACCTCGAATGGTTAAAATATTTGGAAGGAAACTAGGAAATACTCTTAAACAGCTCACTAGATCTTTCATAAAATGAAAAAAAAAAAACTTAGAAATTGATGTGCTGTTTGAAGTTAAATCAGAAATGACTCGGTTTTTGTGAAAGGGGGTTGACATTGTTGGAAGGACCCACACTCTAAGGGAAGCCCCCAACACCCTGGAAACGATGAAAGAATTCTCTAAGCTCCATTATTTTTTTCCCTTGGGCACCAATTAGATTCTCTGGTATCCAGATGATTCACGCCTTAGGCGGATTCCATAGACAATCAAACCCACAGCGCAGAGACCCAGCACGATGGCCCCAATCACGGGAAGGACAATTGTGTAGTCAGAGGAACACTCGTCCACTAAGAGAAAAAACAAATACAATATCGCAGGTAAGGTTTGATGAGGGCAGACTGGAAAGCAGGCTAGAGTAGGAAGTCTGAGCTCTGGAGTGAAACCTGAGCTTGACTCTTTTTAATTCCACCACTAACTAACTGTGTGGACGTGGGTAAGTTATTTAACCTTGCAATTTCCCCTTTTCATAAAGTAAGCAATAATATATAAGATTGTTGGAGGATTAAATAAGATAACCTTATCTTCTCAGCAATTCCATTTTCTTCCAGGTGTGCTCTCTGCAAAGTGTGATGTGCTTACATAAAAGAAATTGTGTCAAAATGATACTGTTGTAATGAACCTGGTTATTAATATCAGGAAAGGAGCGAAGGGAAGGCCCAATAGTATAGGCATGCCATTTGTGCAGCTTTGCCCCAAGCTGCAGGTTAACACACCCCGGGAAGCCACTGGTCTGTCCCTGACAGATCACTTGGGGAAGGGACTGTACAGGCGGAGAATAGACACATGCCCAGGAAAGTCTGGGTGACCTAGGGAAGGTGTTTGCCAGTCACCCCTAGGAACAGGTCATTGGCCAGAGTAGGCGTGGCCACTGCAAGCACGGGAAGATTTGGAATATTTAATCCACGAAACAAAGGAGTTCACTCTCTAAGCTCCTGGTTCTCTTGGTTCCCCTGGGACTCTTGTTGCAGGGGGCACGCTCTCTTAGCTCCCCTGCACTCACCCCATAGCCCACAGCCACGTGGGCCCCACACAATGGATAAATGGACTGCAACTAGCCTAGTGTTAAACCGGACCCAATTCCAACACGGAACGAAACATCTGGACATTGGCTTTACTTCTAGTCCTGCTGAAGCCCCAGTTATACTTCTTCCAGGACTGGATTAAGGAAAATGGGACTTGGGAAACCCAGGGATGTAATTCCATGCAAATAAAAATCACTCATCCTCCCATGCAGTCTCAGAAAATTCTTTTTCTTGAGCTATTGTAAGGATCCCACCCCCAACACCCAAGTGGGGAAGGGGTTACCCGATATTTACTAATTATTCAAATGAAACCTTTGTTCTTTTTGATTACTAGAATGTTAACTCAAAATAATTTTATAGATAATTAGTTTGGGGGAGTGGGGTCAGGTAGATAACAGGAGTCTAAGGAGCAGCCATCACCTCAAAGAACTCATTAAAGATGATAGAAAGGAAAAATTAAACCTAAGTGAACGAGCTCTCTTATCCCTCTCCTCTTGACTTGAATTCCATTGGCTGTGGAGAAGTTTTGACACACTAGGAGATGAACCTTCTGTTAGTCATTCTGGTTAGTGGCAGGCTGAATAAACAACTCGTGCTCTGGTCCTTCAAGGCCACCGGAGGCAGGACCAGAAACAGGATCCAACAAGGGGCACATGGAGAGAGAGGGCATCTCTCCAAAGCCAAGCCCTCGCTGTTGAACCTGAGTCACTTTGGAGAACACCGGGTCCTCACATCCCAGATTTTTCATCAACATCTCCTGTTCTAAAGAACTTCCTGACACTCCTGACGTTGTCCGGGGCTCTCGAACCTTCTTGAAGCTGCTGTGGGCCCTCCCCTCCGCCTCACTTCTGGAAAGTGGAGAGAGCTGAAATACCTCAAGGGAAAGCCAGTACACGTCCTAGATAAACAGTGGCTGTGGAGTTGTGGCCAACTTTCATAAACCTGCTGTGAAGAATAATGAATAGCACCTTTGGAAAGTGTAGCAAAACAAGAAACTTCCTGTTAGTAAAAGCGGCTAACACCCAGACAGCCATGACTCTCCTCTTTCTCTAAAATAAAACCCCCACTTCTCCTGTTTAAACAGACCACGTAAGAGAAAAACAGGAATAACATTCTGAGCCTTATTTTAATAGAACTTTCCCTCCAGATAGCAATCACTCTCATCAGGAATTTCCCAGTTTATAACTTCTTTTGGTAAATGTTTGCTTAAAAAAAGGGAAGTGGGACACAATCTGGGTAGATCTACCTCTTCTGCTGGCCAGTTCTGATTGTTTTCAGGCTTGGCCCTCCCCACCACCCCTACCCCACAAGGGCCCAAATCAACCAATTTATGAGGATAGACTAGAATAAGAAAAATAGAGACAAAGCAGAAAAAAACGTGTTAAGAAGACAGACAACAAATGAAGGTGAAGGAATTGGAGAACTAACATTTATTGAGCTTCTTTTGTTTGCCAAGATCTTTAGTACACGTTTTACATTTTAAAAAATGAAAGGTTAGAAAGTTTTCTAGTTTTTAACTAATAGTACATTACAGTAGTGCAAAATATGTCTTTTTAAAAATGATAGTCTATTAAGACTATCTGTAATTTAAATAAATCAAAATTTGGGCAATACCAGGAGTTTGAAATCAGTTTAGAATGTATTTCGAAATGGATTTTTTTAAAGTAATATGCATAAAAATACTGGATAGCGAGACTCTGAAAAATGTATAAGAAAAAGCAATGCAATATGAAAGTGTCCTTCCCACAGTTCTCCCTTTGGGTATCTGCTTTGTCCTCACAAGCACCCTACCCGTGTCCCTACCACTTGTTCCCAAAGCTCACCGCCAGGTCCATATTGTCAGGTGTGGAGGGTGGAATTTGAGCCCATGAGGCCAGGCCTCCCCACACTAACAGGAAAAAGCAGGGGGGGCTGCATTTTAGCCAGCCTTTGGATGGCCTTTTGGTGGAAAGCTGGGTTTCCTAATCAGACTGGGAGGGTGGGAGAGGCCATTAGAAACGTCAATCCCTTTGCTTTAGGCTGAATATGAAACCAGAATTCCCAAGGCCTTAACTCGCACATTCTGAAGGAGCTGGGGTTTTACATGCGTTCATATCCTCTACTGGGCCTCTCTCTGGCCACCAAGCATGCTGTTAGCAAAACGCCAAGCAGTCCTGCGATACTCAGGCCCACAGCCACAGGGATTTCTCTCTTGTTTCTGTCATTGAAGCATTCATCCGCTGTAACTGAAGTCAGAGTAACAGGTGTTACAGGCTAGCCACGATGCCGGGGATCCATCCTGCCCCTGCCTGCCTCGGCGTTGCAGAGAAGGAAACCAAGGGAGAGAGGGAGCTGCTGGGCCCCCCACCTGCTGCCTCCGACATACTGATGGGTGCAAACCGGGAGGGGAAGGGCAGCACAGTGATCTGACTGTGTGCTTGGGCTCACTTACGGGGTGTATGTATATGACATGGTAGATACCTAGGCCCAAGAAATTGCGATTCAGTGGGTTGGAGGTGGGGCCACGTCATTCTGATGCAGCTGGGAGGCAGATCCAACTTGGAGAAGCATTGGTTTGGTCTGGAGCAGTGGTTCTCAACCTCCCTAATGCCGTGACCCTTAACACAGTTCCTCATGTTGTGGTGACCCCTAACCATAAAATTATTTTCATTGCTACTTCATAACTGTAATTTTGCTACTGTTAATGAATCGTAATGTAAATATCTGTGTTTTCCGATGGTCTTAGGCGACCTTGCTAGCGGTTCTCAACCTGTGGATCGCGACCCACAGATTGAGAACCGCTGCTGTAGAGCCTAAGACCAGGCTAAGCATTTACACTTGAGTTATTATGAGAGGGATGTTTCAGGAACTGAAGTTCAATGCCTGGACATACGTAGAAATCCTTGTAGCCCCGTTCTTCCAGCGGCAAAAGGGGCTTTTGGGGAAAGTTACCCTAGTCTGCTCCTGGCCTTCCTTCTAAGACCCACTTCCCTCTGCAGTGGTTAAAACTCAAAGCAGAAGTTACATGGAAACTAACATATGAGGAAATAGTGTAATTGGGAAGAGGGGGTCCAACCAAGATAGAAAGTACATTTCTATCTTGGATCATGGCATTTTCCTCTTTTCCCTCTGTAAGTGGGAAAGAATCTATTCTGAAAACTTGAATTTTAGATATCACTAACACGCAGGATCTTTAAATTGTTCTCCAAACACACCTGAGTTTACTAGTATTCAACAGCTTATAAAGGGGGGTTGAAGATGGTGTTTTCCGGCTTATTGATTGTGTGTGTGTGTGTGTGTGTGTGTGTGTGTGTGTGTGTGTGTGTTTAAATGACTCAGACAAGGACAATATATTCTGCTATGGGAGAGCAGTAGACATGAGTGGGTTAAGGTGTCTGGTTCTGTGGTTGGTATTGACTCATAGAGAGATGGTAGGAGGGAGGGTTGGCCCTAAGAGCTTTGTGGAATCATACTGTTCTAGAAAGCTCATGTGATTCTTGTCCCTTTGACAACTTTAGACAAAAAACAAAAACAAAAAACAGACCTTGAAACTACCCATGGGTCTCTGAAGTTTATGTTTGTGACATGGCGAACCCTTACTTACCATTTCCAAAGTGGTCATCTTCGAAATCAAAGGCTTGAAGTTGGACATTCATTGTCTTCAGTTGAAGGTGGGCTGACAGCTGGATGCTCTGCTCAGTCACACACTTGAAGGAATGCCCGATCACGGTCTCAAACATCATCACAGAGCTCTTTATTCCTTGGTAAGTTTTCTCTGAAAACAAAGGTGAAATAAAGGCATATGTGAATCTCAGCATATTATCTGTTGAGTCCCAGCTATTCCTGGGTGGCCCATGTGCAGTTAAATGGCCTTCCCTTAGATGTGGCTTCCTCCTCATGAAAAATCACCACTCTCCTGCATTTCAGGAACTTTCTCTGGTGCTCTGTTTGGAGTTACTGTAGACGCTTGCATTTGTACATGCAAATGTCTTACATGACGTACTGAATGATCTGTGTACAGTACGGTATCATGTGTTATGTCCCAGGGTAGGCTACTACTACCCGCCCCTCACTAACATTGCAATGGTCATTACAACTAATTACTCTTTCTAATAGCCCCACCACCACTTACATGAGCATTATCATTACTGTGCTGTCATACGGGTACAGCTCCAGTGCTACTGCTGAGCCTTGCTTGTTGGGCTCTGGCGTTGTTTTATCTCCTCCCTCGGCCTCTAAATTACTTTCTGGCCTTCCTTTCCTTTCCCCTGCCTCTTGAGACATTACTCCCCTGTTATTGGCTAAAATTTGGTCCATGCCTAGTGGTAACATTAGCTAATTTATCTTAGCAGTCATAGTATTTATTCCCAGCCTATATGAGTATACTTGTCTAAGCGAGGTAATGTATGTGAAAGTGAGTTACTGACTTGACATCCTACTTACATTTTACCCATAATCATTGACAACACCCTCCTGAACAATATCAATATAATATAATTAATATTTAAAATAGACATTTCTTGCCCTGGCAGGTTTGGCTCAGTGGTTAAAGTGCCGGCCCACTGACCAAAGGGTCATGATTTGATTTCCAGCCAAGGGCACATACTTCAGTTGCAGGTTCCATCCCCACCCTGGTCCAGGTGTGAGCAGGAGACAACCAATCAATGTGTCTCTCTCACATTGATTTCTCTCTCTCTCTTCCTCTCTCTCTTTCCCCTTCTCTTCTCACCCCTTCCACGCTCTCTAAAAAATCAAGGGAAAAGCTATCCTTGGGTGAGGATTAAAAAATTAATTAATTAATTAATAAAATAGACATTTCTCCACATTTCATTTCTTGGCATGTCTCTTTAGTATAAGTTCCTTACTAAGATAATAGAATTTTCAAAAGGAGAAAACAGACATGAAAACTCTGAGTAAGTACCTGGCACAGAGGAGGTGCTCAGTGAAGATCCTTTTATATAAACCTGGCTTTCCACAGACTCCTCTGAGGCCTGAGAAACTCCCCGGCTTGATGGGAGCATTGCCTTTCTGGGAGCGAACATTGTAGAAGTTCTCTCAACTTGCCCCACTGGGCAACCCTCCATACAGCAACCAAATGAACCTTTAGACATGTAAACCTGATATATCATTTTTCTACACTAAACCCTCCCATGGCATCCTTTCACACTTTAGAATAAACTCCACAGTCCTCGCCTTGCTTTGCCCACAGGCCCTGCATGCCCTGGCCTGGCTGCCATTCAGACCTCATCTGCTGCTTCGCTCACTGGTCTCTACTGGTCCCTGAACACACCAGCATGTTCACTCCTTGGGGCCCATGCACCCATTGTCCCTGCCACCTGGAAAGAGCTCCCCCAGGCCCAGAAGTCCCCATATCTCTCTGCTCAAACCTCACCTCTTCAGAGAGGCCTGCCTTCCTCCTCAGGGGGCTCCCCTAATGCCCTACCTAAGTAACTCCCCAGTCCTCCCACCCCACCCTGCTTGTGTTT
Organism: Plecotus auritus; assembly: GCF_963455305.1. Taxonomy (NCBI): domain Eukaryota; kingdom Metazoa; phylum Chordata; class Mammalia; order Chiroptera; family Vespertilionidae; genus Plecotus; species Plecotus auritus. The sequence goes on along the minus strand of NC_137771.1, from coordinate 186,089,109 downwards.
TGCTCATAGAACTTATCACTACTTAACTGTGTATTATAATTTAATGTGTCTCTTTACGGTCCTCTCTCCCCTTCTGGAATGACAGTTCTCTGAGAGCAAAGATGATACTCTTAGATAGTAATGGATTCCCCCTGTATTCCAGGGCTTGGCACTAGAGGGCACTAGCTACATTTTTATGGGATGAATGCATGATTACAAGAATATGGAATCAACTGCACCATCAACAACAAATCTGTCCAAAGTCAATACGCTCTTAACAGTTGCTGGTAATGATTTCTGACCTAATGTAGTCCAACCTCCTTTGGGAGCAGACGAGCAAACTGAAGTACGCAAAGGTGTACGAAGTCCCCCCAAATTATAAATACTGTGGGCTACTCTCTCAGACTGTTTCTCAAAAGCGGCATCAAAGACTCAAGAATTCAAGGGGATGAAAAATGAGCTAACCAGAACCAGTGTCCTTGCTGATAGACCAGCCTTCTCTAGCTTCTTACCTGGATTTGAGACGGTCAAATAGGCTCCCACTTCACTGATATAATAGGAGTTTTCATCCTGTAAAACATCACTGCATTAATCGTTGGGTAATCTCTGTTTTTATGTTTCTGATTCTGGCGTACAAACAGGATCCCAGCTATTCAATCTTTGATATAAGGGTTTGGACTGTGATGGTATGGAGCCATAATTGTGTTTGAAATTTTTTTTAAAAAAAGTAGGTATACTACACGATAAATAAACAATAAGTAATGGCTTGCCCCTGGCCCAAAATTCTCTACTGCATGCTTGTTGCTAAAGCCTGACGTGAAATTTCCACCAGTACAAGTTGAGTCCCTTCAGTTGCGCCAAGTTTCCCCCTAGAAAATGTAAATCCGTCTGGAAGCTGGATGGGTTGGAGTAAGCTTTTGTAATTAATGTTTTATGTTGGGATTCAAACTGAGACCACTCATCTTTAAGGCTACCGTGGGTGGATTTTATCAGGTCCATAAACTCTCTGGGGAAAATAGTGCAGTGCAAAATTTTGCCTGAATTTTTCTGGGTAGAGTGTCAAGTACTTTAAACAGATTAGTGGATTCATGTTTCCAAAATGGTTACATGCGGCCACAGTGAGCGATGCTGGGAAGAAATGGTTTACCCTGAGATCACTGAGTGTTCTCTACAACAGGACCCCAGGGGGCTGTGCTCAGCAATATAAAGCAGTGCTTTATACCCAGAGATTGTCCTTTTTGGGAAAACAAAACAAACAAACAAATTACAAAATAGCCCAATAATCTCTGGAGAGACTGAGGGAGTGGAACATTAAAGGGAACTAAACTGAGACATGAAAAAATTAAGTTAAAAAAGAGGTTTTTATTTTTTAAAGTAGGTGATTATTGTTTTGAAACATTGTTATTGTTTTTGAAACATTCATTAGAAAACTATCCACAAATAAGAGGTGCAAAAAGTGGTAGAGCAAACAGAATTTCAAATTGAATTACCTTTAGAAGTTTCAAATCTAGGCATTAAAGAAATTTAACAGTAATAATCTTGACTACATTACTGCCCATTTGTATATTGTTAGTGGATGGAATTATTCCTTATACAATATAAGGGTTCCAGAAATACAAACGCTTTTAGAAGGTCACTGCTATTGATACACTGAACCCTAGATTTGCACAAGGTCAATAGGTGCCAAAAAGATATGACCTCAAGCTGCCTGTCTCCAAATCTAGCCTTTGACCTCTCTTACATTCACTCTAGACCAGGCATTGCTCTAAGTCTGGGGAGAAAAAACCTGGCTCTTTCCTTTGAGGTGCTCAGTCTCAGGTCTCAAAGGCGAGTTGAACAGTGTGCTTGGACCATCCATTCATTTTAGCGAGGAACATCTGTGAGCCAGTCCCTTCTCGGGTTGCTTTCACATACCGTTTATTCAGATTTTATTTGGGTTCCCTTTTAGTTCAAGAGACACTTGGATGCACTTCAGTGCCCAAAGTCACTCTTGCAAAACCCCTGCTCTATCCTCAAGGCAGGGGGATCCATTGAAAGGCTTTAAGCAGGACAGTGACATGAGCATGACTTTGTTTGGGAAATTGCTTGGGCTGCCATGTGAGACTGATATAAGGAGCAGCAGGAAAAGAGTGGTTGAGGCCAGTTCTGAGCCCCATGAGAGACCTCCTGACAGTTCCCCTTTCCTGTGGCATCTCCTTGATCCATCCTGACACGAAGAAAGGATGCTTTATCTATATATATATACTATATATAAAAGCCTAAGCAACCATAGACCATTCGACCAGTAGCTATGATGCTCACTGACCACCAGGGGGCAGATGCTCAATGCACAGGCATGGAAACATGGAACAAACTGATGTATCTCAGAGGGAAAGGGGGAGAGGGAGGGTGGGAAGAGATTAACCAAAGATCTTATATGCATACTAGAGGCCCGGTGCACAGATTCATGCACCGGTGGGGTCCCTCAGCCTGGCCTGTGGGGATCGGGCTGAAAACAGCAGTCCGACATCCCCCAAGGGGTCCCGGATTGTGAGAGGGCACAGGCCAGGCCGAGGGACCCCACCGGTGCACAAATCTGTGCACCGGGCTTCTAGTATTTCTATAAAAGTTTCACAGTTTACTAAGCACATGCTTTTACCTACATTGCCTCCTTTGATCCTCACAACAACCCCCTGAGACAGAATAAATATTATTAGCCTGTTTTACATCTGAGAACTAATAGGCTCAGAAGTTAAGCATCTAGCCTTAGTTCTCATTGTTTGGAGGTCAGACAAAACAAGAGCTGGTCCGCAGGATCCTGCCCTACATGTTCCTCCATTCTTAGCTTGCAGGTCATATATGTTTAGGGGATGGGCTGGATTTGGTCTGGGAGCCATAGCTTTGTGTCTGGGGTCCATACCATCAATGAAAAACAATGTTGTTAAACAAATCAGTTGGTAATGAAATGATATAGAGTGGCTTACCTCCTATTTGGGAGAATAACTAAAATTCTTTTAATACTATTTTGAAAATATCTCTTTGTTCCCTTGCAGCCTAGTTTGGACTGTTGAATCTTTGTGAAAATTGTCAAAATTTAATTTTTTTACTTATTTAGTGGAAGAATGGGGATCATAATAACAGGATTTACCTCTTAGGTTGATGGGAGGATTAAATGAAGAAATCCATGTAAAAAACTTATCACAGAGTCTTTACTCAGATTTTACCTGGTGTTATTCACAATGCAACAATAAATTAGATTGCCCCTTCCCAGTAAAGTTCTCTCACTGAAGTCAAATTATATATTTTTTAATCTATTTCCTAGATTCAGATCTAGATTCAGATAATAGAAAAAGAGAGCAAGCAAGTGAGCTACGCTTCCATAGCTCTGTTGATTAAAGAACCTGAAAGCTCAGCTCCAGGGGACAGGAGTCGGTGGAGGGGGGCAAGGATGTGGGAAGCTTCAAGCAGGTGTCAGACTTAACCTAAAACCCAAGGGAAGTTACATGCCACACATTATTCGGTTTACAGTGTCTGCTTTTTCTTTGACGCCCACACCCATGAGGTCATTCTCTGCCAGGTGTTTTTCTTGTTTGGGGTTTGGTTTGGAGAATGGCAAACATCTCCCATGCCAGATTCGTGAAAGACAAAATGAAAATCCTTTGTGGACCCATCAACATTGACAAAAGGGGGTCAAGGTCTCCTAATGTTGTATATAGCACTTACAGCATGTCCATTTGAATAGACCATTTGCAAAAGTCCCATCTCACTATTCAATCAATGGGATGCCAGTATCAAAAGGGAGCTTTGATATATCTTATCAAAGAGATCCTAATTCCTCAAGGAATCTAAACACCCTCCTTAGCAAAGGACAGGGTCCAGAGCAAGCCAGCCAGTCAAGCCTGCTCAGGAAGGAAGCATGCCATTGACCACAGCCCCGGGGTCCTCTCCTTCGCTTCTGCAAAATGCATTGTAGGAGTTTCATAGTTACAGATGTTCAGGATGTAAATTTTGTCTTCAACATCAATCAGGTCTTTTTGCTCAGCATTGTGTGACTAGCACAACAGCCAAAGGGCCTGTTTCCTTAGAGCTGCTGATCTACGTTAGGGCACCATGGCCCAGTTCTCTGTGAAATTTAGATTCACTCCTTTATTGATTTATTTTGTCATCAAGCACTTGCTATGTGCTATGTACCAAGTCAGGGCTGGGCACTAGAGAGAGAAATGTGAATGTCATAGACTTGCCTTCATGATGGCAGAATGTGTGATGAGGGCCCTAATGGAGGTGGCGGAACAACAGATGGGGCTCAGGGAACCAAGAGAAGAGTATCCCAGTTTTACCTGGGATGGAGGTGGAGTGGGGAGACTTCTTAAGGTGAAGATAATTGAGCCATCTTAAAGGACAAATGCAAAAGGGGGGTGAGGGGTGGAAGGGGCATTCCAGGCAGAGGGAAAGTGAAAGGGAAAACAGAGCATAAAATGGTACCATGTACTTGGGAAGTTCTAAATAGTGCCCTCTGCGCTGGTAAGAGTTCTCAGGAGTCTGTAAGCTCAGAGGACTCTGCAGGCCCCTGGAAACACGAGGCGGGTTAGCAGATTTCCAGACCTGAGCTGGCCAATGTCCTGCGTAGCCCCGGTGCCCCTCCCCGCTGGTGACTGGTTTCTCCCATGCCCTGGAGCTGCCCTGCCAGCCAGGCGTTGTGTTGAGCACAGAAAAATGAACTCTACCCAAAGTTACTGAAAGGTGTTTTTAAAACAAACAATCTGGCAGGAAGGAAGTTGGCAGGGGAAGGAAGGTATATTTATCTTGCACCTGAAGGGTCTGAACAACTCTCAGCAAGTCATTTCAATCAAATGAGAATTGTCACAGAAAGGTTTTTGGTTCTTTAAAAAAATCGAAACTAAAGAAAACAAGAAAGGAAACCTACCTCTCCGAACCCGACTATGGGCCAGGTACCATACTTAGCACTTGCACCTGGACTAGGTGAACTACACAGGAGAGGAAACAGGCTCAGAGAAAGTGAGCAGCTTGTCCATGGACACATGGAAATGATATGGGTAATTAGACGCAGGGGTCCTCAAACTACGGCCCGCGGGCCACATGTGGCCCGTCGAGGACATTTATCCGGCCCGCCGGGTGCCGCTGCCTGTCCTGCTTAGCAGCCGACTCGTTTCAGGCTTGCAGTGCGCATAGCAATTTGTTCATAATTTTTTTTTTTTAAACTATAGTCTGGCCCTCCAATGGTCTGAGGGACAGTGAACTGGCCCCCTGTTTAAAAAGTTTGAGGAACCCTGAATTAGAGTCTTGTTTGGACAATGGCATCAAATGACAGTATAGGAGGCAGATTTTTCTCTATGTTTCTGTCACTATATTTAAATTTTTAAAATTACAAATTATTGTCTATGACTTAGAACCTACAACTATTGCTTATATTTCTTTTCTTTTCCTCCATAATGTCTAGCTCAGTGTTGAGGATGAAATAGGCGCTCAGTAAATTCTTATTGATAAATTGGTTGAAAATCAGGCTTGCTAATCAGCTTTCATTTATTATTCCACAATCTTGTTCTCACTTATAACATTTACTAGAGGCCCGGTGCACGAAATTCATGCAAGGGGCTTGGCCCCCACCACCTCAGCGGCTGCCTTGGCCCCATTGCTGCGGCTTCATCTGGAAGGTTGTCCAGAAGGACATCCGGAAGGATGTCCAGTCTAATTAGCATATTATGCTTTTATTATTATAGACTAGAGGCCCGGTGCATGAAATTCATGCATGGGGGGTGGGGGGAGGATGTCCCTCAGCCCAGCCTGCACCCTCTCCAATCTGGGACCCCTCGAGGGATGCCTGACTGCCCTCTCACAATCCAGGACTGCTGGCTCCCAACTGCTCGCCTGCCTGCCTTCCTGATTGCCCCTAACCACTTCTGCCTGCCAGCCTGATCACCCCCTAACCACTCCCCTGCCAGCCTGATTGATGCCTAACTGCTCCCCTGCCAGCCTGTTTTCCCCTAACTGCCCTCCCCTGCAGCCTGGGTCTCCCCTAACTGCCCTTACCTGCAGGCCTGGTCGCCCCCAACTTCCCTCCTCTGCCAGCCTGGTCACCCCTAACTGCCCTCCCCTGCAGGCTTGATCACCCCCAACTGCCCTCCCCTGCTGGCCATCTTGTGGTGGCCATCTTGTGTCCACATGGGGGCAGCCATCTTAGACCACATGGGGTCAGCCATCTTGTGTGTTGGAGTGATGGTCAATTTGCATATTACTCTTTTATTAGCTAGGATAGAGGCCTGGTGCATGGGTGGGGCCAGCTGGTTTGCACTGAAGGGTGTCCCGGATCAGGGTGGGGGTTCCCTTGGGGCGTGGGGCGGCCTGGGCGAGGGTCCTGTGGTGATTTGCAGGCCGGCCATGCCCACCAGCGACCCAAGCGGAGGCCCTGGTGTCTGGGATTTATTTATCTTCTATAATTGAAACTTTGTAGCCTTGAGCAGAGGCCAGGGCAGGCGGGAAGCTTGACTTCCTCCATTGCCAGGGGCAACCCAAACCTCCTGCTTGCTCCAGCTCTGTGGCTGCCTCCATATTTGTTGGGTTAGTTTGCATACTTGCTCCTGATTGGCTGGTGGGTGTGGCTTGTGGGTACAGTGGAGGTACGGTCAATTTACATGTTTCTCTTTTATTAGATAGGATTATATTATAACTAAAATATACTCCTGTTTTCCAAGGCTCTCTTTTTCTCTAGAGCACTGGTTCTCAACCAGGGGTGACTTTGCCTCCAGGAGGACATTAAACACTATCAGGAGACATTTTGGGTTGCCACAACTGGGATTGGCATCTAGTAGGTAGAAACCAGGGATGGTGTCCCCTCAAGGTAGAGGACAGCCCCCACCACAGAGACTCATCTAAGTCCAAATGTTGCTGCTGCGCCTGTTGAGAAACACTGGTATAAAATACAACAATATTTGAAAAGTAGCTGACTGAGCTGTTGAGCCATTTCTCTTGTGGAAGAATCTAGATGGCTTTCCTGCCTTCATGCATTTCACACGACTCACCTATTAGGGCAGAAGGCACCACTCTGCAGTCCACAGGTCAAGTCTGGCCCACAGCTATGTTTTGTTTGGCCAGGAGAGTGTTCAAATTTTTTAAAATGTGTTGGCAACACTTAAAAAATCATGTGCTTTTATAAAAGGATCTGAGTGTTTGCCTTCCTTTGAACAATCAGAAGCTTGGGCAACATTGGTCTCATTATCACCTGATAGAGGTAATGTGTATAATATTTAACAACTGGTGCAGTAGGGCAGTGCCTACCATAAAAGACAGTGACAAGTGCCCTGGGCTAGATGCCAGCCCCACCACTGGCCCCACCAGCCTCAGCTGTGGCGTGGCTGCCCCCCCACCCCCGGGGAGGTAGGCACTCCATAGCCTTCCTTTTGTCTCCTCTCTACAGAGGCCTTATTAGTTGCCACTTATCATCTCATACTTACTCTAATGTTTTCTTATGCAGATTTAATGGAAATCTCCCTTCACATAAAAGGTGGAAAAATATTTTCACTACAAGATGTGGAAAAAGACATAGAAGACCGAAGGTCATAGGGTACAAATGCAAACTCCTTCCAGAAATGTTGAGAGCACTTGGTTATGTGCGTCCTTGCCAACATTAAGTTCTATTCTACTTAAAAATCTTTGTTAATTGAATCAATTTAAAACATTTTATTTTTTAAAAGTAAGAAAAATAAATAAATTACCAGTCCTGGCCAAGTAGCTCCGTTGGTTGGAGTGTCGTCTTGATGTGCCAAAGTTGCGGGCTCGATCCCCGGTCAGGGCACATACAAGATGCAACCAATAAATGCAAAGATAACTGAAACAACAAATTGATCTCTCTCTCTCTCTCTCTCTCTCTCTCTCTCTCTCTCTCTCTCTCTCTCTCTCTCTCATAGTTCAATCATAGTTCCTGGTTATTGAACATCTACTTTTCTTGTATTGGACAATGCCAATGCTCTTTACAGAAGTGAACTCGAATTCCCTTCCCCCATTTTTCAAGTGATAAAATAAAGCTCAGACCGGTTGAGTTGCCTGCCTGATGTCACAAGGAGAACAAGTGACACTCTGGCCTCACGCCCATGCTCTTTCCATTCTACTCTGTTGTTTACGCCCTCCCAGGATATGGTCTAGAAAACCCAGGGCCTGGTTAGTCCCTGAATTTTGCCTGCTGTGGCTGGAAAGACCCATTGTGACATTTGGTTTTGGTCTTAGAATAATCTTGTTTCTCTGGTGCTCACTGGGAACTCCTCTGGGTCTATTCATCTCTACAACTTCCTCCTTGGGTGGTTTGCAAAGAGCACCTGCTGCTGGGTTCCCTGAGGCCAAGTCTCCCCCAAGAGGCATCAAAAGGCCTTCTGAGCTGCGCAGAGGCAGCAGGAGGGGGGAGAAGGCAAATATAAGATGTCGACACTTTCCTCCTCTCCATCTCCATGCCCCTCATTTTTATCAGAGAACATCTCAAAAGGCTCTGAGATCTATTTCCCTGGAACGCAAAGTGAAGTGTGGGATTGTACCACTGGGCCCCAGGGGGAGGGGGAGGGAGAGAGATGTTGAAGCCAGTTAGTGTGAAGAGCTCGGTCCTCACCTTGGTGAATGTCAGGTTCACAAATCCGCCCTGGAAATTCAAGATAAGGTTGGAATTTCGGAAGCCACAGTTCCCAGAGGCTTGAGTTGCATTGGGGTCGATGTTGAAGTGTCTCTGAGGTGAAAAAACCTAAACCAGATAAAATAGATCAGCTCATGTCGATACAGAAGACAAGTCTAGCTGGGGAAGCAAAAGCACAGACTAGTAAGAGAGCCTGAAACTCAAGGCTAGTGGGTGTTCACTTGAGAATTTCAAAGTCCCTGCATGACACCTCACATTTCCAAACAGTTAGGTTCAAAGGATTCTTTAAAGGAGTTCTCCCTCAGAGAGGAGCTCCTTGGTAGATAACTCATGGCAGCTATATTCTTGATAAACTGTGTGGAAGTTAATTTTTGTTAAATTACGCATGTTGAAAAGTACGGCCGGAAAGATTTGCTATGTAATGTACTTCAGTTTCAAATGTGGAAGTTCTGTTTGAAATCATAAAAACTATGCAAAAAAGCCCTAGCCGGTTTGGCTCAGTGGATAGAGCATCGACCTGTGGACTGAAGGGTCCCAGGTTCAATTCCGGTCAAGGGCACGTACCTCAATTGCAGGTGTGAGAGGCAACCAATCAATGTGTCTCTGATGTTTCTCTCTCTCTGTCTCTCCCCTTCCCTTCCCCTCTCTCTAAAAATCAATGGAAAAATATCCTTGGGTAAGTATGAACAACAATAATAAAAAAAAAGGTACAAAAAAAGAAAGTACAGTTTTGTGGTGATTCCTTTAGTAAATCAAATCATCTCAGTTTCACCTCCATCCTCTCCAATCTTCTTGTTAATCTGGATTTTCCGTATTCATGTCCCAGCTGGCTGGAATCATGGAAACCACCTAATCCAAACCTCTCACTTCACAGGAAAAGTTGCTGAGGCTGGGAGGCCATTGGGCGGGCGGGGTGGGATAGGGCCAGACTGGGATCAACACTGAGCACCCCCAGTGCTCTGCCTACGGTGGCCAAAAGTGAGGGGTGTGTGTGGGAAGCCACCGCTTTCCCAATACTGTCATAAGAGTGCACCAAGGAACTCGGAGGGCCGATGGACCTTGGGCGTTAGCAGGGCTGTGTTGGGATAGCGGTGGCTCAAAGCAATTTCCTGACCTGATAGCCTCAAAGTAAATGTTTACTGGACCTTACTGGCCTTTACTGGTCTTTATTGACCTTAGAGACGGTCTGTCTGCTACCTGTTTGCTGTGCTTTACTGAGGGCAAGATGTGTATGTGAAATTGAATAAAAAGCGGATAAGGCCAGGTTTCAGGGTGCCTCTCCAAGACAGAGGTCTCCACCTGGCCCCCCATGCCTTCTAAATTCATATTTCTTGTCTAGTGTTTTCACTTGTGTGTCAGCCCCTCCTTCAGATCCTGAACCCCCGCCGTGCAGGTTGCGGCAGGTGTGCATATTTAAATTTTTGGTGAATGCCTTCCTCTCTCCCAGCTGTCACTGTCGGTTTCTATTTTTACACGTATTCTAAAACAGATTCACCTACTTTGGAGCAGCGGTCGCCAACCAGTGGTCCATGGATGGTCCGTGAGGTCCGAAAGGTTGGCGACCACTGTTTTAATGGAGCACCTTGAAGAAAGAGATGCTCACGCTATTTATTTCATTAAAAGATGCGGGATGCAGGGGGATGCTCATTCTTGGCAGGGAAACTCCACTCAAACTTTTTGAAGACAGTGTTATAGTCCCGAGGCCCCAACTTACCGACTCCATGTCTTGAACCATCAGCTCTATCCCCATCTCTGCTTTGATACAGAGCCTGCTTCCATTCAGAACTTGATAAATTCCAGTCTTGGCTGGTGATGGCTGAGGTGCAAGGGTGGGCCCTGGAGCCATGGTGGCAGGTGAGGCTGTGTGTGCAGCTGTGGTTGTGACCAGGGCATGGGTGGGTTGAGTGGACTTCTGACTGGCTGTGTTGATGTGTGGTGAGGTGGACAAAGTGGCTGGAGGGGTGGTCTGGCTACTGGGTTCGGTGGTCTTCCCAGTTGTGTGGCTGACAGTCGATGGGTTGGGTCTAGTTGTATGGGCTGGTGGGGTGATGGTGGGGGGCAGTGAACCAGGAGCTGCACTGGGGCCGATTGTAGCCTCGGTGATGGGAGCAGCCGTGTGTGAGTTGTTGGGTGTGGCCAGGGTTGTGCCTGGAGTGTGGATTTCTGGGCTGGTGGATGGGGTGCTGTTTGTAGTTATCAGGAAGGTCGTTGTTAGAGTTTTTATTGTTGTGCGTGTGGTTGGGGTCTCAGAGTTAGAGGTTGTGGCAGCGGTTTGAGAGGGGACGTGACCACCTGTTGAACTTGCTGCTGTAGTTCTGTGAGGCACTTGGCTAGTCAGTTGCAGGAAAGAAGGTTTTGTTGTGGCCTGTACTGTTGCCCCTCTTGTAGGTTGAGAAGAGCCTGTGATTTCTGGAAACCCTGTTGCTCTTACTTGACTGCCATGATGCAAAATCACTGCAAATTGGGGAACAAAAGGGATAACACTCAACTAACAGCTCACAAAGGTCTTCCCCCATTCTTCATTAAAAATTAACATGCGTATTTCCAGATTTGGGGGGAAGTTAAAAGCATGTAAGAGTCAAGGGAAGATCACCCGAGATTCTACCACAAGGCCACAACTCTAATGTTTTGGTGGTACCCATGTTTTTTTTACAAGGATGTGATCATATTGCATCCAACCCCTGTGTCTTCTCTATCCAACCCCCCTTGTCTAGATGGGGTGTGGTACTAACACACCAAGTGATCACACTCAGCAAGACAGCTAAGTGTCCATTCTTCATTCCGCATCTTCACCTGTGAAGACAGTTCCTGGGAAGAAGGTGTTCCTGGGTAGAGCGCGGCTGTGTTGACCTGATTCAACTGGCGAAGTGTGAAGAATGGTAATAAAAAGACACAGAGTTGTATAGTTTGCATAAAACCATATAATCCCAGATTCAAAAGGGGTTTTAAAGATCTTCTAGTCCAAACCCTAATCAGATGTGTAAATTGGACCGACGAGTGGCCATGTGTTCATCTGCTCTATGCTTAATTATCTCCAATGATGGGAGATTCAGTACCCTTTCATGTTTTACCTTGCCGCCAATTTTTCTTAATATAGGTCAGTTCCTGTCATTTCCTTCCTTAACCTCTGAGTGGCCTAGCCTCTCTCAAGTTAGAAAGAAAATTAAGCCATAATGGCTTTGATACACCTGGTGGGCTATCCTTCATGTTTTGGCTTATAAGGGGCGGGCGAAAGTAGGTTAGATTACCAGCCATCATTACCTAAAGGTAAGTCATAAGTAAGAATATAAAATAATAACAATAATACAAATAAATAATATGATAACTAATCTATACTAATAAAAGGGCAATATGCTAATTAGACTGGGAGACCTTCTGGGAAACCTTCCGGATGTCCTTCTGGACAAAGCCATGGTGGCAAGGCCGAGGCAGAGGTGGTTAGGGGCAATCAGGCAAGGAAGGGAGGGCAGTTGGGGGTGAGCAGGCTGGCGGTGGGAAGCAGTTGGGGTGAGCAGGCCGGCAGGCAGAGTGGTTAGGGGTGATCAGGCAGGTAGGTAGGTGAGCTGTTAGTAGCCAATGGTCCCGGATTGTGAGATTGCGAGAGGGATGTCTGACTATGGGATCAGGCCTAAACCGGCAGTCAGACATCCCCCAAGGGGTTCTAGATTGGAGAGGGTGCAGGCCAGGCTGAAGGACACCCCCCCCCCCCCGCCCTGTGCACGAATTTCGTGCACTGGGCCACTAGTAAATAAATAATAATGCAAGGATAAACTGTGTTTTGTATACTTAAAACTGTCAACCTACCTTTGCCCGCCCTGTATGTCAGCTCCTCAGAGTCCTCCCTGTCCCCCTTATTTAAACTAGCTCCCCATTCCGTGATTCTCCATCACAGAGTTATAGTTGTTGCCTTCTCTGTACTGATCACAACTTGTAATTCTATAAGGGGATAGAATACAAATATTTAACGATAAGCCTGGCCAGACAGTGTGTCCCAGAAGAGTATCAGCGGTGGTTAAATGTTTACTTATTGACTTACTTGTTGATTGCACATCTCTCCCACTGGATTAAAAGCAATCTTGAGGTAGGAACTATGCATATTTTTTCACCACCAGTGTCTGCGCATGGGAAGCATTCTGTGGATGTGGATGGGGTGAATAAATAACGGAATGAGTGAATGAGGGTAAGAGGACTGTAGACCTGTAGGATTATTGTAAGGCTCAAAAGAGCTGGTGTAAGGGAAAGCCTTCATGGAGCATTAAGCAGTGTGTATTATTGTCACAGGTTCTTTCTTGGGCTTTTCCTGAAGGGCTGAAGGCCTGTGGCTCTTTTCAACCAATAGCTCTATCCTTATCTCCCTCCAGGCACCTAGCAAGCCAGAAAAGGGGACAAAGGCAGATGATGTTCCTTGGGAGTTTGTGATGAGGTACAGTGAGAGATGGCTTTGTGTCTTCAAAGCTGTGATTTCATTGCATTTTAATACTCATTGGAGACGTAGCTGCCTGGTGCTAGGCAGTGACTTGGGAAAACGCTGGGAAAAGACAAAGGAGATCTCTCTCTGATGGTATTTATAGAGTCCTGAAGTTCACAGCTAATGAAAGTCACCCCTAAACTCCTTTTTTAAAAAACATATTTTTAGCCAGTCAGCATGGCTCAGTGGTTGAATGTTGACTTATGAACCAGGGTTGATTCCCAGTCAGGGCACATGCCCGGGTTGCAGGCTTGATCCCCAGTGTGAGGAGTGCAGGAGGCAGTCAATCAATGATTTTCTCTCATCATTGATATTTTTACCCCTCTCTCCCTCTCCTTTCTTCTCTGAAATCAATAAAAAAATATTTTAAAAAATGCCAACACTTAAAATACGTATATATAGGCAGTAGGCAGAAGTAAAGGCAGGGCATAACTCAGAACCTGTCAAACTCCCTCTACTTAAAACAACAACAACACAGCCATGGAGTCCACACACTTTTGCTTTTTTATTAGCTTGCCCTGCAAAGTGACATGATGACTGCCCCTCACCTCCCAGCATCTCCTCTCCAGAACTCAGGAGACTCAGCAAACATGTACCCCAGGGCCTGACCCATTACTGACTGGGACTCCTCTAGAGAGTGAGCTGCAGGAAGAGGCGTGAGAAGGTTTTGGTTCTCCCACAACCTGCAGGCTCTGGGAAAGTCAGTGGCCACACAAGGGCCTCTCCTCTAGGTGTTTCCCAGACGGTCAGTCCCTCCCAGGTAGCCTTTGTTTGGTTTCCCCGCTGCACCCAATTCCCCAGAAATGTAGAAGCCTCCTGTGAGCCAAGCTGCACGCTGGCGCTGGGGGCACTTTGTTCTCAGGGGCTCAAAGCCTCACGAGGCAGAACGGGCCACCACCCTCCATGTGACAAGTGCTAAGGGGTTGGGTGAGGAATCTAACCGAAGGAGAAGTTCCTCGGACAAGGAAGTGAACAGTGTCCCAGGTAGGAGGAAGCCTATGTGCAAAGGCACGGAGGCCTCAGAGCCTGGTGTGTCTGCAGAATAGCAGGGGGTCAGCATGGCGGGAACATAAGGAGGGTGTGGGAAAGGGGGAGGGGAGGTGCGGGCACAGCAGCAGGCCGGGCAGGTCTTGGGGCGACACTGTGCATGTGATGGCTGGAGCTGCAGCAGACGTCTAGAACCACGGGGAGACCTTGTGGGCACAAGTTGCACACAGGATGGTGGGTCCATGATCATGAGCCCCCACACCAGACCTGGTCCGAGTTCCTCTGGACTTGTTTTCACATCAGAGAGAAAGGAACATTTATCTTGTTTAATTTACTGTCCTTTGGGGCTTGTCTCTGATGTGCAGCTGAACCTAAACTTTTCATCAGCCATCGCCAACCTGTCGGACCTCCGGACCCCCAGTGGTCCACGGACCACCGGGTGGTGGCCGCTGCTTCAAATGACACAGATTTGATGCCCTCATTCCACGAGGGAGGAATCTGAGAGCAGGGAAGCAAAGTGACTGGATAACGCTTACCCAGCTAGTTTACCTGGAAGCTACGTCTCTCCGAGCAAAGTGTCTAATGGTTTTCTCATCTCCAATTCCACAGATATTTCTTGAACCCACGTGTGCAGGTGCAGCCGTGCAGAGCCCGGGCCACAAGCCGGGCTTTCGCGATGCCAGTGTCAGGGCTATCACCCTGAGAAAGCTCTGGCCAGCGGAGTGGCCATGGACGATTCCTTAATCAGCCTCAGGACCCTCGTGTGGCAAACGGGGCACCTTCGCAAGCTTCATTCACTCAGGTCGCCTCTGAGGATCTGCAGCATCTCCTCTCACACTTGCGCTTACCGAGCACCCATGGCTCCTGGATCTGTCAGTCATCGGGCAGCCATAGAACTGGCTGTCACACACAGGTCACCGAGGCTTACTGCCAGACTGAGACCTTTTGCTTTTTTACTAGCTTGCCCTGCGAAGTGACATGATGCCTTCCCTTCTGCCTCCAACAGAATGTGAAACTCCAATTCTGAGAATGTGGCCCAAGAATACACAGGCTGGACTAAGGCAGCTGGTCTGACCCTTCACCCAACGCCCCTAACAATTCATGTCACACTGCAGTGCCACTGTGTCCCCACCGGAGCCCGTCAGCAGGGCCATGTGGACAGAGCTAGTTCCCTCCCGTGTTCAGGGCAGTGGTTCTGGAAGGAATTGTGGATTAACCGGCAAACCTGATCACGGCACCCAAGAGGACTCCGTGTCTTAGAGGGACAGCGCTCTTGGTGAAAGCAGGGGGTGGGCACATAAAATGGTCACTGAAAGCTCAGCTTCCCAGACAGGCTCTCTGCTCCGAAGTATAAGGGTGACATTGACAAATCTTTGGCACCCTGGCTTACCACTTTGGGAAATGGCGCGATTTGTCAGATCACACCTCATTCATCTTCACAATTCACTGCCTATATAATATCAACGTGGCATTTCCATTAGAGGAAAAGCAAGACACGGGGTGCTTTTCCCAGACAGTGGAGCGAGAGCCCCATTGCTAAGTCCCGGCTCCGGTCTCCCCCTCTTAAATATAAGCGATCTCTACAGACGCTCCCTGAGAAGATGCCCCAAACCCATCTGGGAACCAGGGCCAGTGTCACTCTTCTGGGGTTGCCACCTGCTCTGCCCAGCGCACAGAAGACAAGTGCACCCGTGGAAGCCCTTGGCAACCATGAAGTGCGCCCACCTGCATAAGCTAATAAGGAGACAAGACACTGGGAGCCACGTACCCACAGTAACGGACGCTACCACAGCTCCCCAGTCTGTCCTGTCTCACCTCGGTCAGTGGCACCAAAATGCAGTTACGTTTACTAGGACCAGGCATGGCAGGGTCCCTGTGCAAAGGCATGTATGTCACTCACCGGCCAGGGACAGGAAGAGCACCATCGCTGCAGGGAGCTGCCAGGGCATGGCTGGGAGCCAGGGGCCTGGGACTCCGGAGGGCTGGCGCTGTTGCTCTGCGGCCTGGCTCAGCACAGCTGGGTTTTCTGAATAGCCCGAGGCTAATTCTAGGACAGCTTCCTCCTCCTCCGGTGGCAGAGAAGCTGGTGGTTTACATAGTGAGAGTAGCTGGAAGGCCCTCCCCCATGGGGAGGGAACCACAAGTGGCCCTGGGGAGAAAGCAGGCACTTCCATCTCAGGCTCTAGGGTTTGTGAGGGTGGGGGATGGGGTGTGGGGACGCCCCTCCCGCCAATTTGAAGGGCACCTGAGATCATATCTCCACCAGAGGTGGGGGTCTGAGGCAGCGCCCGCCCATTCTCTCTTACAGTGGGTCTTCATTTTCCTTAAGACCTTGAATTAAGCCAGAGATGCCTCTCAGCCAGGAGACAGTCAGCCCCTCCGTCACGAGGGTGGGCAGGAGTCTTAAAGCTCAGTGGTTAGAGCATGGTCCGTCTCCGTGTGCTCACTAAATGTCTGAGGCAGCCACGGCCGCCTCACCTGGGGCTTCACCTGGTGAGGAGCAGGAGAAGCTGAGCTTGGAGTCAGGGAGATGTGGGTTAGAACCTGGCCTTTGCAATCCCCCAGTTGTACGACCTTGGATGACCCCACGGAGCCTTGGTTTCTCCTGCTGTGTAATGGAGAAAATAATGCCTGTTCCCAGGTGGTTTTACAAACCCAAAGTTCCTGGAACACAAAAACTACTTAATATCTGTGAAAGGCAACCTTTTCATGTCTTACATCCTTCCTCTATTAAATTAGACGAAACAACGGAGGATTATCTATCTCTCAGGCCTATGAGTCTGAGTGAAGAATATACATTCGTAGCCTATAGTTTACTATCAGTAGAATGAGATCAATACAACACAGAGGGGTGTGTGTGTGTGTGTGTGTGTGTGTGTGTGTGTGTGTGTGACAATTCATCCCATAACAATGGTCTGTCTTGTTAGATGTTCTGGTGCACTTAAGAAGACGGTTGCTGGAAGGGGCCCTGGCCCTGAGCGGGTCTGCTAGGGCTGGCCGGTAGTGTGTGGGTGCTTGACTTCACACAGGAAACATCTCACATCGTGAGTCCAGGTGAATTTTAGAGGACGTTTATTAAGGTAGGGACAGTGAAACAAGGAAGGGCCGAGGACAGAAGAGGCAACAGGAGAGGACCAGGTGGGGAAATGAGCCCAGGCTGGGCTGCTGCGGCTCACTGAGAAGTCAGAGAAAGGGGGCCTCAGAGACAGGGTCAGGGGGTAAGCCTGGATGAGCTTCCGCTGCCCATTGCTCCCCTGGTTGCAAGTCCCAGAGGGACCCTTAGAGTTTAGGAGATCCGTGCCTGTGGGGATAGAAGCAGAGGGGAGAAGAAGGGGAAAGAAATGTTTTTCTTTAAATTTCAGGTTAGATTTTGCCTTGTGAACTCAGCTCTCTCATGAGTTCAAGAAAAGTTGTGGATTTGTGTATTTTCCAGATTTTTAAAAATCTTGCAAGTGTGGAGATAGTACCCCTTCCAGCTTTCTACATCTCAAGCAGAAGATATTTTAACAGCAGCATGGAGTTCCAATTTATGTCAGAAGAATACTTTATTAACCAGCTTTTTATTATTTAATATTATATCTGTTATCCATTGTTGCTTAACAAATGACCCCAGAACTTAGCAGCTTAAACCAAACATTTCTTATCCATGATCCCCTGGTAATGAATTCACAAGCAGCTTAGCTGGGTTCTTCTGGCTCTGGGTCTCTCATGAGGTTTCAGCCAAGGAATCAGCTGGAGCTGAAGCCGCCGGAAGGCCTGGCTGGGGCTGGAGAGCTCACCTCCCGGGTGGCTCATTCACGCGGCTATGGGCGGGCGAGGGGCTTCAGTTCCTGCGTGTGGGTCTCGTCATGGGGCAGCTTCAGTGTCTTCTCAACACGGTAGCTGGCTTCTTCCACGGTGACTAATTCAAGAGGCAGAATGAGGAAGAAGGCAAAATGCTTTTTATAACCCAGTCTTGAAAGTCTGTTACCATCGCTTCCACCACATTCTATTGATCAGAGTCACTGCTACTGCCCACACTCAAAGGGAGGAGTACCATCTGGGGATGAATTTTAACACTACCACAGACATTTAGGTTGTTCCCCATCTTCCGCTACCTGCTTTCCCATTAAGAGCAATGTGAAAACAAACACCTGTCTATCTATATCTTTGTTGATTTGTTTACTATTAAAATAAATTCTTAGAAGTGGAATTGCTAGATCAAATCATATACGTATTTTAAATTTTGATAGCCATTGCAAATTGTTTCCTAAAATCTAGTACTAATTTACAGCCTCACCAGTGGTGTATGACAGTATTGGTTTTGTTATAGTCTCTCCAATACTGGAGGTTATCAAAGTTTTAAATGTTGGACTGTCTGTTAATGAAAAAAGATTATCTTATTGTCTTGCTGCTTTTTGTATATTTATTGGATTTTAAATTTCTTTCCTGTGTATATTCATGTCTTTTGCCCATTTCTTTTTCTATTGCTGTTATTATCTATATATATAAAAGGCTAATATACAAAGTGCCCCCTCGGGAGTTTGACCAGGAGAACAGGAGTTTGATCGATCGCTATGACGTGCACTGACCCCCAGGAGGCGGCACAGAACATGGTGGGAGACCAGCAGCAGTGGGGTGCTGAGGAAGTGAGGGAAGGAGGAGGCGGGGAGGTGGGGAACCTGATCGGCCCTAATTGCCAGCCAGGCCTAGGAAGCCTACCCGTGCATGAATTTCATGCACCAGGCCTCTAGTTGTTACTGATTTGTAAAAGCTCTTTATGTACCAAGGAAATAGTCAGAGCCATATGTTTTAAAACGTATTATGGCCCTGACCAGGTGGTTCAGTTGGTTGGAGAGTTGTCCTTTGCACCAAAATGTTGCGGGTTTGATCCCCTGCCAGGGCACATGCCTACGTTACAGGTTCAGTCCTTGGTTGGGGCATGTACAGGAGGCAACAGATCGAAGGATCAATGCCTCTCTCTCACTCTCTCCCCACCACCTTCCTCTCTCTCTTAAACAAAAACAACAAATAAACATCCTCAGGTGAGGTTTAAGAAAATGTATTTATGATTTGACTTTTTGTTCTTTTTTCTACGTATAAGTTTTTGCTTCTTACATAGCCTAATTCATCAAAATTTTCTTTTAGTTTTCTTACAGTTTTTGTCTGGAAAGACTTTACCCTATTCAACATTATATTTTAAATGCTTTGACTTTCATGATTCCTTTAAGTCACATATTTGAACAATATGAATTATATTGAGGGCTGAGGTAAACACCATTTTTTCCACATTGCTATACAGGGATCCCAGCAACACTTTCACACATAATTTACCTTTTTTGTTGTTGTTGTTCAGAACTCATTTGAAATGCCTCTTTCCATACTCTAAACTCTGGGATGTATTTGGGTTCCATTTCAAGATTTTTATACTCTGTTCCTCTTATGTTTGTTTATTCCCATAGCACAGTAAGTCCTCACTTAATGTTAGAAATAGGTTCTTGGAAACTGCAACTTTATTTTACCAGAGGCTTATTGATATAAAAAAGAGTTAAGTCCCTATGACATATTTCTGGTTACAAAAACATCACAAAACTTCTAATAAAGACCCCCAAATACTTCTAATATTAAAGATTAAGATAAATGTGAACTATACATACATTTAAGAAAGATGAATAAAAACATCACAAAACTTCTAAATAAAGACTCCAAATACTTCTAATGTTAAAGATTAAGATAAATGTGAACTATACATACATTTAAGAAAGATGAATAAAAACATCACAAAACTTCTAAATAAAGAACCCCAAATACTTCTAATGTTAAAGATTAAGATAAATGTGAACTATACATACATTTAAGAAAGATGAATAAAAACAAGGAAGGTAATTATTTTCCAACCCGTTTCTTCCAGTTCAGGGTGGAGAGGGAGCTGGAGCCTACCCCTGCAGCTCAGGGTGCAAGGCAGGAGCCAGCCCTGGACAGGACGCTCTTCCACCGCAGGGCACACTCATACACACCTGTACTCACTCAGACTGGGGCAACTTAATATGTTTTTATTGATTTTAGAGAGAGAGGAACATTGATGAGAGAGAGAAACATCAATTGGCTGCCTCCTGCCTGGGCCCTAACAGGGAATCAAACCAGCATGGGACAAGGCTCAACCAACTGAGCCATACCAGCCAGGGCCTGGGACAATTTAGATAGCTCACCTCATGTGCAAATCTTTGGGATGGGGAGGAGACCAGAGTACCTAGAGAAAACCCACACAGACATGGGAGAACATGTAGACTCCATACAAACAGTGGCCCCGGGGCAGGAATTGATTTTTTTTTTAACAACATCAGTGAAACAACATTGAATGAAACATTGTTTGAGGACCCGCTGTATGTGTTCTCTGGCAAATTAAAATATTATGATATAAACCTATAGCTTTTGCTACTTTAATAGCCATATTCAAAAATTTAACCATAAATAAAAACTGTTAGCAGATTAAAGATGCAATTGATATTTTATAGAGAATCAGTGAAATTGTGTTTTATAAAGCTTTCTATCCTCATCTGACAATAAACTTGAACTCAAGGGCACTTCATACATGATGAAGGAGTAAGCAATGCTAATGTGGTAATTGGAATCCTGGGTAGGAGTTGGGAGACCTGGATTCTAGTCCCTGCTCTGCTGCGGGCTGGCTGGGTGATACTGACACATAGTAATAAAATCACAGGTGGGCAATGTCCTCCTCGCTACACTCCCAGCCCTTCTGGTAGCTGTTGTGGCCATGCAACTAGGCTTTCACTAAAGGAATAGAAGGTGCGTGCCGTTTGTGGAGGGCGGGCCTTCCAACATTGCACGTGTCATCGGCCAAGTTCTCCCCGCTTGCTGCGAGTGGAAATCAGACCCTCTCAGACTTGCTTTTGACTCTGCAGCCAAGGACAATGTTCTAGGGCAGTGGTTGGCAAACTCATTAGTCAACAGAGCCAAATATTAACAGTACAAGGACTGAAATTTCTTTTGAGAGCCAAATTTTTTAAACTTAAACTTCTTCTAACGCCACTTCTTCAAAATAGACTCGCCCAGGCCGTGGTATTTTGTGGAAGAGCCACACTCAAGGGGCCAAAGAGCCGCATGTGGCTCGCAAGCCGCGGTTTGCTGACCACTGTTCTAGGGGAATGGTGGGAAAACCAGAAGGAAGGAACCTGGGACACCAGATGACAGGGTGGGGCCACGCGGCCTGCATACCCAACCAGGGCTGTTTCATGAGAAAGGATATTCTTTCAGTCACTATATTGCTTGATCTTTTTGTTACAACAGCTTAACCTTTCCCTTTACCAATACACACGGGATATTATAGTCCACAAAGAAAAGGGTTCAAATGAGCTTGGGAGATGATGAGTTTAACTAAAGTATACACACTTCCTTTCTGCAAGCATTCTTAGATCCTTTAATCTAGTTGGAACCAACTGAGAGAGGAACAGACTATGTCATGTTTTAAAAATGTATTTATTATTAGATAATTTTGTTGCTAAACTCTTACACTCTTCTGCCTATTCTACAAAATGTGTTCTGGGAAATGCTGGTGTAGAGAATCTATGTTTCTAATTATTTCCTAATGCACGGCTGGTGTTTAGTGTGGACGCAGACGCCTGCCACGTTTTACAGATCCAGCGCCACTTTCAGCGCAACTGCTTCAGCCAAAGCCCTCGCATTTGGGGTGACGCCTCAGCGACCTGTTGAACTCTGGGTCCCTCTAGTGGGCAACAGGCAACATTGTAAAGCCACGGATGGTTTGAACAGGTCGTGAAAGGAGGCTGGAGGATTTTATCGGGTGGGTTTGGATTCTTTTCCATTTATTTAAATGGAAAAATGACCCAAACTTCATTCACAGAGGAGCCACCTCCCCCGCCTTTACGAAGTTATTTCCTGAGTGAGCAGTGTGTCCAGGCCCTGAGGCAGGGAATGCAGTGTCTGCTGGGGACCTGCTGTGTATCTGGCCTGGTGTTTCGAGAATTATTCCACTGTTCCCGTCCCACCCCACAGTCCACCACGAGCCCAGTTTTCTCTCAGAGGACATCTGCAAGCAGAGTAGCAATGTGGGGCATGGACAGGGAGGCCGAATGGAAGGCCAGAGAGGACCACCCAGAGCACCTGGGAGGCATCTGGGAATACCAGCCACGAGGCCTGGCATCGCACTGGCTCCTCTGGCCGCCCCCCTGGGATGTGAGGTTTGTGGAGAGGGTCTTCCTGTGGGGCCAGGGGTTCGGGCACTTTGTGCTCAGCCAGCACCGTCAAGTATGGCCATTTTCAAAGATTCAGAAAACAACAACGGTCCAAAGAATGGAAAAAGCTTTGAGCTGTGTTTCTGTAATCAGTGGCTGGCTAGTCAGTGAAAAAGGTTTTTCAGAGGATCCAAGTGATGTGTTTCCTGACTGTTCTAATAGTCAGAACCCTGAGGATTCTTCTGTCCCGCTCTGGTTTTACAGATCCTCATTGAGAAACGCATATCTTGTGATTGATAATGGGAGAGGCCAAAGCAGAGAAGTCTGCTGAGAAACCTGCATCAAGACTGCCTGTAAGAAGTGTGAAAACATGCCAGCATAGATTATACTCTCTTGTGACTTGGTAGACATGTCCAGTGCTGTTCCTGCAGCAAAAGGCGCTGTGTGCTTTAAAAAATCCCAATCTGTGACAATAGGGTGCTGAAGGCCTGGTGGGGGGGGAGAGCGGGGCTGGAGGGGCTAAGTGGGGGAGAAGGAGGACATATGTAATACTTTCAACAATAAGAATTATTTTTAAAAATCCCAATCTGTGGATTCACGATTGCTCTGCAGAACCTCCCTGAGACCCTGCAGTGGCTCTCCTGTGCCTCCTCTGCAGCTGACCTCACCTGTGAGTCACCTCTGACCTCATCTCAAGTCACAGCTGGCTGGTCTCAACCCACCTCCTTCCCTGCAGATGTTTTAAGAAACAGGAACCAAAAGGTGGAGGAAGGTGGGACTCACCTCCAAGGGTACATGGGAAGGAGTGGCTGGACCAATGAGAAAGCCAGGAAGCAGCTGAAGAACTCCAGGAAGGGCAAGTCAGAGGGCCTTGCAAACTGTGGCTGGGGCAGTAAGATCAGGGAGAGCACTGGCTCCTGATGTTACTTCCTATTCTCTTGCAGTCTGGCTGTGAGGCCTCAATGAGGCTGCATCTGTCAGCACCAGGTAATGGCAACACCTTTGTGAGCCGGGTCAGTCCATCCTGCCTGCTGTGCGTGGCGTGCCTCTGTGCCTGTGCACCACCAGGCTGCCCTTCACTCGGAGAAAAACGCCTTGGAGGACCCAGCTCAGATGTCACCCCTTCCCTGACCACTGGATCAGCGGCAGCGTTCTGAGCCCTCAGAGCATCACACTGTATTGTGCTGATCTGCTTCCATATCTGTCTCCCCGCCTGGACTGAGCGCTTCTCACTCATCATCACACCTCCCTGGTCTCGCTGGTGCAGCGCCTCCTTAGAACAGGGGTGCTCAGGAAATGCCGTAGGTGTTGAGTAAAATGAGTGAATACATACATACATACATACATACATACATACATACATGTTTTAATGGTGAAAATGGAACAATGTGTGTTGGAAAATAATGCAGATAAAAAGAAATAAAATTTCCTATGGATTTGGGAAGAACTTTATTTTATTGTGCAAATAATAAATATTGTCTACAAATCTGAAACACACTCAAGAAAGATACTCTGTTGTCAGGAAAGGGGGCATGAGGGGGCGGGCACAACATAGCTTAACTTTTTGAAAAATGTCAAAGAACACTCTGCAGGACAATGGTGCCTACAGCCCCTCCTTGAGTGGCCTGTCCCTCCTTGAGTGGCCTGTCCCTTAGCCTCTGCCCTTTGCTGGCCACACAGTCAAAGGGCTTTTTTTATGAGCAAAGAGAGTCACTTATTTTTGTTTTTCTTAAATCTAAGTGATATTCTTGAGCCTCACAGGAAACACTCCTGCCCGTATTTGTTACCCACCCCATTCCAGAAACAAACCAAGGGACTGAAGACTCGGCCAAATCTCATGTCCAGCGAAAAGTTAAAATCACATCACCCTAACAATTCCAAAACTAACTAAATCCAAAACTAAAACTAACTAAATAACTCCAGAGCCCCGTGTGCTGGGGTTAGCGGTGATTTCTTAGCTTCGGGCCTATGCTTCTGTTCTCTGCTTTGTGGTACGGGCCACTCGCCATGCCTCCTTCACCAGCTAGCTGCTCCCTGTCCGGTTCAGCCCATAGGCAGACTGATCAGAGGCTAGAGGAGGAAAGGGGGTCAGCTCCTTCCCATGTGCCTGGGTTCCCATGGCATCCCCTGGCCACTGGTCTTCACCCTGAGAGCTGTGGTGGCTCCCTCAACCCCTCCACACCAGCCTCATCGCAGCCCTTCAGAGGCAGCAGCAACAGCGGGGAGCACCCCTCCTCTGCACCCAGCTCCTAGGACCTGTCCCATCAGGCAGGACCTTCTCCTCGGAGGGGAACCCCAGCCTGGTGGGGCCACCTCCAATCCTTCCCTTTGTTCCCTCAGCTCTTGAGGGGAGAGCTGCTTCTTGCAGTTAGACTCTCCATAACATCTCATTATCACTTTTGGTTTTCTCTTAAAAATCTCTACCAGTTGAATAATATTATTTATATTAAATTCTCTCTTAAAAGAACCGGTATGGTGTCTCTCTGTTGATTGGATCCTGACTGGCAAATTCTAAAGAAAACAATTATGAAAATAAAATGAGTAAAAATACAGAACAGAAAAAAAATTTTAAATGGCAAAGACATAGCTGAAAAGAAATAACTAAGAAAATGAAATAATTTAAAACAAAATAACTAAAAAACCTAAATGACAAAAATGTAAAAGTAAAAAACCCGGAACCCCAAATAATTAAACAACTGTGAACATAAGTCACTTTAAAACTAAATAACTAGGAGGAAACCCTAAAATAACTAAAAACATTTTACTCTAAAAAGTATGTCAAATAACTAATTTGGAAATACAATTCCTAAAACGAAATAACTATAAGTAACTGAAAATGAGTAACTAAAAAAACGAATCTTTAAAATGAAATCATTATAAACAGGTAACTTTAAAGCTATGACATTAAATAACTGTAAAACTAAAAACTAACTAATAAAACAAAAAATAAATTAATTCGTCGGGTGGAGCGGCTCAGGTCCTCCAGCTCAGAGGAGCGGTTCTCCACGGCCCCCGCCCCCCGCCCCCCCCCCCCGTACCCCCACTCCGGGAGGAACGTGGGAACATCTGAAGGCATTTTGGGATCGTCCTAGTTTGGGTCAGTGGGTGCCGGGCACCTGCGGGGAGAGGAGAGGCCAGGGAAGCTGCTAAACATGCACAGCGCACAGGGCAAGCCTCGTGGCGAACCCCGGGAAACCCTGGGCTGCCCATTTCCTTAGCAAACGTCTCCGCCGAGTCCGCGCCGAGCCCCGCGCCCGCGCAGGCGCCTGTGGAGCGGCGCCCGCTTCTCCGTGGGCGGGGCCTGGGCGGCGCCCGAGTCCCCGGGAAGGCGGCCCTGGCGCCCCGGCTAGGGAGGCGGGTCCGCGGGCTCCGAGGCCGCTCAGCTGAGGACGGCCTGGGGCGGCTCTGCTGAGCCAGGAGGCGCGGCTGTCTGGAAGGAGTGCCAGTGTTCTGGGGAGCCCCCCCCGCCCCCCCCCCCCCCCGGCAGCCCGCCCTCGCTGCTTCTGCCCAGACATTGGTCATCTCCCCCGCAGGGGCGAGACCCCCCAGCGCTCTCCACAGTTCTGTCCATTGCCCTGAAATTCCAAGAAGAAAGCCAGAGAAGCACTGGCTAATACATTCGCGTACCCACCTTTCTTCCTCGTTCACATTCACGTGTCCTAATCGTCACCTCCTTTTTCTCCCTGGATGCGTTCTCCCGTGTCCAGAGCAGACTTGGGGGAACAGGTGTCATAACTGTCGTCCAACTGGAAAAGTCCCGAGAGCTGGAAGGGCGGGGGCAGGGGTGCACCCTCAGAGTCTGCTGGGGTGCCAGGCCAGGCCCACGCGCGGATTCCCCCTGGCAGAGCGGGTGCACCCTGGCTCGCCCACCCCGGATCGCCCACGGGGCCACTCAGGGTCCTGACAGGCGTCCCCTCACTACCTCCAGAAACCAGCGCGTTGCTAAAGAGCCGGTGGGGGGGCGGGGGGGCGCGCTGGGCTGGGAGGTCTGAGCCCCTTTGCAGAGGCAGTGGCCTCAGCTTCCCGGACTAGGCCAGGTCCTTAAAGGGTAGAGTCAAGGAAAGGAGGGCGAGGGGGTGGGAGAGGAAGAGGAGGCCGGGGAAGCTGCTGAACAGGAATGAGGGAGAATGGGCAAGAGGTGACAGGAAATAAATTACACCCAGAGCGCTGCTCTCCTTCTCCATATCTTCTGCCCCTTCACCTTCTTCAAAGGTTTCCGCGGAGATGCACGCCCTGCTGGAGCAGCCTGGGGGAAGAAGGGGAGAACGTGGGCGGGCTGTTGGGGGCTGTTGGGGAGAGGGTGGGAGAGGGTGGGAGAGGGTGGGAGGGCCCTGCTGCCAGGGAGGGGCAGCGCCTGTCCCAGGAGCCCATTCTCCCACCTCTAACCCCTACCCTCCCGGGGCGCACTGCTTCCCCTGGGTGGGGAGGGGTGGGTCTGTGATCTCCAGGTTCCCCTTTCCAGCTCTGAATTCTGTAACTGTGACTGAGAAGTCGTGTCCACGCGCTGCTCATAGCCCCACCTCCTGTTCTCCCAGAAAACAAACAAACAAAACGCTCTCACCTTTTCTGTGCTTGACTACCTCTCCACCCGCCTCCCTTTCTTGCTCTTATTTCTCTCCCCTGGTGACTGCCCATTTCCTTAGCAGCCGCTGCCAATGTCACTGCACTGCCCATGAGGAAATCAGGGGACCAGCAGTACATCCTGCCTCTCTCTCCAATGAATGGATCGATTAACCAACGGTCACTGTGCACCTGCTATGTGCCCAGGGCTGTGACACGCTGCTGTGGGGAACAGCAACTCCCACACGTTGGGAGGCTGCTCCCGCCTGGGGGCATGTCAGGACAACTGTGTCAGGGCCTTAGCCCATTTTACAGATGAAGAAACTGAGATAAAAGAGGAATAATCACTTGGAGAAATTCCCTTGGCCCTAAGCACTGCAGCTGGAGTCTACAGCATTCCTGCTCTGCTCCATACGGCTCACAGGCAGGCTAGGGAGGCAGCAGGAAGATCCCACGGGGCAGCCCCAGGCCAGGGTCAGCCTAGTGAGCAGAGGGATCTGGGATCTGGAGGCTGGAGAATTTCTGTGTGGTGAGAACTCAGAGGGCCACACACCGGGAGGGAGGTCGTTCTGGGCAGAGTAATGGCCTTGAAGGGGAGCAGAAGGAACTTGCAGCTGGGGGTGCACTGGAGGCTCATTATCTGGGGGAGCAGCCGGTGGTCATGTGGGAAGTCCCCAACCTGCTACCCAGAGTCCCCCCAAACTGTGTTCTGGGGCCCAGGGTCGCCCCGGGTCAGGCGAGTGGGGGCTGTGTGAGCAGTATGGGAGCCGCCGTCAGCCCCCTCCTAGAGGCCTCCAGAAACCCTGGTTTAATTCCTGGTCCCAGCACGTGGTCGGGGTGAGGCAGTTGAGGGTAAAATGAGAGACTGGTTCAGGGAGATGCCTCCCACCGTCCTCCATATGTGACTCAGGGGCATCTGCTGTGACCCCTAGAGGTGCCTCTTTAGGGCGATCATCCCACCCGGGATGCCTATGCCAGGAGCAGACGGTTAGAGAAGCTATGTTGGTCCTGCAGGCAGACTGTAGGGGGGCTGGGAGCAGCCAGGCCCTGGATCACTCCCTGGGTGACCCAAAGGGCTGGGTCTCCAGGGTCCATGGTCTCAGTGCCCAGACAATGCTGCTTCCAGAGACCAGAAAGCCACCCGCTGCGAGGATGGGGGTGGGGGTCCTGGCCTCCAGCAGCTGTGGAACCCCCACAGCCTGCGGTGGGCATGGCTGGAGGCAACTTGGGAACTGAAAGACCTGACAAGTTCCAGATCCTTCTAAGTGCTCCTGAAGGGAGATGCAAATTTTACATCCCAACACAACGCAGCCACATAAGTGCATTTATAAAGTGAAACACAAGTTTATGGAACCATACTACTCTCACAATGTGTGATGTCTTCATTCTATTCAACACTCGTTATTTTTTTAATATATTTTTATTGACTTCAGAGAGGAAGGGAGAGGGAGAGAGAAATAGAAACATCACTGATGAGAGAGAATCATTGATCGGCTGCCTCCTGCATGCCCCCTACTGGGGACTGAACTCGAAACCCAGGCATGTGCCCTTGACCAGAATCGAACCTGGGACCCTTCAGTCCGCAGGCCGACGCTCTATCCACTGAGCCAAACCAGCTAGGGCTCAACAATTATTATGTTCTATTCTATTCTGCCCTACTCTGGGAGATAGAGGAGGAAAGGGGCTGTGGGAGGGGGTGGGTCGCCCACAATCATCTCACAAGATCTTTTGAGGGAGAGTTTCTTCTGAGACCAACTGCAGATGCTCTGTGTGTCCCCCCAGGTGTCTCCCCCAAGGGCCCTGGGCTCTGGGCAGCAGAGACAAAGCCCTATTCACCCCGTATCCCCCATGACTCCTGGGAGAAACCAGACTTGGTAGAACCTGGCAAACCTTGGAGAAAACCCCTCCGTCAAAGCCCCTGGTTTTACAGGGAGGAAAGTGCAGCTCGTGGGCTGCCGTTGCTGTACCTCTGTCACGTCCACATTTAATCCCTTCCTCCTGGGCTCCCTGGCCATGGGCTCTGTGGCACTAAGAGTCTTAGGTACTAAGCCTTCGGTACTGCGGAGGTGGCAGCACTGAGGGGACCCCAGGATCTTGGGTCCAGGGTCTGGCAGGTCACAGGCACATGACTGAACAGGTGAGACCCCCATTGCCCAGTGGGAGGAGCAGGGGCTTTGGAGTCAGACCTGAGAGCAGTTCTACTTTGCCAAGCGCTCACGACTGTGTGATCGCGGGTAAGCCACTTCATTTCTCTGAGCATCAGCTCCTTGTCTCTAAAATGGGGATGAGTTTCTATTCTGTAGTGTTGATGTTAGAAAAATGTTTACAAATGTCTGGCACATCATAGGAATTTAATAGACAACACTGTTATGATTGTTGTTAATAGTAATTACAAGGATACTACAGAGAAGCTCCCAGAACAAGAGGCTATTGTTACTCACATTTGGGGGAGATTTGTCTGCCATTGTCTTCATCCTCATAAACATCTGGGGGAGGAAACAAATTATAAACGTAATAAACGGCTTTAAAAGGAAACACAGAGCAAACACACACACACACACACACACACACACACACACACACACCAGAAAAACCACTACAAACATATAGGCCCTGGACAGATGTTCATTTGAGTAAAGACATATTTTAAGTGATGGTTGCATTCTTAGAAAATGAGCCGAATGGTACGTTGGCTCCAGTGCCAGCCAAGACCTGGCAGCATGTTGGGAAGATATTTCCCGGTTCATGTACCGGAAGAAGCATAAAGCATATTGGTGGAGAAGGACAAGAAGGATGGGAAAGGTGGGCCATGAAAACTCACGCTGGTAAGAACTGGGGTGGCTGCTCTTCCCTCAGTGGGCGATCTTTGTAGCACAGAGCACCTACCTCCTCAATGGTTAGGGGAATTTAGGTTTATTTTCAGCACTTAATGTTTAGAATCCTACTCTTTCGTTTGCTTAAACTATTGGATGAAATTTATTAACAAGTGAACCCATTAGTGAGTTTAAATGTTTTTTACAAATTACCAACTTTGGCCATGAAACTATGGCTTTTCCCTTGCTGCCCACTAGGTGGCACAAAGGGACCACTGTGGCTCCAGCGAGTTCAGCGGCAGCTCCTACCCCACAGGGCAAACTATTTTTATTTTCTTTCAAACTGGCTTTTTCTCTATTCTTTACAATTTGCCATCGCTTTTTCAGGACCATCTCTGTCACATAAGCTGACGTACAGCATTTTCACTCGGGAGATGGGGTGGTGGTGGTGGAGAGCTGCCTTAAAGTAATGCCCAAGCCCCTGGAGGAACAAATGTGGGGAACTAGTTGCGAAAGATAATATGTGACAGAGATGGTCCTGAAAAAGCAATGGCAAATTGTAAAGAACAGAGAAAAAGCCAGTTTGAAAGAAAATAAAAATAGTTTCCCTGTGGGGTAGGAGCTGCCGCTGAACTCGCTGGAGCCACAGTGGTTGCTTTGTGCCACCTAGTGGACAGCAAGGGAAAAGCCATAGTTTCATCGCCAAGATAATATGCTAACAAAATGCCTAAATCATCTCATTTAATCCTCACAGGAAGACTGTACAGCATTACCTCCATTTTATAAAATAAAGGATGAAAAGACCTTAAACACAAAGAGGTTAAGTAATTCACCCAAAGAGATGAAGCTGGATTTGAGCTGGGTCTGAAAGCCTTCAGTGCTCGAACCCTGAACTGTTGTGCTGTGCTGCCCACTAAGCTCCTTCTTGGCCATCTAGGGGTTAACGCAAGGGGTCACTTTCTGCCTAACCCATCCCAGTAGCTCTCCAGAGTTCACAAAGGAGCTCTCTCTAGGATGTTTCCATGGGTACTAGGCTGGATAAATACCGTTTGCTTGGTGGCCCAGAGTGTAAACTTGGACATCTAGGCCAGTCTATATCTGAAGCTTCCATTTCCTTTGCAAACCTGTCTTTGGCCCAAAGGAAGGGAATCACTCCTAAGCATTCAATCAATTGTTCTCAGATTTCACATATTCTTGTGGTGCGCCTCCCTCCCACCCACCTTCTTTCCCTTCCTTTCATGCATTTTCTGTTGCTCAAGTCTCTGCCAGTTTCTAGGGAAGTCTGAGCTGGCTGTCTTAGTCTTTCAAAGCTACTAGGAACTGGAGTCAAAGAAATGTTACAACTGGGAAACCACCTCTAGCTCAACAACCAGATGCTCTCAAATGTCTGTCTGGGTTGGTGTAAGCCCATAGAGGGGTGGTAGGTGGGGAGGACAAGCTGATGTGTCTATGGCTTTTCCCTTGCTGCCCACTAGGTGGCACAAAGGGACCACTGTAGCTCCAGCGAGTTCAGCGGCAGCTCCTACCCCACAGGGCAAACTATTTTTATTTTCTTTCAAACTGGCTTTTTCTCTATTCTTTACAATTTGCCATCGCTTTTTCAGGACCATCTCTGTCACATAAGCTGACGTACAGCATTTTCACTTGGGAGATGGGGTGGTGGTGGTGGAGAGCTGCCTTAAAGTAATGCCCAAGCCCCTGGAGGAACAAATGTGGGGAACTAGTTGCGAAAGATAATATGCTAACAAAATGCCTAAATCATCTCATTTAATCCTCACAGGAAGACTGTACAGCATTACCTCCGTTTTATAAAGTAAATGAGGAAAAGACCTTAAGCACAAAGAGGTTAAGTAATTCACCCAAAGAGATGAAGCTGGATTTGATGGAGCTAGATAACGTAGTTACTTTCAAACGGTATTTATCCAGCCTAGTACCCATGGAAACATCCTAGAGAGAGCTCCTTTGTGAACTCTGGAGAGCTACTGGGATGGGTTAGGCAGAAAGTGACCCCTTGCGTTAACCCCTAGATGGCCAAGAAGGAGCTTAGTGGGCAGCACAGCACAACAGTTCAGGGTTCGAGCACTGAAGGCTTTCAGACCCAGTTTAGTTAAAGCCTTGCCCATTTCCTCAGAGATTTGATGTGAATTTTTCAGTAAGACTAGAATACAAAGCTCCCCCTCCCCCCCAATTTGTATGGCTCCAAAATTTTTTAAAATATGTATTTTTATAGACAAAATGTCTGAAGTGAAATATTTACAGTGGTTATCTAGTTTATGTCTGATTTGCATTTCTGTATATTTTACACTTTTGATAATCTACATACATATTCTTTTTATAAGTAGAAAATGAAACTTAAAATAGTTAAAACCAATTGGTCAAACATCTAAAATAACCTGCAATCTCACCAGAAATGACTGTTTGCTAGAACTTATTTTCTTCATCATAAGAGTGCATGAAATAATTTTGAACGACAATAAGGTAATAATAAAAATAATGAAAGTAACTACATTATCTAGATCTAAAAGGAAATCCCACAGATAACAGCAAACAACCCTTAAGTGCTACACTAGAGGGTTTACAGGTATTAAAGCAGTTCTTCTCACCACCAAGACCCTGAGGGACCAGACAAGGGACCCACAATTAGGCCTGCACCCTGCACAGGGGGACGGGGGAGACACGGGGATGGGTGGGGGGTGGGCGCTGTGACTTACAAGCGTTAGTAGACAGGCCCTTCCTCTGATACCTTTGTGGCAGAATGGTTATTCAAATGTTATGTATCCTTCAATGGCCAAGGCTTTGCACATCGGGGACAAAAACTGAATTCAGAATCCAGGATTTTCAGCACAACTCAAGTTAGTAAAATACTACTACTTAATTCTTTTACGTTCACCAGTAGCACCAGGAATAGCATGTTCATCTGTTCGGTGACTGTTCCTCCTGAAGTTGCTTGGGTTCTCAGGAGAAATCCCACCCTACAGCCTTCCCCCACCCAGGCCTTATTGCTACTGGCATGAGGAATCCTATCACCGTGTCCTCACGCCAGTAGACTGGCAGGCAGAGAAAGCAGTTGCCACCCTGGAGGGAGTAATTGTACTGATCAGCATGAGGATGTCGGCTGTTACTAGAGGAAGGTGTCTGGCCTGTTACTAGAGGAAGGTGTCTGGCGTCTGGTGTCTGGTGACTCACCAGGACATTTCACAACCCTCCCATGCCATCACTTGTAACCGTAAATAAGCAAATGAAAAAGAACAATGGCCAGACAAGAGCCTGGGGCGCCCACTACAGATGTCACTAGCAGAATTGCCAGAGGGGAAGGAGGGGGATGTAGAATTAGTGGGAGGGAGATGATGACTGAAAGACAGGACCCAAGGACCAACTGCAGCAGCAGGAGGGAGGCAGAGATTTAAGGAGGACTCTTACTCTGCCCCTGGTGGAAATATTCTTCTTGGGAACCACTCCCTCTAGGTCCACTGAGACTAAGATTGCAGGGACGGGGAGGACAAATTCCCCATGCGGATATTTGACAGGAGTGTGATAATGAATAAGGTCACAACTTGACCTCTTGGCTCCCAGATGCATATATTCTGCCTCCGGGGGGCCTGGTGCCATCGGTCTAAGGTAGCACCCCCACCCCGCAGTGTCATGCCCAATGCTGCTGCTCATCCTCGCTTTCCAAAGGCTACTCCACGGCTTTGTCAGGCTGGCCGCTTCTGAGTGGGGTGACGTGTGGTAGGACCGGTGGGTGGATTCTGTGATCTATGCACACGCTGCATCTCTCCATCAAAGCAATGGAGACACCACGAGAGTCCCTGCAGTGATGCTCCCTGAGGCACTGTGGGCAGGAAAGCACACGGGTCAACCCCACTCAGGATGAATCGCTGTGCTTTCCAGCCTGGAGGGGGTCTCATGAAATCAACTCATGGGATGGTATCCAGCTGGGGCTCGGCTTAGATCTCCGTGCTGGTGGTTGGACCGTCAACAGTGGAATTGCTCCATCAGCCTTGATGGCAGGGAGCCCATGCTGCTGGACCCAGGCTCAGCCTCCCATTCTGCTGCCAGGACTTCTCCACTTATGAGCCCACTGTGCGGCACTGGGTGCTGAGAGAGGAGCTGGCTGGCACTTGCTGGCTAAGCCATCCAGTGACCTCGGTTGTTTGGTACCTTCTCTGCAATGGATATTCTCTGGTGGGCATTACTGCATGATTCAAAGATCCTCACATTTTGAGCTTATGTCCATACGTCTATGGGTCTCTTCCCAGCCAGATCATGTTGTAATTTGATGTTAGTTATTGTTCTGGAAGAGGTCAGGAGTTTTCTGCATAACCTTGGGGGGCGAAGGGAGGAGAAGGGTTTGTCTTCCGACAAGGGAGAGTGGGCCACTTCTGCCAGCCCATGGGAGCAAGGACATGTACCCACACTCCTCATCCCAAGTCTTAGGGCCCCATGTCTTTCCCATGAGGGCCTGTCTTACCTGCTCACCTCTTGGCACTAGGAGCCCAATATGACCAGGCAGCAGACCTGCCTTGGCTGGGAATTCATCCTTCTCTCAAGTGCTGTGCTATAGGAGATAAGGGGCTGAACACTGGCAAAGGGGTCCTCTGAGTCTCACACTGTGCTCCTCAGTTGGTGATTAATCTGAGCCTGTCATCTTTTCAATGCATCAGTGGTGCTCAGCAATAGCGTCCCAAGTCCACAGTCCTGACAGTTGATATTTCCCCCAAACCTCTCAGACACTGCACCAGCTGGTACATCCCTGTCCACCTACTTCCGATGCCAGGTCACCACAGGTGAAGGTCTAAGCCAGTGGTCGGCAAACCGCGGCTCGCGAGCCACATGCGGCTCTTTGGCCCCTTGAGTTTGGCTCTTCCACAAAATACCACGGCCTGGGCAAGTCTATTTTGAAGAAGTGGCGTTAGAAGAAGTTTAAGTTTAAAAAATTTGGCTCTCAAAAGAAATTTCAATCGTTATACTGTTGATATTGGCTCTGTTGACTAATGAGTTTGCTGATCACTGATCTAAGCAAATGGACTGCTATAGCCGTCCAGGAACCAGGGCTATCAATAGCACCTGCCACTAACGATGGGGTGGCCAGCAAGTAGCCCAACACCAGAATCCCATCCTTTCTAGGACCTTTACTGGTGCTAACAGTCTCAGGTCAGGTTTCTCAGAAGCAGGTTATGCAAGCAAGTTATAGAGAAAGGGCTTTTAGATGAAACTGTTAGGCAATGAGGGCAAAAGACAGAGAAGTGAAGAAGCCAGTTACAGGCGTGGGTTCAGTTGACGTCTAGCATCAGCCTGATGCCCTGGAAAACCCTGGAGCAGGGATTGTACCACAAATGTCCCATTTTGAGGCAGAGGAATCAGTCAGTCATTGGCTGGTGCTAGTTATTGTTCTAGAAGAGGTCAGTAAGGGATGTGAGACACATCCCTTACAGGAGACCATAACCTCTGGGGAAGTGCCTGGTGATGGAGTTCTGGGGCAATTCTCAGAATGCCACAGCGGTGAGCTGTTAGCAGCTAACCTCACAGCAGCTGAACAGTGGGTGCCCCCGCCTGATAAAAAGAATTGGGCAAGGTGTCAACAGCCTCTACTGTACCACTGTGTGTGGGCTTTCATTTTTAAAGAAAAAAAATTAATAGATTTTAGTTATAGGTTTACAGAAAATTTGAGCAGAAAGTACAGATAATCCCCGTATAAACCATCTCCATTCTCTCCTCACACAGCTTCTCCTATATTAACATCTTGTGCCCAGCTGGTGTGGCTCAGTGGTTGAGCTTCGACCCATACACAAAGAAGTCACCGGTTCAATTCCCAGTCAGGGCACATGCCCGGGTTGCAGGCTCTATCCCCAATGGGGGGTATGCAGGAGGCAGTATGTTGCTCTCTCATCAACATTTCTATCTCTCTCTAAAAATCAAGAAAAACATATTTTTAAAAAACCATTTTGCATTAAGGTGATACATTTGTTACAATTGGTAAACCAATACCGATGCATGTTAACTGAAGCCCATAGTTTACATTAGGGTTTATTCTTTGTGCCTATAGTTATGGGTGATGACAAATGCATAGTGTCATGTGTCCATCATTATGTCACGTAAAATAGTTTCATTGCCCTAAAACTCTCCTGTGCTCCATCTAGCTATTCGTGCCCCCACCCCAAAATGCCTGGTAACCACTGATCTTTTCACTGTTTTTATTCTTTTGCCTTTTCCAGAATGTCATATAGATGGAATCATACAGTATATAGCAGGGGTCCTCAAACTTTTTAAACAGGGGGCCAGTTCACTGTCCCTCAGACCGTTGGAGGGCCGGACTATAGTTAAAAAAAAAACCTATGAACAAATTCCTATGCGCTCTGCGGGCCCGGGACGAGTCAGCTGCTAAGCAGGACAGGCAGCAGCACCCGGCGGGCCGGATAAATGTCCTCGGCGGGCCGCATGTGGCCCGTGGGCCATAGTTTGAGGACGCCTGGATATAGCCTTTAAAAACTGACTTCTTTTACTTAGCAATATACCTTCAAGTTTCCTCATGTCTTTTGTGACTTGATAGCTCACTTCTTTTCGTTGCTGAATAATATCTCATTGTATGGATGTACTCTGGTTTGCTACTCATTTGAGTAAATACCAAGGAGTTAGATGGTTGGACCATATGGCAAAACTATCTTTAGCTTTTGTAAGACACTGCCAAACTGACTGTACCATTTTGCATTCCCACCAGCAATGAATGAGAGTTCCTGTTGCTCCATATCCTCACCAGCATTTGTGAATATTTTCAGTGAATTGTACTACTTTTCACAACGTAACTGTTTTTTGTGTTTTGGTTTTTTGTTTTTTTTTTTGAGGTTTGGTCAGTCTCCTGACGAGCTGACAGTTTATATGAACCTAACCAGTGAAAGCATCACCAAAGCTTTGACTTAATAGTCATCCCACTGTTATTTTTCCGTCTTCTGAAACCAGCCTGCTTTCCTAGCACTGAAAGTGTGTGCATGCATGTGTGCGCACACACAGCTACACACAGACACATCTGGGCAAATCCACATCCTTACGTTTGGGATGAAGGAGAAGTTTAACTCTATCAATTTGCTCACATCTGCAGATTGTAGATTGTGCCCATATTGGCCCTCTGTCCTTAAGCAAAGGGTCTTCTAAAGCTCTCTTTAAGGGATTCTTGGCACATGAAAAAAAGAGCAGCTAAATGTCTGAAGAATAAAACATACTCTATGACCAGGTAAGGCTGCTGGCTCAATTTTCTAACAGTTTTTGATAATCAGAAGAGTCTCCTGTTACATAAATAACCTGTAGGTTGAGAATGGAATTCTGAGTATATACTTTACTCATCTGTAGGGCCCTCCGAAAGAGGAGTCCAATACCAGGGGTCAGTCTTCCTTCATTTCAAGGTTTTCAAAATAGAAAAGGAAGCTGGGATGTGGCTTGATCTGAGACAGTATTGAGGGATAAAGCCAATTATTTAGGAGACAAAAATATGATTTTACCTTTTTAAAAAAAAAAAAGTTTTCACAAGCCAATACAAAGTATCCATGGAAAACAATACATAAAAATTTCACATTGAGGCAGGATAGTGAGAAGCTAGGAAAATTCTTTGGCAAGTGGAATGGGGAAACTGAGACAGATGGCTGAACAAACTGGTCAAGTAATTTATAGTCAGATAATAAATCTCAAGGTCTTATCTTCCCTAACCAAGGACACTTAGGAGCAAATGGTTTACACATTCCAGGCTGTGCTGGGACACACCTGCCTCGGTCCCTCTTCGGTGACGTTGTTGTTTTTTATACTCATTGGAGGATATGTTTATTAATCTTTTTTCATTTTCTTTTTAGAGCAGTGGTTCTCAACCTTTCTAATGCCGCGACCCTTTAATACAGTTCCTCATGTTGTGGTGACCCCCAATCATAAAATTATTTCCGTTGCTACGTCATAACTGTAATTTTGCTACTGTTATGAATCATAATGTAAATATCTGTGTTTTCCGATGGTCTTAGGCGACTGCTGTAGAGCCTAAGACCATCGGAAAACACATAATTTTATGGTTGGGGGTCACCACAACATGAGGAACTGTATTAAATGGTCGCGGCATTAGAAAGGTTGAGAACCACTGTTTTAGAGAGAGAGGAAGGAAGAGAGAGGAAGGAGAGACATTGATATGAGAGAGAAACATTGCTCTGTTGCTTCCCGTACACTCCCCAAGCGGGGATTGAACTGGCAACCTAGGTATATGCCCTGACTGGGAATCAAACCTATAGTCTTTTAGGTAGATGGACAACACTCCAACCAACCGAGCTACCTGGCTGGGGCATTCAGTGACATTCTTAAGATGAAAGTGACCAGAGAATGATCCTGACCCCTCTATACGCTCATCTTGATGATTCAGCATATTGAAGGACACACCTGGAAAGCTGTGAGTATTCCACTGAGGTCCTCCCGAGACCTCCCCTAAAATCCCTGCCTTTAGAAAACAGATTAAAAACCCTCAAGATATAGGAGGCCAGTGCATACTCTCCTTGAGCACCCACGCCTCCCCCCACCCCCTTTTCTCAGGCCTATACTTTTGCTTTCCTAAATAATATATATTTGTATTGATTTCAGAGAGGATGGGAGAGAGAGAGAGATTGAAACATCAATGATGAGAGAAAATCATTGATCGGCTGCCTCCTGCATGCTCCCCTGAGTCCACAACCTGGGCATGTGCCCCTATTATGACCTCCTAGTTAATTGGTCGATGCTCAATCACTGAGCCATGCCAGCTAGGCCTCCACTGTCTTGCCTTTGCTTAGAGAACTGTCCATGGACACTGAACACTGGAAAGAATGGCACATGCATTCCTCCCTGAACTAGCTGGAGTGGGGCTGGCTCACCAGGCTCTCCTAGTCTTAGGGGCCTCCTTCATCCTCCTCCTTCACTAGAGTCTGAGACCTGCCCTGGCTGTATGACATTTACCAGGGGAATGGTCAAGGGACACCACTTGCTGGATGCTACAGTTAACATCTAACTGGCTGTAAGTCTTAAAGTGGGAGAATCCCCTTTCATCCTCTTAAGAGCTGTTTGGTTGGCTCACAATAGTTCCCCCTTTCTCCCTCCTCTGTCCTGAAATGCCAACTATTATAGTAACCTTTGGGGGTTACATTAGCTCAACAAATAAACACTTACTGGACACTGGAGGTCAGAGATGGGTAAAATGTACCTTCAGCTAAATTTCATCAGAGTAGTTTGTTAGATAGCCTGATGTGATTATTCAGCACCTATACAAGTGCCAGGCCTTTGTATACTATGAGGCCTGAGGGAAGCTTAAACAATAAGACAACTTCCATGCCCTAGAAGAAAAAATCATGTTCTGGTGGAGAGGGAAAAAAAATCACATCATAAAATTATAACACAGCATGTTAAATTCTGTACTAGAGAGCTTCGTAAGATACAGTGGATACAGAGGGGAGAGAGAGGGACTCAGCCGTCTCCTCACTCCTTCCCGCCTCTGTCATCTCTTCGTTTTAGGTCACAGGTGCCTCCGTTAGGGTCAGTGGGGAGCTTCTCGCCTGAACCGGATCACAGTCTCCAAGTTCATTCGGTAAGCATTTATGAAATGCCCACTGCGTTCCTTGCATAGGGAGAGGAATTACAGATGAGAAAGTTTCTAAGTCGGCAGGAGCACCAGCGAGAACTTAACCCTGAAAGAGGTGTGAGTGGGTCTCCCTCCCAGACAAGGAAGTGAAGAGAGGAAGAGCGGTGATCAGGGAATGAGGGGAGCTGGTATAATTGCCGACTCTGTAAACTAGGAGGCGGGGCAGCCCGGTGAAAGTAGCAGATTTGGAAGTTCTCATTTGAAAGCTCAAGAGAACAGCCAGGAAAACAAAGGTAATTAAGGGAGGTTTCAAAATGGTAGGTCTGACCTCACCTGACAACACAGCAAGCAAGCAGGAGGAAAGATGCCCCAGGCTGGCAGTGGGGTTGAAGAACTAATCGTGTGTGTTTTTTTAATTGAAAATCCCTGGTAATAAGTTAAGTGCTAAAAATATCAATAAAAGAATTCATGTAGAATTAACATGAACTGTGTACAATATTTGACACTTTTTAAAAAGACCTCAGTACACACCTAGCACTTGCTTCAAACTGCAGTCCCTTGACCTGAGATTAAAAAAAAAAATCAGCACTCCCAAAAGTAATCCAATTTGATTTGGTTTTCCATATGGATTTTATACACACATGTATACTAAGAGAGAATACTATAAGAACATATGAGAGTCTGTAGATCTGCCTTATTTTCCTGGCAATTCACAAACGTTTCTGCAGTCCTGGCTGGTTTGACCCTGGCCTCCTCTTCCCCTTCGCTGTCCCTCCCTCGGCATTCCCTGCGAGCCTTGATTCTGGGTCCCTCCCACTTTCCACAGTTAGCGCCCTTAATGCTGAATTAAGGAATAAACTACGTACCCATTAAGTGCTCACTTTTTCCACCGGAGCCCAAAATATCTGACTGGGTGAGGGGGAGATCAGCTGTTTCAGGGGCAGTGATCAGAACTGCATTCTTTGCTCAGGTGTTGTCCCAGCTAATGGGACAACACCAGGTCTCAGCCTCCAGCGGCTCCCCACTGCCTTCACCAGCACACAAGCCAAACTCCTCAGCCTGATACATGTTTGCAGCCTGCCTCCCCTCTCCCGACCTTATTTCCTCCACTCTACCTATGAGCCTCTCAGGCAAGGCTGCAGATCATCACTGAAAGATGCTCACTGAGAGGCAGCTCAGTGATTTCCAAAGGTTCCTGGGTCCACCCTCAGCCCATGTGACTGCCACAAGTTGTCCAGTTGCTGGATGGGCCTGTGTGGCCTTGATTTCCCAGCCCCGGGCTCTGGCTGTCAGCACCATATCCCACGCACGGCACCCCACGCACCGCACTGTGCTGTCCCACGGAGCTGCCTGCCCCAGAGCCCTTCCCGGTGAGCATGATGTTTCCCGCCATCTCCCTAGGCCTTCTGGTCACAGGTAGTCAGGCCACAAATGAAGCGGCTGTCCCAAACCACAGAGCCTGCCTCCCTCCTTGAATTGTCCCACTGTTGTGTCCCACCCATCAGGCCACACGCTACTCGTCCCTGCCCAAGCCCTATCTGACTCCCCCAGTTCCTCTGTCTCCAGAGGCCTTGTCTCCACATCCTCAGAGGCTGCTGTGTCCTTCCTGCCACCATAGCGGCCCGTGTGGCTGGGGCCCCTGTATGCCTGGGTGACAGGTGGTGTAGAGCAGTGCATGAATGAACTGGGGGGATAAGGTTGTATGTGTCAGGGCTTTGTGAAGTGCTGGACAGATGTACGGTCCTGGTATTCCTAATCTTAGAACCTTCCAACCCTCCCCTGTTCCCTGATGCCCGAGTCTGTGTTCTGCCCCTGGAGTCTTGTCTTTTCTCAGGGACCAGCCCACGGCCCTGCTCCTGCTCACACACAGGGCGTGAGGGCCCTTGCGAATTCCTAGAGCTCTCGCTGTTGGCTGACTCACAGTAACATTGCAACCGACCCTGCACGATGAGCCATGCTCAGAAGACCTGGTTCTGCTGCTGGAACATTGTGTGAAATGGACTCTCCGATGCCTGTCTGTGAAAAGAAGGGGCTGGGACCACACCTCTGAGTCTGTCTTTCCGTTCAGCAGTTTTTTGTTTTGTTTTGTTTTCAATCTAAATGACATGCTAGGTTCTGGTGCTGCTTCTTATCTAGATTTCACGTACACTGCTGTGACAACTTAGGGAGCACAGTGCTAGCACTGAAGAGGATTTGAAAAATGTGCTTCTAAACTGTTACCTGGATAAATACCATGTCCTCATAACAAACGTGTCTTTTTCTTCAGGTCAGGATAGGGCAATTCAGTTAAAATCTAAATTGTAGATTAAGCTCAATATTGCAAAGATGTCAGTTCTTACCAAACTGACCTATAGATTTTACACAATCCCAATTAAAATATTAGTGAGCATTTTTCCTGCAGAAATTGATAAGCTAATCCTACAATATATACAGAAATGTAAAGGATATGGAATAGCCAAAACAACCTTTAAAAGGAGAAACAAAGTTGAAAAACTCAAATGATTGCTCAACCAGGCATGGCTCAGTGGTTGAGTTTCGACCTATGAACCAGGAGGTCGCAGTTCGATTCCCAGTCAGGGCACATGCCCAGGTTTCGGGCTTGATCGCCAGTGTGGGGTGTGCCAGAGGTAGCCAATCAATGATTCTCTCTCATCATTGGTGTTTCTATCTCTCTCTCCCTCTACCTTCCTCTCTGAAATCAATAAAAAAAAAATGTATTTAAAAAAACTCAAATGATCCTATTTGAAGACTTATTAGAAAGCTACAGTTAATCAAAATAGTAATCAAGGTATTGCTGTCAAGATAGACAGTAGATCCGTGAACCAAACAGAGCATCCAGAAATAGGTGCACTTACACAAAGTCAGCTGGAGAAATGGTAATGGAACAACTGGCCTTAAATAAGCAAAAACTGGACTTTAATCCACACTTCACACCATACACTGACAACACAACAAAACCTCAAAACGGACCAGACACTTAAATGTAAACCTTAAACTATAAAACTTGTAAGAGAAAACATAGGAGAAAATCTTTGTGACCATTAGACAAAGATTTCTTAGGCACAACATCAAAAATATGATGCATACATTTTTTAAAACTGGATTTCATCAAAATTAAAATCTTGTGTTCTTCAAAAGGCACTACTAAGAGAACGAAAAGATAAGCCACACACTGAAAAAACAATATTTGCAAAACAAATATCTAATAAAGGACTTGTATCTAAGAAATAAAAAAAAAAACCTCTCAAAACTCATCTTCTTCTATATATATATATATAAAGAGGTAATATGCTAATTGGTTCTAACAGTGTCCCAGTCACAACCGGTCAAAGGTACTCATGCACAGGAGCTGGTGGGTGGGGACAGGGGCAGGGACTTGTGTCACCAGGACATGAGGCTGGAGGGGGGTGTCACGACAGGCTCTCTGCGGAGGGGGGGGGCATCAGGACGGGGGCGGGGCCTTGGCGGAGAGCTCTCAGCACTCCTGCTCCGGGGTCTGAAGGCATGGAGAGGAGCGGAGAGCAGATAGGCAGTTAGGGGGATCAGGCCAGGAGGGGAGAGCAGTTAGGGCCATCAGGCCAGCAGGGGAGCAGTCAGGGGCATCAGGCAGGCAGGCAGGTGAGTGCTTTAGGAGCCAGTGGTTCTGGATTGCGAGAGGGATCCCAGATTGGAGAGGGTGCAGGCCAGGCTGAGGGACCCCCCCACCTCCATGCAGGAATTTTGTGCACCAGGCCACTAGTAAGAAAATAATGAGCAAAGATTCGAACAGACACTTCACCAAAGAAGATATTTGGATGGCAAAGAAGCACACGAAAAGATGCTCAACCATTAGTCACTAGGAAAAAGCAAATTAAAATCCCAATGACAAACCACTACACATCTATTAGAAAGCTAAAGTTAAAAAGACTAACAATACCAAGTGTTGGTGAGGATGGGGGGAGCAAGTGAAACTCCCATACACTGCTGTGACAATATAAGGAAACAGTTCAGCAATTTCTTAGAAAGTTAAACATGCACCTGCCACATGGCCTAAGCATTTTACCTGAGAGAAATGAAAACATATGTTCACAAAAGATTTGTACTTGAATGTTCATAACAGTGTTATTCAAAATAGCCCCTTAAGTGGAAACAGACCAAATGTTCATTAACAGGTAAATGGATAAAGAAATTGGGGTATATCCAAACAAGAGTATACTACACAGTAATGTACTATAGTTACACTAAAAAGCATGAGTGAATCTCAAAATAAGTATGTTGAGTGAAAGAAACCAGTCCAAAAAAAAGCACATGTTATATGATTCTCTTTATGGAATTCTAGAAAATTCAAACTAATCTATAGTGACAGAAAAATCAGTGATCACCTGAAAAGCAGTGGGAGGTGAGGAAGGGGCAGGAGAAAGCTAATAAAAAAGAAGCACGAGTTCGGCCAATGGTGCTCAGTGGTTGAACATCAACCTATGAACCAGGAGGTCACAGTTCGATTCCTGGTCAGGGCACATGCCTGGGTTGCAGGCTCAATCCCCAGTAGGGGGTGTGCAGGAGGCAGCGATCAATGATTCTTTCTCATCTTTGATGTTTCTGTCTCTCTCTTCCTCTCCTTTCCTCTCTGAAATATATATATATCTCTCTCTTCCTCTCCTTTCCTCTCTGAAATATATATATATATATCTCTTCCTCTCCTTTCCTCTCTGAAATACATATATATATATATATATATATATATATATATATATATATATATTTTTTTTTTTTTTTTTTAAAGCACAAGGAAACTTTGTGGGGTGATGTGTTCATTATCTTGATGGTGTTCCTGCTTTCAGAGGTTTGTATATATGTCAACACTTATCAAACTGTATACTTTAAATATGTGCATTTATTATGTTAATGATACCTCAATAAAACTGTTTTAAAAACAGTTGTTTAAGGTCTCTGTCCAGAAACTTCAATAAGATAAAATGCATATTCCTAGACATTAACCCTCACTATTCTAATTCCCCAGATCTGGGGAAGGACCCAGAAAGCTGCATTTGTAACAAGCCCTCCTAGTCATTCTAATGCAGGTTGTCCTTAAACCAACCTCTGTGAAACACTGGTCTTTGGGAGGAAGGGTTTCTGGAACAATCGTGTGACTAGAACGTTGTTTCTGGGGAAAACAGTAACTTTTTCTACTAGGGGTGTTACAGCTTTCTATTTTATGCCTCTTGCACTCATACTCAATTACCATA
Source organism: Plecotus auritus (assembly GCF_963455305.1). Classification (NCBI taxonomy): domain Eukaryota; kingdom Metazoa; phylum Chordata; class Mammalia; order Chiroptera; family Vespertilionidae; genus Plecotus; species Plecotus auritus. The sequence goes on along the minus strand of NC_137771.1, from coordinate 186,044,700 downwards.
AAATACACTGAGTGGCCAGATTATTATGATCTCTGAACAAATAATAATCTGGCCACTTAGGACATATCCTATATAACAAAAGGCTAATATGCAAATTGTCCCCTCGATCAGGAGTTCGACCAGCAGGCAGGCTGGCCAACCGCCCATGTCCCCTCCCCCTGGCCAGGCTGGCCAGACCCCACCTGTGCATGAATTCATGCACTGGGCCTCTAATATATATATTTAGTATAGTATATTTAGTATGATATTAATAGTTCAAAGACAAATGTAAGTCATAGTTTCCCCCATCTTATACTTATATAATTTAAAATCAATTATGTACTCTTGTTACTATTTCCTGGCAGAGGCCTACAGTTTAAATCAAGAACTGTGTCGCTTGGTTGTGACAGAAAACCGACGTGGTGGTTTTCCAATCACACTTCTTAACGTATCTTTTCTACACGACGCACACTCACCCTCGCTTCCTCCTGACCACCTGACGATCAAAGCAGACACAGAAAGGATATGAAATGGTTGCATTCCTGTTAAATCTCCAGAGACAAAGCTTATCTTTTCATCATACGTAATAATAGACAAACATGTAAATTGACCATACCTCCGCTACACCCACAGCCAATCAGAGTGAGTATGCAAATTAACCTCCAACAAAGATGGAAGTTAATTTGCATACATAGGCGCCCAGCAGCCTGGGTCCCGGGAACTTTCTCAGCACCCAGGTCACTCTGAGGTAGGCCCCTATGGGTCCTGAGCAACCTGGGAAGGGCCTGAGCCAGGGGGCTCCTGGGCAGGGGCGGAGCTGGGCGACAGGAGGGAGCTGAGGGTCCCCTGTCCAGGCCCCAAGCCTCAGGACCCAAGGCTCGGCCAGAGGCTTGGGGCCTGGGCAGGGATGGAGCAGGGCAATCGGAGGGAGCAGGGGGGCCCCTGCCCAGGCCCAGAGGCTTTAGGCCTTGGCAGGGGTGGAGCCAGAGATCAGAGGCAATTGGTGTGAACTATAGAGGAAATACCTTTTCTGACCGCTCATTGGCTAAGCTCCCTGCTTGCCACTGGTAATATTCTTAGTAACTTGGGTATAAGAATCCAAAAAGGTGATCTAGGGTTTTTCCACCACATTCCTGGAGAAAAAAACAAAGGTCTGCTGCTGGAGGGCTAAGAAATGTCATATCCTGCCCTAGCTGGTTTGGCTCAGTGGATAATGCCTCGGCCTGCCGACTGCAGGGTTCAGTTCGATTCTGATCAAGGGCCTGTACCTAGGTTGCAGGCTCCTCCCTGGCTGGGGCCCACGTCAGGGCTCATGCAGGAGGCAACCAATCACTTGTTTCCTCTCACTTTGATGTTTCTCTCTGTCTTTCCCTTTCTCTTCCACATTTTCTAAAAATCAATGGAAACATATCCTCAGGTGAGGATAAAAAAAAAAAAAGAAAGAAAGAAATGTCATATCCTATGAAAGACACATCTTGAAAATGCCTAAAGAAAGTTGTCATTTTTTCATGGTGAAGGGACTGGAGTCCGTGTTGATGAAAACACCTTGGTGGTTGCAGTGACTGGCAGTGGCTGCAGCAGTGGGGTGATGGGGCTGGTGACATCCCCTGATCAGCCCGGTCGCCTCAGTAGGACATCCCCTGAGGGCTCCCAGTATGTGAGAGGGGGCAGGCTGGGCTGAGGGACCCCCCCACCCCAGTGCACGAATTTTGTGAACCGGGCCCCTAGTATTTATATAATTTTCCTTACCAAGTACAGAACAACATTGCCAGTATAAATGATAGGAAACAGATTTTCCATATGAGATCCACATTTCTTAACCCTAGCAACATTACCTAAAGGAAATATTAAAACTCAATTGATGAAACTTGTGGATTGTTCTCTAAAATATCCCTGCTGTAATGAGGGTATATTGGGAAAAAAAAGTGACAGGGTGAAGCCCACTCAAAGATGACTTTTAATTATTAAAAGGACTACAGCAAGTGACATTTGTGAAAATGGTGCAAAAAGTATTATATTCTTCCAAAAACTCCACATGAAAGCACGGAAAAAACTGGCAAAGTAGCCAGAAACTGTATTTTCAGAACACTGGGAGTCAAACAAAGGCGGACAGCATTCCAGACAGCATTGATTTAAGAGAAATGGCTGCATTTCAGTGTGAACAGCGAGCTGTGTGGTGTTTTAGTTGCCCTGTCCCATTCTGCCCCCGACTCTTGGTGACAGCCTTGGACACCAAGGACCTGCAATCGTTGTGAGCTTTAGCAATCATGATGAGCTTTAGCAATCTGGCTGCCACAGGAGGGGCAGCACAGGACAGGAGCTCCTTCAAAGTCTCATCTCAGAGAACTGTCATTATTCCTTTGTCTGGGGTTTCCTTGCGATACCCTCATTGCAAATTTGTCTTTATTAGGTCCAATTCAAAGCTTGGCTAGTGTAAAAAGCCTTTCCCCCGGGGCATTTATAGAAAATGAGTGGAGGCAATTGTTTAACTTCCTTAGAAAGTTAACACAGAGTTACCATATGGCCCGGCATATAGAACCCAGGGAATTGATGACATAGGATCACACAAAGACATGTACACAAGTTTCCATAGCAGCATTATGCACAATATCCCAAAAGTAAAAACAACTCAACTATCCGTCAACAGGTGAATGGATAAACAAATATGGTATGTCCATACAATACACTACTATTATTCACCTGTGGAAAAAAGTGAAGCACTTATTCATGCTACAACAGGGATGGATACTGAGAAAATTAGGCTGAATGAAACTGGACAGAAAGTGCCACATTTTATCTGATTCCATTTATATAAAATGTCCAGAATAAAAATGTACATAGAGACAGAAGGTAAATCAGTGGTTGTCAGGGGCTGGAGGGAGGAGATGGGGAACGGGTGTTAATGGTACATGGTTTTATTGCGGGGGGAGGGAGGGTGAAAATATTCTGGAATTTGTCACGCGGCGATGGTTGCACAACCTCATGAATAGACTAAACCCCAATGATTTGTACACTTTAAGAGAGTGAATTGTATAATAATTATATTTCAATTTTTTTAAAAAAGTAGTACAGCTTCTGAAAGTCGTATTGGCCATTTAAATTTCCATGAACAATTTCTGGGGTGGCTTTGGGCTATTGGATTGAGAAAGTTAATCTTGGCAATTACGTATAAGGGGGAACACAACTACAAGAGCCACACACATACACAACCACAAAAAACGCACACCATCTAAAGCAAGCCCTTTACCTTCCAGATACTCAAAAGTGTGGCTACAGTTATTTTCCTGGCAAACTATTTTCTTTAACAATATCTCCAAACTGCACACTCGCCACAAGGTCGGAAACAGTATAACTCTCCAGACTAAAGTCAGCAAGGGTAACCCTACCTTTATTATTGTTTTGTTGTTCCATCAATAATTTACTTATTTCCGAAAACCAACAATCTCTGATTTCTTTGGAAGCTGCCTGCAATTACAGATAAGAAAACACTATGAGTATCAGATCACCTGGAGGATGAATTGCACAGCGCTTTCATTCTCTGGGGGACCGAGTTAGAACAAATGATGATAGAAAACACTTTTCAAGCCACGGGCACCCCTCTGGGGAAGACCCAAGCTTTACCTGCAGGATGTATTTCTCAAGTCCATTTCGGTTGACAAGTTCAAACTTTCTGTTGCTCCCCCTTTCAAGTTGGTGAATTGAAAGTGTTGTCCACTGTTATAAAGAAAGAAGAAAAATTTCCAACCCATCATTTTCTGATTTCAAACTTGTCACTGTCAGCTACCCTAATCCTTTCTACCCCTGATGTCTCTCTTCTTCCATCTTCCTTCCAAGTGTTTTTGCTGTCTTCTCTTAATGGCTCCAAGGAGCGTAAAACACAATCTGGTACAGAGCCAACTGCCTCATCTGTTTCAGAGGATAACAGACTGTATCTTTCTATCAGTAGAGCGGTAGCCGCAACCTTTAAGCAAAGATCATCTCTTCCGTAACACAGGCTCTAATCACCAAGTCTCTCATCCTGTGCCCGGAGGAAATAGGTCCCTTCCCTCTACTTAGCACAAAATCCCCTCTGCTCCAGCTCTGCCCTGTCTACTGACTGATTCCAAGCCCTGACTCTGGAGTCAGACCTGGGTGTGGATTCTGGCTCTGTTGTGTGGCATTTGGCAAGTGAGCCTCACCTCTCTATGCTACAGTTTCCTGTCTGTGAAGTCAGATCACTGCGTTTCTCTCCATAGGGTGTGCGGACCCCCAGGTGCGACAGGAGCCCTTTACCTTCACAGACTTCTTAAAGCTGTAATGAGCGGCCGGGCCCTGGTCACTGGGCTCCATCCGTATCTTGCAGAACACGATTCCCCTCTCAAATAGATAGAGCTGCCTCTGGCTGGGCTTAAACCGAATGAAACCCTTCATCTTGGAGCGCTCCTTGTGCACTGTCCAGACGCTGAACGCGCCGCGCCTCAGCAGCCTGCCCAGTTCTCGGATGTCCTCCTTTAAGGATCACAGACACACACAAAGCGAAGCTGCTCAATGACTCGCCAGGGAAAGAAGGCGGAGGGGTCTGTTTTCAAAGGAGAAATCATGCTTATTCGAGGTCCACGACCTTAGAAATGCCACTCAGGCCAATCTGCCACTCAATCAAAACTGCAACCTTGTAAGCTTCACTGAGCATGCCGACACCACTCCGTTACATCAGGAAATAGCTCAGCAGCACAAGGGAATACACATACGTGAGCACGTTGTATATACTGGAACTAAAGATACCGGGACTCTGAGGTGTTGTCTTGTAATTCATTTTAGCTAGCAGAATTCCATGTCCTCATCTTTGTTTCTGAGACATGACACTACCTAATGAGGGCAAGCGATTGACATGGGAATTATGCTCAGAAGAGACAGAATTTTTTCCTGCACCGTGGATCTCGGATAACCCAAGTGCTCCATCTGCTAGCTAACATCTGCTTCATGTCTATGAGAACCTGAGATCATGAGGTTTGTTCTGAAAGGAGAAAGCTTAATACGACCTAATGCAGGGGTGGGGAACCTTTCTCTGCCAAGGGCCATTTGGATATTTATAACATCATTTGTGGGCCATACAAAATTATCAACTTAAAAATTAGCCTGCTATCTTTGGTCAAACATTTAATTAACTCACCCCTAATGCCTTGGCAGGGCCAGACCAAAAGATTTCCCAGGACTCATATGGCCTGTGGGCTGGACTTTCCCCACCCCTGCAGACAGAAAATAACTGAGGAAATTAGGGCAAAAAAAATTTTTTTTTAAAGATGAAAAGGTTGTACATAAAACCCATGCAATAAAGCCATGTCCACTTGCTGCAGACTCAGCTCTGACCTCCCAGCAGATTGCACAGAGGGAAGCACAGCGAGTTATATGAATCATTATGTCCCAAGACATACCCAAACCAGTTGTTCAGGAAACGCACGGATTCCTGTTAATGAGACATGAGAGAAATTTCTCCCACGCGTCCTCATACAGGGTCACTGAGTCAAATACTGAGCACACCCTCAAACACATCCCAGAATAGATGGATGAATGGATTTTAGGTAAAGCAGTTTCTAAGGACACATCTGGCGAAGGTGGAACATCACTTCATAGGCACAGCTGTAAAAGCAATTCTAAAGGAGGCCAGAACAATGGGGGTGTGAACAAGCCCAGGTGTACTCTCTCTAATGGCCTGTAGAGGGCAGGGCTACCTTAGTAAGTGTCTGCCAAGGCCATGGCCAAAGCAGCAGCCCTGGACAGCGATGTTTCTGTCCTTATTCACCTCTGCCCTTTCCTCCTCACCCCTCCTGCAGCCACAGCCGTTTGCATGTTGGGAGGCAACTGATCAAAGGATGTGAGGCCAGTGAGGTGTCAGCCCCTGACCACAGGGGCCTCATGTGAAAAAGATGCCAAACAGCCAACCTGATCCTTGTCTCAGCTGAAGAGACCTGAGGAGGAGGCAGTGAGTAGCAGGGGTTGCAGCTGTGAGATGCTCTATCAGAGGGCAGGTGGTGGAATGAATGATAAGGAAGATGAGTCACCGGAAACTATGAGGAAGAGGAAAAGGCATGGACAGACCCAGTCATTGCCTGGTGAGAGGAGAGGCAGAGCACATAGGTGAGAACCCCAACTCCCTTCCAGGCCAAGGCCCCAGAACTGATGGGGAGCCTGGAGTTGCCCAGTTCCTACCTCTGGGAGCTCGGCTCTGCCACTGTCCTGACTCTACCTGAGGTTCTGCGGCCAACTTTCCCAGTAAGTCCATCATCACTGGAAGTCACTGGGGCTGACTGCTGGGTGTGAGTCTAGCTGAAACAGCTGCATATCCTCCAGGTCGTCTTGCATAAACTCTGTCAGAACCATGCCCTGATAGGATTAAACGGTCAGGATGCATGTCTGTGTGGAGGCCACCACTGCCAAGGGGAAGCAGGCAAGGGGAGTCCTCAGAGCGGGACCAAGGATGACCCGGGCCATCTTTTCAACCATGTATACCCTTTCTTTCCAATCAGACTGTAGTTGGTCCCAAAGCCAGAGACCTCGTGCACAACCTCTCAACCTCTTACAGATATTTGTCCCTTAGAAAGTATTTATTCATTTATTGGTATTTAGTGAGTGCGGTGGGGGGGGGGGGGGGGGTAGGGAGAGCGGGGCATGACGCTGAGTACGATGAGGGAGTTAATACAGTGAATAGCATTTCCTCCAAAACTCATGTCCACCTGGGACCTCAGAACGTGACAGTATTGAAAATAGAATCTCAGATGTAATTAGTTAAAATTTGGTCATATTGGATTAGGGTGGACCCTAACCCAAAGGCTGGTGTCCTTATGAGAAGAAGAAATAGAGTCACAGAGACGCACACATATAGAAGACAGTCGTGAAGACAGGGACAGGAATTGGAGTGATGTAGCTGAAAGCCAAGGAATGCCACGCATTGCCAGAAACAGGAGCAAGGAGGAAGAGCCCTCAGAGAGAACCTCAATTTTGAATTTCTAACTTTCAGCACCGTGAGAAAATAAATGTCTGTGGTTTTAAGCCACCCAATATGTGGTGTGTTGTGTCATGGCAGCTCCAGGAAATGAATATACCCCCAACCAGTTTTTTCCACCAGTGACATAATGGTGTGGCCCTCACTTTGGTGTGTTGAAGAATCTAATGGATGTGAACTCAGAGATAGACTAGGGGGTACACCCCACACAAATGAGCAAGTGAAAAGCCCTCCTCCGTATGGGAAATGATGGCAAAAATAAACTAGCAAATGCTACCATTTTCATGTGTGGACATTTTGTAGGCAAGAGCTCTGATATAAGAATTTTACATGTGACCACATGGGCCAAAAGAAGAATCTGGCAGAGAGAGAATCTAGGGAAGCTAGCCTCAATAAAGACAGGGGTGCCTAGGTGTTCACTCTTGGCTGTGACAGAGCTATATGCTTCTTACACAAAGAAGCAGAAAACATCTGGATAAGTGAATCCGCACAAAGCCTGGTCCAGAAATGAAAAGCAGAAGCTGTGGGACGGAGAAGCCGAGATTACAATCACCAGAAGCAAAGGGGTTCCTTCCTTCCCAGTCTGATCAAGGACCCAAATAAGTCACCCCTGGGGCCCTGTATTCAGCACCTACCAGGCGCCAGGCAAGGTGCTAGGTGCCTTAAATATGATTTAATCCTCATTTACTCCACTTAGAGGTGTCGTGAGGGTGTGAAGATGGGCAAGGCAATTCTATTGAGACATTAAGATAACATAGAAATAAAATACCTGGGCCTAGCCCACAATAAACTCGCAATAAAAATACTTCCTTTAATAAATTATGAACTTTGTTCCAGAATATTAAAATGTTTTATTCAACCTTTACTATTCAACTTTGAAACTTGTTCCTGGAAATTCAGGATTTAAAAGGACTCTAAATGTTTTTCTATTTTATACATTGGATTGAAAAGGGGAAAACTTTTTTTTTTTTTTTTTTGGCAAATAAAGGGAAGTAAATTAAATCTCAGTATTCCATAAAACCACCTTTCTTTAAAAAATAATTTAAAAAAAGTTTTTGTGATTCAATTAAGCCAAGAATTGAGTATACACAAAGAGAAAATGTAAATATCAGAAGGGATTTTTTTTCTCTCGTTGCGTTAATTATGAAGTCATCCACTCAAGCCACTCAAGTTCAATTTCTTTCCCTTACAAAACCAGGTTAATATTGGATGTCAAGTAAAGAAACTAAGAGGTGAAGCTGGATTTATTCACCCGTACAACACATGATGGCAAACACCTTGTGATAAAGTTCCACAAAGCTGAGGCCCAGACTCTCAGTTTCATTGGATCTGAGTTAGTAGTAGGTGAGTTGTTAGTAAACTCTAAACAGAACCAGATGAAGAGTATGTGGAGAGGGTGGTACCCTGGCTAGGGAGTGAAGAGATCCAAGACACAGTGCAAGCTGATGGCCGTGTGATCTTGGGCAAGTTAACTTCTTTCCATGGATCTGTTGCTGAAGCAGAAAGTTGAAAATTCCAATGCCTGCTCTATCATTCAATAGAATTACACAAAACTGTCATAAATTAGCTAATGTACAAGGTGTAAAGCAAGTTAGCCTTAGCAAAAAAAGAAAGCACAGAGTTTATGTCAAAGGTGCCATTCTGAGGACACATGGGGGGGGAAAAAGATGCTTTGCACTTGCTGTAAAATCTCCAAAATTCTATAAACTCATTCATCTGATTTGCCGTTTGGAGGAAAATTAAAGTAGATTGCTATCTACACACGTTTCATTCATTTTTTCCTCGTAACTTTCTCCTCTCATGTTACTTATATTCAGAGGAACAGCTGGGAGTTTCCTGCCCTGTGTAACATTTGATTCAGGCAAATGGGTATTTCATAGGGGCAGCTGACACATGGTCAAAGATAAAAAGAAAACAACAGAAAGATGTCCCCAAATGATTAAACAAATTGCTTCCTTGACTTCAGCTGAAGAAGGAAAAATTAATACCAAGGAAAGGGTCTGTTCTCACCGCGTGTGGTTCATGAGTAGCCTCCTGAATCATGCATCAGCAGTAAACAGTGCGCTGGAGTGCCAGGGACAGAAACAGCATCCCTGCCTGGGTCACAGCAAACCCAGGGGCTGTTTCTGAAATGCTGGCCAGAGAAATACCAGGAAGGAAAGAAAAAGATCACAATTTTTGCCCCTACTTAATTTGCATGGTTTAATTTATGACAAGGAAAGATAAGAAAGGTCATTTCATCTGCCCAGACCTCAATAAAAATAGGTAAAAGTGCACAGGAAAAAAAAAAAAAAAAAAAAGGAAAGTATCTGAAATGCAGAATGCTTGGTCCCTGTACAGTAAGCATAGCCTCCCAAAGAGGTCCAGGCCCTAATCCCTGGAATCTGAGAGTAGGTCAGGATACATGTTTCAGGTGGAATCAAAGTTGCTCATCTGCTCACTCTGAGATGGAGAGATTATCATGGACTATCTGGGTGGGTCCGATGTAATCACAAGAGTCTTTCAAAAGAGAAGCAGAAGAAAGGGTCGGAGTGATGCAATCAATGTGAGAACTCAATGAATGCGATGTTGCTGCTTTGAAGTGAGGCAGTGGCCCTCAGCCAAGACACGTGGGTGATTTTTGTTGTTGTTTTTTAAGATGGAAAAGACAAGGAACAGATTCTCTCCTAGAGTCTCCTAAAAGGAAGGCAGACACTTTGATTTTAGCCCCTGGTGAGACTGTTGTAGTTCTGCCCCATGGATCATAAGATGAGAAATTAGTGCTGTTCTAAGCCACCAGACTCGTGGTGATTTGTTATGACAATGATAGAAAACTAATATTCCTGAGCTAAAATCTAGAGCACTTCAGAGTGATTATGAATACTCGTTATGTTCCAGATGAATATTACTTATGTTCCAGTCCCAAGGCGAGTGCACAGCGTACAGGATGGTTTGCCTGGAATGCCCACAACCGCCTGCTCAGGAATAACACAAATGCCAGAGCTGAGATGGCCCAACTTCCCAGCATCACCTCTCTTTGTATTTTCCTTCAACCACTTGGATGAAGGCAAGTATAATACATGCTTGTTGGGCCTCTTCTGGGATCTGTGATGTAAAATGGGGTGAGACCTTCACTTAGCACCCATTTTCAAAGTAATTTTCATGGAGAAAATCTGATCAAGAAGGAAAATCCTTTAAATTTTAATAGTGCCAGGAGTCAAAATAAATAACCCTTTTAGCAATTTCCCCTGCTTATATATATATTCTGGCCCCTGAGTTCCGGGTTTTTCCAGAGCACGGGTCAGGCTCAACATTCTGGACCACGAGGAACACAAGATTCCTAAAAACCCTGAGGGGTTGCTGGGACTCTCGGAGCACAGGTGTGTTGACAGATGTAGGCTACTTTCCCAGAGTCAAATTCCTTTACCATAAATCGTTTCTCCTACTTGGCCACAGCATCTCCTACCTTCTTTACACTGTGCCTGCCTCTCAAGGGAAACCTTCTAACAACTGTTATGGGACATAACATACCGGACATCCAGTGACCTCTGCCAGATCCACAGCCAGTTCACAGGACTTGATCAACTCCTCTATCATGGCCAAAGCCTGCTGCAGTTCTGGCAAGAACGCGGAAGCCTCGGTCCTCTTTGGCCCATCCTGTGGAAACCAAATGCCTTGTAGGAAATCAAAAGGTAAACCATCTCCCAAGTGAAGATGGAAAACAGGACAGAGATAAGGAGCCACAGATCCAGCCAGCACGAAGTATCTGAGACAGGGGGGGGAGGGGGGAGGGACACCCATCTGCTTTCCAGCTCGCAAAGAATGGCGGCTAACAGTATTTGCTGGTGTACCATCAACCACACTTTTGTAGATTGTATTAATGAAGAATGAAATTCATAAAATCATGGGCATTATACTCCTGCTGTATAAAAAAACATACTGGGATTTTCTGAAGCAGGAAAAAACAAAAAACAAAAACACAGCCCCTTTAAATTGACTGCCCTCTCCTTTATACTCCTACCCCTGCGGCCTGTGGAAAAGTACGATTCATATTCCTATATTGAATGTGAAAGCCTTATTCCTATGGGTAAAGTTATACTTAAAACCTTCCCAGAGGAGAACAGCTTTAAATGCCCAGAGAGACAAAGAATGGGCTGCCAGTGAGGTGGACTAAGGATTTACCTGTAAATGCTGTAAGGGTTGCATTTCCATAGCTCTGCCCTTCCTCCTCTCACACGCTACTGCCTTTAAAGTTACCAAGGAGGTCTGCACCTCCCAAACGTAAAGACGCAGCATTAAGTGGAAAAGCCTGAACTGCTAATTCAAGAAACCAATGTTTCCATTGTTAGCACTGTGACACTTAGGCCACACTAGGGATGGTTCTTACAGCCGGAAAGGCTTTTGCTTAGGTTTTCAGTATCTTACTCCCCACTACTTACATAACATATTGATGTTATCTAGTGAATGCAAACAAAAAGATTTTGGTTTCTCCCATTTTTTAAACACATCAATTTCTACAAGAACAGATGGCTTTTTTGCTGCCCCATAGAGCCCCACCTCTTTTTGTCCCCTACTGCATGATGTCAGCGAAGGGTGGTGTATTTCCTTAACCTCTGCAGAAGCAGCAGGGAGTAGCATTGTTAGAGCAGAAACATGAGTGACAGGGCTGATGAGTGGAGCAGATCATGCTGCCTCCACTGAATGACCTGCCCAGGAGTCTTACCTTCTCCTTCGTAATAAACATGCTCTGGTCCTGGGGAAAGACAGCAGACTCACCTGACCTTACAATAACATCAGCAAAGGGTTGAAAGTTCTTACACTCGGCAGCATCCTCTACTCAACATGTAAAACGCAACTTTGGAGACTCAACTGCTCTTATCTTTCTCCTTCCTCGTTTTGCTTTGGTAATGTAGGGCTCAGAAAAAGCCTTACAAACATTGCTAAGCCCTTCTCCCTCAGGCCAGCTCCCTTAGCTCCAGACTGTAAAATCATTACCTGTGTCTTGAGCTTCTAATTTCAAGGGGTCCCCCACACACATTCTGAGCAGAGAAGGCATGAAAATAACTTTGAGACACATGCCTCGGGTTTCTCTTGTTAAAACAGGAGTATTTAATAGGAAATTTAAAAGAAAGGCCACTTCTAAGCCACAAATTTCTTCCCAATCTGGTTGGCTACCATTTCCTTCAAGGGAACCTTGGCTGTCTCTCTTAGCATACACACACACACACACACACACACACACACACACGTGCGCGCGCGCACACACACACACACACACATTTGGAGAGGAATGGGACACAATGTATACAAATTAGATAGACAAAGAAAGAAATATAAATCATTCATAATCATACCGTGCAGGAAAACCACAGTAGAGATTTTACCACATTTATGTTCAGTCTTTTATGTATGCATTTTACACATTCCTGTTTGTATTCCTGTTAAAACATTTTTGTGTGAAAGGAAGAAAATACAATACCATTTATCCTGCTACAAATCTCCACTTTGAAATTGCCTTTAATTATTTTGTTTCTTCCTGACTATGAGTTATGAAATACATACAATTTTACAAGACTTAAACAATGGAGATCTTAAGCAAGGAAAACAAAATCGCCATAAATCCCGCCACCCTTGGGCAAACACCATTAACAGTAATATAAAACAATATTTAGCATCCAGTACCTTAGCCGAACCTCCTTCTAGATCACCTGAGTCTATCTCCAAATCCTCACGAGACTCAAAATCCAGCAGACCCTGCATTAACCCAAAAGCCTTAGTGAAAATCAAAAAGTAGAATGCCAACTAAATGTACTGTGCAAACAATCTCCAGACAAATGCTAAAGTAACTGAGAATGTATGCAAATTTGTCTGTCTGTCACAAGTAAGAGGGAAGGAATGAATTATCTATCTGGCACAGTGTTCTTTGCACAAATAAAATCTTATTAGCCACATTCTTATGTAGCCTGCTTTTTCTCACTCAACAGCATATCATGAATGTTTATTTTCTCATGACATTATATACTTTTGAAAACATGGTTTTGATTGTGTCAGTGTTGTGTCCTATACATAAATTGTAATTGATTCGTCTTCTCTATTGTTAAATATTTTGGTTCTGTAGTTTTTCCTAAAGATAACTTCCTAGAAGTGGAATTGTCAATGTTAAGAGTTTTGATGCATATTTTCAAGTTCCTTAGAGAAGGACTATGTGCCCACCAGCCACTTATAAAACCTTGCTCACCAGCCATTTAATCAGAATGTTTGACAATTGAATTAACAGGTCAATCCTACCTCACTGCTTTTTAGTTTGAATTTCTCAGATAATTAGTGAGGTAGAACTTTCAAAAAATGTTTGCTACTAAACATTTCTTCTTTTGTAAAATGCCCATGTCCTTCGTTCATTTTTTATTATTAATTTATTTTTTATTGAGGTATACCTGCCACATAAAACTGTTAGATATGTAAAGTGTACATCATGATGATTTGATACACGTATACATTGTGAAAGGATTCCCCCTCTCTAGTTAATTAACACACCCATCTCACTTCACACAGTTATTATTTGTATGTGTGAGACAGAACAGTTAAGTCTACTCTGTTTGCAAATTTCAGTTACACAATACAGTGTTATCAAACTTCATGTTTTACATTAGATCCTCAAAGCCTATTCATCTTATAGCTGAACTTTTGTAACATTTACCCACCTCTCCCCATTATTTCTTTAAATAGTAGCCTATTTAAAATTTAAAAAAAGAAAAATTAATTTTGCTCTTATGATATGAGTTAGTTTATACAAGAAATCAGCATGAGTACCTATTCTAGAAAAACTTTGTAATAAGCAAAACTTATAGTAAACAAATATTGCACCATTTTGCAAACCATATCTTAATTTAACAAAATCCAGGGAAGAAAAATTCTCTACATTGAACTTGATAGTTTCCAGTCCTGGCCAGTGTTTCTCAATGATTAGAGCATCATCCCACACACTGAAGGGTTGTGGGTTTAATTCCCTGTTAGGTCACATACACAGGTTTTGGGTTGGATCCCTGGTCGAAGTGTGTATGGGAAGCAACTGATCGGTGTTTCTCTCTCTTTCCCTCTCTCCCTTCCTCTCTGGAATCAATGAAAATAAAAATGTCCTTGGGTGAGGATTAAAAAAAACCAATTTGGTAGTTTCCATCCATCACAGCCTGTTTGATAGAAATCATGAGTTCAATGAAAGGGAGTTCCTGTTGCTGATAGTAATGTATGCTGATAATAATATATTAATACTAGAGGCCCAGTGCACAAAATTCGTGCACAGGGGGAGAAATCGGGCCAAAACTGGCAGTTGGACATCCCTCTCACAATCCGGGACTGCTGGCTCCTAACTGCTCACCTGCCTGCCTGCCTCATCACCCCCAACTGTCCCCCCTGCCAGCCTGGTCGCCCCCTAGTGATGCCCCTGCTGGCCTGGTTGCCCCCAAATGCCCACCCTGCTGGCCTGGTTGCCCCTCACTGCCCCCCTCTGCCTGCCTGGTCACCCCTCACTGCCCCCCTGCTGGCCTGGTCACCCCACGCAGCCTGCTGGTCAGTTGTTTGGTTGTCCCTCGCTAACCCCCCTGCCAGCCTTGTCACTCCACGCAGCCTGCTATTAGGTTGTTATTGTGAGGGTGTCGTGACCAATTTGCATATTACCCATTTATTAGTATAGATTGTTTAATTAACTTGCCTTGACTCATTAGACATTATGTACTAAAAAAACTCTTGGTAATGAATATTAATTTTTATAACATCTCAGATAAGATAGTAAGCGTTTCATAGATATTCCTTTTTTATTTCTTCGTTATTAATTTCTATGAGCTCATTATTAAGCATGATAACCATTGGTCACATCTCTTGCTAATATATATTTTCCCCATTTTTTCATGTGTCTGTCCTTCATGGTATAATCCGTCATTCCTTCCCCTTTCTTTTATACTTAGAACAGCTCTCCCACACCAGGATTCTACAATCCTTTCAAAGCCACGAGGCAGTCAGCCCAACACCCATGCTCTTTCAAAGAAGCTGCAGAATGAGCTCAGTTCCTCAGGACGGAGACAACCACAAAGGTCTTCCTTTCTTCATAGGCCTGCCAGCGGTTTAAACATGTGTTTCCGGGCATCCAGCAGGCTCCTCCATGGGAAAAACTGGCCGGCCCTGACTCGCCTCCCGTGGTTTTGCACAGACCCCCAAGGAAGATTTTATAATGATTCCGTCTCTTGTTTCCTCAATAAAGCTAACAAAATCTTCTAAGTATTTTTAACATGTATTCCCTCCTTTAATGAGTCCAAAAAGCATACCAGGTAAGTATCATTACTACCTTCTTTTTTACAGGGGAGGAGCCTGAGACTGAGAGCAGTTAGGAACCTGCCTGAGTTCACACAGCTGTCAGAACCCGATCCACACCCAGGATGTCTGACTCCCGACTCTGTGCTTCTGGCCACTGTGCCCCACGATCCTCTGCAAATGGAACTTAGCTATTGTGTCAACATCGCTTCAGAGGGAACGCTGGAGCCCTCAGTCCCGGATGCAGCCAGGCCTGGGAGTGAAGCCCCCCTCTTCCCCAGCCTCCCTTAGGTCCCGCCCCCTCCGCCCTGGGCCCAGTGGTAGGACTTCATGACCAGAGTAAGAATGGGACAGTCAGAGGCATGTGAGGCACCTAAGACAGTGGTCGGCAAACCGTGGCTCGAGAGCCACATGTGGCTCTTTGGCCCCTTGAGTGTGGCTCTTCCACAAAATACCACGTGCGGGCGCGCAAGTACAGTGCGATTGAAACTTTGTGGCCCATGCGCAGAAGTCGGTTTTCGGCCTGGGCGAGTCTATTTTGAAGAAGTGGCGTTAGAACACTCAAGGGGCCAAAGAGCCGCGTGTGGCTCTCGAGCCGCGGTTTGCCGACCACTGCCCTAAGAGGATGCTGTAGCATTACTCGCTCACAGATACTACTCATGTTGGGAGGCAGTGAGCCATCATCCTCATTCCCACACTGGCGTGACATCTCCAGGTATCAAACAGCGCTCCCTGTCACGGAGCTTCACGGGGCTCAGAGCTGGGCGAGCTCTCTGCACGCATCACTCACTGCTTTCCGCAATGAGGAGGAGGCTCTGGTATCCACACGCACTATGAGAAGACCTAGGCCTAAGAGGTCCAGTAATCCCAGTTGGTAGCAACAAAGCCAGGGCAGCCTAGGCTGGGGCTGTCGGGGCAAAGGTGAAGGAGCTAACTTTTCCTGAGAGCGGAATATTGGACACAGCTTAACCTCCATGAGCCTCAGTTTCTTCATACTCCAGAGCCTGTCTGACACATCTGATGGCGGGATTAAGTAAAAAATATGTGTGGGAAGGCTGCCAGGTCCCTTTGAGCTCTATGATTCCTTGGTCTTACCCCTCATTGAGGAGGGCCGAGTTAGACTCGGAGGACAGAAAAAGCTCCAAGGACAGAAATTTTACCTCGGAAGACAAAGTCACCACTCTCCACGTGATCACTTCAGTGCATTCATCTGTTTTCCCAACACAGAAAAGCACTGTCTCTTTGGCTTTACCTTCAATAGCATCTGGTATTTTGTAAGTCTCTGGCTTGGGCCTCCAAGATACTTGAAAAGAGGGAGATTGTGATCCAATTGGCGCTGGCATACCTTTCAAAAACAAACAGAAACAACATCAAACAAAACAAACAACACACACAGAGAACAAAGGTGGCGGCATTTAAATACAAGAAAAGAGCGGGCTCTTCATGGAGGAGAGGGGCAGCTGTGCTGACCAGTTTCCTAATGCTACTGAGGTGCTCAGTCCTTCAGGAGCAGCGAGTGAAGTGAAAGGAAGGGAGAAGGGGACAACTTGGCTGGTATTTTTATAGGCAACTAGGGAAGCAGGGCCATTTATTTCTGTTAGAAGGCAAGCCCCTGGAAGACTGGGGCACTTCAGGGCCTTCTACACAGGAGGCAGCCTGTCTTTGAGGTGGGGCGTGGTGGGGTCCATTGAGGTCATGTGAGTCTGTAGGATACATGATGGCTTATGATATCATTCAAGAGAGTCCCAATGTCTAATCTTTTGGATTTAATTCTGTTTTCAAAACCACCATAGAAGAGGACTCTGGTTTCTGCACCAGGCTTCTCGCAGACCTGCTCACAGAGACCCAGGACAGCACCCAAACTTCCAATGTACGACTTCAACATAGAAGAGACTTTTAATAAACTTAAGTCCCAGTGCCAAATTCCTCTGCCCAGTTCGTACTTTTGATAGCTTTAAAAATTTGGTGCATAATAAACAAAATGAATTGACCAACAAAATAAGACCCCGAGCATGGAGGCATGGAACAGATTGACGTACCTGGATGTGGGGTTGGGGGAACAAGAAGAAAGAAACAAAAGAACTTATATACTTATATTCATAGCCCATGGACATGGGCAATAGGGTAGTGAAGACCCAAGGGTGGGGTGGATAGGGGCTGGGAGGCAGGGGGAGAAGGGGAGAAAATGGGAGATATCTATAATACTATCAACAATAAAAATATATTAAAAATATATTAAAATTTTTTGATGCACATAAACATTGTTCAGAGAGAACAATTTGTGGGAGACCTTGTAATCTCAACATTACCCCAAAGTAGGCGCAGTCTTGACATTCTTGCCAGATTGCCCGAGCTCGGGGCAGATTCTTATGGTATTTAAAATATATCTGAAGATCTTCTTTCTGAGTGGGAAAAAAATTCAAACACATTAATCAGGTAGTATTTTTCAGTAAGTGGACAGGACAATACAGTTTATTTATTCATCCAACAAGCCTGGATTTTTCAATGCGTGAGAAGCTGGGGATGCACAGTCAAGTGGCCTTGCGTTGGAGTGAGTGTGTGATGGAGGGAATGGGGGCAATAAACAACCATACGTACTAAATACAGATCGGAACAAAGAGCTGTGGGAGCAGTTACAGGAGATTCATCAACAGGAGTCAGTCTTGATCTGTGTTGTTTCTCCTCTGCTTTTTATTCAAAATACCAGTGTCTCCCCTAAAGAGTACTCCCTCCCCCGCCACAAGAAGGTGTTTACTGAGTGGTAAAACGGAACACCCTCTCCTATCTACCATAATCATGACTCCAATTCTAGGAAAAGAAAAACAAACCATGAAAAAACAACAGAGAGAAACACCCCAGCAGGAAAATGTGACCATTCAGACAAAACCACACAGATCTAAGTCGTGTGGGCAAGCCCCAAAGTGACAAGCTCTGCCTCAGTCATCGCTTTCAACCTGCAGCACAAGATTCGAGAAGGAAAAGGTACTTAACTATCTCAGAGCTAGAGACCAGCGGCGATCCAAGTGCTTGCGTGACCTTGAGAGCATGAGGCGGACACACATC
Source organism: Plecotus auritus (assembly GCF_963455305.1). Classification (NCBI taxonomy): domain Eukaryota; kingdom Metazoa; phylum Chordata; class Mammalia; order Chiroptera; family Vespertilionidae; genus Plecotus; species Plecotus auritus. The sequence continues at coordinate 186,026,396 of NC_137771.1, read as the reverse complement.
TGCCAATATCCCAGATGGGAAGGACACCCTACGCCAATGAAGCCAGCTGCAGCTTTGCTCCATCAGGAGAGTCTGGTCCATGGGCGCTGTGCTTGCCACAGACCCAGGCCTCTCTGGCAGAGAAGCCCACGTGGTTTCTTCCTTTCAGATTTCATGTCCCTCTCTTTCTGCTAAAGGCCAGTTGGTGATGTCCTTCACATGCACGTGGGCTCTCTTCCCCTCACAATGTCAATGCTGTCTCTTCTTCTCTAATCACACGGCTCTGGTGAGTGAGTTCCATTTCTGTATCTCTTCCCCTCTCCCAACGGATTGTAAGTGGTCATTTCACTACAAGAACTATAGCAACTCTGTCTTTTTTCTTAATTTAATAAATCTTTATTGTTCAGATTATTACAATTGTTTCTCCTTTTTCCCCCCATAGCTCCCCTCCACCCGGTTCTATGACATCACATTTTTGTTGACATTCTGAAGCTGAAATTGTCAACAGAATATGTCTGAAGACCAACTATTGCTACAATGTACCTCTGAAGCCAAAAGAAAGCAACGTCGTAGACAGAATATGTCAGAAGAACAACTATTGGCATAACATACCTCTGAAGCTGAAAGAAACTGATGTCATAGACAGAATATGTCTGAAGAACATTTATCAACAAGTACTACCAATACTGGTAGAAACTGCCTTCATAGCAAAAATGAGGTAAATGAAGATGCAATTATCGAACACAGTTGTGGTGGAATGATTGTTACATGTCAATTTTGCCTATCCCTAAATTTCTCTGATAAAAAACCATCTGATAGAAAATTTACTCGATGTTGTAGCAAAGGCATAGTTTGTCCAAATTATATAAATTTTCCAGAATACCTGGCATATTTAAAAAAATTTAATGGTAAACGAAGATTCTGACAGTAAAATTTCATGGAAAATATTTGTTGTTATATCATGTTGTTATTGGTTTTTATTAATCAATTTATATATTATTTTCATGTACATTTTACTAATTTTCTTTCATCTCTGATACTTCTATTATAGAGAAAGGGCAAATAGCAATATTAAAATATTTCTTCTAATTAATTTCCTGTCAATGTGCACGAATTCGTGCACTGGGCCACTAGTAGTAAATAAAGGATGATAGGCCCACCTTATTGGCTAACAAATACAAGTCTTTCACAGGCAGTAGCAAATACCCTTAAAGATTCTCAAAGATTAGATAATTGTGGTTTTAAGATAAGAATTTACTACCTGAATTTTATCTCCAACATCATTAATCATGTAGGATTATATACAGAGTTTGCGGTCTGGGTTAATGATTTCTAAGGTGTCTCCCAACATGAAGGACTATAAAAAGCTTGTATAACTGTAGGAGAGGAATTCATCCAAGAAAAGATGTTTAGTTGGAAACTCCCTGACTATTTCCTCATACTTAGACAATTTTTATGTGATTACACCCATTTTTCCCCCATAGGAATTTGGTCCCTTTCTCACTCAAAAAATGTAAATGACTTTGCAATCCTATATAATAAAAAGGTAATATGCAAATTGACCAATCAACCAGTCACTATGATGCGCAGTGACCACCAGGGGGCAGACTCTCAATGCAGGAGCTGCCCCCTGGTGGTCAGTGTGCTCCCTTAGCCACAAGCCGGGCTGATGGCTGGCAAGTGCAGCGGCGGTGGCAGGAAGGCAGTGCTAAGGATGCCCGACTGCTAAAGGGTGCAGGCCAGGCTGAGGAATCCACCCCGTCCAGTGCTCGAATGTAGTGCACCAGGCCTCTAGTAATGATATAAGCATTTATAAAATATTCCTAAACTATGAAACTAGATTTCACATTGGTGACTTGATAAGTGCAAAGTTGCAAAGTAAGAAAAAACACTAATATGCTGTAAAAATAATTTGAAAAGGAAATAATGAGATTGAATACAAAACTGTTTTTAGTGTGCTACCTGGAATTCCAGCACTTGATGTTTGGAAAGCGCATGCAGGGCCATGGAGGGAGGGGCCTTCTAAGCTGGTTAGGAGCTCTGGGGGTTGAAAGCTCTGTTTTTCCACGATGTCCAATACCTTGAAACCTAGGGATTCTTGTTTAATTGCTCTCAGTTTACACAAGTATTTCTCTTAAACTCATTAGTCATAATTTGGGTTGCTTAAAAATTTGGAAGTTCTTTGATCAGTTGTCTCAGACTCACAAAAAATAAAAACAAGGAAGAGATGGAAAAGAATGGCTAGGAGAGAAGAAATGGGAAAGATTTAGGAAGCTGAGGGCAGCAGGATCATCTGCAGTCCTCCTATGGGGAGGGGAACATGTGGATGCCAGCACCCAGGAAGCACCACTGGCCCAAACAGCCTATTTCTTGCCCAAAGCAGGGGTGGAGAAGCCTGATGGGAAGAGGTTCTGTGCGGTTGGAAGCGGGGGTCGTCAGATGTATGTTGTTGTAGAACAGGAAATTCACAAATTGGATGCTATATGTCAGAGAGGCCGTAGAGTTAACATTATCTAACCACCCTCTACGCTATAAAATATCAAATGGAAGTCAATACATTTTCAGGGATTTTCAGTTTAACGCCAGTACTACTTCTCTTGAGAGTACTAATACAACTAGTGAGGCATGTAAGTGTGATTCTGGTCCTAAAGGAGTTAGATTAGTCATGCGGAGTTATTCAGGATCAGCTGCTTTGGGTTGCCTGGGGGCCAGTCTTTCATTTCACTGGGCTTTGCCGGAAACCAGGCTTATAAGTGGCCCCCACCTATGAGTGAGCTCAGTCAAACTGGACATGTCTCACACCGCGTGCAGTTGTGCAAGGGACTTCCGCTTCACATTCCAAAGGCAGATGTGTTTTCAGACCATTGGCGTTGCCATTAGCCCTTGCCACCTACACAGAAAATTAAGGGCTGACTTGAATCACAAGGTTATTCTGATTGTTTAGGAACACAGACTTACTCTCTTAAGAAAGCAACGAGCCAGAAGTTCAGGATTCTCAGTGCACTTTTCCAATTCTTTTAGAAAAGTCCTAGGGAGGTGGAGAAGTATAATAATGCTTTTTAAATGACATTTACATGCATTACAAATATTTTTAAAGTAAAATCATATAAGGTTTTAAGAGGTGCCTAGGGAAATGTTGTTTTCTGAACTTTGTTGCTCTTGATTCATCTTCAACACACTGACTTGGAAGAAAAAAAGTGTCTTCTGTGACATTGGTAGGATTCCCTCAACCAACCACATTAAATTCCCTGGTATTTCTAAGCACGAGCCACTGTAGACGGGATGCACGGATGCCTCCTGCCACCCATTAACGTTAATAAGAACGGCTGCTGTTGCTGCTGCCTCCACTGCTATCACCGTGAGCTTCCTGTGAGGCATAAGCTGAATGCTTCACAAACAATATCTCATTTAATCTTCCATCAACCCTTGCAAGAAAGGGTTTCATAAACCCGAGGTTAAGAGAGGCCACATAACTTCCCAGGGAAAGTATCAGAAATGAGATTTCCATTTCGGTTTTGACAACAGTCCAATAGACATAAGATGTGGTTAGGAAACAACCAAGGTTCTTTTCCCTTCCGGCAATTAGATGTGTAATTTTGGAGTCGTTCTAGTGAGTAAAGTGAGGTTTACTCATCTGTAAAATGCAAGGGTTGGAAAATAATTTCCAAAGTCCCTTTGTCCTCTATTTCTGTAGAACTCGGCCTTTAAAGTGCCCTGGGCTGAAAGGACAACGTGTTTGACCGGTTAGCATTTTCTAACACCCTAGGTCCCAGCACTACCCTTTGATAATAGGTATGGTCATCTTTGTATTCCCCAAGCGGAACACAGTGTCTGACACCCAACAGGTGCTCAATAAATGCTGATGCAAAAATAGATAAATTTGCAAAAGAACACCCGCACAAATACAACATTGATGCCGACACCTAGTTCAGGCTTCATTAATGTCCTTTCCCTCTTCCCCCTGGATCTTGTGGCACTTCTCCCCTCCCTCACATCCCATCCCAACCCACTGATTCCGGACTACTTGCGTAAGCCTGAAACTATCTAAGTACTTCCATGGCCAAATTCCATCAGTCTGATTTCCAGCCTTCTCTTACTTTCCATTTTTCCTGATAATTTGAATTATTATGTACCTGTCATGAAATTCGTGAAGTTCTCTAATATTCCCAAAGAGAAAGTCCTTGTTATTCTGAAGAACGTCTGGAATCAGATGCTTCAGCCAAATATAATCCATTGGAGTGATATATCCCTGCAGAGGTGCACACAAGGTAGAACATATGAAAGATGATCCGAATTAGCTACTCCAGGGAATACAACTTTAATAAAATAACTGGGGAATATAGAACACATATCTCCTGAAAGCCATTTCATCCAATTCTTTTGATATTATTTTCCTCATCGGTCCATCTTCAGAAGAAGATGGTTTATTGGGAATGATAAAAAAAGGCATTTTTATAAGAAGAACAAATATATTTTTAAAAACTTACCTATCATTTTATGATCTGTTGCAATTACTATCATTTTATATTTCCTGCATGACTTTTAGAAGCTTATTTTATATCGTTATAATCACCATATATAAATAAATTGTATTGTTTTGCCATATATATTTTAAAGTCTGCTTGTAAATTTCTACATGGTTTCTAATGTAATCTTATAAGCATTTTTCAGTGTTGCTACAAATTATTCAAAATAATTATAACAGTTGAATAATATTTCATTATTATTTAACTGTTACAAAATAATTAGCATGTATGTTAGACTTGATTAACCATTCCTTCCCTTTTTAAAAGGATATTTGGTTTTCTGATATTTTATGGTAAAAAAATTATATTATAATTTTGTACATATAACTTATTCCTCAAGATTATGCCCTTCACTAGTAAGAAAAATGTGCTACTTAAAACAATGAGAAACAATTCTCTCTTATTAAATTATCAAAAACATGTCAATGACCATATCCACTTTTTGGCAAGCATATGGTGAACCTGATTGAGCAGTACCAGAATCAGTATAAAGTGGCACAATCCTTTAAAAGGTATTTAGTTACATGGATCAATAGTCATAAGAATGTGCTTGTTCCAGCTGGAAAAACACTTGCAATATTATAAGACCTAAAACCCTGGGGGGAATTCGAGAGACACATGGCAACTATTTTGATTCTCTGTGTAACAACATTTCTTCAATTTGAATACATGTTTAACATCCCCCTCCCCAATCTACTTACATCAATTATGCTCTTCATTTCTTTTATATAAACCTTTTCAGTCTCAAGCAAGTCACGTATAAGGCACCTGAATCACAGCAGCAGGTGGAAAGATGGAAGAGAGGGGGGAGGAACAATGTTTTAGGATTCTTTTAGAATAATGCTCATCAATACTTCCTCTTAGTGGCTCACTTACTTAGTCAATTCATTCTGTTCTATGGACTACCCAAGGCCAACAGCTCACAAAACCACACTCTGATCAGACTGACGTCAGAGGAAATGGCAAGGTTGGAAGATTCAAAACCCGTGTGTGCAGCTAGCGATTGACTTGTCCTCGGTGGGCTACAGTGTGGGGGTCAAGAGGGCAGATGGTGGAGTAGGAAATGCCTGGTTTGGATCCTTGGTCAGGAGAGTTTGCCTGACCCCTATGTTGTACGTGTGGTTTTCTATATTTTATCTCTAGCTTTCTTCTGTTTCATCGCTCACTTGGATCTTTCACCCACTTGGGTGTATTTTGTGCACCGGGTTAGATAGATGCCAGTTATGCCCCCTTCTTCTGGCATTCGATGTTTCAGGGGGTTTGATTTCCTCAGCCAAATGACTTGAGCTCCGTCTGCTTCCCTGGAGGAAAGAAGGTGGGGAGTGAGGTCGGCAAAATTCTAAGATGATCTGCAAGATACCTGGACCCTGCTATACACACACCTTCTCCCAGTCAGTCAATCAAACACTAATTTAGGTGCTGCTAAGATGCGATTTTGCCATTCTGATTTGTTCCAAATCAGCTGACCACATCCCATAAAATCTCTAGATCTGGGTCTAGAAGTAGAGAGATTGGAAGCATGAGGAGGTGACATAAGGGATATTCTCCTTTGCTGGCTTTGGAGGGGACGTGTGGCCAGGAGCAGAGGCAGCCTCTAGGAGCTGGGTGTGGCCTCCAGCTGATGGATAGCATGGAAACAGAGACTTGAGTCCTAGGGTTGCAAGGAACTGAGTTGCAAATACAATGGCGTGAACCTAGGACACTGGACACAGCCAGCAAATGGCTTGATTTTAATCTGTGGGACCTGGGCAAAAAGCCAGTCATGCTATGCCCGGACTCCTGTCCCAGGGAAACTGTGAGCGGAGCTGCTAAGTTTCTGGCCATATTTTATGCAGCAATAGAACACTAATGGAGTGAGGCTGGACTCCCACATCTACCTCTAGACAGACGGTTTTCTCTCTCTTCTCAGGCTGGGAGGCCACACTTCCCTTCCAGGCTTTCTCTCAGGCCTCCAGTGAGTCAGTCAGTGTTTGTACAAGTGTTCATGAGGAGAGTATGCACACTTATGGTTTCCTGTGAACTGTCGGCGGTTATCTATTAAACGGTAACCTAGCCTAGTGAATGGTTTCCTCTCCTTTCATAAAATGGACATGGCAAGAGACAAAGAACATAATTTAGGAAATCCACACAAATATACAAATAGCTATTAGTCTTATGTAAAAAAAAAAAAAAAAAAGAAAAAAGAAAGAAAACGCTCAGTGCACACGAACCTAACAAAGACATAGTAAAAAGAAGTAATAATTTTCAACTACTAAAATGGCAGAAATTTCAAATTTCAAAGGAAGACCGATAGATGAGGGTGTGGAAACACTCTCAGACAGTACTGGCGGGAGTGTAAATAGGTGCGCAATAACTTAGAAATAGCTCGTCAAATCGAAACGCGAGCTCCTTGACTCAGTAATTCCACTTTTAAGAATGTGTATTGTTTGTTATGAGAACAATAGCATGGTAGCAACAACCAGATATATGTGGGAAATTACTTAAATGCTCATCAATCAGTTATGGTGCATACCTATGATGAAATGCCATGCAGTTTTTAAAAGAACGAAGTCAATTGAATAATGCTGATCTGACAATCATCTTAAGTGAATTTAAAAAAACAAGATGCAGAAAAGTATGGATAGTGTGCAATTTGTATAAAAATGAGTGTATACACATACATATATGTAAAAGTATATATGCTTAGAAAATTCATACAAAGAAACTTAAGACACTGTCAGTAGTGATTGCTTTGGGAGAGTGGTACTGAAAGCTGAAAAACAGGGAAGGAGAATTTCTTCATCTTACTCTACACTTTTTTACAATATTTGATTAAAAAACTTTAAACACTGCTTTTAAAATTGAAGGAATGGCTTACATGGCACTTTAAAAATGAGTGTTACTAGAGGTAATGATATGTAAACCCTATTTGAAGGCTATATATAAATCCTACAATTTACGTATTTTAGAGCTCAACAGTTATTTTTAAAATGACAATCTTTGTATCTATTTATAAAAGCTTGTTATAAGACAAGACTGATGAAGGATAGTCACTGACAGAGGATACGATTTCAAGGAGAAAGACTACCAAAAAAGTTACTTTAAGATCATACTTAACAAACAGTCACTGAATAAGAGGTTTCTTTGCTTTTTATAAATCATCCTGAAATGATTGTCAGAAGGAAACATAGGTCTTGATACCCATCTATTTCTATGAGCTATGACATCAAGTAGAACCACAGCAACAGTGAAGCATTCATGGAAAACCAGAGTACAGCCAGCCTCTTATGCCCCCATGAAGCACTGGGCTTAAGCGACTTGGCAAGTCCGTTTAAGGATGAATTGGTGATTAAATGAAGTCCAAAGGTAGAAATAACTAGGTGGTGAGCAGAAATCCAAGTTATTGCCCGACAGTTATGTAAGAACTTAGAGACTCTTAGGAGCTTTTAAGAATTTGACACAAAAAAATAATCACAACTGAAGAAAAAAAAAATCCCTCGTCAGGTTATATCCCAGGTTATAGTTTGGAGAACAGTCCATGGATCGCATCCAGCTACTTTATTTTATTCTTTTTTTGTTTTATTTTATTATTGATTTCAAAGAAAGGAGAGGAAGAGAAAGAGATAGAAACATCAATGATGAGAAAGAATTATTGATTGGCTGCCTCCTGTCCACCCCACACTGGGGATCAAGCCCACAACCTGGGCCTGTGCCCTGACCAGGAATTGAACTGTGACCTCCTGGTTCATAGGTCGATGCTCAACCACAGAGCCATGCTGGCTGGGTCACTACTTCTTTTTACTTGTGTGAGTGCAATGGATAAAACTCCAGTGATAAGAAGTCCCCTGAACACTGGCCACCTACATTTCAGTTCAAATTAAAAATAAGAATAACCCTCGGGTCACTGTTAGACATTCTTTTTCCTTTCCTCTCCTTTGTTTTCCTTTCAAATGAGGATAGAATGGGAGAAATTTTATGATTCTACCTGATGATTGCCTGCTTTATTATTCAAAGCACATATCTTTGTTCATAGAAAAAGACTCAAGGATTAAACACCCAAAGTCACCAAGTATACATATGTAGATGAAGAACAGAAAACACTGGGATTTCTCAAGTAATTTAAAAACCTTTAAACACCTCAAGCAATTATGTCCTGATGGATATCTACCCAGAGGTGGGGCTGACCTGCCTGATCAGCCGGCACTAATGCACTCTACACTCCTGCACATTCGGGCTCTTTGTTTTACATTTAAAAGGGGGATCTGTCCCCACCTCCCACCTTGGACATTAGGGAATAAATGGAGGCATGATGGTTTGTTTTATGCTACCTTAAAATATGGAACCAGAGCTTTGGCTATCTGGTTCCATTCCACATGACACCTCATGTTTGTCTCAGATGATACCATAACCACGGGGCAAGAATAGAACCTTTTAAAATAATGAATGCAATCTTATTTGGTAAGCAAGATCATTAAAGTACGTACATGTTAGGATTTCCTGGTAAGTTTCTCTTTGTCCATGCATCCTAATCTTTCCCCCTTTTAACCCTAGCTCCTAATCCTCTCTGCCTCTTACTGGCCTTCCCCAATGTCCCGGCTCTTCAATAGAAGAGTATCCTTTTGAGAACCAGTTTGTCAGAAGTATATTTTTGCTCATTAATTGTAAACACAATTTGTCATCAATTTTTATTTATACTAATACTAGAGGCCTGGTGCACGAAATTCGTGCATGGGAGTGGGGGGGTCCCTCAGCCTGGCCTGCACCCTCTCGCAATCCAGGACTCCTTGGGGGATGTCTGAATGCCAGTTTAGGCCCTATCCTTTGGGATCAGGCCTAAACTGGCAGTTGGGCATCCCTCTTGCAATCTGGGACTGCTGGCTCCTAACCGCTCATCTGCCTGCCTGCCTGCCTGATTGCCCCTAATCACTCTGCCTGCCTACCTGGTCGCCCCTAACCACTCACCTGCCTGCCTGATCTCTCCTAACTGCTCACCTGCCTGCCTGATCGCCCCTAACTGCCTCTGCCTCAGACCCCACTACCGCGGCTTCGTCCAGAAGGATGTCCAGAATGAAGGTCGTTTGGCTGTCCGGTCTAATTAGCATATTACACTTTCATTATTATAGATGATAGGTCACATTACACACATCAGCAAGTATTACAGATGTTCACTTTTTACTGTCTTTGCCAAATTTGGAAGTTCTGTTCTTATCCTTCTCAAATTCTAGAACATCTGACATAATGGATGTTCACCTTCTTAAACCTTTTTCTTTCTTTGGTTTCTCTTTAGTACTCAATCTTTATTCATCTCTCTGTTGCTTCCTTGCTTCATCTGCCTCCTGTCTAATGTTGCTGCTCCCCAAAGGTCTGAACTCAGGTTTCCAGGCTTCCTTCCTCTTCCCTCATGCTTTTGGCTCTCCCACATCCTTATCTTCCTCCCAGACCTTTGGTCATACCCAAGTCCATTTTGCAAGCCACGTCTTCACTTGGCTGCCTCCCAGACACCTCATTCACCTCACGTTTGAAATAGAACTCATTAGATAGCAAGAGCAATGCACATCAGTAGGTCTGCCATGTTCCTAAGGTCCCCAAAACAGTTGTCATTTCAAACTCCATCCTTCCATTATCGCTTATATTCAGTCTGTCACCAAGCTCATCATTTCATCTCTCAGCATGCTTCTTCTCTACTTCTGGTGCTGCCAATATGGAGCAAACTCACCATTCCTCTTTTCTTAAATACTTTGGTGCACTCCTGGCATCTCATCCTTGCCTCTGAGGACTCGTTCTCATCAATCTGTTTCGCAAACCACCAGTCTATGTATGCTCTTCCCAAAGCTCCATTTCCATCGCACCCCATTCTCCCTCTTTAAAGGCTTAAAATGGCTCTCAAGTGCCCACAACTGCCAACAATCCCTCCAGTATTTCAAGACTTTCCATTCACAAGATAAGACTCTTGCATTAAAGGTAAATCCAGACCTACAGACTCAGAAAGGGGAGTGGTGGATGGGAGTGACAGGTAGAATCTGTAACTTTACAAACACCCCAGATTATTCTAGTACAGATGTTCTGCTATTCAATTGAGTAATACTGATCTGATCCACACCTTTTAGCCACTTTTCCTCCTTTAGTTATTCCTGTTATCATTATTTTATACTCCCTTGAAAATTCTAATCATTTTTGAAAACTCTGTTTCAATCCTCCTTCTTCCATGAAAACTTTTTTTAACAGCTTCAGATGAATTTAGTACTACAGTCTCATCCTTATTTCCCAGGCAAAAATAATTAGATCCAAATACTTATTGGCTCTCTACTATGACCCAGGCACCATAATAGGCACTTGGGCTAGAGAAATGTATCATAATCCCAGGCCTCAGTCCGTTCTTAGTCTAGTGACAAAGACAAGAAACCAATGACTCCAGGACAGTGTGATAAGATACCAGAGAGTAGAGAGCAAGCAGGTACAGAGAAGAGTGCAAGGAGAAGGGGACTCAACCTGTCCGGAGGGGTCTCAGAGACGGGGAATCTGAACCGTCCTTAGTAAGAGGTGAGGACTTGGCCATAAAGACAGGAAGAAGGATTCCATGTGTAGGAGTCCTGGCTACACAGGGGCCTTGTGGGAACCAGGCTGCTGGGACAAGGGTCTGGAGGGGGAGCATGGGGGCAGGGTGAGCCCAGATGGAGGAGATGCTGTCAAGCCAGGCTACCGCGCAGACTTGATGCAGGAGCCCGGGGAAAGGTGTGGGAGGTTGATTTGGCCAGCAGGGCAGGTATCTCTCCAAAAGCCTGTTTCATTAAGCACAGAATAGGTTCAGACTTAGTTTTACATCCCTCTTCTATTTCAATAAATTCCCCAAACTGTACATGGTAACAACAAAGAACACTTTATGTGGACCAGCAATTTTCACCTGGTGTGCTGCAAGAATTTTGAAAACATGCAATACCTGACTATTTAGTCAGGGGCACTGACCTTTTTCCCCTCAGATTGTCAAATAAAAAAATGACAAGAGTCAATACAATAGTCACCAATAGTCACCTGGTGTGAATGACCTGTCTTTGACCATAAATATATATTGTATTGGTCACATCGAATAATAAGATTGTGTCTGATTGGTTCATTTTTGGTACCAGAAATCCTCATATACAAATATGGATACTGATTTTTTAAAATATATATTTATTGATTTCAGAAAGGGAGGGAGAGAGAGAGAGAGAGAGAAACATCAATGATGAGAGAGAATCATTGATCAGTTGCCTCCTGCACAACCCCACTGGGGATCGAGCCCACAATGCGGGCATGTGTCCTTGACCAGAATCAAACCTGGGACATTTCAGTCTGCAGGCTGATGCTCTATCCACTGAGCCAAACCAGCTAGGGCAGATACTGATTTTTTTTAAAAATCACTTTAAAGCAAAGAGTAGGTAATTACTATTATTATCTTGTAAATCAATCAAAATTATACCTATTTTCGTCAGACTGGCAAAAAAGATATTTTTTGGTGTGCTGCAGAATTTTAGTAATTTATGTGTAGCACGAGAAGAAAAAGGTTGAAAATCATTGCACTGACTCATACAATGATCATGCTGAAGCCAATGATATTTTAAGCATTTATAAAAGGTCTGATGAATATGAACAATTCCCTGGTTCCTGGAAGGCTAACAGTTTTGCTCAATAGCTGTTCACGCTTTTCCACTTTTGTATCTGTTTCTTTATTTTGTCTTACGTTAATTAGATTTTATCTCATTACTCTGATGTAATTACCTCAAATTGTTTTTGGAAGAGGACGGGGTATAAATAAATTATTATTAAAGTTTATCCGGTGGATGCTTGCTCTTCAGTATCACATAATAAAGAATGACAAAGTAATTTCATGCATATTTCATTTTTTAAAAAAGAGGGGTTGATTATAAACACAATCTCATTAATCTAATTCAAGTTAACAATCCTGCATTTGTGTAACATGTTAGGCATTATAAAGGTTTTTTTTAATTGTTGCAAAAATATATATGACACAAAACTTAACCATTTAAACAATTTTTAAGTGTACAATTCAATGGTACCAAGTACACTCACAGTGTGGTGTAACCATTACCAGGACATTTCCATCATCCCAAACTGCAAGTTTGTAATCATTGAACACTAACCGCCCCATTCCTCCCTGCCCCCATCCCCTGGTAACCTCTATTCTACTTTCTGTCTCGCGGAATTTGCCTATTCTAGTCACACAACATTTGTCCTTTTATGTCTGACTTATTTGACATAGCATAATATTTTCAGGGTTCATTCATGTTGTAGTATGTGTCAAAACTTCATCTTTGTTAAGGCTATATTTCATTATTTATATATACCACTGTTGTTTTTACCCACTCATCTGTTGGTGGATGCTTGGGTTGCTTCCACCTTTTGTCTATTGCAAATAATGCTGCTATGATCATTGCTGTGCAAGCCTCTGCTTGAGTCCCTGCTTTCAATTCTTTGGAATATAGGCCCCAAAATGGTCTTGCTGGATCACATGGTATTTCTATTTTTAACTTTTTGAGAAACCACCATACTGTTTTCCAAAGCAGTTGTACCATTTTGTAGTGGCTACCATCAGTGCACCAGGATTCTAATGTCTCCACATCCTCATTAACACTTACTATTTTTCCATTTTTTAAATAATAGCCAGCCCATTGGGTGTGAAGTAAGGTGTCTTTTTCAATGTGTTGGTTATATTCCTTGAGCCATCCAACACCTGATAAAGAGCTCATCCAGGACAGATGTCCTATCTTATTCATCCTTGTCCCATGACTTCCAAGCAGGTAAATTCCCAATAAATGTATGGAATGGATGAATGATAGATTTCAGGAACAGACAGACACCAGTTCTGTGAGTAATAGTAGGTACTAATTGTTATTCTCATTTCACAGAGGAGGAAATTAAGACTCACAGCAGTAAGCGATTTGATTGAGATCAAACTGCTGGCTAGGCATTGCCAGCAAGAGTTCAAGTATAGGCTTTCTAGCTTTAAAACCAGCGGCAGGGGAACTGATATGCCAAGGGCGAATGTCAGTCCACTAACGCAGCACCCAATATTCTGCAGCATAGCTCTGTCAGTGACAGGAAGGACACAAGTGGGATGGTGGGGGAAACTGGCTCAGGCCCTGTGTGTTCACGTTTAGGATTCAGGGAATTAGTCTGAAGTCTCAGAGCCATGGTCCACAGGCACATCTTCAATCCAAACATAACAAGATGTGCGAGAAATTGCTGGTACACCAAGGAAATTCATGGAATACTGCTGAGATGAAAACCATTATCCATTCAGTTCATAGGAAAGGGTACTACTGGTACTAACTCCATCAGGAGTATCCAAATTATTCAGTAATCTTCAGTAAAGAAAAGAAATTGTGAAACAGTTAATAAGCTTCCACTTCATGCAAATAAAAAGAAGTCTATTGAAAAAAAAAAAAAAAAAGGAAAATTCCAAAGACAGAAAAATGTATAAAATAGTCAAAGATAAAAAACCTTGGGAAGAGCCACACTGCTTTCTCTGCCCTGTATACCTTTTTTTTTTTTTTGCAGACCTATTTGTATCTTTATCTCCCCTGCATATAGCTTCTTATTCTATTAATCCCTTTCCTCCCAAGAGGTTTGTTTACTTACTATAATAGAACATATCTCTCAGAAATATTGCTCTCTCTTTCCAGCATTCCTTAACCCCGTACCTGCAGGTTCAAATAGAAAAATGTTTAATATTTGGTTTTATGACCTTGGTCATCAGATCAACCAAGACTGAGTCATGATGAAATATATTGTTTCAGATCAAATGATTTATCAAGGACTTTAGAGTTGCCTTCTTAGAAGGACTGTTACATGAAACAAAAATCTCAGTACAGTAAAACTATTTCTAACTCTTAACGAATGATGGTCTGCTTATATAAAAGCCTAAGCAACAACCCGACCTTTCGACCAGCCAACTGTTAGCTATGACGCGTAATGACCACCAGGGGGCAGACGCTCAATGCAGGAGCTGCCAAGCTGCCGTGACTTGGCAGCTGCAGTTCTTGGGTGACGCACCTAGAACCAGAGAGGAGGGAGCCCGATTAGGGGTGCATCACCCAAGAACCGCCCTCTCACAATCTGGGACCCTTCGGGGAATGTCGGAGAACCAGTTTTGACCAATGCCCGGAGGCCAGGCCGAGGGACCCCACGTTTTAAATAATTAACTCAATATAAACCCCAGGTAGGCCTATAACTGTCTGGTTTGAGTGGGGTTTGAACCATATAGGCTTCATAAGCAGGCAATGAACAGTTAGAAATTTTTAACTATTAAGAAAAGGAAAACAGGGAATTCTATTTTAAGTTGTCCTTAAAATATCAGCACAACCAAACTTAAGTGTAAAACACAAATGGTTGCATCTGGGCCAGGCCTGCAGACTCCATGTCATAGTCAGTACGATTTCCTGGGCACCTGCTGTAATGTTCTTGTTTTCTCAGTACAGCCCCATCACAGGACCCAAATCATTGTACTCAGTTTAGAGAGCTGGCAAGGCTGATACCAACTGTCTTTTAAAATATAAGCGTCAGACAACATTCAAGATCGTCCCTGCACAGATGTCATTGTTCACTCAAGTTGGCCGTGCCCTCCTGAGTAGGAGGCGGGAGATGGAGTTAGAGGCAGCCCCTGGAAACTTTCCCAGAACCCTGATGGCCCTGGGAGTGTGAGGTGTGTGTCTGATCTGCACGTGGGGAGGGGAGAGAAATGCCGGCAGAACCACTGTCAGGGAGTGGGCCCAGGCCACTGCCACTGGGGCTGCCTGGGCATGTGCAGCCTGGAGGGAGACCTGTGCCAGCCTCGCTCCACCCCAGTCCTCTCTCCCCACCCCTCCCCCAGCGAGGCCGCCCCATCCACAGCACAGCTCTACTGGACCAAAGAGGGACCCAGCCTCCAGGACCTCCTCTCCGAAGCCGCCCCTGTCCATGCGGGGCCCCCGCTGAGGTTAGATGGGCACATAGAGAGGCCCTGGGTGTGATTAGGAGATGATCGGTGCAGCAGGCCCCTGCCCCGTGCAGAGGAGAGAAAGGAAGACAGTGGGGTCTGAGAATGGCCTGCAGTGAGTGCCTCTGTGTGTCCTGGGCTCCCTGCATCTTCCCGTTCCAGGTGTACCTGTGTGGCTTCATCCAGCGGCCAAGCCCTGGAATGGAGGGAGGATGCGGAATGTGCCAAACCACAGGAGCAGAGGCAAGACTGTGGGGGGGGAGGGGGGGGCGAATGCCTCGGTGTGTCAGCGTTGGGGCTGCTGGCATCAGGGAGGAGCACACTGGGGCCATTGTCCTGTAGACGGGCTTCCTGGAAGGGAAGTTTGAATATGTGATGACTGTTGGAGCGTTCAGCACACATTCAACTCAACCAACCGTCAGTACATACGTGTCCACCCTGTGCAGATGTCCACCCTGTGCAGAACCTGTGAGGGATTCTTCGTGGGAACTGGAGATGAGCAGGACGTGGGCTCCCCGCTCAAGAGGTCTGAGGCCTCTCAGAAGAGCAGGGAACGGATCCACAGACAATTTACACAGCGACACAGTGCCAACTGTTACTGACACGCAACGCCCTGGGCTGGGCCCGCTGGTGAGAAGAAGAGGATTCTGGCCCTCGGGACAGTCAAGTCCCATCCAGTCAGCGTTTCACAAACACGTGTTCAGTTCATGCATTTTAGACGTGTCAAGATAGGACTTTTGTGACACATGTAAGTGAAGACATTCACGTGTGGAGCTCAGAATCTATAGAAAAACAAGTCATGGATAAAGGTCACGGACGAGACCACCAAGGAGCAGGTGTGGGAGGAAAGCCCAGCCAGAAGGACTGGGTGGAGTGGCTGGCGGGCAGCACAGGAGGAGGCAGCCAGAGATGGTGCGTTATGTGAAGGGGCGATGCTGCATTAACAGAGACGTGAAACACAGCAGGTCCTTCTGCAGCCATGATGATGGGCTGCAGCATGAAGGCGCCTCTGCCAGCTCACCAGTGAGAGGCGTTTTCTGCAGCCAAGGTGGCATGAGGCTGACAGTGTCCACACAGCCCCTGAGGATTGCCGTGCTCGGCCCTTCACGCACGTCATTGTTGTTGCAGTCAGTCCTCACTGCACCCTTCCAGGCAGGAATGGCCGTGCGGCGTACAGAGGTGGGTCACTTGCCCAGATCCTGTGGCCGGCAGGAAGGTCAGGATTCCAGCCCATCCCTCTCGCAGCTCAGGCCTTGCATGAACACTCACCATTTTAGAACACAGCCTGTGGTGTGTCTGAGTAGGACAGGGCCTGTGAGGACATCTCCTACGTAACAGAGTCCAGAAAGTGCAAATTACCTGAACCTGTCAAGCCTGGCTCAGTGCTCCCGTGGGGTTAGGCTTAGCTAAGCTGGTCAGCCATCAAAACTGCTTCTCCATTATTTCAGTAATGCATGCTTCTTTTTCGGGTCTCTTGCTCCCTAGATTCTCTTGTACTTGGGGTTCAAGTCTTCTTTCCCAACAAGTTGTGAGACATGCCCTTCTGCCTTATTCTCTGGTCCTGTCTCCCACATCTGTTTCTCCTCTGCTCTTTCTCTGCCTTATCTTATTCTTTCTAAATCGAACATGCAAATTGCAATTCCTCTCATTTTTTCCAGTACTTCCTGTTGTTCTCTGGTGCTCTGGGAAGCAAATTCCCGATCATAGTGGTTTTTGTTCACCAGCAGCGATTGTGGATAAAGAGGGCAGGGCGACGCTGTCTTCCTTCTTTGAGACGGTTAAATCAGCGTCACTACTATCATCTAATCTTATTTCTAATTAATTTCCAATTTTTCATGTACTTCCTCCCAATTAAATAAATTGAGTGCTCTGTTCTTATCCATCAAGCCTATCATTCTCTTTCTCCCCCTCTGGGGTGGGATGGGGAGCCAGCCTGGGGTAGGAAATCCTCCCACATGAACAAAGGAGCCTCCCGGACTGTTCCCCCCTTCCCTGTGTGGTGTGTACAGTGGGCAGCCGGGCAGACGTTCTGGGCCACTCTGTTCATCCTCATCTTTCACCCACCCCCTCTCCCCGCCCCCCCTCCCAACAAAAGCCACACACATCCTCTCATCAGTCTCCTGACTTACATTGGAAATTATTTACCTGTCTGGGGCATCTATTTCCATATAGGATGATATGAATATGTGATTTGCATGTATATATCAATGTTCTGATTACTTTGTATTTCTTGTGGAACAGTCCTCCGTGTTTGTGCATGTGGAAGGCTCTTGGGCTAACACATGGACCTATGTGGGCCTGGCTCCACATGGCCTGAAAGGAATATAAAGGTAATTGAACATTTGCCCATAAATATGACATACACATATGACAGATGGGAAGAATGTATCTGAAATTACTGTCGGGATTTTATTTTGCGTTTGTAAAGAAGGGAGGTGATTTGCACAGCACTAACAATGAGTCAGTTTTCTTATGGGTCCCTGTCAGTGACCCCCTTACAAATCACATTATATAAATATTTGTCTGTGTTCTGACATGCATATGGCACTATAATATCTGAGTGGATAATAGCAGTGCTGAGTCATTCTCTCTATGGGTAATATATATATATATTAAAAAGAATTGTATGGCTCAAAATAAGCTAAAGGGCTTACAGAAAGCAGCTATAAACCATCTGGAAAACTTAGTTTGAAATAACAGGTACAATACTGTAATTACAATTTCAAACTCGGATTCAGTAATCTGCTTTGAACTCATTACCTGTCTTATTCCTTGTACAGTAAGAAATGCAAGGCTTTTAATTTACTTGAGGTGGGTTAATCTTTGGTTTCCTCTCATGTTCAGAAATCTGTACAATTACAAAGTTGTTCAAAATATTAACGATAATATTAAATGATGATGTTTGCTAAGTGATGTTTGTTCTATAAGACGGCTTGAACATCTGAGGAATGAGAAACCAAACAATAAAGGATTTAGTTACCCTCTCCTTCCGTAGAAATTTACATTCTTCTGATTTTTGTCTAGAGGTGTGCATTAAGTACTGTAAGCAAGAAAAACAGCTCCAAGAAGACACTCATGTGGATTCTGGCTCACAGTTGATCATCTGAGGATATGTCCTCAATTAACTACCGAGGCGCCGGGAAGCACTTCCTGGAGTGGTCTTGCACCCATTGGAACTGAATCCGGTGGGACCTATCCATCAACAGCAGCACATCATCACCACCACGCGGGGTGGCGGCGGAGGGGCAAGCCAGGCTGGGCTTCGCAATGACTCACGACGCCAAGAGGTGCAGGAAACTCGCGCCAGCGGCCCGCGCCGTGGGAGAGCCTCCCGGGTGCCGCGCCCCCGCCCTCCGCCCGAGCCCCTGATTGGGTCCGCTCTCATCTGCCCACTCCACTCGGCTC
This sequence comes from Plecotus auritus, assembly GCF_963455305.1. NCBI lineage: Eukaryota > Metazoa > Chordata > Mammalia > Chiroptera > Vespertilionidae > Plecotus > Plecotus auritus. The sequence goes on along the minus strand of NC_137771.1, from coordinate 186,007,535 downwards.
CCCGAGGAAGCCAGCGAGTCCAGCCCGCGCTGACTGCCCAGGCCTTGCCCAAGATCAAGCGGGCAGGTTTTGTTTTTGAGACCAAAGGCCTTTGCTTCGACATCGGGAGGACAGCCGACCTTCGATTTGGGAGTTTAAGGAGCTGGGCTTGGATTTGGTAAGTTTTGCTTTAAGCGCTCTTTGAAATTAAACCGGGCTTAGAAGTAAAATCATTGGGGGCGGGGGGATCCCCCTCTCTGCCTTGCATTTTTTAAAACTAACCGCTGGAGTGAAGCTTTAGTTTTCCGTAGCGTTTCCTTCTCCTGTCACTCAGGCTCCCAGAAGCTCCTGGCGTAAGCGGTGTGACAAGACTCTTTCTGTCCTGGCTAGCGCTTGGAACAGTTGCTCTAAACAAGGAAATAAAATAAAGGGGCAACTGCAGCTCAGCCAAAACTTACCTCCCAGAGAGGAGTAGCTGCCGCTTGTTCCGAACGAATGGATTGTTAGTCTAACTGTTAGACTCTAACAAATATCCCTGATGAAACTGTATTGAGACCAGTTGCTTCAGGGTAATTAACTCGAGATCGATGGTACGATTTTTAAAAATTGTTGCTCTACAGCCGACTGCGTCCTATGTGGGGCCGACCCTCCCACTCCGCCACGGGGTGGAAATGTGGTCCTCCCGTTCTGACCACTAAAAGGGGGGAGCTCTAGCACGCTTCTGGGGGAAAACCTCAACTCCCTGATGAGTTGTTCTTTGTGCCCGGGAAACGGAGACCGAGAGCAGCTCCAGGTCCGCCGTCCGGGCTCGGGCCGCCCAGCCTGCGCCCCGCCCCTGCCCGGCCGGCCGGCCGCCCGCCGCGCCGCGCCGCCGAAGGGAGCAGCCTGGGACCAAGGAAAGGAGACTCGCCGTCTCTTCTGTCCGCCCCGGACCTGACGAGGTTTCTCAAAGCGGGAGGGGAAGGTGGCGAGGAGGTGAGGGCGCGCACGTTCGGGAGGGCGGCTGCAGGACTCCAGGTTGGAGTGCGCGCCGGGGCCGGGCGCGCGGCTGGGCGTCGGGAAGCGGGGGCGGCCCCGCGCCACGGGGTCGGGCTGGGGCCGCGGGAAGCGCGGCGGGGAAGGGGGGCGCGTTTCCTCCCGAGCGCCTTTGTTCGCTGCTGCTTGGGGGCGGGCGCCGACCACCGGGATCCCGGGCCGAGCCGCCGCCCAGGTGCTGCAGGCGCAGTCAGGCTGGGGGTCGCGGAGCTCCGCTGGGGGGGGTAAGTTTCCCGGGGTCTGGCGGGTTCCCCTACCCGAGGGAGCTCCAGAGAGGCGCCCGCCGCGCCCCGCTGCTAAGACCCGCCCGAGCGCGGGAGACCCGAGGCCTCAGTTTCCGGCGGGGGTCCCCCAACCTTGCGCTGCCCCGAGGCTGCAGGGGTGAATTCGGGTAGGAACCTTGCGTCGTGGTGGAAACTAGGAACCGCCAGACTGAGGAAGCTTTCGTGGCTGGGGAAATGGAGACGAGGAAGTGGGCAGGCTGGGGGGACTGGGGAAGGAGACCTCTTCCTAGCGGGAAGGTCTCTGCCACTCTTTTTTTTTTTTACTCTGCTGAATTTTATTTTGCATCCCAAAGTGACATACCATATAGGTGAAAGTAGCAACTTTTCATCTGACTCTGACTACACACCCTATATTTTTTCTTTCCCAGTGTTGGTTTTCATAGGTTATGGGTTATGTTGAAGAGACACCTACGTTGAAGTTACACAGTGGTGGGTGGTGGCTTGTAGCTCCTATTTAGGGTAATTCTCTGATGAAAGGACAGCTATTAGAATTGGACTTGTTCCGCTGTGTCTTTATTTTGGGAAATGTTGCCTGGTCCCTATGGGGGAAGGGAGAGAGATATGAGAAGCTGAAACTGACCCAGAAAAGGATGACTGAAGGTAGTTGTATTAAGTAGTGGCGCTGAAAGGTCCCATCCTGAACTTCCTGAAAGGGGATTGGTGATTAGCAGCTAAGGTTTTACTTTCTCAAAACAAACTTAGGGTAGATTTTATCTCTTGTTACAGGGGACGGGGGCTGCTTTTTTTGGGTCAACTCTTATTTTAAAGCAAGATACACTCAATATCTAAAATATTTCCTGTATATACTTAAAATGATCTTCTCTTTCCCGCTCCTTCTCCCCCCCCTCCCCTCCCCCGCCTTTCCCCTGTCCCACAGGCATCCTCCTTGAGTATTTACTGAGCACTCTCTGAGAATGAGGCTGACTCTGACTCAGTCTAACCCACATGAGTCCTCTAGGGGCTCACCCTGACACCTTAACATGGGGATGAGTGCTATGACAGGGGAAGATCAAGCCAAGCTCAGAGAAACTGTTCCCAGGAAGGGAGAAATGAGAGAGGATTACAGATAATAAATAGTATGGGAAAGAGGTGTTGAGTGGAAGGGGGCAAAAAAGGAAGAAAATGAGAGACATCTGTAATACTGTCAACAACAACAAATGCAAAAAAAAAAAAGGCATAAATGATATTTGACATAGTGCTTTGCCCCCTCCCTGCAAAAAAAATCTCAAAAGGTGAAGAATTTTCAAAATAAAGTGTAGGCTATAGCAAATAAACTTTATATTTCACTAAAATGGAGATCGACTTTCCCTTTTATAAAAGACTGATTCAAATGATGAGATTCTAGGAAAAGAAAATAACTTTCAAATATAGAACAGCTTGAATCATAACTCATGGGTTTTGAAATGGGTCATCTTTTAAAATGGGTCACTTTGGCGAAAATCATTACACTTGGTGACTTTCAAAGTGTAAAAGTAGAGTTCTTTCTGAGGATCAGCTGCACTAGAATCTATGTAACAAAACAGGACATGGTAGTAGAAAGAAACTGGGAGAAATTCAGAAAGAAATGGTCTCAAAGTAACAAAACGTATCCTATCTTTTTGGAATTTTGTATATGCTCAATTGAATAGATCTAAGGTTTGCATGTGATGTCACATATTATACCTTTTTTTGGGGGGGGGATAGTTCCATAGCCATTATTTTATTCCATTGTTAGAATAATTTTATGAGGAGATGCGCATATTGTATCTATGTTCTAGAAACTGAGGCACAGCATCTATACTAAAAATAGCCTAGGGCCGTCATGACCAGACAGACAACCGGTCACCAGGAAGTGCATGGAGCACCTCTGGGTCCCGCCCCCACGGCCCACAGGCTCCTATCACAGCAAGGCTGGCGGCCCAGTGGGTGGGGTGAGGCAGGCGCAGACAGCAGGGTCTGGCTGCCAGGCGCTGTGGCGAGCAAGCAAGCAGGCCCACAGACAGACAGCAAGGCCTGGCTGCCAGGCACCGTGGTGAGCGAGCAAGCAGGCCCGCAGACAGCAGGGCCTGCCAGCCACAGCGCACCGGCAGTCCTGCCTCTGTGCGTGAGCTACAGAGGAAACACCTTTTCTGACCGCTCATTGGTTAAGCTCCCCTTATGCCACTCGCAGTGTTCTTGGTAACTTGGGTAATAAGAATCCAAGAAGGTGATCTAGGGTTTTCCACCTCACTCCTGGAGGAAAAAATGAAGGTCTGCTGCTGGAAGGGCTAAGAAATGTCATATCCTGCCCTAGCCGGTTTGGCTCAGTGGATAGAGCCTCGGCCTGCCGACTGCAGGGTCCGGGTTTGATTCTGGTCAAGGGCATGTACCTAGGTTGTAGGTTCCTCCCTAGCCGGGGCCCAGGTCAGGGCTCATGTAGGAGGCAACCAATCTAAGTGTCCCTCTCACATTGATGTTTCTCTCAGTCTTTCCCTCTTTCTTCCACACTCTAAAAATCAATGGGAAAATATCCTCAGGTGAGGGAGGGAGGGAGGGAGGAAGGGAGGAAGGGAGGGAGGGCCATATTCTATGAAAGAGACATCTTTAAAATGCCTAAAGAAAGTTGTTATTTTTTTTTGTGGTGAAGGGACTGGAGTCCATGTTGATGAAAACACCTTGGTGGCTGCGGCAGCCGGCAATGGCAGCAGCAGTGGGGTGATGGGGGCGGCACCTTCCCCTGATCAGCCCAGTCACCTCCTGCAGAAGGAGGCCAGACTGTGGCTTAGGCCCACTCGGGCCTAAGCCATCAGTAGGACATCCCCTGAGGGCTCCAAGATTGGAGAGGGTGCAGGTTGGACTGAGGGACCCCCCCCCCCCCGTCCTGTGCACAAATTTCGTGCACCGGGCCTCTAGTATCATTATAAGAGCTCTGCCATTTGACATAGAATCTTTGCTAGCAAAGATTTAGCTAGAACAGGGTAAATCTAGATGATCACAGTATGTATACACAGGGTGGGGCAAAAGTAGGTTTACAATTGTTTGTATAAAAAATAATAAAATACTTAATAAATAATAATCCAAGACTAAACTCTGTTTCTTGTACTCACAAATGTAAACCTACTTTTGTCCCACCTTTTACATAGGAGGTATAAGAATCTTACCATGTTTAAAGATAAGAAAGTTGGTCTAGTGCCATGGTCGGCAAACTGCGGCTCGTGAGCCACATGCGGCCCTTTGGCCCCTTGAGTGTGGTTCTTCCACAAAATACCACGGCCTGGGCGAGTCTATTTTGAAGAACTGGCATTAGAAGAAGTTTAAGTTTAAAAAGTTGGCTCTCAAAAGAAATTTCAGTCGTTGTACTGTTGATATTTGGCTCTGTTGACTAATGAGTTTGCCGACCACTGGTCTAGTGAGATGACCAAACTTTTTTTTAAATCCTCACCTGAGGATATGTTTTTATTGATTTTAAAGAGAGAACGGGAGAGAGAAACATCAACTGGTTGCCTCCAATAGGTGCCCCAACTGTATGCACCAAACTATGTATCTTGACCAGGGATCGAACCTACAACCTAGGTATGTGGCCTGACCGGGAATCGAACCTGCAGCCTTTTTGGTGTACAGGCTGATGCTTCAACCAACGAGCCACCCAGCCAGGGCAAGATAATCAAACTTTGAATAAACAGAAGTGATTTTTTACATTTTAATGCCGGAAATTGAGAGGCTGACTTTGATCTGTAATTTTTACGATTATCGTCCACAGTGAAGGCTTTGACCCTAGAAGCCAGTTTTCTACAGAAAGGAATGTTCTACCAAGTCTGCAGGTTCAAAATACTACTCCACAGCTTAATACCCACCTAAGATTTCAGATTTTGTATTTTATTCCTTTCCTCTAATTCTTTCTACAACTTTCTGACAGTTCTCTAGACAAAGTAAGTTAAAAGGATGACTGAAATCAGGTTTCCTCCATAATTTACAGGGTCTTATAACTTTTGGCTTTGTCATCATCATTGAAATGTATTTTTAAGGGCTTGTGGAAACCATATTGTTCTTTCCTGTCAAGGACAATGGAAGACCATTGTTAGATGTTAGTACTAAATGCCCTTAGCAATCAGATCCGTATTTTAAAAAACTCATATCTAGTGAATATTTTGCTAGAAGAATATTAAGAGTTTATCTCATCATTTTTAAAGGAAAATAATCCCGAAGACAGCCATCTGCTATCTAAACCATCACGGTAAAGACCACTGTTATGAACAATTCCTAGAAAAAGGAAATTAGCATATACTGAACACCTGACCTGCACCATTTTTTGTCAATGAATTATCTCAAATGATCTTCAGAAAACATGGTGTGGTATACGGTTTGGAGACAAGTCAAGCTCATGTGACCAGTAAATGGAAGCACCAGAATATGAGTCCATTTTTGTTCATATTCTGAAACTCTTGGTTGCTTCACTCTCTTGCCTCCATCAGGTCGAGTCCAGGTTGCACCGGAACATTTATTCACTCTGGTAATGGACACACACTGGAAACATCACTGAAGCCTTCCTAGCATCCCACCTACCACACAGTAAGTGAGGAAATTAGTATTTGTTGAATTAATTAAATGTAGGCGTTATCTACTTTCAGGGCTGCCCAGCATAATGCCTGAAGCAGGGTAGGCGCTTAGTAAATGGTAGTTAACTTATTATAATAAACTAGAGGCCCGGTGCACGAAATTCGTGCATGGGGGGGTGTCCCTCAGCCCAGCCTGCACCCTCTCCAATCTGGGACCCCTCGAGGGATGTCCAACTGCCCGTTTAAGCCCGATCCCGGTGGGATCGGGCTTAAACGGGCAGTCGGACATCCCTCTCACAATCCAGGACTGCTGGCTCCCAACTGCTCGCCTGCCTGCCTTCCTGATTGCCCCCTAACCACTCCCCTGCCAGCCTGTTTGCCCCTAACTGCTTTTGCCTGAAGGCCTGGTCGCCCCCAACTTCCCTCCTCTGCCGGCTTGGTCACCCCTAACTGCCCTCCCTTGGAGACCTGGTCCCTCCCAACTGCCCTCCCCTGCTGGCCATCTTGTGGCAGCCATCTTGTGTCCACATGGGGGCAGGATCTTTGACCACATGGGGGCAGCCATCTTGTGTGTTGGAGTGATGGTCAATCTGCATATTACTCTTTTATTAGATAGGATAGAGGCCTGGTGCACGGGTGGGGACCAGCTGGTTTGCCCTGAAGGGTGTCCCGGATCAGGGTGGGGGTTCCCTTGGGGTGTAGGGTGGCCTGGGTGAGGGGCCTGTGGTGGTTTGCAGGCCGGCCATGCCCCCTGGCAACCCAAGTGGAGGCCCTGGTATCTGGGGTTTATTTATCTTCTACAATTGAAACTCTGTAGCCTGGAGCGGAGCCAAGCCTTCTGCTTGCTCCATGGTGGCAGCCATTTTGGGGGGGGATTTATGTATCTTCTGTAATTGAAACTTTGTAGCCTTAAGCGGAGGCCTGGGCCCGCCAGGGCTGCAGAAGCTTGGCTTCCTCCATTGCCAGGGGCAACCCTAGCCTCCTGCTCTTTCCAGCTCTGTGGCTGCCGCCATTTCTGTTTGGTTTTATGTATCTTCTATCATTGAAACTTTGTAGCCTTGAGTGGAGGCCTAGGCCGGCAAGGGCAGGCAGAAAGCTTGGCTTCCTCCATTGCCGGGGAAACCCATGCCTCCCGCCTGCTCTCTGTGGCGGTAGCCATCTTATTTGGGTTTATTTGCATATTCACTCCTGATTGGCTGGTGGGCGTGGTTTGTGGGTGTAGTGGAGTGATGGTTAATTTGCATATTACTCTTTTATTAGATAGGATGTTGATTAGCTGAGACAGAAATGTATTATATATACACGTGTTTTACACCATTATTTTTGTACTCTGTATACCTTCAATCAAATGTTGTTTCCCAAATATAATGTCCAGAACAGGACATATGAACTGCCTTCGGACAACAGGCTTATATGTATAGTTTATATAATAGGTTTACATTGGGTTAGATTGTCAACTTATTTCTAAATCACTAGTTTTCATATCAGATTTTGACCTCAGCTTTGTATGATTCTTTCATTTCATCCAATACTTATTCAGCAAATACTTGCTTAAATTATGCCCTCTGAGTCCTATACTTTTTCTCCTTCCCTCCTTCTCACCTCTTTTTTTTTTTTTTAACCCCCTTTGCCACTTCGGCTCCCCTTCCTTAAATACCTTAATCTTTTTTGTGGAGGAAAGGCTTTATGTACCCAAAGGACACGGACTCATGAGGTCCCTGGATGCTCTGGGATGAAGAAAAGGAAGGAGGGAAAGTAGAGATGGAGGGTCAGGAAAGGGGTATGTTACAAAGAAAATGAGAACAAGCTCGGACAAGATGCAGGTGGGAGGGAGCAAAACATAAGTGACTCCAAACTTCAGGCAGTGAAGCAGGTTCTTTGCCTTCTTGGGTCACTTCTCTTGGCCCTGCCCCACCTGCTCCCCTGCCCTCCCATCCTGTTGGGAGCTCCTGGAAGGGCAGCCTTGCCAGGGCCGGGAAGGAAGAGCAGGGGAGGAGCTCAGGGAGGACCAGGACCTCAGCTGGAATTTATGAGGTTACATGGTGAACCCCAAATCTTGGGACTTCAGTTCCTTCTGCAAAATGTGGAGATGATTTCTCCCTCATAGGTTGTTGTGAGAGGTAAAGGGTTAGTATATGTGTAAGGCATTCCAAACGTGCCTGCTGTACAGTAAACACACCCATGTTAGCGACTGTTGCTAGAGTGGGCAACGGAGAAGTCTGCTCCTTAAGTGGGCAAGCACAAAACAAGAATTGTGTTTAAAAGAGCAGGCATCCCTGGTCAACCAACAGCTATGCTCAAGAGTGAATACAGAAGGCCAAGCCTAGAAAAGCAAATGTTTGACCTTTACGAGGCCTACTTTATAGTTCAGCTTCTTTGTTTGTTTCAAATTCTGTATACTCAGACTCGTTACTGGAAATTTTTAACGACTTTTAATATAACTCCTGCAATATAATAATATCTAGTCTGTAGTCCTGTGTTATCAGTTTCTTTAGCACCTGTCTTTACTTAGGGCCTGTCTTTATTTGTTTGTTCACTTGGTATTTCCCTATTTTGCCCATAACCCGCAAACAGAAATCTATACCTTGTGTGACTAATAAGGAAGCATGTAACTTAGTTTATATGGGTGAGGCTTATTACTGGATTCACATGGTTGATTTTATAACCTCGCTTTTTCTCTGTCCCACATCCATGCTTGCTGTGTTGGCATTGAAAGACTTTGGACCAACACTGAATCAAGAATTAACTCTTTAAATGTGTTCTTTGTGGAGGGATAACAACTCCAAATAACTTCTAATCTTTGTCCAAGGTTTGAGCAAAAATTTCATCACTACTTACAGCCAGAAAAACACCTAAAAATAACTTTTGGGTAGAATTTTTTACAGGCTTTATATTGAAAACAATTAATTAATTTTTTTATTGCTTTGAGAGAAAGAGAGAGAAAGAGACTAACATTGATCAGTTGCCTCCTGCACACGCCCTGATTGGGGATCAAACACACAACCTGGGTATGTGCACCAACTCGGAATCAAACCCACCACCTTGTGGTGTACGGGCGATGCTTTAACCAACTCAGCCACACCAGCCAGTGCAACACCCAATTTGATTAAATAATAAAATAAAAGTGAGAGGATATGTGAGTTTTGTATTCAAATTTCAGATTGCTTCCTTCCTTCTTGAGCAAATAAAATAGGTAAAGGTACTAAACAGAAACCAGTTGTGTTTCTCAGCACAAATTACTACAACTAATGTAATAAGAAAAATCTATGGAAATCAAATTATAGCCTTTCCAGTAGATTCAGGGCTTTTTATTCCTGATTTCTTTTAACATGGCAGTTTGGCTCTTGAGGATTGGTCCTAGCTATGTTTAACAGGGAGGAGTTGATCAGACAAGCCAGGTAAAAATTCTTGAAATGTAAAACAAAATGTAAGGTAAAGATAGGACAGAAAATACCATTTTTCCTTTTGTGTTATGCCTGGACAGGAAACAAAAATTGTGTTTCACTGGGATTTTGGCATAAAAGTTTAAGTGTAAAAGGTATATACTGTAGTACTTAGGCTTTTTTTTTTTTTTAAAGTAACTTTCGGGAGGAGCATCATTAATTCATAATCATACTTGCATCACTTTTCAGTGATCCTGGCCCTGACCTTCAGTGTGCCTTACAGAGGGAATGGAGAGCCTGGGAAATCCGTGACACACCTGGGGATGAGAAGCTAAAAATGTGTGACTCTTCTCCTTTCTCTCTGAGGCAGGAAGTAAATGCATCAGCTAAGAGTGAGGAAGACAGACCTCGGAGAGGGGGAGACTTAGCATGTCTGGTGAGGAGACTGGGAGAGGGAGAAGGTCGGGACAAGTGAAGGACAGCCACACAGCATGGAGTGCCCTGTCCACAGCTGGGTATGGCCATTGGCAGGGATGCTGCCTGCCTGAGTGTCACACCTTCCCCAGCAGCCTGGCAGGTGTAGGAGCAGAGAAGACGGGGTGTCCTGAGGTCTGGGGCTGTTGGGGTGGAAGGACGGGAACCGAGGAGAGGAGGGTGAAGGTGCCAGATGGTTCCTCATCCAAGGCAGGGAGGTGGGTAAGAAAGGTCAGGAGCTTGCTGGGCGGGGTGAGGGAGTTGGGGGCAAGGAGAGGTGGGCAGAGTGTTCTAAATGAATATATAGAGGTTGTGGTTGAAGATGAGTGTACTGCAGAGTATGTGTACTAGAATTTAGAATTTACAGGGAATGAAGTGTCAAGCGAAGCCACGTAAAGAAAGTGTGTAGCGGGGAGGAAATGTGAACACAATGGTGCATACATCATAAAATAAGGGTTCCTTAAACTTCTTAGTGTCTTCTTTATGCTCAGAGCGCCCACTGCATCTTCAGTCCTGCCTGCCTCCTTCTCATTACCTGCGGGACTTCTCTACCCGCTGTGTCCCCAGCACTCACACTCAATACAAATCTAAAACCAAACACGTTCCCCCCTCACATTACCTAATGAAACCAGTTTCCCTCCTCTGTCAGCAATGCTTGAAACTAGATCCCACCCCTCCTCCTCCGCCTTGACCCCCATCCCAGGTCACTCAGCTGCTGGGTTTCTGTTTTCCTTGAGAGGGTCTTCTTTATCCCCCCTCCCACTCCCTCCACTACACAGGCTGGGTCCTCTTCACCTTGTGCTGTGTCAGCACGAGGCCCCAATGAACCAGTGTCCTGGTCTCCAGCCCTCTGCGTCCATCCTGCATGCCCCTGCCAGATCAATCCGAATATTAAGACAATTATCAGCTACACACAGACAGTTATCAGCAAGAAAGTCCTGTATGTGGCTTCACGTGGAACTTCATTTCCTCTAAATTCTACTATACACACTCTCCAGTACACTCATCTTCACCACAACCACATGCCATTGCCAGATCAAGAGACTATTAAGGAATCTGTTCCTTCTCAATCCGAATATTGTAAAAAGCTTAATTCATTTTGACAAGGGAGCTAGTAATAAAAACACAATCTTCTGTGACTTCCTGCTGCCCTGAGCACTCACCAGCTCCTCTGCCTTATTATCAAGGTTCTGCCTGTGCAGGCCCCAACCTCCCTGCTTTCAAATTCATCCCTGTTTCTCCAATATTGGCCACACTGCGATTCTTTCCTTTCTTTCTTTTTAAACATTTTTTAAAATATATATTTTTATTGGTTTCAGAGAGGAAGGGAGAGGGAGAGAGAGAGAAACATCAATGAGAAGAGAGAATCATTGATCGGCTCCTCCTGCATGCCCCACACTGGGGATCGAGCCCACAATCTGGGCATGTGCCCTTGACCGGAATCAAACCCAGAACCTTTCAGTCTGCAGGGTGATGTTCTATCCACTGAGCCAAACCAGCTAGGGCGATTCTTTCCTTTCTTGCCTGAAATAGACTCCCTTCCTTCCTGCAGCCACCTACCTCCTGCTTGTCCTCGGGCCCTCTGACTAGCTGTCACTATCTCTCCTCCCGGGGACACTCTGACTGCCTGGAGCTGACACACGGCCTGTACCTTCTGTGGCATGTTGATTGTCACCCCTGAGAGCTGTGCTTTCATGTGGGCACCATGAGTCTTGTCTCAAGCAGATTGCAGATGCTCTCAGACTGGAGACTATAAAATACTACTTCACGGCTCCCACTGGGCCTGGCACAACTATTTCCATAGCGAGTACTCAGATACTTGTAGGACTCACTGAAACATTGGACACCGAGATTGTTTAACTGGAATTTAAAGTGCACACCTCACCGTCTTGATGAAAACTTCAAAATGTATAGCAGGTTTGCATGGTATTTTAGGGTCACAAAAGGAGACTCAACAAAGAAATGAATTGACGGCGTGGGTGAAGTAGAACAAAATCGGGGGTTGTTTAGGGAAACTGGTAGCCTGTACGTGCACTGTTTTTTTCCAGCAGAGTTTAAGGAGCTGTGCCCCGCAGTTAAGAGTAACTGAGGGGCACAGCTCCCAGACTAAAAGGTGTTTGGGGTGGGGTCTGCCACCTTCTCTTCTGATGCTCCTACTTCTGGTCTTTCTTCCTCTGACTACTCCTGTCTATTAGGAAAGAGAATATTAAGGATATCAGAAGCAAACCCAGGTTACATTCTGAACATTTGCATATTTCCTTTAAGCAGTTCTTTGTCCTGTTTCCCATTTCCAGCAGGCTCGGAGTCACCTGTAACTTCTCTATTCCCTCATTAACCATACATTGATATCACTTCCCATTTGCAAGTCAGTGCAGTGAGGGGTGCCCAAGGTCACACAATAAATCTGGCCCCAAAGCAGGGTAGCCCTGGAGTTTCCGGCCTGTTGATTGGTCACTGCACCGAGCTGTGGGCACACAAAGGAAGCTGCACCCACAGCATTCTGTGTGGTCGTGCTGAGCTTTGCAAGCATTGTCTGGGATGGCTTTGTTTCCTGGAAGGCCCAGCGTGTTCTTTCTCCGGGCCGGGCAGGCCTGTGGGCTTCGCTCAGTTCCCTTTCCTGCGGGCTGAGTATGGAAGCTAGAAGATGTACTCTGGAAAAGCTGTAAGACTGCGAGTCAGAAGAGTGGGGGGCAAGTGCATGTGCGTGGTCTCCATTCGCAAAGCCAGAGTTGGGGGCAACATGGTCTAGTTGTAATTAGTGAATTTAGATCCCGGAGGTGCTCTTGCTTTTGGTTAGGAAAGGCTGCCTAGTGACTATGTTCAGTTTGGAGGCGTTCAGGTGTTCTTTTGTTAGAAAAAAGAAGCTGGGTACTCTAAAAGAGTAGTTTACCTTTCCCAACTCTTCCCCTCATCCAATCAGGATGATCCCTGGCATGTATTTCTGATTGATATAATTGGTGGGTAAACAATTCAAGCCCGTGCAGATGAAGAAATCTTGTTTTAGGGCTTTACTTGTGGTCCAGAACCTAAATAAGTAGCATGGGTCATTAGCTTCGTGACAGGTTCTTTGTCATTTTTTCATAAAACTGTTCTGACTCTTTGAGGTCAGTTGGGAACAGCTGAAGAACTATAGGAAATTAAGGTAAATACATATGTGGGGCGAGGATGGGAGATAAAATAAATGTTATGGGCTGGCTGCTAGGTTGTAGTGATGTTAGCAGCAGCAACACACCCACTGGATGAGTCATAGATCCCAGTTCATGGGAGAGATGCCAGGGCCTCTGTGAGTCAAGTGTACACGAGGAAGCTGAGGAGTTAGGCTTGTGGGCTGATTGGCTAGCAAGAAGGTCAGACTTGTCAGCCACTGTGAACGGGCCAAGGCAGCCAGCACTGGAACATACTAAGCACAGCTGCTCAGATAGGGGAAGCTAGTTTGTGCCTGTGGTTCCAAAGTTTACTCCTTTGTTTCCTTTCCAGGGTCTTTGGAAGAGAAACCGCAGGTTAGATTCAACTGAGAATTTTCTCTGAATTCTTTTTTTTTAAATGTATTTTTATTGATTTCAGAGAGGAAGGGAGAGGGAGAGAGAGATGAAAACATCAATGATGAGAGAGAATCATTGATCGGCTGCAGCCTGCATGCCCCCTACTGGGGATTGAGCCCACAACCTGGCATGTGCCCTTGACCACAGTTGAACCTGGGACCCTTTAGTACGCAGGCCAATGCTCTATCACTGAGCCAAACCGGCTAGGGCTTTTCTCAGAATTCTTAAACACATGCTGTCTTAAAAATCTGCTGTTAAGAATTCTCTGTTACTTTGTAGTAAGCCTCCAATTCCTTCAGTATGTCTGGTGGAGGAGGCCAAAGGGGACTTCAGCCTGCAGAGGTGGGCCCTGATCTAAATGAGCACTATTATGCCTGAGAGGAAGTCTCCCCATGCCCCCACCAATGAATGTGATTTTGCAAATTTAGGCAGATGCCAGCCTCAGACACTGATGCTTCATGCTGTCTTTTCTCACCCTACTTAGAGCATTCCGCCTATGATCAGCCAAATCAAGGCAGAAACGACTGATCATTGGTCTGTCCCTTATGGCAGTATTTCTCACACTTTGCAGTTGCCACCTTAACATGGAGTAATCTGGGTGATGGCAAATATGGCTGGGTGCAAAAGGCTTGAAGTCCGAAGGAAGCCCCACAGCCAAGGTTATGAGGGTACTGCAGGACGCTCACAGTGTGTGCCCCTGGTTTCACATCAGGTGCAAAAGGGTGAGGTCTTTGAGCACAGAAGTGGGGACTTCGCCCTGAGGCTTCAGATGGGGATTCAGCTACCCAGCCAACCTGGACCAAGTGGAGCTTGCATTGTCCTTTCCCTGTCAATCTATAGAAAGCCCAGGAGACTGAGGTGTCAACCCAATCCTTCAGGGAGGAAGGTGCTGTCTCCTAGTGGTGGAAAAAGAGAGAGCGCATATGACTGGCTGGGCATCCTGACCCCCAGTTCTTCCCAAGTGACTAGCTGTTTGATTGAAAGGTGGCTCCACCCCCAGCATGGTTCTTTTCACCAACATCCAGAGATCACCTATTAGTGTCAGATGCCAACCTGGGTGCTGAGGGTAGGCTATCTACAGCATCCTGCCTTGCGTTACAGAGTTCACAGTGTAATTGGGGGTGGCAGTTTAATAAAAGTCTCAGTACTGGAAGGTCGGTGTGGGAAGGTGCTGTGGTAATATAGATAAGAAACAGCTTTGGTAGAGGGTGGCCCCAGTTCAGACTTCCCAGAGACAGACATGGAGCTCAGTCAGGATCAGTAGACTTCTTATTGGCAAGAGGCGGGCTTGCCAGCCACAGCACTGCTGGTACAAAGACTGGCATGTATGAAACAGCAAGTGTGGCTGAGCTTTTAGCCAGTCGTTTGGTATTGTTGACTCATGGAGAGCACCTGAAGGGTTTAAAGAGTTCAATTGGCCAAAACCGGTTTGGCTCAGTGGATAGAGCGTCAGCCTGCGGACTGAAAGGTCCCAGGTTCGATTCCGGTCAAGGGCATGTACCTTGGTTGCGGGCACATCCCCAGTAGGAGGTGTGCAAGAGGCAGCTGATCGATGTTTCTCTCTCATCGATGTTTCTGACTATCTATCACTCTTCCTTCCTCTCTGTAAAAAATCAATAAAATATATATTAAAAAAAATAAATAAAAAAATAAAAAAAAAAATAAAGAGTTCAATTGGCCCAGCCGGCATAGCTCAGTGGTTGAGCATCAAATTATGAACCAGGAGGTCATGGTTCAATTCCCAGTCAGGGCACATGCCCAGGTTGCAGGCTCAATCATCAGTGTGGTGTGTGCAGGAGGCAGCCAATCAATGATTCTCTTTCATCATTGATGTTTCTATCTCTGTATCCTTCTCCCTTCCTCTCTGAAACCAATAAAAATGTGTATTTTAAAAAAGGGCTCAGTTAGTCTCCTGGTTAGATCTGAGTTTTAGAAAGGTCACTGACTGGTTGGCCAGGGGTCATTTAGTCTGCTGCTCTGGTCTTGGTGAGAAGTGATGATGACATGAGGGGGGAGGTGAAGAGAGATTTAGAAGAAGCAATTTACAGGATTAAGTAACCGGATATGGAATGGAGGAAAGGGGGAGACTTTCAGATATCTGACATAGATGCATGAAGTACAGACAGACACAAATAAGGAGAAAATGGAATCAGCAGGTTTTAGGGGATAAGACAGTAGAATGGGTTAGAAATGGCAGTCTTGTGTCGGGTAATTATCTCCCTCTCTCTATATATATATGTACTAGAGGCCCGGTGCATGAAATTCGTGCATGGGGGGGGCGGTGTCCCTCAGCCCAGCCTGCACCCTCTCCAATCTGGGACCCCCGGTGGGATCGGGCCTAAACGGGTAGTCGGACATCCCTATCACAATCCAGGACTGCTGGCTCCCAACTGCTCGCCTGCCTGCCTTCCTGATTGCCCCTAACCACTTCTGCCTGCCAGCCTGATCACCCCCTAACCACTCCCTTGCCAGCCTGATTGATGCCTAACTGCTCCCCTGCCAGCCTGTTTTCCCCTAACTGCCCTCCTCTACAGGCCTGGTCACCCCTAACTGCCCTCCCCTGCAGGCCTGGGTCCCCCCCCAACTGCCCTCCCCTGCAGGCCTGGTCACCCCTAACTGCCCTCCCTGCAGGCCTGGGTCCCCCCCAACTGCTCTCCCCTGGAGGCCTGGGTCTCTCCCAACTGCCTTTCCCTGCAGGCCTGGTCGCCCCCAACTTCCCTCCTCTGCCGGCTTGGTCACCCCTAACTGCCCTCCCCTGCAGGCTTGATCGCCCCCAACTGCCCTCCCTTGCAGGCCTGGTCCCTCTCAACTGCCCTCCCCTGCTGGCCATCTTGTGGTGGCCATCTTGTGTCCACATGGGGGCAGGATCTTTGACCACATGGGGGCAGCCATCTTGTGTGTTGGAGTGATGGTCAATCTGCATATTACTCTTTTATTAGATAGCATAGAGGCCTGGTGCACACGTGGGGACCAGCTGGTTTGCTCTGAAGGGTGTCCCGGATCAGGGTGGGGGTTCCCTTGGGGTGTGGGGCGGCCTGGGTGAGGGGCCTGTGGTGGTTTGCAGGTCGGCCATGCCTCCTGGCGACCCAAGTGGAGGCCCTGGTATCTGGGGTTTATTTATCTTCTACAATTGAAACTTTGTAGCCTGGAGTGGAGCCAAGCCTTCTGCTTGCTCCGTGGCGGCAGCCATTTTGGGGGGGATTTATGTATCTTCTATAATTGAAACTTTGTAGCCTTAAGCGGAGGCCTGGGCCAGCCAGGGTGTGCAGAAAGCTTGGCTTCCTCCATCGCCGGGGGCAACCTTAGCCTCCTGCTCTTTCCAGCTCCGTGGCTGCCGCCATTTCTGTTTGGATTTATGTATCTTCTATCATGAAACTTTGTAGCCTTGAGTGGAGGCCTAGGCCGGCAAGGGCAGGCAGAAAGCTTGGCTTCCTCCATTGCCAGGGAAACCCAAGCCTCCCTCCTGTTCTCTGTGGCCGTAGCCATCTTGGTTGGGCTTATTTGCATATTCGCTCCTGATTGGCTGGTGGGCGTGGCTTGTGGGTGTAGCAGAGTGATGGTTAATTTGCATATTACTCTTTTATTAGATAGGGTATTCCCTTTTAATTTACATAAAGACTTTGAGTTAGGCAGTGTTATTCCAATTTTTCAGATTTCTGAGTTAGATGCATGATACAGTGCAACAAATAGTAGGTGGCTGATCCCAC